>NC_086444.1:994584389-995187389 GCF_028390025.1 Pseudophryne corroboree | reverse complement strand
TGTCAATAGTGGGATATAATATAGCCCCTGAAGCCGTGTACATGGATTTGAGCGTATTATCAATTTTACGATCAGCTGCCTCTTTCAAGGCGGTGGATCCTGGAAAAAGTAAAACCACCTTTGTTGAGAGTCTGGATACAGATGTGTCAACAATGGGCGGGTTTTCCCATTTTTTCTATCCTCCACAGACAAAGGAAACGCCACCAGGACCCTTTTAGAGATCTGGAATTTTTTCTCTGGATTTTCCAATGCTTTTTAAAAAAAATATAAGAATTTACTTACCGATAATTCTATTTCTCGTAGTCCATAGTGGATGCTGGGGACTCCGTAAGGACCATGGGGAATAGCGGCTCCGCAGGAGACTGGGCACAAAAGTAAAAGCTTTAGGACTACCTGGTGTGCACTGGTTCCTCCCCCTATGACCCTCCTCCAAGCCTCAGTTAGGATACTGTGCCCGGACGAGCGTACACAATAAGGAAGGATTTTGAATCCCGGGTAAGACTCATACCAGCCACACCAATCACACCATATAACTTGTGATCTAAACCCAGTTAACAGCATGATAACAGAGGAGCCTCTAGAAAAGATGGCTCACTACAGCAATAACCCGATTTTTTGGTAACAATAACTATGTACCAGTATTGCAGACAATCCGCACTTGGGATGGGCGCCCAGCATCCACTACGGACTATGAGAAATAGAATTATCGGTAAGTAAATTCTTATTTTCTCTGACGTCCTAGTGGATGCTGGGGACTCCGTAAGGACCATGGGGATTATACCAAAGCTCCCAAACGGGCGGGAGAGTGCGGATGACTCTGCAGCACCAAATGAGAGAACTCCAGGTCCTCCTCAGCCAGGGTATCAAATTTGTAGAATTTTACAAACGTATTTGCTCCTGACCAAGTAGCTGCTCGGCAAAGTTGTAAAGCCGAGACCCCTCGGGCAGCCGCCCAAGATGAGCCCACCTCCCTTGTGGAGTGGGCATTTACAGATTTTTGGCTGTGGCAGGCCTGCCACAGAATGTGCAAGCTGAATTGTACTACAAATCCAACGAGCAATAGTCTGCTTAGAAGCAGGAGCACCCAGCTTGTTGGGTGCATACAGGATAAACAGCGAGTCAGATTTTCTGACTCCAGCCGTCCTGGAAACATATATTTTCAGGGCCCTGACAACGTCTAGCAACTTGGAGTCCTCCAAGTCCCTAGTAGCCGCAGGCACCACCATAGGTTGGTTCAGGTGAAACGCTGAAACCACCTTAGGGAGAAACTGAGGACGAGTCCTCAATTCCGCCCTGTCCGAATGGAAAATCAGATAAGGGCTTTTACAGGATAAAGCCGCCAATTCTGACACGCGCCTGGCCCAGGCCAGGGCCAACAGCATGACCACCTTCCATGTGAGATATTTTAACTCCACAGATTTAAGTGGTTCAAACCAATGTGACTTTTGGAACCCAAAAACTACATTGAGATCCCAAGGTGCCACTGGAGGCACAAAAGGAGGCTGTATATACAGTACCCCTTTTACAAACGTCTGAACTTCAGGGACTGAAGCTAGTTCTTTTTGGAAGAAAATTGACAGGGCCGAAATTTGAACCTTAATGGACCCCAATTTCAGGCCCATAGACACTCCTGTTTGCAGGAAATGTAGGAATCGACCCAGTTGAAATTCCTCCGTCGGCCTTACTGGCCTCGCACCACGCAACATATTTTCGCCAAATGCGGTGATAATGTTTTGCGGTTACATCCTTCCTGGCTTTGATCAGGATAGGGATGACTTCATCCGGAATGCCTTTTTCCTTCAGGATCCGGCGTTCAACCGCCATGCCGTCAAACGCAGCCGCGGTAAGTCTTGGAACAGACAGGGTCCTTGCTGGAGCAGGTCCCTTCTTAGAGGTAGAGGCCACGGATCCTCCGTGAGCATCTCTTGAAGTTCCGGTTACCAAGTCCTTCTTGGCCAATCCGGAGTCACAAATATAGTGCTTACTCCTCTCCATCTTATAATTCTCAGTACCTTGTGTATGAGAGGCAGAGGATGGAACACATACACTGACCGGTACACCCACGGTGTTACCAGAGCGTCTACAGCTATTGCCTGATCTGCTGAGGAAGTCTGCTTCCCAGTTGTCCATTCCCGGAATGAACACTGCTGACAGTGCTATCACATGATTTTCCGCCCAGCGAAGAATCCTTGCAGCTTCTGCCATTGCCCTCCTGCTTCTTGTGCCACCCTGTCTGTTTACGTGGGTGACTGCCGTGATGTTGTCCGACTGGATCAACACCGGCTGACCTTGAAGCAGAGGCCTTGCTAAGCTTAGAGCATTGTAAATGGCCCTTAGCTTCAGGATATTTATGTGAAGTGATGTCTCCAGGCTTGACCATAAGCCCTGGAAATTCCTTCCCTGTGTGACTGCTCCCCAGCCTCGCAGGCTGGCATCCGTGGTCACCAGGACCCAGTCCTGAATGCCGAATCTGCGGCCCTCTAGAAGATGAGCACTCTGCAACCACCACAGGAGGGACACCCTTGTCCTTGGTGACAGGGTTATCCGCTGATGCATCTGAAGATGCGACCCGGACCATTTGTCCAGCAGGTCCCACTGGAAAGTTCTTGCGTGGAATCTGCCGAAAGGGATTGCTTCGTAGGATGCCACCATTTTTCCCAGAACCCTTGTGCATTGATGCACTGAGACTTGGCTCGGTTTTAGGAGGTTCCTGACTAGCTCGGATAACTCCCTGGCTTTCTCCTCCGGGAGAAACACCTTTTTCTGGACTGTGTCCAGGATCATCCCTAGGAACAGAAGACGAGTCGTCGGAACCAGCTGCGATTTTGGAATATTGAGAATCCAACCGTGCTGCCGCAACACTACCTGAGATAGTGCTACACCGACCTCCAACTGTTCTCTGGATCTTACCCTTATCAGGAGATCGTCCAAGTAAGGGATAACTAAAACTCCCTTCCTTCGAAGGAGTATCATCATTTCGGCCGTTACCTTGGTAAAGACCCGGGGTGCCGTGGACCATCCAAACGGCAGCGTCTGAAACGGATAGTGACAGTTCTGTACCACAAACCTGAGGTACCCTTGGTGAGAAGGGTAAATTGGGACATGAAGGTAAGCATCCTTGATGTCCCAAGACATCATGTAGTCCCCTTCTTCCAGGTTCGCAATCACTGCTCTGAGTGACTCCAACTTGAATTTGAACCTCCGTATGTAAGTGTTCAAAGATTTTTGATTTAGAATCGTTCTCACCGAGCCGTCCGGCTTCGGTACCACAACAGTGTGGAATAATACCCCGTTCCCTGTTGCAGGAGGGGTACCTTGATTATCACCTGCTGGGAATACAGCTTGTGAATGGCTTCCAAAACTGCCTCCCTGTCAGAGGGAGACGTCGGTAAAGCCGACTTTAGGAAAACGGCGAGGGGGAGACGTCTCGAATTCCAATTTGTACCCCTGAGATATCACCTGAAGGATCCAGGGGTCTACTTGCGAGTGAGCCCACTGCGCGCTGAAATTCATTGAGACGGGCCCCCACCATGCCTGATTCTGCTTGTAAAGCCCCAGCGTCATACTGAGGGCTTGGCAGAGGGCTTCTGTTCCTGGGAACTGGCTGATTTCTGCAGCCTATTTTCCTCTCCCTCTGTCACGGGGCAGAAAAGAGAAAACTTTTTGCCCGCTTGCCCACGAAAGGACTGCGCCTGATAATACGGCGTCTTCTTATGTTGAGAGGCGACCTGGGGTACAAACGTGGATTTCCCAGCTGTTGCCGTGGCCACCAGGTCTGAAAGACCGACCCCAAATAACTCCTCCCCTTAATAAGGTAATACTTCCAAATGCCGTTTCGAATCCGCATCACCTGACCACTGTCGTGTCCATAACCCTCTACTGGCAGAAATGGACAACGCACTTAGACTTGATGCCAGTCGGCAAATATTCCGCTGTGCATCACGCATATATAGAAATGCATCTTTTAAATGCTCTATAGGCAATAATATACTGTCCCTATCTAGGGTATCAATATTTTCAGTCAGGGAATCCGACCACGCCAACCCAGCACTGCACATCCAGGCTGAGGCGATTGCTGGTCGCAGTATAACACCAGTATGTGTGTAAATACATTTTAGGATACCCTCCTGCTTTCTATCAGCAGGATCCTTAAGGGCGGCCATCTCAGGAGAGGGTAGAGCCCTTGTTCTTAAAAGCGTGTGAGCGCTTTATCCACCCTAGGGGGTGTTTCCCAACGCACCCTAACCTCTGGCGGGAAAGGATATAATGCCAATAACATTTTAGAAATTATCAGTTGTTATCGGGGGAAACCCACGCTTCATCACACACCTCATTTAATTTCTCAGATTCAGGAAAACTACAGGTAGTTTTTCCTCACCGAACATAATACCCCTTTTTGGTGGTACTCATATTATCAGAAATGTGTAAAACATTTTTCATTGCCTCAATCATGTAACGTGTGGCCCTACTGGAAGTCACATTTGTCTCTTCACCGTCGACACTGGAGTCAGTATCCGTGTCGGCGTCTATATCTGCCATCTGAGGTAACGGGCGCTTTAGAGCCCCTGACGGCCTATGAGACGTCTGGACAGGCACAAGCTGAGTAGCCGGCTGTCTCATGTCAACCACTGTCTTTTATACAGAGCTGACACTGTCACGTAATTCCTTCCAACAGTTCATCCACTCAGGTGTCGACCCCCTAGGGGGTGACATCACTATTACAGGCAATCTGCTCCGTCTCCACATCATTTTTCTCCTCATACATGTCGACACAAACGTACCGACACACAGCACACACACAGGGAATGCTCTGATAGAGGACAGGACCCCACTAGCCCTTTGGGGAGACAGAGGGAGAGTATGCCAGCACACACCAGAGCGCTATATATATACAGGGATAACCTTATATAAGTGTTTTTCCCCTTATAGCTGCTGTATTTTTAATACTGCGCGTAATTAGTGCCCCCCTCTCTTTTTTAACCCTTTCTGTAGTGTAGTGACTGCAGGGGAGAGCCAGGGAGCTTCCCTCCAACTGAGCTGTGAGAGAAAATGGCGCCAGTGTGCTGAGGAGATAGGCTCCGCCCCCTTCTCGGCGGCCTTATCTCCCGTTTTTGTGTGTATTCTGGCAGGGGTTAAATTCATCCATATAGCCCAGGAGCTATATGTGATGCATTTTTTTGCCATCCAAGGTGTTTCTATTGCGTCTCAGGGCGCCCCCCCCCCCAGCGCCCTGCACCCTCAGTGACCGGAGAGTGAAGTGTGCTGAGAGCAATGGCGCACAGCTGCAGTGCTGTGCGCTACCTTGTTGAAGACAGGACGTCTTCTGCCGCCGATTTTCCGGACCTCTTCTGTCTTCTGGCTCTGTAAGGGGGCCGGCGGCGCGGCTCTGGGACCCATCCATGGCTGGGCCTGTGATCGGTCCCTCTGGAGCTAATGTCCAGTAGCCTAAGAAGCCCAATCCACTCTGCACGCAGGTGAGTTCGCTTCTTCTCCCCTTAGTCCCTCGATGCAGTGAGCCTGTTGCCAGCAGGACTCACTGAAAATAAAAAACCTAACAAACTTTTTCACTAAGCAGCTCAGGAGAGCCACCTAGTGTGCACCCTTCTCGTTCGGGCACAAAAATCTAACTGAGGCTTGGAGGATGGTCATAGGGGGAGGAGCCAGTGCACACCAGGTAGTCCTAAAGCTTTTACTTTTGTGCCCAGTCTCCTGCGGAGCCGCTATTCCCCATGGTCCTTACGGAGTCCCCAGCATCCACTAGGACGTCAGAGAAATAAGATTTTACTTACCGGTAAATCTATTTCTCATAGTCCGTAGTGGATGCTGGGGACTCCATAAGGACCATGGGGAAGAGACGGGCTCCGCAGGAGACAGGGCATTTTAAGAAAGAATTTGGATACTGGTGTGCTCTGGCTCCTCCCTCTATGTCCCTCCTCCAGACCTCAGTTAAAGAAACTGTGCCCGGAAGAGCTGACAGTACAAGGAAAGGATTTTGGAATCCAGGGCAAGACTCATACCAGCCACACCAATCACACCGTATAACTTGTGATAAACTTACCCAGTTAACAGTATGAACAACAATAGAGCATCAGATCAACCCTGATGCAACTATAACATAACCCTTATGTAAGCAATAACTATATACAAGCATTGCAGAAAAAGTCCGCACTTGGAACGGGCGCCCAGCATCCACTACGGACTACGAGAAATAGATTTACCGGTAAGTAAAATATTATTTTCTCTAACATCCTAGTGGATGCTGGGGACTCCTTAAGGACCATGGGGATTATACCAAAGCTCCCAAACGGGCGGGAGAGTGCGGATGACTCTGCAGCACCGAATGAGCAAACACAGGGTCCTCCTCAGCCAGGGTATCAAACTTGTAGAACTTTGCAAAAGTGTTCGAACCCGACCAAGTAGCTGCTCGGCAAAGCTGTAATGCCGAGACCCCTCGGGCAGCCGCCCAAGAAGAGCCCACCTTCCTTGTGGAATGGGCTTTTACTGATTTTGGCAGCGGCAATCCCGCCGCAGAATGAGCCTGCTGAATTGTGTTACAGATCCAGCGAGCAATAGTTTGCTTTGAAGCAGGAGCACCCAGCTTGTTGGGTGCATACAAGATAAACAGTGAATCAGTTTTCCAGACTCTAGCCGTTCTGGCTACATAAACCTTCAAAGCCCTGACCACATCTAGTAACTCGGAATCCTCCAAGTCACGAGTAGCCACGGGCACCACAATAGGTTGGTTCATATGAAAAGATGACACCACTTTTGTAGAAATTGCGGACGGGTCCGCAATTCCGCCCTGTCCATATGGAAAACCAGATAGGGGCTTTTATGTGACAAAGCCGCTAATTCTGACACACGCCTAGCTGAAGCCAAGGCTAATAGCATGACCACCTTCCACGTGAGAAATTTTAACTCCACGGTTTTAAGTAGCTCAAACCAGTGTGACTTCAGGAAATTCAACACCACGTTAAGATCCCAAGGTGCCACTGGAGGCACAAAAGGGGGCTGAATATGCAGCACTCCCTTTCCAAATGTCTGAACTTCAGGCAGAGAAGCCAGTTCTTTTTGAAAGAAAATGGATAGGGCCGAAATCTGGACCTTAATGGAAACCAACGGCCCAGCTGGAATTTCTCCGTAGGGGCATTCCTGGCCTCACACGAAGCAACATATTTTCGCCATATACGGTGATAATGTTTAGCCGTCACGCCCTTCCTAGCCTTTATCAGCATAGGAATAACCTCATCCGGAATGCCTTTTTCTGCTAGGATCCAGCGTTCAACCACCATGCCGTCAAACGCAGCCGCGGTAAGTCTTGGAACAGACAGGGCCCCTGTTGCAACAGATCCTGTCTTAGAGGCAGAGGCAATGGGTCCTCTGTGAGCATTTCTTGCAGCTCTGGATACCAAGTCCTTATTGGCCAATCTGGAACAACACCTTTGGTATGAGAGGAAGAGGAGGAAATACATAGATTGACCGGAACACCCACGGTGTCACTAGGGCGTCTACCGCTACTGCCTGAGGGTCTCTTGACCTGGCGCAATACCTCTGTAGCATTTTGTTGAGGCGGGACGCCATCATGTCTATCTGTGGCAGTTCCCACCGACTCACAATCTGTGCGAAGACTTCTGGATGAAGTCCCCACTCTCCCGGGTGTAGGTCGTGTCTGCTGAGGAAGTCTGCTTCCCAGTTGTCCACTCCCGGAATGAACACTGCCGACAGTGTGCTTACATGATTCTCCGCCCAGCGAAGAATTCTGGTGGCTTCCGCCATCGCCACCCTGCTCCTTGTGCCGCCTTGGCAGTTTACATGAGCCACTGCGGTGATGTTGTCTGACTGAATCAGCACCGGTTCGGTAGCGAAGCAGGGTCTCCGCTTGACGTTGGGCGTTGTATATTGCCCTTAGTTCCAGGATGTTGATGTGAAGACAAGTCTCCTGACTTGACCACAGACCTTGGAAATTTCTTCCCTCTGTGACTGCTCCCCACCCTCGGAGGCTTGCGTCCGTGGTCACCAGGACCCAGTCCTGAATGCCGAATCTGCGGCCTTCGAGAAAGTGAGCACTCTGCAGCCACCACAGGAGAGACACCCTGGCCCTGGGGGATAGGGTGATCAGCCGATGCATCTGTAGATGTGATCCGGACCACTTGCCCAACAGATCCCATTGAAAGGTCCTCGCATGGAACCTGCCGAAGGGAATGGCCTCGTATGATGCCACCATCTTTCCCAGGACTCGCGTGCAGTGATGCACCGACACCTGTTTTGGTTTTAATAGGGCTCTGACCAGAGTCATGAGCTCCTAAGCCTTCTCCATAGGGAGATAAACTCTCTTCTGGTCTGTGTCCAGAATCATGCCCAGGAAGGGCAGACGAGTCGTAGGAATCAACTGCGACTTTGGAATATTTAGAATCCAGCTGTGCTGTTGTAACACTTCCCGAGAGCGTGCTACGCTGATCAGCAACTGCTCTCTGGACCTCGCCTTTATGAGGAGATCGTCCAAGTATGGGATAATTGTGACCCCTTGCTTTCGCAGGAGCACCATAATTTCCGCCATTACCTTGGTAAATATTCTCGGTGCCGTGGAGAGACCAAACGGCAACGTCTGGAATTGGTAATGACAATCCTGTACCACAAATCTGAGGTACGCCTGATGAGGTGGATAAATGGGGACATGAAGGTAAGCATCCTTTATGTCCAGAGACACCATAAAATCCCCCCCCTTCCAGGCTTGCGATGACCGCTCTGAGCGATTCCATCTTGAACTTGAACCTTTTCAGGTAAATGTTCAGGGATTTTAAATTCAATATGGGTCTGACCGAACCGTCCGGTTTCGGTACCACAAACATGGTCGAATAGTAACCCCTTCCCTGTTGAAGGAGGGGAACCTTTACCACCACCTGCTGAAGATACAATTTGTGAATTGCAGCTAACACTATTTCCCTCTCTAAGGGGGAAGCTGGCAGGGCCGATTTGAGGTAACGGTGAGGGGGCATCTCTTCGAATTCCAGCTTGTATCCCTGAGACACAATCTCTATAGCCCAGGGATCCACCTGGGAGTGAACCCACTTGTGGCTGAAATTTCGGAGACGCGCACCCACCGGGCCTAGCACCGCCTGTGGAGCCCCAGCGTCATGCGGTGGATTTAGTGGAAGCCGGGGAGGACTTCTGTTCCTGGGAACTAGCTGTATTGTGCAGCTTCTTTCCTCTACCCCTGCCTCTGGCAAGAAATGATGCACCTCACACTGTCTTGCCTTTTTGTGATCGAAAGGACTGCATTTGGTAATACGGTGCTTTCTTAGGTTGTGAGGGAACATATGGCAAAAAATGTGACTTTCCAGCTTTAGCTGTGGAGACCAGGTCCGAGAGACCGTCCCCAAACAATTCCTCACCCTTGTAAGGTAAAACCTCCATGTGCCTTTTTGAGTCGGCATCGCCTGTCCATTGCCGAGTCCACAGGATCCTTCTGGCAGAAATCGACATTGCATTTATTCTAGAGCCCAGTAGGCTAATGTCTCTTTGAGCATCTCTCATATATAGGACAGCGTCTTTTATATGCCCCAGGGTCAGTACTATAGTATCCTTGTCCAAGGTATCAAGTTCCTCAGATAAGGTATCTGTCCATGCTGCTACAGCACTACACATCCAGGCCGACGCAATCGCCGGCCTTAGTAAGGTACCTGAATGTGTATAAATGGACTTCAGGATACCCTCCTGCTTTCTATCCGCAGCATCTTTTAGGGTGGCCGTATCCTGTGACGGCAGGGCTACCCTCTTGGATAAGCGTGTTAAAGCTTTGTCTACCCTCGGGGAGGATTCCCAGCGTAACCAGTCCGTTGGCGGGAAAGGATACGCCATAAGCATCCGTTTGGAAATCTGCAGTTTTCTATCTGGAGATTCCCAAGCCTTTTCATATAACTCATTTAACTCATGTGAAGGGGGAAAGGTCACCTCTTGCCTTTTTTCCCCATACATATAAACCCTCTTGTCAGGGACTGGGGTTTCCTCTGTGATGTGCAACACATCTTTCATTGCTATAATCATGTAACGGATGGCTTTAGCCATTTTAGGCTGTAACTTTGCATCATCGCCAGCGACACTGGAGTCAGAATCCGTGTTGACATCTGTGTCAACAATTTGGGATAGTGGGCGCTTCTGAGACCCTGACGGCCTCTGCGACATAGGATCAGGCATGGGCTGAGACCCCGGCTGTCTCAAGGCTTCAGCTTTATCCAACCCTTTATGCAAGGAAGAAACATTATCATTTAAAACCTTCCACATATCCATCCAATCGGGTGTCGGCGCCGTCGGCGGCGACCCCACATTCATTGGTTCCCGCTCTGTTTCCACATAACCTTCCTCGTCAAACATGTCGACACAAGCGTACCGACACACCACACACACAGGGGATGCTCTATTTGAAGACCGTTCCCACACAAGGCCTTTTGGAGACACAGAGAGAGAGTATGCCAGCACACACCCCAGCGCTATATGTCCCAGGAGTCACACAGTAACTTAGTGTTAACCCAGTAGCTGCTGTATATACTGTTTTTGCGCCAAATTTATGTGCCCCCCCTCTCTTTTTACCCTCTTCTACCGTGATTCTGCAGGGGAGAGCCTGGGGAGCTTCCTCTCAGCGGAGCTGTGGAGAGAAAATGGCGCTGGTGAGTGCTGAGGAAGAAGCCCCGCCCCCTCAGCGGCGGGCTTCTGTCCCGCGTTTCTGTGTAAAAATAAGATTTTACTTACCGATAAATCTATTTCTCGTAGTCCGTAGTGGATGCTGGGGACTCCGTCAGGACCATGGGGGATAGCGGCTCCGCAGGAGACAGGGCACAAAAGTAAAAGCTTTTGGATCAGGTGGTGTGCACTGGCTCCTCCCCCTATGACCCTCCTCCAAGCCTCAGTTAGGATACTGCGCCCGGACGAGCGTACACAATAAGGAAGGATTTTGAATCCCGGGTAAGACTCATACCAGCCACACCAATCACACTGTACAACCTGTGATCTGAACCCAGTTAACAGCATGATAACAGCGGAGCCTCTGAAAAGATGGCTCACAACAATAATAACCCGATTTTTGTACCAATAACTATGTACAAGCATTGCAGACAATCCGCACTTGGGATGGGCGCCCAGCATCCACTACGGACTACGAGAAATAGATTTATCGGTAAGTAAAATCTTATTTTCTCTAACGTCCTAGTGGATGCTGGGGACTCCGTCAGGACCATGGGGATTATACCAAAGCTCCCAAACGGGCGGGAGAGTGCGGATGACTCTGCAGCACCGAATGAGAGAACTCCAGGTCCTCTTTAGCCAGGGTATCAAATTTGTAGAATTTTACAAACGTGTTCTCCCCCCGACCACGTAGCTGCTCGGCAGAGTTGTAATGCCGAGACCCCTCGGGCAGCCGCCCAGGATGAGCCCACCTTCCCTGTGGAATGGGCATTTACATATTTTGGCTGTGGCAGGCCTGCCACAGAATGTGCAAGCTGAATTGTACTACACATCCAACTAGCAATCGTCTGCTTAGAAGCAAGAGCACCCAGTTTGTCGGGTGCATACAGGATAACAGCAAGTCAGTTTTCCTGACTCCAGCCGTCCTGGAAACCGATATTTTCAGGGCCCTGACAACAAATAGCAACTTGGAGTCCTCCAAGTCCCTAGTAGCCGCAGGTACCACAATAAGCTGGTTCAGGTGAAACGCTGACACCACCTTAGGGAGAAACTGGGGACGAGTCCGCAGCTCTGCCCTGTCCGAATGGACAATCAGATATGGGCTTTTGTGAGACAAAGCCGCCAATTCTGACACTCGCCTGGCCGAGGCCAGGGCCAACATCATGGTCACTTTCCATGTGAGATATTTCAAATCCACAGATTTGAGCGGTTTAAACCAATGTGATTTGAGGAATCCCAGCACTACGTTGAGATCCCACAGTGCCACTGGAGGCACAAAAGGGGGTTGTATATGCAGTACTCCCTTGACAAACTTCTGGACTTCAGGAACTGAAGTTCTTTCTGGATGAAAATCGACAGGGCCGAAATTTGAACCTTAATGGACCCCAATCTGAGGCCCATAGACACTCCTGTTTGCAGGAAATGCAGGAATCGACCGAGTTGAAATTTCTTCGTGGAGCCTTCCTGGCCTCACACCACGCAACATATTTTCGCCACATGTGGTGATAATGTTGTGCGGTCACGTCCTTCCTGGCTTTGACCAGGGTAGGAATGACCTCTTCCGGAATGCCTTTTTCCCTTAGGATCCGGCGTTCAACCGCCATGCCGTCAAACGCAGCCGCGGTAAGTCTTGGAACAGACATGGTACGTGCTGAAGCAAGTCCCTTCTTAGCGGCAGAGGTCATGAGTCCTCTGTGAGTATCTCTTGAAGTTCCGGGTACCAAGTCCTTCTTGGCCAATCCGGAGCCACGAGTATAGTTCTTACTCCTCTACGTCTTATAATTCTCAATATCTTGGGTATGAGAAGCAGAGGAGGAAACACATACACCGACTGGTACGCCCACGGTGTTACCAGAACGTCCACAGCTATTGCCTGAAAGTCTCTTGACCTGGCGCAATACCTGTCCAGTTTTTGTTCAGGCGGGACGCCATCATGTACACCTTTGGTCTTTCCCAATGGTTCACAATCATGTGGAAAACTTCCCGATGAAGTCCCCACTCTCCCGGGTGGAGGTCGTGCCTGCTGAGGAAGTCTGCTTCCCAGTTGTCCACTCCCGGAATGAACACTGCTGACAGTGCTATCACATGATTTTCCGCCCAGCGAAAAATCCTTGCAGTTTTTGCCATTGCCCTCCTGCTTCTTGTGCCGCCCTGTCTGTTTACGTGGGCGACTGCCGTGATGTTGGAAATTTTTTTTTTTTTTTCCTGTGTGACTGCTCCCCAGCCTCTCAGGCTGGCCTCCGTGGTCACCAGCATCCAATCCTGAATGCCGAATCTGCGGCCCTCTAGAAGATGAGCACTCTGTAACCACCACAGGAGAGACACCCTTGTCCTTGGAGATAGGGTTATCCGCTGATGCATCTGAAGATGCGATCCGGACCATTTGTCCAGCAGATCCCACTGAAAAGTTCTTGCGTGGAATCTGCCGAATGGAATCGCTTCGTAAGAAGCCACCATTTTTCCCAGGACCCTTGTGCAATGATGCACTGACATTTTTCCTGGTTTTAGGAGGTTCCAGACTAGCTCGGATAACTCCCTGGCTTTCTCCTCCGGGAGAAACACCTTTTTCTGGACTGTGTCCAGAATCATCCCTAGGAACAGCAGACGTGTCGTCGGAAACAACTGCGGTTTTGGAATATTTAGAATCCACCCGTGCTGTCGTAGAACTACTTGAGATAGTGCTACTCCGACCTCCAACTGTTCTCTGGACCTTGCTCTTATCAGGAGGTCGTCCATTTTCTTCGAAGAAGAATCATCATTTCGGGCATTACCTTGGTAAAGACCCGGAGTGCCGTGGACAATCCAAACGGCAGCGTCTGAAACTGATAGTGACAGTTCTGTACCACGAACCTGAGATACCCTTGGTGAGAAGGGCAAATTGGGACATGGAGGTAAGCATCCCTGATGTCCCGGGACACCATATAGTCCCCTTCTTCCTGGTTCGCTATCACTGCTCTGAGTGACTCCATCTTGATTTGAACCTTTGTAAGTGTTCAAATATTTCAGATTTAGAATAGGTCTCACCGAGCCTTCTGGTTTCAGTACCACAATATAGTGTGGAATAATACCCCTTTCCTTGTTGTAGGAGGGGTACTTTGATTATCACCTGCTGGGAATACAGCTTGTGAATTGTTTCCAATACTGCCTCCCTGTCGGAGGGAGACGTTGGTAAAGCAGACTTCAGGAACCTGCGAGGGTAAACGTCTCGACTTTCCAATTTTTACCCCTGGGATACTACTTGTAGGATCCAGGGGTCCTGTACGGCTCCAGCGTCATGCTGAGAACTTGGCAGAAGCGGTGGAAGGCTTCTGTTCCTGGGAATGGGCTGCCTGCTGCAGTCTTCTTCCCTTTCCTCTATCCCTGGGCAGATATGCTTATGGGGACGAAAGGACTGAGGCTGAAAAGACGGTGTCTTTTTCTGCATAGATGTGACTTAGGGTAAAAACGGTGGATTTCCCAGCAGTTGCCGTGGCCACCAGGTCCGATGGACCGACCCCAAATAACTCCTCCCCTTTATACGGCAATACATCTTTGTGCCGTTTGGAATCTGCATCACCTGACCACTGTCGCGTCCATAAACATCTTTTGGCAGATATGGACATCGCACTTACTCTTGATGCCAGAGTGCAAATATCCCTCTGTGCATCTCGCATATATAGAAATGCATTCTTTAAATGCTCTATAGTAAATAAAATACTGTCCCTGTCAAGGGTATCAATATTTTCAGTCAGGGAATCCGACCAAGCCACCCCCGTGCTGCACATCCAGGCTGAGGCGATCGCTGGTCGCAGTATAACACCAGTATGTGTGTATATACTTTTTAGGATATTTTCCAGCCTCCTATCAGCTGGCTCCTTGAGGGCGGCCGTATCTGGAGACGGTACCGCCACTTGTTTTGATAAGCGTGTGAGCGCCTTATCCACCCTAAGGGGTGTTTTCCAACGCGCCCTAACTTCTGGCGGGAAAGGGTATACCGCCAATAATTTTCTATCGGGGGAACCCCGCGCCTCATCACACACTTCATTTAATTTATCTGATTCAGGAAAAACTATAGGTAGTTTTTTCACACCCCACATAATACCCTTTTTTGTGGTACTTGTAGTATCAGAAATATGTAACACCTCCTTCATTGCCCTTAACAAGTAACGTGTGGCCCTAAAGGAAAATACGTTTGTTTCTTCACCGTCGACACTGGAGTCAGTGTCCGTGTCTGTGTCGACCGACTGAGGTAAAATGGGCATTATAACGTCCCTGACGGTGTTTTAGACGCCTGGACAGATACTAATATGTTTGCCGGCCGTCTCATGTCGTCAACCGACTTGCAGCGTGTTGACATTATCACGTAATTCCTTAAATAAGCCATCTATTCCGGTGTCGACTCCCTAGAGAGTGACATCACCATTACAGGCAATTTGCTCCGCCTCACAACATCGTCCTCATACATGTCGACACACACGTACCGACACACAGCACACACACAGGGAATGCTCTGATAGAGGACAGGACCCCACTAGCCCTTTGGGGAGACAGAGGGAGAGTTTGCCAGCACACACCAAAAACGCTATAATTATACAGGGACAACCTTTATATAAGTGTTTTTCCCTTATAGCATTTTAATATATACCGTATATACTCGAGTATAAGTCGACCCGAATATAAGCCGAGATACCTAATTTTACCACAAAAAACTGGGAAAAATTACTGACTCGAGTATAAGCCTAGGGTGGGAAATGTACGGTGCCAGGGGTTTTCATGCTCAGGGTGTCATGCTCGTTGCCAGGGGTTTCATGCGGTAGGTGTTATGCTTGTTGCCAGGGGGTAATGCTTGTTGCTAGGGTTGTGCCCCCAGTGCCACATATACCCCCAGTAACAGATATCCCCCCACAGTGCCAGATAAAAACATGCCGCCGTTGCTTTGCCCCCAGTAGTTATGCCCCTTCTTTGCCCCCAGTAGTTGTGCCCCCTCTTTCATTGCCCCCAGTAGTTGTGCCCTCTCTTTCTTTGCCCCCAGTAGTTGTGCCCCCTTTCATTGCCCCCAGTAGTTGTGCCCCCTTTCATTGCCCCCAGTAGTTGTGCCCCCTTTCATTGCCCCCAGTAGTTGTGCCCCCTTTCATTGCCCCCAGTAGTTGTGCCTCCTTCTTTCTTTGCCCCCTGTTGCAGTGCCCCCTTCTTTCTTTGCCCCCTGTTGCAGTGCCCCCTTCTTTCTTTGCCCCCTGTTGCAGTGCCCCCTTCTTTCTTTGCCCCCTGTTGCAGTGCCCCCGTCGCCGCTTACAAACACACAAACACACACAAAAACAATACTTACCACTGCCCCGCTCCTGCTTCCCGACCGCTTCTTCTGCTGCTGCGCTGCTCCACTCCGTCCGTCCGCTCGCTCCGTCCGTCCGGCCGCCCGCTCCCCGGCACCCGATCATCTCTATGGGAGAGACGTCATGACGTCTCTCCCATAGCAACGCGCACAGACACTAGAGGTCAATAATGACCTCTAGTGTCTGTCCTGGAGCCGGCTGCAGCGGACGCCCACACAGCCCACGGCGTCTGCTGCAGCCATTGACTCGAGTATAAGCCGAGGGGGGCTTTTTCAGCATAGAAAAATGTGCTGAAAAAGTCGGCTTATACTCGAGTATATACGGTATATACATATCGCCAAATAAGTGCCCCCCCTCTCTGTTTTAACCCTGTTTCTGTAGTGCAGTGCAGGGGAGAGCCTGGGAGCCTTCCCACCAGCATTTCTGTGAGGGAAAATGGCGCTGTGTGCTGAGGAGAATAGGCCCCGCCCCCTTTTCGGCGGGCTTCTTCTCCCGTTTTTCTGAGACCTGGCAGGGGTTAAATACATCCATATAGCCCCCAGGGGCTATATGTGATGTATTTTTAGCCAGAATAAGGTACTATCATTGCTGCCCAGGGCGCCCCCCCCAGCGCCCTGCACCCTCAGTGACCGCTGCTATGAAGTGTGCTGACAACAATGGCGCACAGCTGCAGTGCTGTGCGCTACCTTATGAAGACTGAAGAGTCTTCTGCCGCCGTTTCTGGACCTTCACTTTTCGGCATCTGCAAGGGGGGTCGGCGGCGCGGCTCCGGGACGAACCCCAGGGTGAGACCTGTGTTCCGACTCCCTCTGGAGCTAATGGTGTCCAGTAGCCTAAGAAGCCAATCCATCCTGCACGCAGGTGAGTTCACTTCTCTCCCCTAAGTCCCTCGTAGCAGTGAGCCTGTTGCCAGCAGGACTCACTGAAAATAAAAAACCTAACAAACTTTTACTCTAAGCAGCTCTTTAGGAGAGCCACCTAGATTGCACCCTTCTCGGCCGGGCACAAAAATCTAACTGAGGCTTGGAGGAGGGTCATAGGGGGAGGAGCCAGTGCACACCACCTGATCCTAAAGCTTTTACTTTTGTGCCCTGTCTCCTGCGGAGCCGCTATCCCCCATGGTCCTGACGGAGTCCCCAGCATCCACTAGGACGTTAGAGAAAATATGGCGGAGGCCCATGCATATACAGTGCCCAACTGTATATATGCCCACTTTTGCTAAGAGGTCTCTAATTGCTGCCCAGGGCGCCCCCCTGCGCCCTGCACCCTACAGTGACCGGAGTATGTGGGTTTAGTGTGGGAGCAATGGCGCACAGCTGCAGTGCTGTGCGCTACCTCATATGAAGACTGGAGTCTTCTGCCGCCGATTTCGAAGTCTTCTTGCTTCTGTCACCGGCTTCTGTCTTCTGGCTCTGCGAGGGGGACGGCGGCGCGGCTCCGGGATCGGACAACCAAGGGTGCGATCCTGTGTACGATCCCTCTGGAGCTAATGGTGTCCAGTAGCCTAAGAAGCAGGACCTATCTTCAGTGAGTAGGGCTGCTTCTCTCCCCTCAGTCCCACGTAGCAGAGAGTCTGTTGCCAGCAGATCTCTCTGAAAATAAAAAAACCTAACAAAATACTTTCTTTTTAGCAAGCTCAGGAGAGCTCACTAAGTAGCACCCAGCTCGTCCGGGCACAGATTCAAACTGAGGTCTGGAGGAGGGACATAGAGGGAGGAGCCAGAGCACACCAGTATCCAAATTCTTTCTTAAAGTGCCCTGTCTCCTGTGGAGCCCGTCTATTCCCCATGGTCCTTACGGAGTCCCCAGCATCCACTAGGACGTTAGAGAAATAGCATTTAATTCTTTTGACACAGGGAAGGTTAGCGAGGCGTTCTTATTTTCAGTAAAGTAAGCCTCCTCAACCTGCTCAGGTGTTGTATCAGTAATATTCAACACATCCCTAATGGCCTCTATCATCAACTGCACCCCTTTTGCAAGAGATGCTGCCCCCCTCAACACATCTCCATCACCGTCCTCAGTGTCAGAATCGGTATCCGTGTCATCTTGCATAATCTGTGCAAGAGCACGTTTTTGGGAATATACAGCGGGAGGCCCTGAGGTAACAGAACTGGGCCAGACTGCCATAGAGCTCTGTAAAGCCTGAGTTGCAGACTCATTCTGTGCAACCCTAGTAGAAATCTGAGAAATCATAGATGTGATAGAGGATAACCACTCAAGCTCCCTTGCTGGTATCTGTGCTAAAACAGTGCAATCCTGCTTACATGGAATGGGATCATCCTGAGAGGACATATCCTCTGCAGCATATGACACAGAGTCCCTGGACATAGTTTAATGGAGACCATGGAGACCACAGACACTACACACACACACACACACACACACACACACACACACACGGGAGGGCAGACAGAGTTTCACCCCCAAGAATGGCAAGAGAGACACAGAGATTCGAGCCAACCCACACACAGTGCTTTTTAGGTATAGGGAGACCCCCAAGCAGTGCTGACTGTGCACCTTAAGAGGTTACACAGCCTGTATACAGCCTCCCCCACCTTCTACAGCCCCCTGGTACCGTGAGAGATAGATGAAATTGCTCTGGAGGGACTTGTTCTTCACGGACAGCGTTTTGCAGGCAGGGAAATGGCGCTGAACGCTGCTGGGTCCGCTCTGAGGAAAATCTCCGCCCTCAAAATGGTGCTATCTTCCCGCTCTTCATAGGATTATATTGGCCCGAGGAATTATGCTGGCAAAGATCCCGGGACCGCGACAGGCTGTATGACCAGTGTAGGGTATAGGCGCTGGGTCCGGGCGCCCCTCACAGCGCCGCACTATGTACTGCTAAGCCCTGGAGTGCAGTTAGTACTGCGCTCCATGCCCTGTTGCCGCCATCTTCACACTGGCCCCCACGCTTGCTATGGGGGGTCGGTGACTCACTCACCACCAATCTTCAGGCTCTGTAAGGGGATGGCGGCATGCTGCTGGGGTGAGCGATCTCCTGTGGCGGGGAACGATCGATCCCCTCAGGAGCTCAGTGTCCTGTCAGCGGAGATAGTGGCTCAGACCCGCAGGGCGGACACTACTTTACCCCTTAGTCCCACGAAGCAAGGAGGCTGTTGCCAGCAGCCTCCATGTAAAATAAAAAACTCTAAAATAAACTTTTACTAAAGAACATCTGTAGAGCTCCCCTAGCGGTGACCGGCTCCTCCGGGCACATTTTCTAAACTGAATCTGGTAGGAGGGACATAGAGGGAGGAACCAGCCCACACTTTCAAACACTTAAAGCGCCAATGGCTCCTGGTGGACCAGTCTATACCCCATGGTACTAATGTGGACCCCAGCATCCTCTAGGACATAAGAGAAATAGAACCTGTGCCTAGCGCAGCGAGCCACCGAGCCTGCAAGAGGCTCTGTTGCGCTTGCACCACCTGCCATTCTGCGGTCGGAATCCCGTGGCCTGTATGCTGACCTCCGGGATCCCCACCGCCGGTCTCACAGCCCCAACCCCACTGGACAGGTTTGCATACATTTGCAAAAGTGCTCAAAACTTTAAGCAGTACAGAGCTTTTAGCTGGACTTTCCAGTCTCCGTGCTGCAGCTAGAAAACCCACTCTTGAAAAGGAAGGTTCTGTACATGAATACATATGGGACACCAACGTATAGAGCAATTATACAGTAGCTGCAAACACACTTGTGTTGACAACAGCATTTGCTTATAATTTACTATGTAACCTTTTTTCCTTGCACACACACACACTGCAGAATCTGGCTAGACTTGTTCCTAAACGATGATAGGACTCTGTACAAATGGCACAATGCATTATAGGTAGCATGACTGTTTGAATTACCTTTATTGCTACTAGACAGTAAGGTGGCTATACAAACGTGTTCTTACTAACTTGGCAAGTTTTCAGAGTGATTTACTTATTTTATTATGTTGATCTGGATGGAAATGTGCTTACAGGATACTACAGATGTAGCCATGCCAGACTGCGACTATTTGCAGCCAGTGAATTAATGAAGCTTTCGTAGCCTGGCATGTCATAGAGCAAGCCGTGTTGCAACATGCTGCATCACACCAAAGATGAGCATGGCTACATCTATAGGTTGAGTGTGTACATTTTTAATTGATGCTGGGTATATCTTTTTAAAAAAAGAGATAATAATGTAAGTTTTCAGCAATATATTGTGTGTTTATATTATTTCCAGCCCACTTTGTGACAGGCACCCATCTTAATAAAGGCACCGCAGTGCGCCGAAACGGTTGAAGTGTTGATCATTTTGGGGTACAAGGTACTATCCATATTTACCATACCTTTTGCATAAATATTCAGGGTCCATCTTCTGCAGTGCAGTGGTGTGTTGCATTCTCACATCTATATGGTACGAATACTCCCCCTTATATGCTTTTATAATAAAAACTTGTGTTTGCAATTTATTATTGCATTATAGCTATTATTTTTATTCTGTTTTATATTTCCATTGGATTAATTATGCTATCATATCAATTCTGGAGTGGCCCAGAGAAGATGCAAAGGAACCTTTATGAGCTTTTCACCACTTTGTTTCACTATACATGTGGGAGTTTGCATTGTGTTTCATGTAAATCACATTTGATTGATACTACGGAAGTGGGAATTCTGGACTTTAGAAAGGGACTTGGACACTATTCCCATATTTTCTGTTTGGACAATTATGGGCTGTTAGCCCTCTAAACAGTATTACACCATTGTGTGCTTTTTTTCTTTATTTGTATGAAAAAACTGTCAAACGGGACCACTGCTGATAATATTAGCAGCTGGAACAATCCTTGGCACACCTGAAGTCACATATTTGTATGTTTGTATTTATAAGTTGGTGACTTCTTAGTTACCCACGCTGCTCTTTGTGCGGCGCCATAAATTCTATTGTCTTTTTCTATTACACTAAAAAAAAAAAGGGCTTTGAGTTCTGTTTACTGGTTACAATATCTATTTTCTCAAGTACCACTGAAATCGCATTAGTGATAGAAACTGTGTCTTTAAGCTGGCACTTTCTGTAGCCGAAGCACCAAATTACATGTTGAAGTGGTTGCACCACTCCCACTTTAGGTGCTGGCACTATACCCACAAACTGCCATTCACAACAGCTTAAACCTGCTCAAAAACAACTTTAGATTCTAAAACGACCCCCCAAAAATCCTGTTTGACTGCCATTTTGAATGTCATCAGGAGAGCATTGGAAAATGACATAGCAGAACATGTTACGTAAGGGTGATATGCCCTTAAGTAACATGTTCTTTTTGCATAAGAATTTTTGAAAAAGAAAGCAGTGACTAGAAAGGGTCACAATTCTACGGCACTGACAGTACTGCAAGGCACGTTAAAGTGTAAAATACAGTACGTGTACAACTGTTTTTATTTTATTTTTTTAACGTGAACAGATTTCATTTTTGACTTCCTCACCCTCAATGTTTAAATATAAAGCGTTTGCTGTTTGTTGTTGGTCTGTGTGTCCCATTACAAATCACTATTCGTTACAGATGGGTGAGACCTTATTACATACTTGACTCAGGAAACCGCATTTGTTAGAAAATAATATCACACAGTATAACATTATCCATTAAATGAACTTTTGCCAATTCACTAAAGTCTTCTAGATCTGTATATGATACTATGCTATGTTCAAAGTATAAGAGAAAACTTTTGCTTCATTGTTCTTGTTTTGAAATACAGAAAAAAATACTGATCTAAAAAAAGAAATAAAACATGAGTTCATTATGCTCGACTTCTGGCCCATTTTCAAATGTAATTAGGACTATTGCACTAGTCTACTGACACGTTAAAGCTTTGTATACAATTAAATTATGATGCCCTTAATCAAGTTTAGGGTTATTTATAAGGTCTTGAAAATAGGAATTTGCAGCATAGGTTGCAATTACCGTATATAGCCCATTTGTAAAGGAAGTTTCAACAATGTTACAGTAGTTGAAGAATAAAAATGCAGTGTCTAACGAAATATATACCACAAGTTAAGGATTATTCAAAAAATGGTACATTATTCCTGTTGTGGTTTCTATGCTTCATTAAAATTAATTACCTCATAATTGTTGAAAATAGTTTGGCTCTGGTCCAAAAAACGAGTTTTATGGTAAGAACTTACCCTTGTTAAAACTCTTTCTGCAAGGTACGCTGGGCTCCACAAGTCTGGACAATGGGGTGTAGAGTAGGATCTTGATCCGAGGCACCAACAGGCTCAAAGCTTTGACTGTTCCCAGAATGCACAGCGCCGCCTCCTCTATAACCCCGCCTCCCAGCACAGGAGCTCAGTTTAGTTAACCAGCCCAATGCAGTAGCAGGAAAAGAGACGACAACGGTTAGTAGCCACATACACCACACTCTCACGACAAGAGAAGTGTCAGCGGCTAATGCCATATCAACCCAAAGAAGCTAAGTGCGTCAGGGTGGGCGCCTTGTGGAGCCCAGTGTACCTCGCAGAAAGAGTTTTAACAAGGGTAGGTTCTTACCATAAAACTCGTTTTCTGCTGCGGGGTACACTGGGCTCCACAAGTCTGGACAATGGGGATGTCCTAAAGCAGTTCCTTATGGGAGGGGACGCACTGTAGCGGGCACAAGAACGCGGCGTCCAAAGGAAGCATCTTGGGAAGCGGCAGTATCGAAGGCATAGAACCTTATGAACGTGTTCCCGGAGGACCACGTAGCCGCCTTGCACAATTGGTCAAGGGTAGCACCACGTTGGGCAGCCCAAGAAGGTCCAACAGACCAAGTAGAATGGGCCGTAATGTGAACAGGAGCTGACAGACCAGCCTTCACATAAGCATGCGCAATCACCATTCTAATCCACCTGGCCAGGGTCTGCTTGTGAGCAGGCCAGCCACGTTTGTGAAATCCAAACAAAACAAAGAGAGAATCAGTCTTTCGAATAGAAGCAGTACTCTTCACATAGATACGGAGAGCCCGTACCACATCCAAAGACCGCTCTTTGGGAGACAAATCAGGAGAGACAAAAGCTGGAACCACAATCTCCTGATTAAGGTGGAACGAAGAAACCACCTTAGGTAAATATCCGAAACGAGTCCTAAGAACCGGTCACGGTGAAAAATCAGATATGGCGAACTACAAGACAAGGCACCCAAATCCGACACTCTTCTAGCAGAGGTAATAGCCAGCAAGAACACCACCTTAAGGGAAAGCCACTTAAGGTCAGCTTGAACCAAGAGGTTCAAATGGAGGCTCCTGCAATGCCTCCAAAACCACCGACATGTCCCAAGGAGCCACAGGCGGGACATAGGGAGGTTGGATACGCAACACACCCTGAGTGAAAGTATGAACATCAGGTAAAGTCGCAATTTTTCTCTGAAACCACACCGACAAGGCAGAAATATGAACCTTGAGGGAGGCCAGACGCAGGCCTAAATCTAGGCCCTGCTGTAGAAAAGCCAAAAGTTTGGCTGTACTAAACTTGAAAGCGTCATAATGGTTAGATGCGCACCAAACCAAGTAGGAATGCCAGACCTGATGGAAAATCCGAGCAGAGGCCAGTTTCCGGGCCCGCAACATAGTTTTAATGACCTCTTCAGAAAAACCCTTAGCTCTTAAGACGGAAGCTTCAAGAGCCACGCCGTCAAAGACAGGCGGGCTAGGTCCTGGTAGACACAGGGGCCCTGAACGAGGAGGTCTGGGCGTAGTGGAAGTAGAAGTGGATGCTCTGACGATAGGCCTGGGAACCAGTGCCGTCTGGGCCACGCCGGAGCTATGAGAAGCAGATTTCCTTTTTCTTGCTTGAACTTCCGAATTACCTTATAAAAAGCTTTTCTTAGGGCTGCCTGGAGCAGCCACTCTGTTAAGTGCCTGCTTACTGCAGCACCAACTGACAAACTGAGCTCCTGTGCTGGGAGGCGGGGTAATAGAGGAGGCGGCGCTGTGCATTCTGGGAACAGTCAAAGCTTTGAGCCTGTTGGTGCCTCGGATCAAGATCCTACTCTACACCCCATTGTCCAGACTTGT
Source organism: Pseudophryne corroboree (assembly GCF_028390025.1). NCBI lineage: Eukaryota > Metazoa > Chordata > Amphibia > Anura > Myobatrachidae > Pseudophryne > Pseudophryne corroboree. The sequence continues at coordinate 995,163,397 of NC_086444.1, read as the reverse complement.
GGAGCTCAGTGTACCCCGCAGCAGAAAGCTGAAATATCAACTAAGCAATGTTTTTAAAATAGCCTGAATATTAGGTAAAATAGAACTGATGAATTGACTTTGATGATGTTTTCTGCAAAATCAACAGGAAGGACACTGGATAAGCAACCAACATAAGACCACTGCTACTGCCAGAGTCAGAGGACTCAAATTGTGACCTGGTCTAAAAACACATCTGTTTGTTGTATCTGTGGATATGCATTAATCCAATCACCTTGTGATGGAGAATAAATAGGTAATAAAATAAGAATTTACTTACCGATAATTCTATTTCTCATAGTCCGTAGTGGATGCTGGGGACTCCGAAAGGACCATGGGGGATAGCGGCTCCGCAGGAGACTGGGCACAAAAGTAAAAGCTTTAAGACTACCTGGTGTGCACTGGCTCCTCCCCCTATGACCCTCCTCCAAGCCTCAGTTAGGATTCTGTGCCCGGACGAGCGTACACAATAAGGAAGGATTTTGAATCCCAGGTAAGACTCATACCAGCCACACCAATCACACTGTACAACTTGTGATCTGAACCCAGTTAACAGCATGATAACAGAGGAGCCTCTGAAAAGATGGCTCACAACAATAATAACCCGATTTTTTGTAACAATAACTATGTACAAGTATTGCAGACAATCCGCACTTGGGATGGGCGCCCAGCATCCACTACGGACTATGAGAAATAGAATTATCGGTAAGTAAATTCTTATTTTCTCTGACGTCCTAGTGGATGCTGGGGACTCCGAAAGGACCATGGGGATTATACCAAAGCTCCCAAACGCGCGTGAGAGTGCGGATGACTCTGCAGCACCGAATGAGAGAACTCCAGGTCCTCCTCAGCCAGGGTATCAAATTTATAGAATTTAGCAAACGTGTTTGCCCCTGACCAAGTAGCTGCTCGGCAAAGTTGTAAAGCCGAGACCCCTCGGGCAGCCGCCCAAGATGAGCCCACTTTCCGTGTGGAATGGGCTTTTACAGATTTTGGCTGTGGCAGGCCTGCCACAGAATGTGCAAGCTGAATTGTACTACAAATCCAACGAGCAATAGTCTGCTTAGAAGCAGGAGCACCCAGCTTGTTGGGTGCATACAGGATAAACAGCGAGTCAGATTTTCTGACTCCAGCCGTCCTGGAAACATATATTTTCAGGGCCCTGACTACGTCCAGCAACTTGGAATCCTCCAAGTTTCTAGTAGCCGCAGGCACCACAATAGGCTGGTTTAAGTGAAATGCTGAAACCACCTTAGGGAGAAATTGAGGACGAGTCCTCAATTCTGCCCTGTCCGTATGAAAAATTAGGTAAGGGCTTTTATAGGATAAAGCCGCCAATTCTGAGACACGCCTGGCTGAGGCAAGGGCTAACAGCATTACCACTTTCCATGTGAGATATTTTAAGTCCACAGTGGTGAGTGGTTCAAACCAATGTGATTTTAGGAACCCCAAAACTACATTGAGATCCCAAGGTGCCACTGGAGGCACAAAAGGAGGCTGTATATGCAGTACCCCCTTGACAAACGTCTGAACTTCAGGAACTGAAGCTAGTTCTTTTTGGAAGAATATTGACAGGGCCGAAATTTGAACCTTAATGGACCCTGATTTTAGGCCCATAGACAGTCCTGTTTGCAGGAAATGCAGGAAACGACCCAGTTGAAATTCCTCTGTAGGGGCCTTCCTGGCCTCACACCACGCAACATATTTACGCCAAATACGGTGATAATGTTGCACAGTTACATCCTTCCTGGCTTTGATCAGGGTAGGGATGACTTCATCCGGAATGCCTTTTTCCTTCAGGATCCGGCGTTCAACCGCCATGCCGTCAAACGCAGCCGCGGTAAGTCTTGGAACAGACATGGTCCCTGCTGGAGCAGGTCCTTTCTTAGAGGTAGAGGCCACGGGTCTTCCGTGAGCATCTCTTAAAGTTCCGGGTACCAAGTCCTTCTTGGCCAATCCGGAGCCACGAGTATAGTCCTTACTCCTCTCCTTCTTATGATTCTCAGTACCTTGGGTATGAGAGGCAGAGGAGGGAACACATACACTGACTGGTACACCCACGGTGTTACCAGAGCGTCCACAGCAATTGCCTGAGGGTCCCTTGACCTGGCGCAATATCTGTCCAGTTTTTTGTTGAGGCGGGACGCCATCATGTCCACCTTTGGTTTTTCCCAACGGTTCACAATCATGTGGAAGACTTCTGGGTGAAGTCCCCACTCCCCCGGGTGGAGATCGTGTCTCCTGAGGAAGTCTGCTTCCCAGTTGTCCACTCCCGGAATGAACACTGCTGACAGTGCTATCACATGATTTTCCGCCCAGCGAAGAATCCTTGCAACTTCCGTCATTGCTCTCCTGCTTCTTGTGCCGCCCTGTCTGTTTACGTGGGCGACTGCCGTGATGTTGTCCGACTGGATCAGCACCGGCTGACCCTGAAGCAGAGGCCTTGCCTGACTTAGGGCATTGTAAATGGCCCTTAGTTCCAGGATATTTATGTGAAGTGACGTTTCCATGCTTGACCGCAAGCCCTGGAAATTTCTTCCCTGTGTGACTGCTCCCCAGCCTCTCAGGCTGGCATCCGTGGTCACCAGGACCCAGTCCTGAATGCCGAATCTGCGGCCCTCTAGAAGATGAGCACTCTGTAACCACCACAGGAGAGACACCCTTGTCCTTGGAGACAGGGTTATCCGCTGATGCATTTGAAGATGCGATCCGGACCATTTGTCCAGCAGATCCCACTGAAAAGTTCTTGCGTGGAATCTGCCGAATGGAATCGCTTCGTAAGAAGCCACCATTTTTCCCAGGACCCTAGTGCATTGATGCACTGACACTTGGCCTGGTTTTAGGAGGTCCCTGACTAGGTCGGATAACTCCCTGGCTTTCTCCTCCGGGAGAAACACCTTTTTCTGTACTGTGTCCAGAATCATCCCTAGGAACAGCAGACGTGTCGTCGGAATCAGCTGCGATTTTGGAATATTTAGAATCCATCCGTGCTGTCGTAGTACTACTTGAGATAGTGCTACTCCGACCTCTAACTGTTCTCTGGACCTTGCCCTTATCAGGAGATCGTCCAAGTAAGGGATAATTCGAAGAATCATCATTTCGGCCATTACCTTGGTAAAGACCCGGGGTGCCGTGGACAATCCAAACGGCAGCGTCTGAAACTGATAGTGACAGTTCTGTACCACAAACCTGAGGTACCCTTGGTGAGAAGGGCAAATTGGGACATGGAGGTAAGCATCCTTGATGTCCAGAGACACCATATAGTCCCCTTCTTCCAGGTTCGCTATCACTGCTCTGAGTGATTCCATCTTGAATTTGAACCTTTGTATGTAAGTGTTCAAGGATTTCAGATTTAAAATAGGTCTCACCGAGCTGTCCAGCTTCGGTACCACAAACAGCGTGGAATAATACCCCCTTCCCTGTTGTAGGAGGGGTACCTTGATTATCAGATGCTGGGAATACAGCTTGTGAATGGCTTCCAATACCACCTCCCTGTCGGGGGGAGACGTTGGTAAGGCAGACTTCAGGAACCGGCGAGGGGGAGACGTCTCGAATTCCAATTTGTACCCCTGAGATACTACCTGCAGGATCCAGGGGTCCACTTGCGAGTGAGCCCACTGCGCGCTGAAATTCTTGAGACGGGCCCCCACCGTGCCTGAGTCCGCTTGTAAGGCCCCAGCGTCATGCTGAGGACTTGGCAGAAGCGGGGGAGGGCTTCTGTTCCTGGGAAGAGGCTGTCTGCTGCAGTCTTTTTCCCCTTCCTCTGCCCCGGGGCAGATACGAGTGGCCTTTTGCCCGCTTGCCCTTATGGGGAAGAAAGGACTGAGCCTGAAAAGACGGTGTCTTTTTCTGCTGAGAGGTGACCTGGGGTAAAAAGGTGGATTTCCCAGCCGTTGCCGTGGCCACCAGGTCCGATAGACCGACCCCAAATAACTCCTCCCCTTTATACGGCAATACTTCCATATGCCGTTTGGAATCCGCATCACCTGACCACTGTCGCGTCCATAACCCTCTTCTGGCAGAAATGGACAGCGCACTTACTCTTGATGCCAGAGTGCAAATATCCCTCTGTGCATCTCTCATATATAGAAATGCATCCTTTAAATGCTCTATAGTCAATAATATATTGTCCCTGTCCAGGGTATCAATATTTTCAGTCAGGGAATCCGACCAAGCCACCCCAGCACTGCACATCCAGGCTGAGGCGATTGCTGGTCGCAGTATAATACCAGTATGTGTGTATATACTTTTTAGGATATTTTCCAGCTTCCTATCCGCTGGTTCCTTGAGGGCGACCGTATCAGGAGACGGTAACGCCACTTGTTTTGATAAGCGTGTGAGCGCCTTATCTACCCTAGGGGGTGTTTCCCAACGCGCCCTAACCTGTGGCGGGAAAGGGTATAATGCCAATAATTTTTTAGAAATTAGCAGTTTTTTATCGGGGGAAACCCACGCTTCATCACACACCTCATTTAATTCATCTGATTCAGGAAAAACTACGGGTAGTTTTTTCACACCCCACATAATACCCTTTTTTTGTGGTACTTGTAGTATCAGAAATGTTCAAAACCTCCTTCATTGCCGTGATCATGTAACTTGTGGCCCTACTGGAAAATACGTTTGTTTCCTCACCGTCAACACTGCAGTGTCCGTGTCTGGGTCTGTGTCGACCACCTGAGGTAACGGGCGCTTTAGAGCCCCTGACGGTGTTTGAGACGCCTGTACAGGTATTAACTGATTTGCCGGCTGTCTCATGTCGTCAACAGTCTTTTGTAAAGTGCTGACACTATCACGTAATTCCTTCCATAAGACCATCCAGCCAGGTGTCGACTCCCTAGGGGGTGACATCACTAATACAGGCAATTGCTCCGCCTCCATACCATTTTCCTCCTCATACATGTCGACACAACGTACCGACACACAGCACACACACAGGGAATGCTCTGATAGAGGACAGGACCCCACTAGCCCTTTGGGGAGACAGAGGGAGAGTTTGCCAGCACACACCAGAGCGCTATATATATACAGGGATAACCTTATATAAGTGTTTTTCCCTTATATAGCTGCTGTATAGATTTATCTGCCAAATTAGTGCCCCCCCTCTCTTGTTTTACCCTGTTTCTGTAGTGCAGGACTGCAGGGGAGAGTCAGGGAGCTTCCCTCCAACGGAGCTGTGAGGAAAAAATGGCGCCAGTGTGCTGAGGAGATAGGCTCCGCCCCCTTCTCGGCGGCCTTTCTCCCGCTTTTTTAAGGAAAAATTGGCAGGGGTTAAATGCATCCATATAGCCCAGGAGCTATATGTGATGCATTTTTTGCCATATAAGGTGTTTTTATTGCATCTCAGGGCGCCCCCCCCCAGCGCCCTGCACCCTCAGTGACCGGAGTGTGAAGTGTGCTGAGAGCAATGGCGCACAGCTGCGGTGCTGTGCGCTACCTTATTGAAGACAGGACGTCTTCTGCCGCCGATTTTCCGGACCTCTTCAGTCTTCTGGCTCTGTAAGGGGGCCGGCGGCGCGGCTCTGGGACCCATCCATGGCTGGGCCTGTGATCGTCCCTCTGGAGCTAATGTCCAGTAGCCTAAGAAGCCCAATCCACTCTGCACGCAGGTGAGTTCGCTTCTTCTCCCCTTAGTCCCTCGGTGCAGTGAGCCTGTTGCCAGCAGGTCTCACTGAAAATAAAAAACCTACTTTAAACTTTTACTCTAAGCAGCTCAGGAGAGCCCCTTAGTATGCACCCTTCTCGTTCGGGCACACAAATCTAACTGGGGCTTGGAGGAGGGTCATAGGGGGAGGAGCCAGTGCACACCAGGTAGTCTTAAAGCTTTTACTTTTGTGCCCAGTCTCCTGCGGAGCCGCTATCCCCCATGGTCCTTTTGGAGTCCCCAGCATCCACTAGGACGTCAGAGAAATAGAGATTATCAGAATATTTAAAACAATTCTACAACATATTTCACCAGCATTTGGTTATAATAGGTTACTTTTGCCATGGCAAGCCAATGCTCCTTACAAAAGAAGGGAACAGACTACTACTGTATGGTTATTCATCACCCTATTTCCAGGTGAAATTCTAGACTTAATAATAATAATATACACGGATCTTAGACAAAGCTTGTGGATGGGCCTAATCCAGTACAGATGTTTTCAAATATACACATTTGCAGATCGAGAACCATATTAAATATTTTTGATGATTATGGGGACATTTCTAATGATGTATTAACAATTCTTTATATTGCACACACATATTCTGAAGCACTTTACAGAGAATACACCAATCATTCACATCAGTCCCTGCCCCAGTGGAGTTAATCTATATTCCCTATTACATGGACACACGCTCAATGGGATTATTTTTTGGTCAGAAGCTAGTTAACCTACCAGTATATTTTTGGAGTATGGGAGAAAACAGAGTACCAGGTGGAAACCCACGCACACTGCTGTGTCCAGTTTTGTCACCCATTAATGAAAAGATTACACAGAAGCACCAGGCTTCTCTAAACTACAAGTCATTTTGGAAACAACTACAGATGTATCCTCATACATCTAGCCTCAATACACCACGCAGTGCAGGATGCCTGGTGCTAGAAAAGCCTTCAGGTCAAGTGCAACTCTTTAAGCACCTATATCCTAGATGAAGGGCTTATGCCTGAAACGCGTTGGATTTTATGTTTTAAGGACCTAATGCTGTGTACTAAACGTGACACAGACGGGGAACCAGCCAGCCGTCAGCCGCTAATTACAGCTGCCAGCCGCTAACTATAGCCGCAGCCGCTAATACAGTTCAACAGTGGAGAGCGGGCACCGTATTTTTCATCAAGCTACAGGTGCCGTAATCATCGTTCTGCAAGAACATAGGAACAAGGAATTCCACCACACGCTGATGTGGAAGCTCTGCTATTACCAAAACGGACTGACAGGTATTTAGATAGGGTTAGACAGGAATCATACTAATCCGTATCTTTTGGCTTATTTGGAACCCGATCCTTAAAAAGTCCTAAAAGGGCTGTAAACATTTTACTAACTTTTTATTTTTCCACAGGTTTTGCGCATATACACATATATACATATCAAGCGCTCATTACTTCTATTGCAACTCTTTAAGCGTTGGGCATCTTTTTTTTGCCGAAAATGCTTCTTAGTTGCAATGCAATGTGACTAGGACGCACCAAGAGACTGTGCTGATTAATTTGATATGTGACACCAATATAGCCGTCTGGGACTGTATACGAAGCCCAACGAAACTCGGCAGTCGCACGCTGATATACAAGTGGCACATATCAATTAATCAGCAGAGTCTCCTGAAGCAACACATTTTCGCTCATAGAAAAAAAAAAAAAAAACAAAGAAAAAAAAAAGACTAAAAAGAAAAAAGACAAAAAGAAAAAAAAAAAAGATGCCCATCGCTAGCAGTCTCGTGGAATCGGGCGAGCAAACAGGGGAGTTTAGCACGACTGCAATGATGTACGAGGACACATCTGTAGCTGCTGTGAATATTATGGTCACAAAAGAGCACTTAACAGAGGTTTGCAGCCGACTGGAAACCACCATAGGTTTTTATCAAAACCTTCGGTATGCAGAGACAGAGGCATTTTTTTAGGCCTCAATGACATAATGGGGCTGGCAGAATAAGGCAGGAGCAGTGCAGTGTATAACTGCTATGCACAGCTCCTTAGCTCTGTCACTTAAAAGGAACTTCCCCTTCATTCGCACACCAAGCTATTACCATAAAGTAGTACAGTGGTTTGGCCATACAGATATTGCCCACACCTTTACTCATACAAAGGGCATGTGTCATTAACCTACACTTTTCCCCCACCCCTGACTTTTTCCTCCCCCATGTTTGTGTGTCTTGTCTGCATCTCTGCCACCATTACCTTCCCCATGTGTGTGTCTCCATCATCTGTCACAGTAGTATTTATTTCTCCATGTTTCCAGTATACCTATCTCTTTCCCTGTATGTGTTCCTCTCTGCTTACATTTTGTGGCTGGATGGACAAAAAATAAATACAAAAATAGATTAAATAAAAAATTAAGAGCCTTCATTGACTGAAAAAAGCATTTCTTATGATACTATTCAGAACAGGTATTGTGGCAAATATTGTAAAGACCCAGCTAGAAATCTTGCATTTGATCCTGGGTTACTATGATGTTTCATATTAAAGGAGAGTTCTGTTAGCCATATGCTACTACTCTGTGAGAATGTAAAGGACACTATAAAAAAAAGTAATGATGCTGGGAATAGAGTAATGGCATTCTGTCTAAATAATGGCTAGTAACAACAATCTATAAGTAACTATCAGGGAAAAATGGGAATATACTGTTCCTAAGAGTTGGGTACGAAGTGACAAGAGTCATATGGGGGAATTCAAATGTTTGAAAAGTCGGTTGGGAGTCTGTTTTTTCCTGTCTATTAGATAGGAAAAAACAGACACCCAGCTGACTTTTCAAACACTTGAATTCCCCCCATAATATTAACATTCATGTTGTAGACAGTGATGGAATGTCGACTGCAGGCTCCTGGTGGTCATGTGACCGGCACATTTGGAACAGACCTCTGATCCTCTGGCGATGGGGTGATTTAATAAGTAAGGTAACAAGACCTCTCACGTCTATAATGTCTGTTTCATTCTAATTTCCCGCCTGCGCAGATAGACCACTACTTCCCCTCACGCCCAATAGACTGCTCCTCATATCAGTCATTTTGTAAGAGGGCGAGGCTGGCGGAAACATGGTTAAACATTGATGTGCTTAGTGTGATCAGATTTCTGTGTCTAAAGGGCACATCGACAAGCAGAAAAGAAAGAGAACTCTCGTTTTTTGGGGGCACTCATCGGACAATGTAGTCTAATAAAATATAACTTTTAATCTATCATTAAAATACTGAGCCACAGAACAAAACAAAAACACTGACATACATTTAGTAAACCAAATTCACTCCTATATTCCGTGTGAAATGCGTAATTTTCACGTATAGGGAGTGGGAACAATTGGTTGAGTACCACCTATATCTGATGATCTATTATTTAAGATAGAGTGTACAACGACCAAATTTACCCAAACAATGACCTACAATTTCGTATGGAATGCTAGATAGTATGAGATAAATGTTTAGGTATTAGTTACCAACGTGAGGGTAGGATGAGGTAAATCTCACGTTGGTAACTAATACCTAAACATTTATCTGATACTATCTAGCATTCCATACGAAATTGTAGGTCATTGTTTGGGTAAATTTGGTCGTTGTACACTCTATCTTAAATAATAGATCATCAGATATAGGTGGTACTCAACCAATTGTTCCCACTCCCTATATGTGAAAATTACGCATTTCACATGGAATATAGGAGTGAATTTGGTTTACTAAATGTATGTCAGTGTTTTTGTTTTGTTCTGTGGCTCAGTATTTTAATGATAGATTAAAAGTTATATTTTATTAGACTACATTGTCCGATGAGTGCCCCCCAAAAAATGAGAGTTCTCTTTCTTTTCTGCTTGTCAATGTATATTAACTCTCAGGGGTGCACCTGCACATGAGTTTATTGCCATACCCCTTTCTATAGGGATAATATTATGTTACATTATCGTGGTACATACTGTAATTGGCTGGTTGTTTCAACCTTATGATTTTGTTCATTATACCTGTGCTCTGGTTTCCTATCCCTATCCCCTTACCCTGCTTTTCCCTTTATTTGGTCTAAAGGGCACATCAGCAGTTGAAATTCATTGCCAAGTTGTCAAGGTGAACGGGGAGAAAGTCATGTCACTCGGATATGCTGGTCTCCTGCATGGGGAGAAACTTCTGGTTTAAGTCCTTTTTAAAAATGTTTGTCTTTTATAATCTGCTCACATGCAGATGCTTGGCAGTAATCAACTATGCAGAAGCCAATATCCTGCCAATGTCTGAAGTCTTACACATACTGCTGGTGATCTGCAGTAGTCTTGTTTTCATGTTCCTGGTACTGAAATAAAGGACAGTGAATAATAACCCCATGTTGCATGTGGGCTCTAGAATCATAGAACTTTGACGGCAGATAAGAACCACTTGGCCCATCTAGTCTGCCCGAAACCATTATGCACCAATGAAAACTCGCACAAAGCGATAATTTGCCACTAATCAGAGCCCAAAGATTAATTAAGAATCAGCTATCAAATACTCCTTGCAGTAGGCATTCCAACCGGAATTATTGAGAAAAAGATGCGGGTGCTCATCCTGCGCATGCACCCGCATTTTCTGAGGTGGGGGGATGCAAAAAGTGCGATTGCCTCTGCCTGTCAATTACGCAGAGGCAGTTGTGGGGGAGGAGGGCAACGCTCCGTTTCCAGGGAGGAGATGGAGCGTTGCGGGGGCAAAGCCAAACGAATGTGGGCAGTGTGGCGCGAACAGGGGCGTGATGACGTCACATGCAGCTGCCGCGATCAAGAAAATGGCGGAGGGACTCCTGCAGGTGTAGTTAAGCTGCGCCGGCAGGAGCCATCCTTAGTTACTGCTAACAAGCAGAAATTGCGATGCATTCGCCATTTCTGCTTGTGAAACTGGGGGAGGCGTCGGTCAGCATGCTGGGCGGCCTTGCCCAGCGATGGGCGGACCCCAGCATGCGATCCAAAGGATTGCAATGCTTACTGAATTAGGCCCAATGTCTGTACTTTCTGCTAAAAATGCAGCTAGATCTTCAGACACAGAAAATGTCTGGACAGCTACGGAGTAAACCACTGAATACCTAGAATACACAGATTTTCACTCTATGAATTACAAGAATCTGTCTGAAGCTTCAAAGTTCCAACATTCCGTACTCACTGTCTTCTGCTAACCTGGCTGCCAGCACACTCGTACAATATACTATAGCTTAATAATATTAAAATGAAAAAAAAAAAAAAAACCTCAAGTTTTAGTTTGCAAGGTATTTATATTACGGTTTTATTGCCATCTCAAATGGCAGTAAACCAGCTCAGATAAAATATCTGTACTTACCCAATTACAAAGCTGCTGCCACTAAGCCCATAAAGGATAGCCATGAAAAACGTATCTGCATGCCTTTATTTTTTTGCCAAAACATTGTTTAAAATGTTTTGATTCCTGAAGTAGTGTTTTATAATTTGTTCCATTTTTCAAAGTCCTAATAAAATATAGTTTCAGAAACGCCCGTCATAAAACATAATGCAGAATACCATCTCTTTCCATTAATACCTAATGTTCCATTAATACTTAATGCTCTAAAAGTATAAATTACATTTCTATATTAAAGTTAAATAATTTCAAAGAATAATATGTACAAGGAAGTATTACATTTACTTCACAAATGTAATTTTCTTTAATTATAGTTTAAATATATACTTAACATAGATTCTCATTTTAGCCAGTAAATTCTACTAGATCATCTTCAGTGGACAAAGGACCCTATTCAGTAAGGATTGCTTTTTAGCAGAATTTGCAATCCTTTGACTCGCATGCTGGAGGCCGCCCATCGCAGGGCAAGGCTGACCAGCATCTAACCACTGCCCCCCCATCTGTGACACGCACTAATTGCGATTGCGCCGCAATTAGTATGCAGTCGCAGAAATTAGGGAAGCCTCCTGACCGCCGCCATCTTTTTGATCGGAGCAGCTGCTTCCCAATGTTTGAAAGTGCCCATCACTTAAAAGACAAAACTGGAGTGGTTTTGCCCTTTAAATGATTGGCACTTAAAAATGTCAGGCAGACTCTCCGGGATCTTGTTGATGCCTGCAAGTCGCAGGCTATTTCATTTACCCTATGGACTAAACAATCAGCTTCCCCAACACACTGGCTTCAAACCCGTCTGGGACAAAATTCTAAATGTGTTGCATGTGATTATATACCTGGAGGAGAATATACTGTATGCAGCTTAACAAACCTGAAGCAATTATTTAATCAACTGTAAACAAGACACAGCAAACCTTCCACTTGGGTACCTTTGAGGTAAATGGTGCTGAGGGTCCAATGTGAACAGTCACCTTAAAAATTACTACAAACAGGGTACCTTTTCTTATGTCAATCGTCACTCTCTCATCAGTGGTTCCGCACTGATATTGCCTGGCACTACTATAAGCACCATGGTCTATGCACAAGGAGAAATCTTCTTTCTACTGAGCTTTTGGTGTTGCAACTCTCATACCCCATTCAATGCCTCATGGCAAACGGGGTACAGCAGATAACAACCTACTTAATTACACATACTCCTTTAAATTCAGACTCTTTTCCTGTAAATCTACCTACCTGTGGGAACTATCATGTGAATTAACTTTGATATTTAATTTATATGTCACTGTGAAATGCCAATTTGTTTTCAAGACTTTGACCGTAATCAAATTACATTGTGATATTCTTCCCTTATGGGGATCTACTATTTCCTTTACTGTTTCCCAGGTTGTGACTTTCTTTTGATTGTATTTTACGGTTTCATTTACGCTGGGCACAAATTATATTTAAAATATCTATGAAATATAGGCTTTCATGTCATGATACTATAAAAATGTTATGTATTATTTCCCAGAAGTAACCATTATCTTATTGCATTGTACACATACAGTATGTATACTCCCCCACCCGCCCCCCCCATGTGCCCTGTCTTGGAGTAATCCTTGACTCCTCACTCTCCTTCAAACCACAAATTCAGTACCTCTCGCAATCCTGCCGTTTCCATCTCTAAACTATTATCAGGATGAGACCCTTTATCACCCTGGATGCTACCAAGCTCACTTACTCACTGGTCATCTCCAGATTGGACTACTGTAATCTTCTCCTATCAGGCATCCCTGACAACTGCTTCTCTCCATTCCAATCTATCCTTAATCCTGCTGCCTGACTTATCTTCCTCTCCAAATGTACTATGTCCACCTCTGCTCTTACAAGCCTTACACTGGCTCCTTTTCCCCTTCATAATCCAATTTAAGATTCTCACACTGACAAATTTTGCACGTGCAGCTCCCTATTGCTGGAACGCTCTTCCTCTCCCCATCAGACTCTCCAAATCTCTAATACTTCAAACTGGCTCTCAAGACCCACTTCTTCATCAAACCCAGCCATCTCTCATCTTAACCCTCTGTTCCATGCTCAGTGTCTCCCATCTGTATCACCCGTCTGTCTGCCTGCACCACTCCTTTAGAATGTAAGTTCTCATGAGCAGGGCCCTCTCCTCTCATGTGCTTTTTCTACTCTTCCATAGACTATCTTCTACTCCCTACAACGGCACCTAACCCGTGGTTTCTGTAACCCTGCATGTTTATATACCATGTACTTGTCTTACATTGTCTTGTACTGTAAGTCACTGGTTTTCTTTTTGTGCACATTTGTTAATGCACTTTGTCAGGCGGTGTGTGACCCTTGTGACAGCATATAAATAAAGAATAACAGTAATAATAATAATATGCATGAGGTCTGTGGTGTCACTTTTTAACACACTCCAAGTTTTCTTTGCATTTCTCTTTTTCATATATAGTATTTCGCCTCGCCACATAACACGTTTTTACCTGTATTAGTGTGAAGAATTTTGAGGTGTGAATTCACCAACACCTGTCTTTTTACAATTTGTTTAGAAGCTCTTGCATCACATCCTTGGATTTTCTCCTCCAGTTGTTTATTAACACACATTATATTTCAAATAGTTTAGAAAACTACTGTTAATTTATATGTTTGACCTTTCACTGCGAATATGTGAGAGTATTGTTCCTGTTATCGGTTCTATTTGTTGTTACAGTGCTAGCTATTGGTTTGTTTGTTTTCTATTAAAAGGTACATTTTTAACCATTTAGATCAAACTGTCTTAGAGTATGCTCCTATCCCAGGGTAGTTTCTTTTCTTGTTTCTTTGCATTGCTCTTAGGTACACCTTTTCTTGCAAGCCAATCATAGTCCTAGGAATAGAGTTTATCTTTATCATAGTTTGAATATAATTCATATCATTGCTATCACCTTGGCAGTTACTCTACTTCCAGTGTAACCACCCTTCCTCCTACTTACGCTAATATTTAACCTGTCGGATGACTGTGCAGCTAATCTGGCTGGCCGGGGATGGGTAATTTGTAATATAGGGTGGAATTCAATTAGCAGCGGTAGATTACCATGGGTTACTTGATCCAATTAGCCCTGAAGCCAGGAGTTATCGGGAATGTTTTTTTCACCTGCCTCAGCAAGATGGAAAAAAAAATGTCCCTGATAACTAGCAGGTTAACTGGGTGCCGTGTCCTTGTTAATGCACGAATCCGTGAACTTTTCACAGATTGTGTGTTCACGCCGTTAACCTGCTACTTTAACGGCCGTTAACAAGGCTTTCGTGGTAATCATGAGTCCAATTGAATAGTTAACTCCTGAGGCATTATATTCTTGTAAAACTTCCTATAAATAAGTCAATATAGAAATCGAACTTTCAACTGAATTTGTATTGCATAAAGAATATAATGAACATGATAAAGTACTTATTTAAATAAAGAACACTGATTTACATAAGGGGCGTGTACAAAAGATGATCCAAAAAACACTGAAAAGTTAGACGTGCAAATAAAATTAATCTGGTGCCTTTACAAATACCGAACAACAACTGTTCCAATGCCCTTGACTAACACAGAGCCTTTATTCCAAACAGAACTTTCTTTGAAAAATGATGTGTGAACAGCAGGCAGTGATGTTCACACAAGTATACAGCATGCAGCCCAGCAGGCAAGTTTTTATTTTTTGGGGATTGTACTCTGGAGGTGCTGGCACAATGGAATTTAAATACCATAATTGCTTGTTTCTCTGAGTGCCAATCCCCTGAAATACCAGGTACAAGAAAATGCATGTAAATTATGGTCAATAAAATACATTCATCTAGTCTACTCAAAAGATGTAATTTCTAATCACGACACGTCAAAGACAGAAGGAGTGAAGAAGAAAAAAATGCAGCAATAATGCAATGTTCCCAAGGTTCATTTTACAAGGGACCTCACACAAAGTGCTTTTTCCCTTCCTTCGCAACTCCTACTAGGAACAGCATTATTTGCTAAAATAGTAAAAGCTGCCAATAGAGAAGGTACATCAAAAGAAATAGAATTAAAGATGGAAAAAGAACAAAAATGCAGAATCTCAATACAAAAACATTTTTGAAAAAAAGAAACTTACAGCAATAATACTGTGATTTTGTTTGCGATATTCTTATTGGTGAAAACAAGTTTGTCAATTAAACAAAACAGACACCTCTATATGAAGTGGTTCAATATCATACTTTCTAATTAGACTCTTTTCAAGGGTTTGAGAGCACTTTTAAAACATCCTTGGTTCACATGATAGAACAATGAGAAAATTTTACGAATGGCTGAACGCTAACCCTGACAAGTGTGGAGAGCCAACTACAATACATTATATAGTAGCATAACCTGCCACCCACGTTGCTGAGAGAACAGCTTTCGAGGGCAAGCACTGAGCTGTAAAACCACAAAATCCCTTATTACACATTGTATTTCGCAGTTTAGGTAAAATACAACATTTTGTTTCTACTGCAGATTTAAGGTTTATTTTCAGTTTGGCTAATTTTAGGGTTTATTCAATAGGCGTAAAGTAATCTGCTTTCTTAGTCTGTATTTCAGATTGTCTATTTTGTTCCAGAGAAGAAAACAAAAGTATCTTCTTGCAGAAATACACTGAGGTCTGACATCTGCTACTAGCTCTTTCTTTCACTCACTCTTGTATATCATAGACTTCTATTTCTTATAGGACAGATCATGCAATTGGAATTGGATTTCAACCACTCGGGACTGTCCTCTGTGCATTAACAGTGTACACATTATTTAAAATATTTAAGTTGTGCAATCGCTTCAAAGAAAAAACACAATAAGTATTAAAAAAATGCTCAACAAGCAAACATTACATTTTTGAGGCTCAATCCTGTGTTGTTGAAAGATCTTATGGGATTGTAATTTAAACAAAAGTACTGTAACAAATCAAAATAAAGAAATATTATTGTACATTAAATATCTAAAGATTATATAGAAATACTTATTAGTTGCCACAAAGTTACCTATAAGTAGACATGCTCTCCAAATCTAAAATCTGTAAACACCTTATTGTGAAAATTAAAAAAAAAAAATATTGGTTAGTTAAGCGTGCATAAATAACATACTTACTAGATATAGTAAACAATTACTGGGTGTGAATACCAAAAGTTGTCCAAGTAATACCCCTTTCACAACGGACAAATAACCCGTTATCGACCCGACATATTGCCGGGTCGACACGGGTCAGTGTGCGGTGTGAAAGGGGCATAGCCGAAATCCCAGGTGAATACCGGGTCAATGGCAGCGTAAACGGGCTCCTGGGTCGATGCGACCCGGGACCCATTTACTACAGAATGGAGAGGCGGCACGGAGATGATCTCATCTCCCAGCCCCGCCTCCACCTCCGCTGCTGGGTCGGGGAAGCCAGCAGCAGCGGCCAATGCCGGATCCCACCGGGAAGGACCCGTTTCCAATTCCCGGGTGGGATCTAGCATTGGCAGTGTGAAAGGGGTGTAAGTGGCAATTTAGTAGCCTAACAGTAGCGTGTTGAGATTAGATTGTTACTGAATGACAAAATATTTAGGTTTCTAACAACCATAAGCATTCACTAAAAAGAACAAATGGTCTAATATATCCAATAGTGTTATCGACAGAGAGCCAAATTGGACTAACATACAGTCCAAGTAGCAACTGTGGAAAAAAAGTCATCCACAGTTAAACAGATGTGGTCAGCTACCAAACAAATGTTTTAGAGCACCACAATTTTTCCAGCTTTTATTGAAATTCTAGTATAGTGAAAAACATGAAATGGTACAAAGAGTAAGCAGTTAACTGCCAGAGGATATAATAAAAAAAAAAACAATATAGCTGAAAGTCACACAGTAACTCAGATATCAGCATGTCCTGTGAAGGCAAAAATGGGAGGGAGGGGATCACATTACAGTGCTGGCAGAGCTCAGAGATGCATTCCAAAGACACGCTGCTCACCACATCACCACTTGTGTCATATTTCTGTAGTGTGCAGATATATAAACAAAGTGCTGAATAGTCAATCACTAGGAAATCCCCAGGAAACTGAAAAGTAGCACCAAGAAACAGCGATGAGGAAAGAAGTTAGTAAATGACCGAGATGTGGTTAATTAATTTGCACCATTTAATAATTATATATAATATACATCTAAAGGGTAAAAATAAGATTTTAAACCTACCGGTAAATCTATTTCTCCTAGTCCGTAGAGGATGCTGGGGACTCCGTAAGGACCATGGGGTATAGACGGGCTCCGCAGGAGATAGGGCACCTAAAAAGAACTTTGACTATGGGTGTGCACTGGCTCCTCCCTCTATGCCCCTCCTCCAGACCTCAGTTAGAGAACTGTGCCCAGAGGAGAATGGGTGCACTGCAGAGAGCTCTCCAGAGTTTTCTGTGGAAAAAGAATTTCGTTAGGTTTTTTATTTTCAGGGAGTCCTGTTGGCAACAGGCTCCCTGCATCGTGGGACAGAGGAGAGAGAAGCAGAGCTGGCTTGTCAAGTTGGGCACTGCTTCTAAGGCTACAGGACACCATTAGCTCCAGAGGGAGTCGGAACACAGGTCTCACCTGGGGTTCGTCCCGGAGCCGCGCCGCCGTCCTCCTCACAGATGCCGAAGACAGAAGCTGGATAGAGAAGGCAGAAGACATCTTAGGCGGCAGAAGACATCAGATCTTCATGAGGTAAGGCGCGCAGCGGTAAGCTGCACGCCATTGCTCCCAGTCACACACACACAGAGCAGCACTGAAGGGTGCAGGGCGCAGGGGGGGGGGGGGGCGCCCTGGGCAGCAATAAACCTCACATTTTGGCACAAATACAGTTGGATTAGACTGCGGAGGCAGTAAATCTATGATCCCCCGCCATTTTATTGAAAAATCACTGGGACCGAAGCCCGCCGTCGGGTGGGCGGGGCTTGATCCTCAGCACTAACCAGCGCCATTTTCTCCACAGAAGCTGCATGAGGAAAACGCTGGCTCCCTGGTCTCTCCCCTGATGAACACACAGGCTGGAAAAAAGAGGAGGGGGGCACATTAGCGACGCAGTGAGTGAGAATTGGCATAATATATATAGAAAAAAGCGCTATCTGGACATATTTTTTCCAGTGTTTTAAGCGCTGGTGTGTGCTGGCATACTCTTTCTCTGTCTCTCCTTAGGACCTGGTTGGGGTTTTGTCCCCTTATAGGTTAATCCCTGTGTGTGTGGGGTGTCGGTACGTGTGTGTCGACATGTCTGAGGCGGAAGGCTTCTCCAAGGAGGAGGTGGAGCAAATGAGTGGTGTCCCCCCGTCGGTTGTGCCGACTCCAGATTGGATGGACATGTGGCATATGTTGAATGCAAGTGTGACATCTTTACATAAAAGGCTTGATAAGGCTGGTTTAGGGGGGACATCAGGGGGTCAATCCTCAGATTGGATCGACTCACAGGGCCCGTCGGGGTTTATGGGTTTTCACCATTTAATAATTATATACAATATACATCTAAAGGGTAAAATAATAAGAATTTACTCACCGGTAATTCTATTTCTCGTAGTCCGTAGTGGATGCTGGGAACTCCGTAAGGACCATGGGGAATAGCGGGCTCCGAAGGAGGCTGGGCACTCTAGAAAGATTTATGACTACCTGGTGTGCACTGGCTCCTCCCACTATGACCCTCCTCCAAGCCTCAGTTAGGACACCGTGCCCGGACGAGCTGACATAATAAGGAAGGATTTTGAATCCCGGGTAAGACTCATACCAGCCACACCAATCACACCGTACAACTCGTGATACTATATCCAGTTTGACAGTATGAAAACAACTGAGCCTCTGAACAGATGGCTCAACAATAACCCTTTAGTTAGCAATAACTATTTACAAGTATTGCAGACAATCCGCACTTGGGATGGGCGCCCAGCATCCACTACGGACTACGAGAAATAGAATTACCGGTGAGTAAATTCTTATTTTCTCTGACGTCCTAGTGGATGCTGGGAACTCCGTAAGGACCATGGGGATTATACCAAAGCTCCCAAACGGGCGGGAGAGTGCGGATGACTCTGCAGCACCGAATGAGAGAACTCCAGGTCCTCCTCAGCCAGGGTATCAAATTTGTAGAATTTAGCAAACGTGTTTGCCCCTGACCAAGTAGCTGCTCGGCAAAGTTGTAAAGCCGAGACCCCTCGGGCAGCCGCCCAAGATGAGCCCACCTTCCTTGTGGAATGGGCATTTACAGATTTTGGCTGTGGCAGGCCTGCCACAGAATGTGCAAGCTGAATTGTACTACAAATCCAGCGAGCAATAGTCTGCTTAGAAGCAGGAGCACCCAGCTTGTTGGGTGCATACAGGATAAACAGCGAGTCAGATTTTCTGACTCCAGCCGTCCTGGAAACATATTTTCAGGGCCCTGACAACGTCTAGCAACTTGGAGTCCTCCAAATCCCTAGTAGCCGCAGGCACCACAATAGGCTGGTTCAGGTGAAACGCTGACACCACCTTAGGGAGAAACTGGGGACGAGTCCTCAATTCTGCCCTATCCATATGGAAAATCAGATAAGGGCTTTTACATGATAAAGCCGCCAATTCTGACACTCGCCTGGCTGAAGCCAAGGCCAATAACATGACCACTTTCCACGTGAGATATTTTAGATCCACGGTTTTTAGTGGCTCAAACCAATGTGATTTTAAGAAACTCAACACTACGTTGAGATCCCAAGGTGCCACAGGAGGCACTAACGGGGGCTGAATATGCAGCACTCCTTTCACAAATGTCTGAACTTCAGGTACTGAAGCTAGTTCTTTTTGAAAGAAAATCGACAGAGCCGAGATCTGTACTTTAATGGAGCCTAGTTTTAGGCCCATATTCACTCCTGCTTGCAGGAAATGCAGAAATCGACCTAGTTGAAATTCCTCTGTTGGGGCCTTTGTGGCCTCGCACCATGCAACATATTTTCGCCATATGCGGTGATAATGATTTGCCGTAACATCTTTCCTGGCTTTAATAAGCGTAGGAATGACTTCTTCCGGAATACCCTTTTCCTTCAGGATCCGGCGTTCAACCGCCATGCAGCCGCGGTAAGTCTTGGAACAGACAGGGCCCCTGCTGTAGCAGGTCCTGTCTGAGCGGCAGAGGCCACGGGTCCTCTGAGATCATCTCTTGAAGTTCCGGGTACCACGCTAGTCTTGGCCAATCCGGAACCACGAGAATTGTGTTTACTCCTCGCTTTCTTATTATTCTCAATACCTTTGGTATGAGAGGCAGAGGAGGGAACACATAAACTGACTGGTACACCCACGGTGTCACTAGAGCGTCCACAGCTATCGCCTGAGGGTCCCTTGACCTGGCGCAATATCTTTTTAACTTTTTGTTGAGGCGGGACGCCATCATGTCCACCTGTGGTTTTTCCCAACGGTTTACCAGCATCAGGAAGACTTCTGGATGAAGTCCCCACTCTCCCGGGTGGAGGTCGTGTCTGCTGAGGAAGTCTGCTTCTCAGTTGTCCACTCCCGGAATGAACACTGCTGACCGTGCTAGTACATGATTCTCCGCCCATCGGAGAATTCTTGTGGCTTCTGCCATTGCCATCCTGCTTCTTGTGCCTCCCTGTCGATTTACATGGGCGACTGCCGTGATGTTGTCTGACTGGATCAGCACCGGCTGGTGTAGGAGCAGGGATTTTGCTTGACTTAGGGCATTGTAAA
The DNA here is from genome assembly GCF_028390025.1 of Pseudophryne corroboree. NCBI lineage: Eukaryota > Metazoa > Chordata > Amphibia > Anura > Myobatrachidae > Pseudophryne > Pseudophryne corroboree. The sequence continues at coordinate 995,142,694 of NC_086444.1, read as the reverse complement.
TGGCCCTTAGTTCCAGAATATTTATGTGAAGGGAAGTCTCCTGACTCGACCATAGTCCTTAGAAGTTTCTTCCCCGTGTGACTGCCCCCCAGCCTCGAAGGCTGGCATCCGTGGTCACCAGGACCCAGTCCTGTATGCCGAACCTGCGGCCCTCTAGAAGATGGGCACTCTGCAGCCACCACAGTAGAGACACCCTGGTTCTTGGAGACAGGGTTATTAAGCGATGCATCTGAAGATGCGATCCGGACCATTTGTCCAATAGGTCCCACTGAAAGATTCTGGCATGGAACCTGCCGAAGGGAATTGCTTCGTAAGAAGCTACCATCTTTCCCAGGACCCGCGTGCAGTGATGCACCGATACCTGTTTTGGTTTCAGGAGGTCTCTGACTAGAGATGACAACTCCCTGGCTTTCTCCTCTGGGAGAAACACTTTTTTTTTGGACTGTATCCAGAATCATACCCAGGAACAGTAGCCGTGTCGTCGGAACCAGCTGTGACTTTGGGATATTCAGAATCCAGCCGTGCTGGTGCAGCACTTCCTGAGATAGTGCTACTCCCACCAACAACTGTTCCTTGGATCTCGCCTTTATTAGGAGATCGTCCAAGTACGGATAATTAAAACTCCCTTTTTTCGAAGGAGTATCATCATTTCCGCCATAACCTTGGTAAATACCCTCGGTGCCGTGGACAGTCCAAACGGCAGCGTCTGGAATTGGTAATGGCAATCCTGTACCACAAATCTGAGGTACTCCTGGTGAGGATGGTAAATGGGGACATGCAAGTAAGCATCCTTGATGTCCAGGGATACCATGTAATCCCCCTCGTCCAGGCTTGCAATAACCGCCCTGAGCGATTCCATCTTGAACTTGAATTTTTTTATGTATGTGTTCAAGGATTTCAAATTTAAAATGGGTCTCACCGAACCGTCCGGTTTCGGCACCACAAATAGTGTGGAATAGTAACCCCGGCCTTGTTGAAGTAGGGGTACCTTGATTATCACCTGCTGGGAATACAGCTTGTGAATTGCCGCTAGCACCGCCTCCCTGTCTGAGGTAGCAATCGGCAAGGCAGATTTTAGGAACCGGTGGGGTAGAGACGCCTCGAATTCCAGTTTGTACCCCTGAGATACTATTTGAAGGATCCAGGGATCCACCTTTGAGCGAGCCCACTGATCGCTGAAATTCTTGAGGCGGCCCCCCACCGTACCTGGCTCCGCCTGTGGAGCCCCACCGTCATGCGGCGGACTTGGAAGAAGTTTTCTGAGTCCGAAAGGACTGAACCTGATAAAACGGCGCCTTCTTAGGCTGTGAGGGGACATGGGGTAAAAATGCTGACTTCCCAGACGTTGCTGTGGAAACTAGGTCCGAGAGACCATCCCCAAATAATTCCTCACCCTTATAAGGCAAAACTTCCATGTGCCTTTTAGAATCTGCATCTCCTGTCCACTGGCGAGTCCATAAGCCTCTCCTAGCAGAAATGGACAATGCACTTACTTTAGATGCCAGCCGGCAGATTTCCCTCTGTGCATCTCTCATATATAAGACTGAGTCTTTGATATGGTCTATGGTTAGCAGGATCGTGTCTCTGTCTAGTGTGTCAATATTTTCTGACAGTTTATCTGACCACGCGGCGGCAGCACTGCACATCCATGCTGACGCAATAGCTGGCCTAAGTATAATGCCTGAGTGTGTATATACAGACTTCAGGATCGCCTCCTGCTTTCTATCAGCAGGTTCCTTGAGGGCGGCCGTATCCGGAGACGGTAGTGCCACCTTTTTAGACAAACGTGTGAGCGCTTTATCCACCCTAGGAGGTGTTTCCCAACGTGACCTATCCTCTGGCGGGAAAGGGAACGCCATTAGTACCTTCTTAGGAATTACCAATTTTTTTTATCAGGGAAAGCCCACGCTTCTTCACACACTTCATTTAATTCATCTGATGGGGGAAAAACTACGGGTAGTTTTTTCTCCCCAAACATAATACCCTTTTTAGTGGTACCTGTAGTTATATCAGAAATGTGTAACACCTCTTTCATTGCCTCAATCATGCAGTGAATGGCCTTAGTGGGCATCAGGTTAGACTCATCGTCGTCGACACTGGTGTCAGTATCAGTGTCGACATCTGGGTCTGCGGTCTGAGGTAGCGGGCGTTTCAGAGCCCCTGATGACCTTTGAGACGCCTGGACAGGCACGAGCTGAGAAGTCGGCTGTCCCACATTTGGCATGTCGTCAAATTTCTTATGTAAGGAGTCTATACGTGCACTCATTTCTTTCCATAAGCTCATCCACTCAGGTGTCTGCCCCGCAGGGGGTGACATCCCTTCTAAAGGCATCTGCTCCGTCTCCACATCATTATCCTCATCAAACATGTCGACACAGCCGTACCGACACACCGCACACACACAGGGAATGCTCCAACAGAGGACAGGACCCACAAAAGCCCTTTGGGGGGACAGAGTGAGAGTATGCCAGCACACACCAGAGCTCTATATAATGCAGGGACTAACTGAGTTATGTCCCCTATAGCTGCTTTTTCTATATAAATGTATACTGCGCCTAAATTTAGTGCCCCCCCTCTCTTTTTTTACCCTTTTCTGTAGTGTAGACTGCAGGGGAGAGCCAGGGAGCTTCCTTCCAGCGGAGCTGTGAGGGAAAATGGCGCCAGTGTGCTGCAGGAGATAGCTCCGCCACTTTTCCGCGGACTATTCTCCCGCTTTTTCCTATATTCTGGCAGGGGTATTTTCCACATATATAGCCTCTGGGGCTATATATTGTGGTATTTTTGCCAGCCAAGGTGTTATTATTGCTTCTCAGGGCGCCCCCCCCCCAGCGCCCTGCACCCTCAGTGACCGGAGTGTGAAGTGTGTGTGAGGAGCAATGGCGCACAGCTGCAGTGCTGTGCGCTACCTTGGTGAAGACTGATGTCTTCTGCCGCCGATTTTCCGGACCTCTTCTTGCTTCTGGCTCTGTAAGGGGGACGGCGGCGCGGCTCCGGGACCGAACACCAAGGCTGGGCCTGCGGTCGATCCCTCTGGAGCTAATGGTGTCCAGTAGCCTAAGAAGCCCAAGCTGGCTGCAAGCAGGCAGGTTCGCTTCTTCTCCCCTTAGTCCCTCGCTGCAGTGAGCCTGTTGCCAGCAGGTCTCACTGAAAATAAAAAAACTAATTTCTATACTTTCTTTCTAAAGGCTCAGGAGAGCCCCTAGTGTGCATCCAACCTCGGCCGGGCACAAAATCTAACTGAGGCTTGGAGGAGGGTCATAGTGGGAGGAGCCAGTGCACACCAGGTAGTCATAAATCTTTCTAGAGTGCCCAGCCTCCTTCGGAGCCCGCTATTCCCCATGGTCCTTACGGAGTTCCCAGCATCCACTAGGACGTCAGAGAAATAATATTGACAAGGTTAAAACCAACACAACAAAGTGTGCACTTCTCTCTCATGGTCCACAAGTTCAATTACTTAGGCATCCTAAACACTCATCAGTGTCACTGCGGGTGTGGTCGGGTCCTCTGTCAGGAGGGCTCCGGCGTCCAGCAATATGTGATGATCCTCTGCAGGGTTTCCAGTAGCTGCTGTGCATACTAGTTTCTAAACTGCATCACCTTCCCAGGCTGATTGCACAGGTGCATACACTCCAGATTGCAGTAGTGTTCTCAGACCAGTTGGTAACTATTTGTGTGCCTGAGGTTTGTTCAAGCTCCTGTGTGCAGTACTATGATTCTGACATTGCTGCATTCCATGGTGTCCAGCTGATCGCCACTTCACCAACCTAAGCCTCAGTCCAGCCAGCCAGTTTCCCTGCAGCCAAACACAGTCCGGCGGGGGTTTAAAGGAAGTCCAGCTGCATGCATTTAGAGCCTGTGCGACTAGCTACATTGCTAGTGTAACAAGTGAACCTGTACTGTCTTTCCGTGCAGTACTAACAGGCCCAGCACATGTTCAGCCGGTAGCCAGTACGGCCCAGCTTGTCTTCAGCCGGTAGCCAGTCCAGTCCAGAAGCATATCTTCAGCCAGTAACCAGTCTGGTCCAGCTTTTCTTCAGCCGGTAACTAGTCTGGCCCAGATAACTTCAGTTGGTATCAGTCCGGACGGCCCCATACGAAACCCCTCACCGTTTTCGCGTCCCCAGTACACAGAATGGATGTTTAGGTCACACGGGACCTGGCCTCATAGGGGATTCCTGCTTACCGTCGGTAACCGCCTGTTACTGACTCCACCGGGTTTACGGTGCCACCACCAAACTCCTAACCTGCCGTGGCGTTTGGAACCACGGTTCTGCTCTGTATGCGTCGACACGCTGCCTTATCACACCTGTGTGGTGTTGACGAATCCCCAAACGTTGCTTGCCTAAGAACAGCACGGTAGCAGGCCGAAGGCGGAGCTTGGAGACGTTGGGTGCTCCCTGGACAGCAGGAGAACGGGGCTATGTTTGGCATAGCCCTGTAGGTCACAAGATGAAGCGGACGTCTTTAGGCGGAAGATATTTATTTGCCCAAATACAGCCTTCAAAAAGGCTCAGCAATACAGCAGATGTTACAGCAGAATGAAAATGGTATAAAAAGGATTTTAATATCTACCGGAAAATCCTTTTCTCTTAGTCCGTAGAGGATGCTGGGGATGCTTCAAGAACCATAGGGTATAGACGGGATCCGTAGGAGACATGGGCACTTTAAGACTATCAAAGGGGTGTGAACTGGCTACTCCCTCTATGCGCCTCCTCCAGACTCCAGTTAAAGGAACTGTGCCCAGGGAGACGGACATTTCGAGGAAAAGGATTTATTTAAATTTTTAAAACAAAGGTGAGATACATACCAGCTCACACCACAAACACGCTGTACAACGTGGCATTTAACAAAACGCATGCAACGGCATGACCAACATCAGCAACAGACTGACTGTACATGAGTGTAACCTAAACCAAACTGCACATATAGCCCGCACTGGAACAGGCGCCCAGCATCCTCTACGGACTAAGAGAAAAGGATTTACCGGTAGGTATTAAAATCCTATTTTATCATACGTCCTAGAGGATGCTGGGGATGCTTCAAGAACTATGGGGTTTATACCAAAGCTCTAGAACGGGCGGGAGAGTGCAGATGACTTTGCAGCACCAATTGACCAAACAAGAGGTTCTCCTCAGCCAGGGTATCAAACTTGTAAAACTTTGCAAAGGTGTTTGAACCCGACCAAGTAGCAGCTCGGCAAAGCTGTAATGCCGAGACCCCTCGGGCAGCCGCCCAGGAAGAGCCCACCTTTCTGGTAGAATGGGCTTTCACCGATTTCGGTAACGGAAATCCTGCTGTAGAATGAGCCTGCTGAATCGTATTACAGATCCAGCGCGCAATAGTCTGCTTAGAAGCAGGAGCCCCAATCTTGTTGGGAGCCCACAGGACAAACAGAGCCTCTGTTTTCCTAATCTGCGCCGTTCTGGCGACATAGATTTTCAAAGCTCTAACCACATCGAGAGACTTCGATTCCGCCAAGGCATCAGTAGCCACTGGCACCACAATAGGCTGGTTTACGTGAAATTATGAAAGCACTTTTGGCAGAAATTGCTGACGAGTTCTCAACTCCGCTCTATCAGCATAGAAGATTAAATAGGGGCTTTTGTGAGACAAAGCCGCCAACTCAGATACCCGCCTTGCAGATGCCAAGGCCAACAACATGACTACCTTCCAAGTAAGGAATTTTCACTCAACCTTACGTAAAGGTTCAAACCAATGCGATTGCAGGAACTGCAATACCATATTAAGATCCCACGGTGCCACAGGAGGCACAAATGGAGGTTGGATGTGCAGCACACCTTTCACGAAGGTCTGAACTTCTGGAAGGGAGGACAATTCTTTCTGAAAGAAAATTGGCAAGGCCGAAATTTGTACTTTAATTGAGCCTAACTTTAGGCCCGCATCCACACCTGCTTGCAAAAAATGGAGCAAACGCCCCAGCTGAAATTCTTACGTAGGAGCCTTCTTGGATTCACACCAAGACACACATTTTCTCCAAATACGGTGGTAATGCTTTGCAGTTACTTCCTTTATAGCCTGAAGAAGTGTGGGAATGACTTCACTGGGAATACCCTTTCTGGCTAGGATTTGGTGTTCAACCGCCATGCCGTCAAACGCAGCAGCGGTAAATCTTGATACACGCACGGACCTTGTTGCCACAGGTCCTCCCGTAGAGGAAGAGGCCAGGGATCTTCTATGAACATCTCCTAAATATCCGGATACCAGGCCCTCTTTGGCCAATCTGGAACAATGAGTATCGCCTGAACCCTTGTTCTTCTGATAATCTGTATCACCTTTGGAATGAGTGGAAGTGGAGGGAACACATAGACAGACGGAAACACCCAGGTGTCACTAGGGTGTTCACCGCTATTGCTTGAGGGTCCCTCGACCTGGAACAATATCTCTGAAGTTTCTTGTTGAGGCGGGACGCCATCATGTCTATTTGAGGAATTACCCAACGACTTGTCACTTCTGCAAAGACCTCTTGATGAAGCCCCCACTCTCCTGGATGGAGATCGTGTCTGCTGAGGAAGTCTGCTTCCCAGTTGTCCACTCCTGGAATGAAGACGGCTGACAGAGCGCTTGCATGTCTTTCCGCCCCTTCGAAGAACTTTCGTGGCCTCGGCCATCGCCGCTCTGCTCTTTGTTCCGCCCTGGCAGTTTATGTACGCCACTGCTGTTATGTTGTCTGACTGAATCAAGACGGGCAGACCGCGGAAAAGATGTTCCGCTTGCAGAATGCCGTTGTAAATGGCCCTTAATTCCAGAATGTTTATGTGCAGACAAGCTTTCTGGCTTGACCATTCTCCCTGAAAGTTTCTCCCCTGTGTGACTGCTCCCCAGCCTAGGATACTTGCTTCTGTGGTCACCAGGATCCAATCCTGAATCCCGGACCTGCATCCCTCCAGAAGGTGAGAACTGTGCAGCCACCACAGGAGGGAGATCCTGGTCCTGGAAGATAGGATTATTTTCTGGTGCATGTCCAGGTGAGACCCGGACCACTTGTCCAACAGATCCCACTGAAACACCCTGGCATGGAACCTGCCAGACTGAATGGCCTCGTAGGCCGCCACCATCTTCCCCAGCAACTGAGTGCATTAAAGAATCGACCCTCTTGCTGGTTTCAGAATCTGTTTTACCATGTTCTGTATTTCCAGAGCCTTTTCCACTGGAAGAAAAACGCTCTGTAATTCTGTATCCAGAATCATACCCAGGAACGACAGCCTTGTCATCGGAACCAACTGTGATTTTGGAAAGTTTAGGAGCCAACCATGTTGTTGCAGAATCGTCAGTGAGAGCGCAACGTTCTTCAGCAATTGCTCCTTGGATCTCGCTTTTATGAGGAGATCGTCCAAGTATGGGATAATTGTGATTCCCTGCTTGCGCAGGAGAACCATCATTTCCGCCATAACCTTGGTGAAAATCCTCGGAGCCGTGGACAGACCAAACGGCAACGTCTGAAATTGGTAATGACAATCCTGAACAGCAAACCTCAGGTATGCCTGATGTGGAGGATATATGGGAACGTGTAAAGTAGGCATCCTTTATGACGACCGACACCATAAAATACCCCTCTTCCAGACTGGAGATCACTGCTCGGAGAGATTACATCTTGAATTTGAATTTTTTTAGGTTCAGAATTGGTCTGACCGAGCCATCCGGCTTCGGGACCTCGAACAGACTCGAATAAAAGCCCTCCCCCTGTTGTGACGGGGGTACCGTGACAATGACTTGATTTTGACACAGCTTTAGTATTGCAGCGCATACTACCTCCCTTTCTGGAAGAGAAGTTGGCAAGGCCGATTTGAAAAATCGGCGAGGGGGCACGTCTTGAAACTCTAATTTGTACCCTTGGGTTACTATTTCTAATATTCAAGGATCCACGTCCGAGTGAACCCAGACCTAACTGAAGAGTTTGAGACGTGCCCCCACCGGTGTGGACTCCCGCAGAGGAGCCCCAGCGTCATGCCGTGGATTTGGTAGAAGCCGGAGAGGACTTCTGCTCTTGGGAACTTGCCACAGCTTGTGACCTTTTTCCCTTTCCTCTTCCTCTCGCAGCAAGGAAGGAGGACCCTCGTCCTCTTTTGTATTTATTGGGCTGCATCTGATTTTTGTTGTGCAGGAACATAAGGTAAAAATGATGACTTACCCGCGCTAGCCGTAGATACCAGGTCAGTGAGGCCGTCACCAAACAATACACTACCGTTAACCGGTAGAGACTCCATAGTCTTCTTAGAGTCAGCATCAGCATTCCATTGTTGAATCCACAATGCCCTCCTAGCCGAGACTGCCATGGCATTGGCCCTTGAATTTATTCAGTAAAGACACATTTTTCAGCAATATTGATTTAGTCTGGAGAGTGCGGTCATTTCCACTGCACTGTACAATGGGCCCTTTCCTTTATGGGATGGGACTCTGATTTGGCACCCCAGCGGTTATGTATGTATATATATATATATATATATATATATTTATTTTCAACGTTTCGGAGACCTTAAACGTTGACCGTATTTTCAGCTAAACAGGTTGTATTCCTGAGTGCCGTTTATTACCACTGCCATATTTTTTATTTATTCGGGCACGGGGACAGTTGTATTATTATTAGAGTGCCAGACACTTTTTGTTTCCTATATATATATATATATATATATATATATATATATATATATATATAAAAACTATACATATATATATATATATATATATAGATATATATATAAAAATAGTATGTATGTCATATAAAAATGTAAAGATATATATGTTTTATCTGTCTATATATTTATGTGCTTTAGAAGTACTTCTGCAGAGATGATGGCTTACAAATGTGTTAATATGTTCCTGCTGTACATAGCTGGCATGCAAAACTCTAGAGAAAACATTTAGATAATTGATATACTCTATACGGTTTCTAAGGCGGATCACTTTGTAAATGTACAGTTTGAAGTTTAGGCAATGTATTTATCTGTCAGCACACATACTCCACCCGCATTACACCATAGGGCTTATCAGCCAAGAACTTTCAGAAGAAAAATAAAAATGCATGGGAATAAAGGCAGTACTATAAGAACTACCGCAGACATGTCATATTTAACTTACAAAATAAAATATGTGGTCTCCTTCATGAGGGTCTCCTTCCACAATTAATGAAGAAAGGTATTAAAGCAGAATAGTTGGGGGTGGTTGTCTCTATGGAGCTTTCACGGTCATTGCTCCACAAACATGTGAGAGCAGAGTAACTGTACAGAAAATAATCAGAAGAAAGAGCTATTCCAAAAGTGGAAGTATGGAAGTATATGAAATGGTAATGGCTGGGCAGTGGCTACAATACTGTATATATTTTAACAAATGCGTACCCAATATTTCTAACTAGCAGATGTATTCTAACACCATTTCAGCCAGCCATAGGACAAGTGACCGGTATCCCCCAAATGATTGAGTTAAGCAGTCTTAAGGAGGGGTACACACGGGGAGATGTGTGCTGAGCGATCACAGATTGCTTAGCACACATCTCTCCCCCCGCTCAGCACGTGTCAGCGATAGCAAAGCGGGGGCCGCGCATCGCTATCGCTATGGGGAATACACATGGAGCGATGTGTGCTTCTTTTCTAAGCAATCTGGTCAGATTGCTTAGAAATTAAGCAAAAATCGCACCGTGTGCACCCCCCTTTATACAGCAGAAATAGCGAAATAACTTAATTCCTGGTAATTTACTAGTGGTTACTACAGTCAAAACACAAGTATGCAGTAACCCATGATAACTAGTTCCTACTTACTACAGTGGAGAACATTTGATTTTGAAAATAAACATGTTACTGGTTGAGACTGTCTACTGGACATAAGCAATTGTCAATGTGTGGAATATTGAATGTACTAAGGATCTAATCAGCTAATGATGTCAATATACGACTGCAAGCTAAAGTAAAGAGCAATCAATTATACCGCTTTCACATTACAAACCCGGGTCCAACCCGGGATTTTGAACCCAGGTCAGACCCTTTCACACTGAACCCGGGTCACCCATGAAAACAAAAGGAGACACAGGAACATCAAATCAGTGCCTTTTTTGAAGTCCCAGGTTGGCCCCTTTAACAGTAAACCCGGGTCACCAATGTACACACTATAGATGTAATTTAATATTTACTTTTTCTGGATCACAAAGATGGAACTTGGTATAATTCTTCTATTAGGCCATTAATTTACTTATGACCTGCTGCTGTCCTGTAGAAGCCACAGGATTCAAGCATCTTAGTGACGTTTTTGTACACTATGGTCTCTTTGACAGTGCCTGTAAATTGCCTGCATATCACAGCTTCCTCCCTGATCCTGAACAGCTCCCTTACCTCAGGCCATGGCAATTAACCCTCACACTGCTGAAATTCTGCTATCTTGATGTCTGCAGTGTGCTACCTGGGTGTCCTGTAGCTGTTGAAATCATCAGGGAGACACAGGAATATTCAATCAGCGCCTTTTTTGAGTTCTGGTTGAATAACTCGGGTCAGACCCTTTCACACTGCACACGTGTTTACCCCTGCTTTAATCTCGGGTTGAAATGCCGGGTTGCTCGACATGGGTTATTTCACTTTGGCACTTTCACACTGCACCTTGATCCGGATCGACCTGGCAATAACCCGGGTTATTTTGGCGATGTGAAAGGTGTTATAATCTGAAGACATATAGCTAAATCGCACACAATGTATTCCAATATAATTCTGTTGAAATTTATAAACAAAACACACAGCATATATTTTATATTAATTTGTGGTCTGAAAAATGAACAAGCATTTAAAACATAGCCAAAGTTATGACTGTAAAGAAATATGTTTTCATTTATGCTAACAAAAAGATTAGGAAATTAAATGAAACGTAAACTGCTGTGAAGTCTTCATCTACAGAGTTCACCCGCCAATTGGGCACTCTAGTGACAGATGACCATAAACATAAACAAGGGGCAAGAAAGATAATCCTAGAAATAGGAGCAGCAGAATTCAATGCTCTGCAGCAGAAACCAAATGGCTACAGTTAAGAGCACTTTTTCAGTAAAATAAAATTGATAATTTCATCCCCTTACATTACAAACAGCTAAACTGGAAATTAATTCATAGCAGTTTCAAACGCATATTCTGTATTAGCTGAATTTAGCATTAAGAGAAAAAAGTTAACATTCAATATTCTGTACAACATCCATTATTTACATTTCCTGCCTAAATACTGTATCTTAAAAAACAAGAAGTAATGGTAAAATCATCACTATGCCTATGTGGGCCAAAATATACGCCTCCAAGAGTCCATTATACTGTATGCCAAACTGTTAAAAGTGTTATAACAGATATTCATCCCACCATTTATTAGTAACACACATCGACCAGGAAGACATCACTATGCCTTCTGCTAGGGCCACCATGACGTCATGTCCACTTTTCAAAAACATTTACTTGGAGTCCATCAAAGCAAACAGCTCTATAACACTAGAGGAAATGGAAAATGTTCTTAAATGGAATGACTGTTCAATATTCTATACTAATAAAAAGTCTATTTCCTTGAAAAACAGCTTTTTGAAGATATGTTATAATCTCTTCAAATAAGTCCATTTCCTACTTAAGACACTTGAAATGGAGGACAAAATAGCAAAGTAATGTTAAAAATATGAAACACAAAGGAGGCAATCATAAAAGACAACTTTAAGTAACATTCCCATTTCTTCTCATTCATAGACTTTACTGTTATGTGCTATATTTACCTGACCCCTAATGTCAAATTTAAAACCATTACATTACTAATAATGCAAGTTTTAAATGATGCAACCTTCATGGTAAACTTAGGTGGCTTTTGTACTTTAAAATGTTCTTTACAAAATAATCTGTGTTCTACAGTATTTGACAAATCAGCATATAAAGAACGTGCCAAACTCTTGCTATAATTAACAAGACTGAAATCAAATTGGCTTTGTGGCTTCTGAAGAAATCAGTTTGATATACGGTTGCTCTAATGAGCTTGAACACGTTATTAATTGAAAGTACCTAATTTTTGCATTTGATCCTGTTTCAGCTATACTTAATGGTTTTATTTCATGTGTGTGTCTGATATTTAATAAATACTATAATTGTTTATACTAAGCTGATTGAATTATATATTAATCACTTGCCTGGCATTGTTGCATTGGATACCTCTGCACCAGTACACTAAGTGAAGATTGAAATGGAGAATAACACACTCATTGAAACAAATGGAAAAAAGAAATATATAGATATATGTGTGTGTATATATATATATATATATATATATTTAAAAGACAGATAAAAATAAGAATTTACTTACCGATAATTCTATTTCTCGTAGTCCGTAGTGGATGCTGGGAACTCCGTAAGGACCATGGGGAATAGCGGCTCCGCAGGAGACTGGGCACAAAAGTAAAAGCTTTAGGACTACCTGGTGTGCACTGGCTCCTCCCCCTATGACCCTCCTCCAAGCCTCAGTTAGGATACTGTGCCCGGACGAGCGTACACAATAAGGAAGGATTTTGAATCCCGGGTAAGACTCATACCAACCACACCAATCACACTGTACAACCTGTGATCTGAACCCAGTTAACAGCATGATAACAGAGGAGCCTCTGAAAAGATGGCTCACAACAATAATAACCCGATTTTTGTAACAATAACTATGTACAAGTATTGCAGACAATCCGCACTTGGGATGGGCGCCCAGCATCCACTACGGACTACGAGAAATAGAATTATCGGTAAGTAAATTCTTATTTTCTCTGACATCCTAGTGGATGCTGGGAACTCCGTAAGGACCATGGGGATTATACCAAAGCTCCCAAATGGGCGGGAGAGTGCGGATGACTCTGCAGCACCGAATGAGAGAACTCCAGGTCCTCCTCAGCCAGGGTATCAAATTTGTAGAATTTAGCAAACGTGTTTGCCCCTGACCAAGTAGCTGCTCGGCAAAGTTGTAAAGCCGAGACCCCTCGGGCATCCGCCCAAGATGAGCCCACCTTCCTTGTGGAATGGGCTTTTACAGATTTTGGCTGTGGCAGGCCTGCCACAGAATGTGCAAGCTGAATTGTACTACAAATCCAACGAGCAATAGTCTGCTTAGAAGCAGGAGCACCCAGCTTGTTGGGTGCATACAGGATAAACAGCGAGTCAGATTTTCTGACTCCAGCCGTCCTGGAAACATATATTTTCAGGGCCCTGACTACGTCCAGCAACTTGGAGTCCTCCAAGTCCCTAGTAGCCGCAGGTACCACAATAGGCTGGTTCAAGTGAAACGCTGAAACCACCTTAGGGAGAAATTGAGGACGAGTCCTCAATTCTGCCCTGTCCGCATGAAAAATTAGGTAAGGGCTTTTATAGGATAAAGCCGCCAATTCTGAGACACGCCTGGCTGAAGCCAGGGCTAACAGCATTACCACTTTCCATGTGAGATATTTTAAGTTCACAGTGGAGAGTGGTTCAAACCAATGTGATTTTAGGAACCCCAAAACTACATTGAGATCCCAAGGTGCCACTGGCGGCACAAAAGGAGGCTGTATATGCAGTACCCCCTTGACAAACGTCTGAACTTCAGGAACTGAAGCCAGTTCTTTTTGGAAGAAAATCGACAGGGCCGAAATTTGAACCTTAATGGACCCTAATTTTAGGCCCATAGACAGTCCTGTTTGCAGGAAATGCAGGAAACGACCCAGTTGAAATTCCTCTGTAGGGGCTTTCCTGGCCTCGCACCACGCAACATATTTACGCCAAATACGTTGTACGGTTACATCCTTCCTGGCTTTGATCAGGGTAGGGATGACTTCATCCGGAATGCCTTTTTCCTTCAGGATCCGGCGTTCAACCGCCATGCCGTCAAACGCAGCCGCGGTAAGTCTTGGAACAGACAGGGTCCCTGCTGGAGCAGGTCCTTTCTTAGAGGTAGAGGCCACGGGTCCTCTGTGAGCATCTCTTGAAGTTCCGGGTACCAAGTCCTTCTTGGCCAATCCGGAGCCACGAGTATAGTCCTTACTCCTCTCCTCCTTATGATTCTCAGTACCTTGGGTATGAGAGGCAGAGGAGGGAACACATACACTGACTGGTACACCCACGGTGTTACCAGAGCGTCCACAGCTATTGCCTGAGGGTCCCTTGACCTGGCGCAATACCTGTCTAGTTTTTTGTTGAGGCGGGACGCCATCATGTCCACCTTTGGTTTTTCCCAACAGTTCACAATCATGTGGAAGACTTCTGGGTGAAGTCCCCACTCCCCCGGGTGGAGGTCGTGTCTGCTGAGGAAGTCTGCTTCCCAGTTGTCCACTCCCGGAATGAACACTGCTGACAGTGCTATCACATGATTTTCCGCCCAGCGAAGAATCCTTGCAACTTCTGTCATTGCCCTCCTGCTTCTTGTGCCGCCCTGTCTGTTTACGTGGGCGACTGCCGTGATGTTGTCCGACTGGATCAGCACCGGCTGACCTTGAAGCAGAGGTTTTGCTAGGCTTAGAGCATTGTAGATGGCCCTTAGCTCCAGGATATTTATGTGAAGTGATGTCTCCAGGCTTAACCACAAACCCTGGAAATTTCTTCCCTGTGTGACTGCTCCCCAGCCTCTCAGGCTGGCATCCGTGGTCACCAGGACCCAGTCCTGAATGCCGAATCTGCGGCCCTCTAGAAGATGAGCACTCTGCAACCACCACAGGAGAGACACCCTTGTCCTTGGTGATAAGATTATCCGCTGATGCATCTGAAGATGCGACCCGGACCCTTTGTCTAGCAGATCCCACTGGAAGGTTCTTGCGTGGAATCTGCCGAATGGGATTGCTTCGTAAGAAGCCACCATCTTTCCCAGGACCCTTGTGCATTGATGCACTGAGACTTGGCCTGGCTTTAGGAGATTTCTGACTAGTTCGGATAACTCCCTGGCTTTCTCCTCCGGGAGAAACACCTTTTTCTGGACTGTGTCCAGGATCATCCCTAGGAATAGAAGTCGTGTCGTCGGGATCAGCTGCGATTTTGGAATATTGAGAATCCAACCGTGCTGGCGCAGCACTATCTGAGATAGTGCTACTCCGACTTCCAACTGTTCCCTGGATCTTGCCCTTATCAGGAGATCGTCCAAGTAAGGGATAACTAAAACTCCCTTCCTTCGAAGGAGTATCATCATTTCGGCCATTACCTTGGTAAAGACCCGGGGTGCCGTGGACAATCCAAACGGCAGCGTCTGAAACTGATAGTGATAGTTCTGTACCACAAACCTGAGGTACCCTTGGTGAGAAGGGTAAATTGGGACATGTAGGTAAGCATCCTTGATGTCCAGAGACACCATGTAGTCCCCTTCTTCCAGGTTTGCAATCACTGCTCTGAGTGACTCCATCTTGAATTTGAACCTTTGTATGTAAGTGTTCAAGGATTTTAGGTTTAAAATTGGTCTCACCGAGCCGTCCGGCTTCGGTACCACAAATAGTGTGGAATAGTACCCCTTTCCCTGTTGTAGGAGGGGTACCTTGATTATCACCTGCTGGGAATACAGCTTGTGAATGGCTTCCAATACTGCCTCCCTGTCTGAGGGAGACGTCGGTAAAGCAGACTTTAGAAAACGGCGAGGGGGAGACGTCTCGAATTCCAATTTGTACCCCTGAGATACCACCTGAAGGATCCAGGGGTCCACTTGCGAGTGAGCCCACTGCGCACTGAACTTCTTGAGACGGGCCCCCACCGTGCCTGAGTCCGCTTGTAGAGCCCCAGCGTCATGCTGAGGACTTTGCAGAGGCGGGAGAGGGCTTTTGTTCCTGGGAACTGGCTGTTTGTTGCAGCCTTTTTCCTCTCCCTCTGCCACGGGGCAGAAATGAGGCGCCTTTTGCCCGCTTGCCTTTATGGGTCCGAAAGGACTGCGCCTGATAATATGGCGTCTTCTTAGGTTGAGAAGCTACCTGGGGTAAAAATGTGGATTTTCCAGCAGTTGCCGTGGCTATCAGGTCAGATAGACCTACCCCAAATAACTCCTCCCCCTTATAAGGCAATACTTCCATGTGCCTTTTAGAATCCGCATCACCTGACCACTGCAGCGTCCATAAACCTCTTCTTGCAGAAATGGACAGCGCGCTAACTCTTGATGCCAGTCGGCAAATATCCCTCTGTGCATCACGCATATATAGAAATGCATCCTTCAAATGCTCTATAGTCAGTAATATACTGTCCCTATCTAGGGTATCAATATTTTCAGTCAGGGAATCCGACCACGCCAGGCCCGCACTGCACATCCAGGCTGAGGCGATAGCTGGTCGCAGTATAACACCCGTGTGAGAGTATATACATTTTAGGATATTCTCCAGTCTTCTATCGGCAGGTTCCTTTAGGGCGGCCGTATCAGGAGAGGGTAGTGCTACCTGTTTAGACAAGCGTGTGAGCGCTTTATCCACCCTAGGGGGTGTTTCCCAACGTGCCCTATCCTCTGGCGGGAAAGGGTACGATGCCAATAACCTTTTAGGAATTATTAGTTTTTTATCGGGGGAAACCCACGCCTCATCACACACTTCATTTAATTCCACGGATACAGGAAAAACTACAGGCAGTTTTTTCTCACCAAACATAATACCCTTTTTAGTGGTACTTGTATTATCAGATATATGCAATACATTTTTTATTGCTTCAATCATGTAATGTGTGGCCCTAGTGGAAGTCACGTTTGTCTCCTCATCATCGACACTGGAGTCAGAATCCGTGTCTGTGTCTGCCATTTGAGGTAACGGGCGTTTTAAAGCCCCTGATGGCGTTTGAGACCCCTGGACAGGCACAAGCTGAGTAGCCGGCTGTCTCATGTCGTCAACTGTCTGTCGTAAGGAGCTGACACTGTCACGAAATTCCTTCCACAAGCTCATCCACTCAGGTGTCGACTCCCTAGGGGGTGACAACTGTATAATAGGCAATTGCTCCGCCTCCATCTCATTTTCCTCCTCAAACATGTCGACACAATCGTACCGACACACCGCACACACACAGGGAATGCTCTGATAGAGGACAGGACCCCACTAGCCCTTTGGGGAGACAGAGGTAGAGTATGCCAGCACACACCAGAGCGCTATATATATACAGGAATACCACTATAAAATGTGCTTTTCCCTTTATAGCTGCTGTTAGTATAAAACTGCGCCAAATTAGTGACCCCCCTCTCTTTTTTACCCTTTTCTGTAGTGCAGGACTGCAGGGGAGAGTCAGGGAGACGTCCTTCCAGCGGAGCTGTGATGGAAAATGGCGCCCGTGTGCTGAGGAGATAGGCTCCGCCCCCTTCTCGGCGGCCTTTTCTCCCGCTTTTTAGGTGAGTTCTGGCAGGGGTTAAAATACACCCATATAGCCCTGGGTGTTATATGTGGTGTATTTATGCCAGCCAAGGTGTTTTACATTGCTGCTCAGGGCGCCCCCCCCTAGCGCCCTGCACCCTCAGTGACCGGAGTGTAAAGTGTGCCTGAGTAACAATGTTGAAGACTGATGTCTTCTGCCGCCGATTTTTCCGGACCTTTTCTTGCTTCTGGCTCTGTAAGGGGGCCGGCGGCGCGGCTCCGGGACCGAGCTCCGAGGCTGGGCCTGTGTTCGGTCCCTCTGGAGCTAATGGTGTCCAGTAGCCTAAGAAGCCCAATGCACTCTGCACGCAGGTGAGTTCGCTTCTTCTCCCCTTAGTCCCTCGATGCAGTGAGCCTGTTGCCAGCAGGTCTCACTGAAAATAAAAAACCTAAAACTAAACTTTTCACTAAGAAGCTCAGGAGAGCCCCTAGTGTGCACCCTTCTCGGCCGGGCACAAAAATCTAACTGAGGCTTGGAGGAGGGTCATAGGGGGAGGAGCCAGTGCACACCAGGTAGTCCTAAAGCTTTTACTTTTGTGCCCAGTCTCCTGCGGAGCCGCTATTCCCCATGGTCCTTACGGAGTTCCCAGCATCCACTAGGACGTCAGAGAAACATACTTTAAACAACATACAGTATACTGAAGCAGAACTCACACAGATGAATATCAGCACAGAAATTACACCGTAACACAGTGGATAGTGACAGAGTAAAAACTCTCAAAGTTACAGATATACAGTTGCAGAATAAGGAAACGGGCATGCTTTAGATGTAAGCGGAAAAGCAGAAACTGCCTCTGAAAGGGTTCAAGCGGAAAATAAAAACTACACTCAAAGACACAACCTATATAATAAAGACAAACACTGCTCCTCGCCTCTATGGGGGAATTCAAGTGATTCGATGGTACATAGACTCTGGAGCAAGAAGTTACATGACAAGTAACACCTTTCTTCACTGAGCTTGACATGAGTCATAAAGCAGCAATGTATCTTGCAGATACAGGAGAATCCCTTATTCCAAATCCCACATTTTTGGTTCCCCTACCGAGATAATGACATTTATATATGTATATATTATATTATATATCTCTATATACACATAATATATAGGTAATTATCTCAGTAGGGGACTTAAAAATGTGGTATTTCGAATTTTGGATAAGGGATACTCAACCTGTAGTACCAATATCACTGCGGAAGGTAAAGGGCATGGTCTGCTCCAATGCAAATGGCAGAAGTTTTACGATAGCAGTTCAAGATGTATTATAGGTTCCTAGATTTGAAAGCGGACTATTGTCTGTAAGGTGCTTGAAGGCTAAAAGGACTTACTATCAAATTGCAAGATAATGTGCATTATCCAAAATTGAAGAGAAGTAGAAGCCACAACCAAAGCAGAAGAACATCGGTATTGTCTTAACACTGCAACACAACAGATGAGATTAAGCACTCACAGACACACTGGGGTAAATTTACTAAGGAGGGAGTTTTTTTTAGAACTGGTGATGTTGCCCATAGCAACCAATAAGATTTTAGCTATTATCTTCTAGAAGCAGCTAGATAAATGTTAAGTAGAATCTCATTGTTTGCTATGAGCAACATCACCAGTTTAAACAAATATATGCTATGGTAAGAACTTACCGTTGATAACGGAATTTCTCCTATGTCCACAGGTATCCACAGGATAACATTGGGATATGCCGGAGCGACAGCGGAAATGGCACCAAATAGTCATGAGCTTTCTGGCCTCCCAGGATGCATCGGCTCGTCCATATAATCCCGCCCAACGACTCAGTCAAATCAGTTTTTTTCACAGCATTTAGGCAGGAGCATCATGTAGAACCCTATTCAGGCGATAAAAACACACAAACACACCCTTCGATACAAGAGAAAAGAGGTTTAGTGATTGTAAACAGACTCAAATCAGGTGCGTCAGGGTGGGATCTTGGGATCCCTGTGGATATAGGAGAAATTCCGTTATCAACGGCAAGTTCTTACCATAACGTATATTTCTCCGGCTGAGTCCACAGGATAACATTGGGATTCCCAAAGCCATTTTTAGTGGTGGGGGCGCTCCTGATTAGACAGGAGAACCTTTCGTCCGAATTCCGCGTCATGAAAGGCAAAAGTATCCAAGGCATAATGTCTAATGAATGTGTTAATGGAAGACCATGTGGCTGCCTTACAAATCTGTTCTGCTGAAGCACCATGTTGTGCTGCCCATTAAGGACCTACCTTACGTGTAGAGTGCGCAGAGACATTAGCCGGAGCAGGGAGATCAGCACGAGAATATGCTTCTGAAATTATCATTCGGAGCCATCTTGCTAGTGTCTGTTTACTAGCAGGCCATCCTCTTTTGTGAAATCCATAGAGAATGAAGAGAGAATCTGTCTTTCTGATGGCACTAGTACGATCTACGTAAAGTCTTAACGCACGGACTACGTCCAGCGACGCTTCTCCTGCAGAAAGTCCCGATACCTGAAAAGCCGGGATTACAATTTTTTCGTTCATGTGAAACTTTGAGACCACCTTCGGAAGATAACCAGATCTAGTTCTGAGAACTACTTTATCTGGATAAAAGAACAGAAAAGGAGACTTACACGACAGTGCTCCTAAATCTGATACTCTTCTAGCGGACGCCATCGCCAGTAGAAAGAGAACTATAGCCGTCAACCATTTAAGATCTGCTCTCTTAAGTGGTTCAAACAAAGCCCCCTGAAGGATTTTAAGAACCAGATTTAAATCCCAGGGTACTGCAGGATGAACAAACGGTGGTTGAATGTGCAACATTCCCTGAAAAAAAGTACGCACATACTGTAGGTTAGCAATCTTTTTCTGAAACCATACAGTTAATGCTGATACTTGAACTCTCAAGGAAGCCACCTTTAAACCCTTGTCAAAGTCAGAAAAATGTCTCAATGCACGTTGCCATATTTGCACCGCACACTGGTCCGTGCTGCGCATGCGTACGCTCTCCCGTGGAAGCGCATACCCGCAATAGCGTGCACTCGCACGCGCAGTATGCGCATTTACGGTAGAGTTTATGTGATCGTAGCGTGCGACTCATTAGTTACAAATGTTCACAATTAATGTAGTTTATAGATCATGATCCCTTTGATAGTTTCTGTAAGTTTGGTTAAAGTATAATGTCCCAGAGCTGAGGAATCCCTCTTTGCATCGTACGAAGGGTTTAACAGGAATCATACAGCAGTGTTTGGTACCCATCGGAAGAGTATTTGATTAGCAATATTCCGGTGTTGGTTTGGAGCGTATTAATCGCTCGTGCGAATAGTTATGGACATAAGAAGTTTATGTCCATTTCTATGATTTGCACATACTCAGGTATGCGGCGGGAAACCCAGTTTCCCACCCACCTGAGCTGTTGGAAATCGTCACAGCCCACCTGTATGAATCACCCTATGACCTTTTGTTATGATGCAGGGCCGAATTCCTTCGGCCAATGGACAATGGGATTGTAGGACCAGGAGATTGCATTGTGTGTGGAGCATAAATAGGCAGGCCGACCACATCCAGCTCTCACTCTCTCATCAACGGTTATCTGCTGATAATCGGGAGCTGGATATCGAGGCGCTGGCGATCATACCCTTTGTGCGTAAGTTCTCTCCATAATCATTGTCTTTCTGCGAGCCAATCTCTCTCTCTCTCTCTCTCTATCTCCCTCTCTCCTCTTTTTCTCTTAAATACCTTATAGTATTATAGTATTGTATCGTATTGCATTTAGGTCAGTGTAGTATTGTCTTTTTTGTATTTATTGTTTAGTTCTGTGGTTAGGAAGTCTCTGTTATATTGTAGTGTATCATATGTACTGTTATCCCCTTTTACAAGTATATTAGACATAATACAGTTAATAGGCCTTGGAAACCTAAACCAGTATCTGTGTATTTCCTATAGTGATAAGTGTTCATTTGAGCGTCGGTGACGCTCATGCAGCTTTGTAGATAGTCAGGTTCCACAAGGTTGCACTTACACCCTGTACTCACATTAAGGTATTCAGTGTATTTCATCGGTATAAGGTTTAACATAAAGGTATAGTGTTGTGAGCGTCTGCATCGCTGGTGACCTCCTCGTGGTCTCTAGCGTACGCTACGTTACAGCGAATCTTTCCCCTAGACATAACCAATAACGTGTCCTGTGGTCACTGGGCCGTGAGCGAACGTGACGCTTGAGCGTCTCGCCTACGGCTGAGCGATCGTTACGCAAATAGCGTATCATTACGGTATTTCTTAAATAAACAGCGTACAGTGTTCTTAGCTTCATAAGGGTTGTTTATACGACAAGGAATTTAGCATTGTCAATTGCGGGCTCGTCCGGTCCTTTTCACATCTGCACTAGGTAGATCAGCAGACGTTATCCCCCAGCAAAAGGGTGGGAGGTTGTCTCGCAGTTGCTGACGGGATAAGCGTCTGCTTCGCTTAGGTAAAGAGTGCTGAAGGAATCCGGTAACCGGAAGTAAGAACAAAACGCTTGTGTCTTTTAAAACTGTTTATTTTTCTTTTGTCTTGCGTACGCATACATTTATCTGCATTTCTGTTTCATTTTCGTATATCACTATTCCTGTTTGCCAATTTTTTATAGTTGATAGAAAGTGCTAAAAAAGAGATTTGCTGTTATTTTAGAGGTAATAGTTAAAGTATAGAACAAACACACGGTTTGTCTGAGATACAAGGCAGGCAGTGTGGATTGCGGTAGATGATCAGGGATCACCTACATTGATAAATAAATATATTGTGTTACGGTGGATCCTTTGCATTGCGTACACGTGTCGCTAACAAAGACTAGCGTACGCAATCCAAAAGGCAGACGCACGCAGCGTTCACTACGCAACGTAGCGTCTGGTTACGCCCACGTAGCCCAAGTCACGAAAAGTTGAATTAGCGCAAAGCGATAATTAGCGCAAAGCGATAATTAGCGCAAAAGCGATAAGTAACGCACAGCGGTAAATAACGCAAATCTATTTTTTGGAAAATCTGAAATTTAGTTTAACAGATCCTGCTCCTAATTGGTAACACTTTTGGCCTGAAGACAATTTCTGCGCAGAAATAGATATAGAAACAAAGTGTACATGTGTTGAGTGAGTGTGTTTTGTATACAAAAGTTTATATAACTTTAAGGTGGAACCAAAAGGAAAGTCGGGTACTCGTCAAGGAACATACGTGTAAGTGACATATACGGTGGCCAGGGAGGCATCCCTGGTTAAATAATATTTGAGCATTAGAGTATAGCGGACCATAAGGTAACAAGACCAGGAGGTCATAAGGAACAAGACCAGGAGGTCGTAAGGTAAAAGGTCCGCTATAAAAGTCCAGTGGCACAACGCCTGGGGTGTTGGTGCAGAACCCATATAGGCCATAAGCTCTTGCTGAAGGAATCGCGGCCGGAAACATCGATTCCATTGGTCTTTCAGTACATGACAAATAGTGCTCGTGTACTGAACGATTGGACCACACGTAATTGTGTGCAGTAGTTAGTAATCTGACCTAAATACCATTAGAGTAAAGTGGTCACAAACGCTATTTGTACATTCTGACGTGATTTGTGTAATTTTTTATTTTTGGAAGGGAAGTTCGCTGGTCACTCAGGAACTATCTAACAACCCCAACTTTACTGGAAAGAGTAAGTGTCCTGCGGGTAACCCTCATATGTTCCAGTAAACTGAAGGTTCCATAGGGGCCCTGTATCGAGTACGCTGGCATCATAACGGTGTTTACAGGTCGTATTGGTCGAGGTGGGCGAGTGAGTGGGGTACTCGGTAAACCGCCACCGCCGGCCTACTGTGGAGTAATTTGGTTGTCTGAAAAGGCTTGCTGAAAACCTTGATACAGAAAATCCAAGGAGGATTAAGCAACACCTACAGACTATGGGGGCCAGTTGCTCAGGTAGGGGGCGATCAACCCTGGTTCAGGTTGATTCTGTGAACCGACCAGTTGGGTCGGCACGATATGTAATGTGTGAAAAATATGGAATTCACACCGAATCTTTATGTGATGAATGGGAGAGAATGACTGTACAAGACAGGGACAAGTTCCCAAGAATAGGTAGCTTCAGTCCAGAGGTGTTACAAAATTTAAGGAGGAGGATATGTCTCGTAAAATCAGCAAAGAGACGAATTCAGCATCATGATTATTTACAGTTATGGCACCAGGAAGGTGAGATACAGAGAGGTTTGGCTCTGGCGGCGGGATCTGGGGCAGTCAGGAAGTTGATTGCCACAGCTCCTCCCCCACCATACATTGCAGGAGAGAAGTTGATTGCGGAGAGAAACGCACTGGGTTGTAAAACACAAACTCTTAGTAACACTGTAAATGTTAATGATGTTAACCAAATAACTCATGCAAGTATTAACCCGTGCAAGATGTACCCTGTTTTGAACCTTCCTCAGGAGTGTGATCAAGAAGACGATTCAGCAACAATTTCAGCTCTCTCTCTTGCAGCCACCATAGCAGAGACCACAGTAGGCACAGCGACACCCACGAGATTAGTGAAAGCCCCTAGCGGAGGGATAGGTGAGGTCGTGTCAACGGGTAAGTACGGCACCATGCACTACACTGAAACAATTGTACCACAACAAGCTGTAGAATCTACACAGGAAGAGGCTGTTAGAATTGCTCCTGTAAGGGTAATAGCAGTTCCCAATGGAAAAACAGATGTGTCTGGAGCCACTCCCATAAGGAACATTGCCATGTACACTCCATTTTCCAGAATGGAATTAAGAACAATAGTGTCCGAATTTCCTGACCCCAGGAAGGATTTAGTTGCTAGCCAAAAATACATCAGGGATTTAGGTAACACGGTAGAACCCAACAACAAGGATTGGCAGATACTGCTAAGAGCTTGTTTACCTTCCAATGTTGATGCAACTCAGTTTTTAGCTGATTGTGCATTGGATAAAGATGTACCGCTTACAGACGTGTACAACAAGGATAATGTAAAAAGGATAAATTTACAGCTAAAAGAGTATTTCCCAGCCGTTGTTAAATGGAATAAAATATTTTCCATTAAGCAAAAGGAGTCCGAAACGGCA
Source organism: Pseudophryne corroboree (assembly GCF_028390025.1). Taxonomy (NCBI): domain Eukaryota; kingdom Metazoa; phylum Chordata; class Amphibia; order Anura; family Myobatrachidae; genus Pseudophryne; species Pseudophryne corroboree. The sequence goes on along the minus strand of NC_086444.1, from coordinate 995,118,344 downwards.
ATAGAATATTTTCACCGGGCACTATTAGAAATGGCAAAGTACACTGGTATAGAAGACATAAAGACCAACCCAAACCATCGAGAAGTAGCAGTATCTGTACTGATGGATGGTTTGAAAGAAACATTAAAAGCTAGGGTACAGACCACGCAGCCATGTTGGCGAGGTCTGTCAGTGTCCACCTTGAGAGAGGCTGCTATTGATCACGACAGAAATATCACTAGGCACAGGGAGTCGCAAAGTGATAAGTTGATGTCCGTAAGTATACAGGCGCTGACCACAAGGCAGCCTGCGTATGTACCACCGAATCCTGTGGGTAAGGCAAGTGTAATAACATGTTTTTCTTGTAACAAACCAGGACATTTTGCACGAGACTGTAGAGTAAGAAATGTACAAAGATCTTTTCAACCCCCTAGACAACAACACCACACACGACATTGGGAGCAGGGTCCACAGAGGCGGAGTTTTGAGCCACATACAGGGGAAACAAAAAGATATCCCCCACACAGAGATTGGCATGCCTCTGGTAGTTCCCAGCTAACTCCCTCACAAGTAGTTGCTGCCAGCGGGATTCAGGGAGGTCAGCATACCCAATAGGGGTGTGGCCATACCTGTAATCTGCAACCAGTTAAATTGATTGCCAGTCTTGGAAGCGAACCAGAGATTGCAATCAATGTAGCCGGTAAAACTTTAAACTTTCTTGTAGACACAGGGGCGGCCAAGTCAGTGATCAATTCGACAGTGGGCATGAGAACCACTGGTAGGACAGTTCCAGCCATAGGAGTAACAGGAGTAGTCCAGCACTACCCTGTTAGCAAACCAGCCGAGATTACAATAGGGCCTTTGCATACCAAGCATTCCTTTTTGCTGGCTGCATCGGCACCGACCAATCTCCTGGGAAGAGACTTACTATGTAAAATGGGTTGCGTCATTTATTGTACTCCTGAAGGTGTATTCTTGGACATCCCTGAGAATCACGCTCAGGAAGTACGAGACATGTTAGACTCCCCATCAAAATTAATGTCACATTCCATTATGACAAATAGGAATCCATCCCAAGTAGAAGAGATGACATCTCAGATACCAGAGTCGCTTTGGACAAAAGATGGACAGGACACTGGATTAATGGCAAATGTAGCTCCAGTAGTTGTACAAGTAAAAGATGGTAGGATAGCTCCAAAAATCCCACAGTATCCTCTGAAGCCAGAGGTGGAGTTAGGAGTTTTCCCGGTAATAGAGCGCTTGCTACAACAGGGCATTCTAGTAAGAACGTCCAGCACAGCAAATAGTCCCATCTTCCCTGTTAAAAAGAGTGGGGGGAGGGGTTACAGGCTAGTGCAGGATCTAAGGGGGATTAACAAAATAGTTGAGAGTCAGTTCCCCGTAGTGCCTAATCCAGCTGTCATCCTAATGCAAATTCCTCCCACTGCCAAATTTTTCACTGTTATTGACCTCTGCTCCGCTTTCTTTTCGGTACCTCTGCACCCTGACAGCCAATATTTGTTTGCATTCACATACAGAGGAGTCCAATATACGTGGACTCGGTTACCCCAAGGTTTCATAGATAGTCCAAGTATATTTTCTCAGGCTTTGCATGATTGTTTACAGTCTTTCCAACCGGAAAGTGGATCAGTGTTGATACAGTACGTGGATGATCTACTGCTGTGTTCTGATTCATTGGAGGCATCCCTGAAGGATACGAAACAGCTCCTGTTTCATCTTTCAGACACAGGTCACAAGGTCTCCAAAGACAAGTTGCAATTATGCCAAGCTAAGGTAAAATACTTGGGACACTGTCTAACACAAGGACTGAGACACCTGACCGCTGATAGAATCCAAGCCATTAGAGACATGACACTGCCACAAACCCAGCAACAGATCAGGACGTTTTTAGGAATGTGTGGGTATTGCCGTAATTGGATCCCAGGGTTTTCCATATTAGCACTACCTTTGCAGGAAATGGTCTCCTCAAACAAACCTGATCGGATTTCGCATACAGACGAATCCGAAACAGCATTTGAGAGACTCAAACAGTGCCTAACGCAGGCACCAGCACTAGGTATGCCAGACTATGGGAAACCCTTTGAGCTATACGGAATAGAAAGTGCTGGGTGCGCAGCAGGGGTACTAACACAAAAACACGGTGATGCCAGCAGGCCAATTGCATACTACAGCGCGCAGCTAGACACGGTAGCGCGATCCCTCCCCACATGCTTGCGTAGCGTTGCAGCGATAGCATTGCTAGTGACGAAAAGCGAAGATGTCGTGCTAGGCCACAACCTCACAATCCATACACCACATGCGGTATCGGCCTTATTGAATTCTGCCCAAACCAGACATGTCTCATCAGCAAGGTTTACGAGATGGGAATTGGCATTAATGGCCCCAGTAAACATCACCATAAGGAGATGCAGCGCATTAAACCCTGCAACATTTCTCCCAGGTGTGCCTGGACAGGCACAAAGGGTGGGAGGTGAGAGTGATGGGGAAGGAGGATTTAATGCAAAGGAAGATACACATGATTGTATGGAATATTTGACCCAAAATTTTTCCGCAAGGCCTGACATCAGTGACAATCCACTAGAAGATGCAGAACTCACGTTCTACACGGACGGTAGTTGTCACAGTCAGACTCGGGAGACTTGTGTACTGGATACGCAGTCGTAGATGACCAAGACACCATAGAAGCGGAACCGCTAGGCCCACCTCACTCAGCCCAGGTTGCTGAACTGGTCGCCCTAACCAGAGCATGTGAATTGGCTAAGGGTAAGTCTGCCAATATCTACACCGATTCTAGATACGCGTTCGGGGTAGTCCATGATTTCGGAGCGCTATGGCGTCTCAGAAATTTCATGACGGCAGCTGGTACACCGATAGCGCATGCAGCTCACATAAAAAGGCTTCTAACAGCGATACAGGAACCCGACAGAGTGGCTGTTATCAAATGTAAAGCACATACATATAGTCAAGACCCAGTATCCCTTGGTAACAGCCGAGCAGACGAAGCTGCAAAGCTTGCAGCTGCTACCCCCATACGGACAGACACCACACAACTGATGGTATTTAATACCATCAACACACAAAAGTTGTGTGAAATGCAGAATTTGTGTTCCACTCAGGAGAAGGCAGTCTGGAAGGCAAAGGGATATGGCCAAGAGTCCTCAGGGCTCTGGACGGATGGACATGGTAAACCAGTGGCCCCCAGGGCATACCTTCCGTGTCTGGCTGAAGCAGCTCACGGGCTGACTCATCTAGGCAAGGAGGGGATGTGCAAATTGGTAAGAGCATACTGGTGCGCCCCAGGATTCTCCTCTCATGCTAGTAAAAGAGCAATGTCATGCCTTACCTGTCTGAGAAAGAATATTGGAAAGGCAATACCTACAGAACCCTCCCATATCCCACCTGCCGGCGGCCCTTTCCAAGTAATACAAATTGACTTCATTCAATTACCCCCATGTAGAAATTTGAAATATGTACTTGTTTGCATAGATGTTTTCTCGAATTGGGTCGAGGCTTTTCCAGCAGCTACAAATACCGCTATGTTTACAGCTAAGAAAATTGTGCAGGAATTTGTATGTAGATATGGTATCCCTAGAATCATTGAAAGTGATAGGGGTACCCATTTTACAGGTGATGTCTTTCAAGGAATGTGTAAGTTGATGGGAATTGATAGTAAGCTGCACACTCCGTACCGTCCACAGGCGAGTGCGAAGGTCGAAAGAGTGAACAGCACTATTAAAAATAAATTGAGTAAAGTAATGGCAGAGACAGGATTGACGTGGCCAGAAGCTTTACCCATTGTTTTGTATAGTATCAGAACCACTCCCAGGTAACCTCTTAATCTGTCTCCTTTTGAAATTCTGTTTGGTCGACAACCGCATGTCATAATTAACCCTCAGGATGATTTGAAATGTAACAATGAAGTAACTGTAAAGTACTTAATTAATATGAGTAAGCAGTTGAGGAATCAAAATGATAATCTGAAGTTGGTGATTCCTGATTTACCAGATAGTAATTGTCATGACATTGAACCTGGGGATTATGTAATGATACGAAATTTTCTACGCTCAGGTTGTCTTATTGATAGATGGGAAGGACCATACCAGGTCTTATTGACTAGCACCACAGCATTGAAGGTTGCTGAGAGAGAGACTTGGGTCCATTCATCCCACTGCAAGAAGGTTGCTGATCCAGAGAAGTCCCGTGATAAGGAACAGACGGTAGAGGTTGTATCACTAGAGTGTCTGTTCCAGGAGGACTGAGGCGGCACCTGAGCCTTGAAGACCGAAAGCAGCTGTCGACTCCCCTCTCCCTTTTATTGTTTTCTCCACTTCCCATCCCCTCTCCTTTAAAATTTCTTTTTCCCCCTTCTCATTCTTCTCTATTTCCTCCTCAAAGATGGACTTGCCCCAAGAGACTGTGATCCGGATTTTGATGTTAACCATGATGTTGACCAGAGCAGTCTGTTCCGGCGAGAGTACCATAGAGGTCGAAAGAGGTTCTGGAATGGGTTCCGATTATGATGATGGAGGCGTAGTTTTCCAAGATCAACCAAGCCAACAAGCAAAGGCGAGTATCAGAAAACGATCCGATAGAAGAAATTGTGATGGATTGTTAGCTGAGGAAAATTGTATCTGTAGGCTCTGTGATAATCTGGTTGAAGATGGATGCATAAAGAAATGCCAATCTAGTTTTAATATCCATATGGACCGGCATCCATTGAGTGACTATCACTCCTTAGTGGGTAACGTGTTAAACCAAACAGATTGTTGGGTATGCTCTCAAGTACCTCAGGGTCACAGTAAATCAGGGCTAGTACCATTTCCTTTAACGTTAGGGGAGGTACTTGAGCTAAGTGGTGGGAGACCGGTGGACCGGAGGTTTAACATCTCCAGCCCTCCTAGTTTGAAGCTCCACCAATACCATGTGGATAGGTCCCTCATATGTTTTAACATCTCCAATCCCAGAAAACCGGGAAATTGGGAAGTGTCATGGAGCAACCTTACCATGACCTTTTCACACAGAGCAGATAGAATGCCTACAGATACAGAGCTCGTACGCCACATAGCCAGTAGAGGAAAATCTTTCCGGTATCGATATACCTTAGGAAATAGGATTACTAAAGTTGGAGAGGTATCACCAGGATACTGTGCACATATCGTACAAACCGATACGTGCATTAGGCAGATGGAAGAATTAGGGTCAGGAGATTTCACCTGGAAGGTTTGTAACATGGTCATGTCCTTCTCCGTCCCCTATGTTCTCCCCGATGATGCATATTTCATATGTGGGAGAAAGGCGTACAAGTGGCTTGCCCCAAACTCTGAAGGATTGTGTTATATTGGAAAAGTATTGCCTGAAGTAATGACTGTTACACATGACAAAATGAAGGACATACACCGTGGTGCCCAAACTCCTTATACTCACACTCACTACGAGCACCTTGTTAAAAGACAACTGTCAGAAAGGTTAGAGCATCCGGCCTCTGATCTTATCCATGAATCCACCGGGATTCAGGTTCTGGTAGCGTTAGATTTCACTCGCACCGCTCGAGGTGTGATGAATTATAGATACATTTCCGCACTCGCCAATTTGTTAGATAATATCACTGAAATGTATGATGACACGTTTAGATACACTGGAAGAGAACTTCAAGCTTACAAAACAGAACTAGTTCAGCATAGGATGGTTCTTAATTATCTTACAGCAGTAACAGGCGGATATTGTGTTACATTGGCAACACAGTACGGCATAAAGTGTTGCACGTATATCACAAATAGCACCGAGGATCCGATAGAGGTCATAGACCAAAAGATGGACGATATTCTGCAATTAAAGTGGGAATTTCGTCGAAAACACAATCTCACCCTTGCTGCTGTAGGTAATGAGCTGACTGGTTGGGTGTCATGGTTGAACCCGCGAAATTGGTTCTCCGGTTTAGGAGACTGGGCTCAAGGAGTCATAATGGATGTTGGAAAGTTTCTCCTATGTATTTTGGGTGTCGTTATATCGTTTGGATTGATATTTAGATGCGGGCAGGCTTTAATAAGGTGCAAACAAAGTACAAAAGTGATGAGCTTGAGGAGTGAGGAAACTGTAATTAACCTGGATTTGATTTATGACCCAATGCTAGAAACCATGACGTAATGATGTAATGAGTATACGGTCCGTCTTTCACCCATTTCTATGTTTTCCTCCGAGGTACAAAGACCCACGTAGACGAAGGATTTGATGAGCCAAGGGGCCGACAACGGAAAGATGGAAAGAAGAAGAGCAGACGACCTGATAAACAAGATTTTGATGGACAATGCCATGGGTACCCCAGTTTCCCTAGGAACTTTAAAATCACGCTAGCCCAACATTTTTTGTAAATCCATGGACGTTGTATGCTTTACTCACGATTTATGAGCAAAAGCACAAAGAAGAAGACTCCAATCAACCGACACCAATCAAGACCCCAATCGACGAACGTACATTAACCTGACATAGAATATCATTGCATTTTTCGTAAGTGTTCTTTATCTTCATCTCTGCAACCCTCAGGTAATAACACACATAGTCGATAGGGAATACAGGCACAGATAGCAGCAACCACATACCCCCCCCAATTCATGTATCATCAACTAAAATGTGCATCCCCATTGTGTTACAACCACAGCCGAAATGAGCTCGGTAGAGTTTGACAGCCCATCCACAGACCTGTACCACAGGATAAGAAGGAATTCAAATGTATACTTCGCAATACCTCGAAGCTTGATTTACCACACGTACGGCACGATGATACATGACCCTCCAAACATGGACTCATACACACATGCTTCTACTTTCTCACTAGGTCATACCCTCTTCACACCTACTCCATTCTTCTTCCTTTCCCCACCATGGAAATCAATTAACCCCTGACTTACATTTTTCTCCTTAAATATTTTGTGGCAGTTATTATTGACTGCCAAAGGGTGGACTGTCAAAGTCAGAAAAATGTCTCAATGCACGTTGCCATATTTGCACCGCACACTGGTCCGTGCTGCGCATGCGTACGCTCTCCCGTGGAAGCGCATACCCGCAATAGCGTGCACTCGCACGCGCAGTATGCGCATTTACGGTAGAGTTTATGTGATCGTAGCGTGCGACTCATTAGTTACAAATGTTCACAATTAATGTAGTTTATAGATCATGATCCCTTTGATAGTTTCTGTAAGTTTGGTTAAAGTATAATGTCCCAGAGCTGAGGAATCCCTCTTTGCATCGTACGAAGGGTTTAACAGGAATCATACAGCAGTGTTTGGTACCCATCGGAAGAGTATTTGATTAGCAATATTCCGGTGTTGGTTTGGAGCGTATTAATCGCTCGTGCGAATAGTTATGGACATAAGAAGTTTATGTCCATTTCTATGATTTGCACATACTCAGGTATGCGGCGGGAAACCCAGTTTCCCACCCACCTGAGCTGTTGGAAATCGTCACAGCCCACCTGTATGAATCACCCTATGACCTTTTGTTATGATGCAGGGCCGAATTCCTTCGGCCAATGGACAATGGGATTGTAGGACCAGGAGATTGCATTGTGTGTGGAGCATAAATAGGCAGGCCGACCACATCCAGCTCTCACTCTCTCATCAACGGTTATCTGCTGATAATCGGGAGCTGGATATCGAGGCGCTGGCGATCATACCCTTTGTGCGTAAGTTCTCTCCATAATCATTGTCTTTCTGCGAGCCAATCTCTCTCTCTCTCTCTATCTCCCTCTCTCCTCTTTTTCTCTTAAATACCTTATAGTATTATAGTATTGTATCGTATTGCATTTAGGTCAGTGTAGTATTGTCTTTTTTGTATTTATTGTTTAGTTCTGTGGTTAGGAAGTCTCTGTTATATTGTAGTGTATCATATGTACTGTTATCCCCTTTTACAAGTATATTAGACATAATACAGTTAATAGGCCTTGGAAACCTAAACCAGTATCTGTGTATTTCCTATAGTGATAAGTGTTCATTTGAGCGTCGGTGACGCTCATGCAGCTTTGTAGATAGTCAGGTTCCACAAGGTTGCACTTACACCCTGTACTCACATTAAGGTATTCAGTGTATTTCATCGGTATAAGGTTTAACATAAAGGTATAGTGTTGTGAGCGTCTGCATCGCTGGTGACCTCCTCGTGGTCTCTAGCGTACGCTACGTTACAGCGAATCTTTCCCCTAGACATAACCAATAACGTGTCCTGTGGTCACTGGGCCGTGAGCGAACGTGACGCTTGAGCGTCTCGCCTACGGCTGAGCGATCGTTACGCAAATAGCGTATCATTACGGTATTTCTTAAATAAACAGCGTACAGTGTTCTTAGCTTCATAAGGGTTGTTTATACGACAAGGAATTTAGCATTGTCACCCTTATCCATTCCTGCTTGGAGGAAATCCAAAATCCTGGATACTCTAAAAGATTTTGGATCCATACCTCTTTCGCTACACCAATGAATACAGGCCTGCCATATTCGATGATAAATACGAGCTGAAGAAGGCTTTCTTGCTCTAAGCATGGTTTGAATTACCTGTTGTGAAAATCCTCTTGATTTTAGGAGAGAGTCACGCCGTCAAAGACAGACGATCCAGATGGCTGTGATAACAAGGACCCTGCATTAGTAGATCTGGACATTGAGGAAGTAGAATTGGACCTTCCATGGACATCCTTAGTAGATCTATGTACCAATGCCTTCTGGGCCAGCCACGCTGGAGCTATTAGAATTATGGCTCCCTTTGTTTGCTTTATTTTCCTCGCCACCCTGGGTAACAGGGAGATTGGAGGAAACATATATGCCAGATGAAATTCCCATCTCTCTGACAGTGCATCTGCAAGGATCGCCCCGGGATCCTTTGTTCTTGACCCGTATACCGGAACTTTGTTGTTCAGACGGGACGCAATGAGATCTATTTCTGGCAGACCCCATCTATTTACTAGAGTCTGAAATACTTACGGGTGTAACGCCCATTCGGTCTCCTGAAAGGTGTGTCTACTGAAAAAGTCCGCTTCCCAGTTCAGCACTCCTGGCACAAACACTGCGGACAATGCCGGAAGATGGAGTTCTGCCCATCTTAGTATGTGAGTTACTTCCTCCATCAATCTTTTGCTGTGAGTTCCTCCCTGATGGTTGAGGTACGCTACTGCTGTTGCATTGTCTGAGCGGATCTGGACTGGTCTTCCTTGCAGAATGTGCTTTGCCTGAACCAGAGCCATATATATGGCCCTTATTTCCAACAGATTTATTGGCAGGCAACTATCCCTTGTGGTCCATTTTCCCTGGAACCAAATACTTTCGAACACTGCTCCCCAGCCCTGAAGACTGGCATCCGATGTCAGTACTTGCCAATCTGCTATCCAAAAGGGTCTCCCCTTGTCTAGATGGTCTGTCTGTAGCCACCAGACTAGTGACCTTTTTACGTTTACTGGAAACTTTATCATCTGTCTTTTTATTGTCTGATGTTTTCCATTACATCTGGTTAGAATGAGGTGCTGTAGAGGTCTGGAGTGGAATTGTGCATATTCCACCATGTCGAATGTTGACACCATCAGACCCATCACTCGCATTGCTGCATGGACTGATACTGTCTGACTGTGCAACAATTCCTGAGTCATTACCTGCACTTTGGATATCTTTTTCCCAGGTAAGATTATTCTTTGTAGACTTGAATCCAATATGGCCCCAAGTGAACCATCCGTTGTGATGGACTCAGAGACGACTTTTCCCAATTTATGAGCCATCCATCCGTGTCTTTGTAGACAAGCTATTGTCCGTTGGAGATGGCCCAAGTGTAATTCCTGGGATTGTGCCAAAATGAAAAGATCGGCGAGGTATGTAAAAATTCTTATCCCCTGCTTGTGCAGATAAGCTGCCATAACCACCATAATCTTGGTAAATACCATGGGGGCTGTCTCTAGCCCAAAGGGCAAAGCCCGGAACTGAAAATGTTGCTGGAGGATGGCAAACCTGAGGTAACGCTGATGGGACCGTGCTATGGGCACATGTAGGTAAGCAACCTGTACATCCAGAGATACCATGTAATCTCCTGGTTCCATGGCCAAAACTATGGAGCATAACGTCTCCATGTTAAACTTTGGAACCCAAATGCATTCCTTTAACATCTTGAGATTGAGAATTGGTCGGAATGACCCATTTGGCTTCTGAATCAAAAATAGGTTGGGGTAAAACCCCCGTCCCCATTGTGTGAGGGGTACTGGGATAATTACCCCAGACTGAAGCAATTTCTGAACTGCTTCTTGCAGAGCTCTGGCCTTCGACTCTATACGAGATGGGCTGGTGCAAAAAACCCTTTGAGGAGGCTGCTTCTTGAAAGGGAAACCATAACCGAGAGATACCACCTTCTGCACCCAAGCATCTGTCGTCGACTGCTGCCATATGTGTGCAAAGTGAAGGAGTCGGCCCCCAACCCTGGAGTCCTCCAGGCAGAGGCCCGCACCCTCAGACTGATGGCTTCTGCTCTGGCTTGGAAGCTGGCCGTCTATTGGCCCATTGCTTCCTACCCCTAGCTGATTTATTGTACTGGGGTTGCTTAGAATCATCCTTTACTTTTGCTTTACCTTGCCATCCAAATGGCCGAAATTTTGAACCCCTCGGTTTAGGGTTATAACTAGCCGGAAACCTGACCTTTCTGGATTCAGCTTCCGATTCCAGAATATCTGTCCATTGTTTTCCAAACAGAATATTACCAGCGAAAGGCAAAGCTTCCAGAACTTTCTTGGATTCTGCATCCGCTTTCCAAGTACATGGCCAAATTGCTCTACGATTGGCTACTGTTAAGGCTGATGCTTTAGAAGCAATTGTACCCATATCAATTGCTGCTGCTTCCAAATATTGTGCAGCTTGTTTTATATGGCCTAGATGAGACTCCTGCTCCCTGGTAGGTGCGGAGAGGCCACTCTCTAGTTCCTCCGCCCATTCTACCATTGCTTTTGCCATCCAGGCTCAAGCCATACCTGGCCTTACAACAGCCCCTGACAGACAAAAAATGTTTTTCAAGAAACCATCTACTCCTTCTATCTGTGACATCATTCAGTGAGGTAGAGGGCAACGGTAAAATAGATTTTCGCACAAGTCGCACGACATGTGCATCTACTTTAGGAGGAACTTCTCTTTTAGAAAAGTCCTCAGCCAGAAAAGGATAGTAAGAATCCCACTCTTTCGAAATTCTATATTTCTTATTGGGTGTAGCCCAAGGTTCTTCCATAATTTCCGTCAGATCTTCTGACCCTGGAAACTCAATCCTAACTGTTTTTGAACGTTTAAACACAGGTGCTTTAGATTTTGATATTGCCTTGACTGATTCTTCCAGAGACAGAATAGCCTTCATGGCATCAATAAGCTCAGCTATATCCTCTGAGCTGGAACCCTCTGACTGGTCGTCATATGGGGTATTTGAATACACTGTATCCTCATCTCTTGTATCGTCTTGTGTAGTCTGTAACATAGATGTATCTACCCTGGTTTTACAAGCCTGCTTACTTGTTGAAGCTGCTGGAATTAAACCACAAGAAGGGAGCTGCATGTAAGGGTTAATAGTGTATCCTACTCCCAGGAGTGGAACTGCAGGTGCTAATCTGTCAGTTATTGTAGATATAGTCTGTGCAAACACACCCCATGGTGGATCTACTGGTTACTGAACCAGAACCTGTCTTTTACTTTGCTGATACGCACAACAGTCTGCACATAACCCGTCATAAGTTAGATACTGGGCTAACATCCCTACTTTACAAGATAAACATGCTAAGGGTGTAGGAGTCCCTGATAAAGTATCCTCGTCACTTTTGCAGCTCACAGACATGGTAAATAATCAGTTTATACAATATACTACACTCTCTGTGACTGAATTCACTTATATAAATATAGAAGTGATATCAATCTGACCACAACCCGAGCACCCGAATTGAGGTTCAGAAACAATACCGACAAATATTTAAAAGTCAGCAATCACACTAGCAGTCAGTCACATGTTAAATATTAGACATTGTCATATGAGTATATAATCAACCACAAAAATAATCTCCATTATGTAGGAGTACAATTACCGTATTCTATTTTAAACAGCTATTTCAACAAACTTTCCAGACATATTATGCAGAAAACAACAGTACTGTACAGGCCTCATATGCATTGTGTACCAAAATTAACTATTCATACTACACAGTAGATAGAATTTTAGTACTGTATAACCGTTACTCAGTAGAGTGGGATACAGGGAGACTCACCCCACTTCCAGGATCGATCAATACGCTCGAAAGACGCTGAGTGGATCCAGACGCTACTAGTGTACACTGCCGCTCCGGTAACTGATAAAGGACACAGACGCTCAGTGAACGATTAGTGTATGCAGACGCTCCTGTCCGCGACCCGGTCTTGGCGGTAAACTCTAGTGTACACGGTTGCAGCAGCCTAAGCTGCGACCGAGTTCCCTCGTGGTAGCGTCTGAGCCGGAAGTGAGGCAATCAGTTCATGGACGGGAGACGCACGGAAACTGGTCATGAACTGGGGGGAGGGGCGACCAGGAGAGTGTCTGACTCCCCCTGCTGACATAAACTCCAGGGATCGCGGCCTCAACCTAGTCCTGGCGCCTATGATCCCTAAAGCATAGCGCTGGAGCATCTAAGAGTGGCGGCACATCAACCACTGTTTGTAGTATCCACAAATACAGTGCGGCTGTGTCCGAATTGCCCTAGTAAGTGGAACTGATGCCTTACCTTCTCCCCATGCTCCGGCCACAGCCTGGTAACGTCTGCTGAACCTGCTAGAACATCAGACACAGACGCCCGCTGAGACAGCACTAGTACCAGGAGGTAAGCGTTGTTGCGACCCGGTGGAGAGTTGTTGGAGCGACTCTTTCTAGCATGCGTTTAAGACGCTGTTAAGAAAGATCACTCAAAACATCGCAAGACTATAAAAAGAAAATAATAAAGCTTAGGGCTGCCTTAACAGCAGCCCTGTGACCATGGTCCGGCTCCTGCCGCACCAAACAAAAAACTGATTTGACTGAGTCGGTGGGCGGGATTATATGGACGAGCCCGATGCATCCTGGGAGGCCAGAAAGTTTGTGACTATTTGGTGCCATTTCCGCTGTCGCTCTGGCATATCCCAATGTTATCCTGTGGATAACCTGTGGACCCAGCCGGAGAAAAACATAGTAAATTTACCCCATTGACTGTATTCACATGGGGTACAGATGACTAGGACACAGACGTCATTAAAGAACTGCAAAGGATAGGCGTAACAAGGATCTTACAGCATCAGACTGTTCAACAACCATGAGGTGTGAATGCTGTATAAAAGCAAAAGCCACAAGAAAAACAGTTCAAAAACAAAGTGAGAACAGAGCACAGAGACCACTTGATCTCATACACAGTGATGTGTGTTGCCCAATGACAGTGCGTACACCAGGCTGTAACAAATATACTGTATATAGTGACTTTTACTGATGAATACTCCAGACACACAGTCACTTATCTGATTAAAAACAAAAGATGAAGTACTGGACAAGTTGCAGGATTACGTAGTAATGGCTAGAAATAATTTTCAAACAAATCCACTTGTATTTCAAATGGAGGTGAATTCACAGGACACAAAGTAAAACACTTCCTAAGACATAGGTATAGAGCAGCACAAGACAGTACCCTACACACAGAACACAATATGGTAGCAAAGAAAGAAAAAATAGATATCTGAAGGAAATTATTAGATGCATGTTAACAGATTGAGGATTAGATGAGAAATATTGGGGTGAAGCCGCGATGACAGCCACTTATTTACAGAAAAGACATCTCCAGAACAGTGAAAAAAAACTCAATATGAATTATGGCATGGCAGAAACCCAATGTGAAGCACTGGAGTCTTTGGATATAAAGCATTTGTGACCATTCCATCAGAAAGACGCAGTAATCTGCAAGACCGGGGCAGTATAAGATTCTTGTTGGGTACCACTTGTACCTGTCAAGCTATCATCTGGATACCAAAGAAAACAGTAGCTCCACAGAAAAAAAATCACAAGAGACACTGAACAAGAAATTGAAACCCGCTTTGAACCACATACCAAAGATACACAGGAGTGCAAAAAAGATGAACTACGAGATGCTCACCCAGGGAAAAAAAGGTAGCGCACCTGTACGTCTCTCATATACAGTTAGCACAGACAGAACATGTGATTATTAACATACAGTAGCTATTACATCAAACTGAAACTTTATCAGTATTGAGTAATTACACCGGAGGGACAGCAGGTGGAGCGGTTATTTATATGTTGATGTGTTATAGTCTGTGATATAGTAATGTACTTGTTTGTTACAGAAATCTTCCAGATGGAGTAGGAGACAGAAGAAGCATGCTAATGACTGTTCATATACAGTATACCTGCCTTGTTAAACACTTTATACTTTATTTATGATCTTCCCAGTCTGTGACTACTGACTATTACCCCTTTTCCACTAGAGTAGCACGGGTCGCAGCCGTGTCGCCTGACACGGCTGCGACCCGTGCTACAGCCCCCTGCAGACAGCGCTCACCAACCCGGCAATTGCCGGGTTGGTGACGCGCTAGTGACGCGGCAGGGGCGGCGCTGTGAGATCACATGATCTCCCAGCGCTGCCTTCCCTATGCACGGTGAATGGGAGCCGTGTCGCCTCGACACGGCTCCCGTTCACACTAGACAGCTAGCCGGGTTGAACACGTGTTCAACCCGGCTAGCTACCAGGGTAGGATTCCCGGATCACTTGATCCGGGAATTTGCCGGGGGACCCGTTTCCACTAGGGAAAAACACGGGTAAATGCGCGCCCCCGCGCATTTACCCGTGTTTTAAGGAGCTAGTGGAAAAGGGGTAATCGTAACAGAGGAGATCTGCAAAGAAACACCTGCTAACATATGTAACATTGTCGCTTTGCTATGGGGAAGGGAATACGTTCAGGTAAAACAGAAATATGGTCAAGAAGCAAGAAGGCCAATATAGAGAAGCTAGATATGAAGCAGAAGTGGAAGATGACAAGGTCAAGGAATATTCCATCTCAGTGGGAGATGAAGTCCACTGGCACACACCAAAGAAGAAAAAATAGGATTTTAATACCTACCGGTAAATCCTTATCTCTTAGTACATAGAGGATGCTGGGGATGCTTCAAGAACCATGGGGTATAGACGGGATCCGCAGGAGACATGGGCACACTATAAGGCTTTGAATGGGTGTGAACTGGCTCCTCCCTCTATGCCCCTCCTCCAGACTCCAGTTATAGGAACTGTGCCCAGGGAGACGGACATTTCAAGGAAAAGGATTTATTTAATTATTTTAAACTAAGGTGAGATACATACCAGCTCACACCTCCAACACGCCGTACAACATGGCATTCAACAAACAACGCATGCAACGGCATGACCAACCACAGTCACAGATTGACTGAACTCAACGCAACATAAGTGTAACTTATAACCAAACTGCAGATACAGCTCGCACTGGGACGGGTGCCCAGCATCCTCTACGGACTAAGAGAAAAGGATTTACCGGTAGGTATTTAAATCCTATTTTCTCATACGTCCTAGAGGATGCTGGGGATGCTTCAAGAACCATGGGGTTTATACCAATGCTCTAGAACGGGCGGGAGAGTGCGGATGACTCTGCAGCACCGATTGACCAAACAAGAGGTCCTCCTCAGCCAGGGTATCAAACTTGTAAAACCTCGCAAAGGTGTTTGATCCCGACCAAGTAGCAGCTCGGCAAAGTTGTAACGCCGAGACTCCCCGGGCAGCCGGCCAGGATGAGCCCACCTTCCTGGTAGAATGGGCTTTTACCAATTTCGGTAACAGCAATCCTGCCGTAGAATGAGCCTGCTGAATCGTATTACAAATCCAGCGCGCAATAGTCTGCTTAGAAGCAGGAGCCCCAATCTTGTTGAGAGCCCACAGGACAAACAGAGCCTCTGTTTTCCTAATCTGCCCCGTTCTGGCGACATAGATCTTCAAAGCTCTGACCACATCGAGAGACTTTGAATCCGCCAAGGCATCAGTAGCCACTGGCACCACAATAGGCTGGTCCAAGTGAAATGATGAAACCACTTTTGGTAGAAATTGCTGACGAGTTCTCAACTCCGCTCTATCAGCATGGAAAATTAAATAGGGGCTTTTGTGAGACAAAGCCGCCAACTCAGACACTCGCCTTGCGGACGCCAAGGCCAACAGCATGACTACTTTCCAAGTAAGGAATTTTAACTCAACCTTGCGCAAAGGTTCAAACCAATGCAATTGCAGGAACTGCAACACCACATTAAGATCCCACGGTGCCACAGGAGGCACAAATGGAGGTTGGATGTTTGGGATGATTGGGAGGCCAATTCTTTCTGAAAAAAGATCGACAAGGCCGAAATCTGTACTTTAATAGAGCCTAACTTTAGGCCCACATCCACACCTGCTTGTAGAAAATGGAGCAAATGCCCCAGGTGAAATTCTTTCGTAGGAGCCTTCTTGGATTCACACCAAGACACATTTTCTCCAAATACGGTGGTAATGCTTTGCCGTTACTTCTTTTCTAGCCTGAAGTAGTGTGGGGATGACTTCACTGGGAATATCCTTTCGGGCTAGGATTTGGCGTAAACCCACCACGCCGTCAAACGCAGCCGCGGTAAGTCCTGATACACGCACGGCCCTTGTTGTAACAGGTCCTCCCGAAGAGGAAGATGCCAGGGATCTTCTATGAGCAACTCCTGAAGATCTGGATACCAGGCCCTTCTTGGCCAATTCGGAACAACTAGTATCGCCTGAACCCTTGTTCTTCTTATAATTTTTATCACCTTTGGAATAAGTGGAAGTGGAGGGAACACATATACCGACTGAAACACCCACGGTGTCACTAGAGCGTCCACCGCTATCGCTTGAGGGTCCCTTGACCTGGAACAATATCTCTGAAGTTTCTTGTTGAGGCGGGACACCATCATGTCTACTTGAGGAACTCCCCAACGACTTGTCACTTCTGCAAAGACCTCTCGATGAAGACCCCACTCTCCTGGATGGAGATCGTGTCTGCTGAGGAAGTCTGCTTCCCAGTTGTCCACTCTTGGAATGAAAAAACTTATATGTAAATACAGCTGGAGATTAATCTCAAACTGTATATATCTGGCGCTAAATGCAATATATAATAATAATTTGCCGGATGGTAGTCAATACAAAAATCGTGACTTTGGGGCTGCTGACCAAAACAGCTGGTTAGGCTGAACAACAAATTGAGACACAAATAAAGGAAAAATGCTCTGCGCTCCAGAAATCACTTAGAATTAATTTATTGATTAATTAAGTGCAGTCTAGCAAGGAGAATAATTGACTCAATGAGGCTTGACTTTTTTTGAAAAGAAAATATTTTATCAGACAATTAATACCACAAAAACACATAAGACAGACAATACATAAATATATAGCAGTTTAAAAATCAGAGGTTTCCACCTCTTGCATATGTGAGCAGAAAATAAGAATTTACTTACCGATAATTCTATTTCTCGGAGTCCGTAGTGGATGCTGGGGTTCCTGAAAGGACCATGGGGAATAGCGGCTCCGCAGGAGACAGGGCACAAAAGTAAAGCTTTCCGATCAGGTGGTGTGCACTGGCTCCTCCCCCTATGACCCTCCTCCAAGCCAGTTAGGTACTGTGCCCGGACGAGCGTACACAATAAGGGAGGAATTTTGAATCCCGGGTAAGACTCATACCAGCCACACCAATCACACCGTACAACTTGTGATCTAAACCCAGTTAACAGTATGATAACAGCGGAGCCTCTGAAAAGATGGCTCACAACAATAATAACCCGATTTTTGTAACTATGTACAAGTATTGCAGATAATCCGCACTTGGGATGGGCGCCCAGCATCCACTACGGACTCCGAGAAATAGAATTATCGGTAAGTAAATTCTTATTTTCTCTATCGTCCTAGTGGATGCTGGGGTTCCTGAAAGGACCATGGGGATTATACCAAAGCTCCCAAACGGGCGGGAGAGTGCGGATGACTCTGCAGCACCGAATGAGAGAACTCCAGGTCCTCCTTAGCCAGGGTATCAAATTTGTAGAATTTAGCAAACGTGTTTGCCCCTGACCAAGTAGCTGCTCGGCAAGGTTGTAAAGCCGAGACCCCTCGGGCAGCCGCCCAAGATGAGCCCACCTTCCTTGTGGAATGGGCATTTACATATTTTGGCTGTGGCAGGCCTGCCACAGAATGTGCAAGCTGAATTGTATTACACATCCAACTAGCAATAGTCTGCTTAGAAGCAAGAGCACCCAGTTTGTTGGGTGCATACAGGATAACAGCAAGTCAGTTTTCCTGACTCCAGCCGTCCTGGAACATATTTTCAGGGCCCTGACAACATCTAGCAACTTGGAGTCCTCCAAGTCCCTAGTAGGTGCAAGGCACCACAATAAGCTGGTTCAGGTGAAACACTGACACCACCTTAGGGAGAGAACTGGGGACGAGTCCGCAGCTCTGCCCTGTCCGAATGGACAAACAGATATGGGCTTTTTTGAGAAAAAACCACCAATTTGACACTCGCCTGGTCCAGGCCAGGGCCAAGAGCATGGTCACTTTTCATGTGAGATGCTTCAAATCCACAGATTTGACTGGTTTTAAACCAATGTGATTTGAGGAATCCCAGAACTACGTTGAGATCCCACAGTGCCACTGGAGGCACAAAAGGAGGTTGTATATGCAATACTCCCTTGACAAACTTCTGGACTTCAGGAACTGAAGCCAATTCTTTCTGGAAGAAAATCGACAGGGCCGAAATTTGAACCTTAATGGACCCCAATTTGAGGCCCATAGACACTCCTGTTTGCAGGAAATGCAGGAAACGACCGAGTTGATATTTCTTTGTGGGGCCTTCCTGGCCTCACACCACGCAACATATTTTCGCCACATGTGGTGATAATGTTGTGCGGTCACCTCCTTTCTGGCTTTGACCAGGGTAGGAATGACCTCTTCCGGAATGCCTTTTTCCCTTAGGATCCGGCTTTCCACCGCCATGCCGACAAACGCAGCTGCGGTAAGTCTTGGAACAGACAAGGTACTTGCTGAAGCAAGTCCCTTCTTAGCGGCAGAGGCCATAAGACCTCTGTAAGCATCTCTTGAAGTTCCGGGTACCAAGTCCTTCTTGGCCAATCCGGAGCCATGAGTATAGTTCTTACTCCTCTACGTCTTATAATTCTCAGCACCTTAGGTATGAGAAGCAGAGGAGGGAACACATACACCGACTGGTACACCCACGGTGTTACCAGAACGTCCACAGCTATTGCCTGAGGGTCTCTTGACCTGGCGCAATACCTGTCCCGTTTTTTGTTCAGACGGGACGCCATCATGTCCACCTTTGGTATTTCCCAACGGTTTACAATCATGTGGAAAAAACTTCCCGATGAAGTTTCCACTCTCCCGGGTGGAGGTCGTGCCTGCTGAGGAAGTCTGCTTCCCAGTTTCCATTCCCGGGATGAAACACTGCTGACAGTGCTATCACATGATTTTCCGCCCAGCGAAAAGTCCTTGCAGTTTTTGCCATTGCCCTCCTGCTTCTTGTGTCGCCCTGTCTGTTTACGTGGGCGACTGCCGTGATGTTTTTCCCACTGGATCAATACCGGCTGACCTTGAAGCAGAGGTCTTGCTAAGCTTAGAGCATTATAAATTTACCCTTAGCTCCAGTATATTTATGTGGAGAAAAGTCTCCAGACTTGATCACACTCCCTGGAAATTTTTTCCTTGTGTGACTGCTCCCCAGCCTCTCGGGCTGGGCTCCGTGGTCACCAGCATCCAATCCTGAATGCCGAATCTGCGGCCCTCTAGAAGATGAGCACTCTATAACCACCACAGGAGAGACACCCTTGTCCTTGGATATAGGGTTATCCGCTGATGCATCTGAAGATGCGATCCGGACCATTTGTCCAGCAGATCCCACTGAAAAGTTCTTGCGTGAAATCTGCCGAATGGAATTGCTTCGTAGGAAGCCACCATTTTTACCAGGACCCTTGTGCAATGATGCACTGTTTTTAGGAGGTTTCTGACTAGCTCGGATAACTCCCTGGCTTTCTCTTCCGGGAGAAACACCTTTTTCTGGACTGTGTCCAGAATCATCCCTAGGCACAGCAGACGTATCGTCGGGATCAGCTGCGATTTTGGAATATTTAGAATCCACCCGTGCTGTTGTAGCAGTATCCGAGATAGTGCTACTCCGACCTCCAACTGTTCCCTGGACTATGCCCTTATCAGGAGATCGTCCAAGTAAGGGATAATTAAGACGCCTTTTCTTCGAAGAAGAATCATCATTTCGGCCATTACCTTGGTAAAGACCCGGGGTGCCGTGGACAATCCAAACGGCAGCGTCTGAAACTGATAGTGACAGTTCTGCACCACGAACCTGAGGTACCCTTAGTGAGAAGGGCAAATTTGGGACATAGAGGTAAGCATCCCTGATGTCCCGGGACACTATATAGTCCCCTTCTTCCTGGTTCGTTATCACTGCTCTGAGTGACTCCATCTTGATTTGAACCTTTGTAAGTGTTCAAAATTTTTTTTAGAATAAGTCTCACCTAGCCTTCTGGCTTCAGTACCACAATATAGTGTGGAATAATACCCCTTTTCTTGTAGTAGGAGGGGTAATTTAATTATCACCTGCTGGGAATACAGCTTGTGAATTTTTTCCCATACTGCCTCCTTGTCGGAGGGAGACCTTGGTAAAACAGACTTCAGGAGCCTGCGAAGGGGAAACGTCTCGACATTCCAATCTGTACCCCTGGGATACTACTTGTAGGATCCAGGGGTCCTGTACGGTCTCAGCGCCATGCTGAGAACTTGTCAGAAGCGGTGGAACGCTTCTGTTCCTGGGAATGGGCTGCCTGCTGCAGTCTTCTTCCCTTTCCTCTATCCCTGGGCAGATATGATCTTATAGGGACGAAAGGACTGAGGCTGAAAAGACGGTGTTTTTTTCTGCAGAGATGTGACTTAGGGTAAAAACGGCGGATTTTCCAGCAGTTGCCGTGGCCACCAGGTCCGATGGACCGACCCCAAATAACTCCTCTTCCTTTATACGGCAATACACCTTTGTGCCGTTTGGAATCTGCATCACCTGACCACTGTCGTGTCCATAACATCTTCTGGCAGATATGGACATCGCATTTACTCTTGATGCCAGAGTGCAAATATCCCTCTGTGCATCTCGCATATATAGAAATGCATCCTTTAAATGCTCTATAGTCAATAAAATACTGTCCCTGTCAAGGGTATCAATATTTTTAGTCAGGGAATCCGACCAAGCCACCCCAGCTCTGCACATCCAGGCTGAGGCGATCGCTGGTTGCAGTATAACACCAGTATGTGTGTATATACTTTTTATGATATTTTCCAGCCTCCTGTCAGCTGGTCCTTGAGGACGGCCCTATCTATAGACGGTACCGCCACTTGTTTTGATAAGCGTGTGAGCGCCTTATCCACCCTAAGGGGTGTTTCCCAACGCGCCCTAACTTCTGGCGGGAAAGGGTATACCGCCCATAATTTTCTATCGGGGGGAACCCACGCATCATCACACACTTTATTTAATTTATCTGATTCAGGAAAAACTACGGTAGTTTTTTCACATCCCACAGAATACCCTCTTTTGTGGTACTTGTAGTATCAGAAATATGTAACACCTCCTTCATTGCCTTTAACGTGTGGCCCTAATAAGGAATACGTTTGTTTATTCACCGTCGACACTGGATTCAGTGTCCCTGTCTGTGTCTGTGTCGACCGACTAAAGTAAACGGGCGTTTTAAAACCCCTGACGGTGTTTTTGAGACGTCTGGACCGGTACTAATTGTTTGTCGGCCGTCTCATGTCGTCAACCGACCTTGCAGCGTGTTGACATTATCACGTAATTCCCTAAATAAGCCATCCATTCCGGTGTCGACTCCCTAGAGAGTGACATCACCATTACAGGCAATTGCTCCGCCTCCTCACCAACATCGTCCTCATACATGTCGACACACACGTACCGACACACAGCACACACACAGGGAATGCTCTGATAGAGGACAGGACCCACTAGCCCTTTGGAGAGACAGAGGGAGAGTTTACCAGCACACACCAAAAACGCTATAATTATATAGGGACAACCTTATATAAGTGTTTTCCCTTATAGCATCTTTTTTATATATTTCTAACGCCAAATTAGTGCCCCCCCTCTCTGTTTTAACCCTGTTTCTGTAGTGCAGTGCAGGGGAGAGCCTGGGAGCCTTCCCTCCAGCCTTTCTGTGAGGGAAAATGGCGCTGTGTGCTGAGGAGATAGGCCCCGCCCCTTTTTCGGCGGCCTCGTCTCCCGCTCTTAACGGATTCTGGCAGGGGTTAAATATCTCCATATAGCCTCCGGAGGCTATATGTGAGGTATTTTTAGCCAAAATAGGTATTCATTTGCCTCCCAGGGCGCCCCCCTCCCAGCGCCCTGCACCCTCAGTGACTGCCGTGTGAAGTGTGCTGAGAGGAAAATGGCGCACAGCTGCAGTGCTGTGCGCTACCTTTAGAAGACTGAGGAGTCTTCTGCCGCCGATTCTGGACCTCTTCTTACTTCAGCATCTGCAAGGGGGCAGGCGGCAAGGCTCCGGTGACCATCCAGGCTGTACCTGTGATCGTCTCTCTGGAGCTGATGTCCAGTAGCCAAGAAGCCAATCCATCCTGCACGCAGGTGAGTTCACTTCTTCTCCCCTAAGTCCCTCGTTGCAGTGATCCTGTTGCCAGCAGGACTCACTGTAAAATAAAAAACCTAAGCTAAACTTTTCTAAGCAGCTCTTTAGGAGAGCCACCTAGATTGCACCCTTCTCGGCCGGGCACAAAAATCTAACTGGCTTGGAGGAGGGTCATAGGGGGAGGAGCCAGTGCACACCACCTGATCGGAAAGCTTTACTTTTGTGCCCTGTCTCCTGCGGAGCCGCTATTCCCCATGGTCCTTTCAGGAACCCCAGCATCCACTAGGACGATAGAGAAACACTGTATCTATCTTTGTAAACGTGCTGTTTAAAACAGCATACAATGTATCTAAAGTGCAAAATAGATATCTTGAGAGAGAAGCTCTCTACAGAGAATGTCAATTGATTCTGACACTGGCGTCCCAGTGTGAAATCATATAAAATGTCCACAGAAGGCTCCACAGTAACTGATATGAAATTAATAGAGGCAAAACAAACAGTAATAATTACCCCCGTGCTGGTTCCTGGAATTTAATGCAGGGTCCTGTATGCATTTGCACGAGGTGAGTATAAAGATTTGTAGTTGATGCCACAGTGATAATTAGAAAGCAGACTTGCTGAAATACTAATTCTCCGTTGAAGTAGCCGTCAGTTGACCATAAGATGGTGACATATAGGGAACTTCCCAGCAAGGGACGTGATCTGTTCGGCTAGCGGTAACAGCATGAAATGGCAAAGCCGCTGATGGCTGGTGCTGTAGTGGTCTCACGGCGGAGATCCGTTTGTATCCGGCTAGCCGCAGCGGAATTCCGATGTAAAAGTGCCGTAGGTAACTGAAGTACCTTTTACCTCACCGCGGAGGTATGATTCCTGGAGGTCAATTGGCTTCAGTGTGGACAAAAACGGAGTACCGAGATGGTAGAAGCCTGTCTGTGGAGTAGCAGATATCCACTGCACTGAACTCGTAGAAAGGGGCGTCAACGCGTTTCGTCTCCTAGCAACGGAGACTTCAAGACGAATACCTTCCTACTGGGAGCTGCAACATTTATACCTAGCTAATTGCATAAATTGAATCTGGTGTGTCAATTAGTAGTCAAACTGCATTAAAGCATAATCCTGATTACACAAATAAATTAAACAAAATAGAGAGCAAAGATTGCTCACAATTAGAATAAAATAAACATAAAAAGTCAACGGAGCATTGAGTCAATAATGTTATATCATCAATTGAATAGATAAAAGGCAATAAAAAGTAATGAAAAACCTGCCTTTACATATTTAAACTTAATCTAGTCTTAATTAAAGCAACCACTATAAAACCGGAGAGGAAAAGCTAGTCATGCTTTAACCCTCTCTATACTAAAACAAAGGTAATTTAGAATGAATGTGAATCTATTGTGTTACACATAATTTCAAGTCTCTCTAACACCTAATATAGGTATTAATCCGATTACTAACATCTATTACTATCCAAATAGAAACTATATGTTTGTTTACTTATTGATTTTATAGCAAAACTTTCTTTGTTGATGAGATCTCAATTCTTCTATCTTACAGCCTTATCTAGGCGAACGATATAAAGAATTTCTGGTGGTACCGACAGCACAAATGATTGGTAAAAAATTATATGATTTCGCTAGATTGACTTGTAAACATATAATTTTGGGGTTTTCATAGGTTTTTCCAGCTTTTTCTAGTTCCTTTTTAGGTTTCATATACCTACGTCTCATGTAGATATATGTAAGTCCATTCTATAAGAGAGAAAGTTGTTTTCTGATTGTATATCAAATAGTCAAATAATAGAAAAGCTTATAGAGTATTAATCTGGCCTTTCTGCTTCTTACTATTTCTTATTTTGATGCATTATTCATAGATCCTTCTCATTGGTATAGTTACTAATATTAATTCATATTGATAGGGTTTTTATTCGGTATTTTTCATCTCATCTTCAACTCATGCTTATATTAGAGTTACTCAATAAATTTAATCATGATTATATTGATTTAGTGTCATTGTTCCATCCTAAATTTAATAAAATACTGAACACATATATATTTAGATGCATATATTTTCTATATATATGTGTGTATGTGTAATTATTTAGTGTAATTATATGTGCGCACACATGTTTACAAGTCAATCTAGCGAAATCATATAATTTTTTACCAATCATTTGTGCTGTCGGTACCACCAGAAATTCTTTGTATCGTTCGCCTAGATAAGGCTGTAAGATAGAAGAATTGAGATCTCATCAACAAAGAAAGTTTTGCTATAAAATCAATAAGTAAACAGACATATAGTTTCTATTTGGATAGTAATAGATGTTAGTAATCGGATTAATACCTATATTGTGTTAGAGAGACTTGAGATTATGTGTAACACAATAGATTCACATTAATTCTAAATTACCTTTGTTTTAGTATAGAGAGGGTTAAAGCATGACTAGCTTTTCCTCTCCGGTTTTATAGTGGTTGCTTTAATTAAGACTTGATTAAGTTTAAATATGTAAAGGCAGGTTTTTCATTACTTTTTATTGCCTTTTATCTATTCAATTGATGATATAACATTATTGACTCAATGCTCCGTTGACTTTTTATGTTTATTTTATTCTAATTGTGAGCAATCTTTGCTCTCTATTTTGTTTAATTTATTTGTGTAATCAGGATTATGCTTTAATGCAGTTTGACTACTAATTGACACACCAGATTCAATTTATGCAATTAGCTAGGTATAAATGTTGCAGCTCCCAGTAGGAAGGTATTCGTCTTGAGGAAGTCTCCGTTGCTAGGAGACGAAACGCGTTGACGCCCCTTTCTACGAGTTCAGTGCAGTGGATATCTGCTACTCCACAGACAGGCTCCTACCATCTCGGTCTCGGTACTCCGTTTTTGTCCACACTGAAGCCAATTGACCTCCAGGAATCATACCTCCGCGGTGAGGGAAAAGGTACTTCAGTTACCTACGGCACTTTTACATCGGAATTCCGCTGCGGCTAGCCGGATACAAACGGATCTCCGCCGTGAGACCACTACAGCACCAGCCATCAGCGGCTTTGCCGTTTCATGCTGTTACCGCTAGCCGAACAGATCACGTCCCTTGCTGGGAAGTTCCCTATACGTCACCATCTTATGGTCAACTGACGGCTACTTCAACGGAGAATTAGTATTTCAGCTAGTCTGCTTTCTAATTATCACTGTGGCATCAACTACAAATCTTTATACTCACCTCGTGCAAATGCATACAGGACCCTGCATTAAATTCCAGGAACCAGCACGGGGGTAATTATTACTGTTTGTTTTGCCTCTATTAATTTCATATCAGTTACTGTGGAGCCTTCTGTGGACATTTTATATGATTTCACACTGGGACGCCAGTGTCAGAATCAATTGACATTCTCTGTAGAGAGCTTCTCTCTCAAGATATCTATTTTGCACTTTAGATACATTGTATGCTGTTTTAAACAGCAAGTTTACAAAGATAGATACAGTGTTTCTGCTCACATATGCAAGAGGTGGAAACCTCTGATTTTTAAACTGCTATATATTTATGTATTGTCTGTCTTATGTGTTTTTGTGGTATTAATTGTCTGATAAAATATTTTCTTTTCAAAAAAAGTCAAGCCTCATTGAGTCAATTATTCTCCTTGCTAGACTGCACTTAATTAATCAATAAATTAATTCTAAGTGATTTCTGGAGCGCAGAGCATTTTTCCTTTATTTGCACTCCTGGAATGAAGACTGCTGACAGAGCGCTGGCATGTCTTTCCGCCCAGCAAAGAATCTTCGTGGCCTCGGCCATCGCCGCTCTGCTCTTTGTTCCGCCTTGGCGGTTTATGTACGCCACTGCTGTCACGTTGTCTGACTAAATCAAGACAGGCAGACCTCGAAGAAGATGTTCTGCTTGAAGGATGCCGTTGTAAATGGCCCTTAATTCCAGAATGTTTATGTGTAGACAAGCTTCCTGGCTTGACCACTTTCCCTGAAAGTTTCTTCCCTGTGTGACTGCTCCCCAGCCTCGGAGACTTGCATCTGTGGTCACCAGGATCCAATCCTGAATCCCGAACCTGCGTCCCTCCAGAAGGTGAGAACTGTGCAGCCACCACAGAAGGGAGATTCTGGTCCTGGGAGATAGAATTATTTTCCAGTGCATGTCCAGGTGAGACCTGGACCACTGGTCCAACAGATCCCACTGAAACACCCTGGCATGGAACCTGCCATACGGAATGGCCTCGTAGGCGGCCACCATCTTCCCCAGCAACCGAGTGCATTGAAGAACTGACACCCTTGCTGGTTTCATTATCTGTTTTACCATGTTCTGTATTTCCAGAGCTTTTTCCACTGGAAGAAAAACTCTCTGCAATTCTGTATCCAGAATCATACCCAGGAACGACAGCCGTGTCGTCGGATCCAACTGTGATTTTGGCAAATTTAGGAGCCAACCATGTTGTTGCAGAATCGCCAGTGAAAGGGCAACATTTTTCAGCAATTGCTCCTTGGATCTCGCCTTTATGAGGAGATCGTCCAAGTACGGGAAAATTGCGATTCCCTGCTTGCGCAGGAGAACCATCATTTCTGCCATAACCTTGGTGAAAATCCTCGGAACCGTGGACAGACCAAACGGCAACGTCTGAAATTGGTAATGACAATCCTGAACAGCAAATCTCAGGTAAGCCTGATGTGGAGGATAAATGGGGACATGAAAGCAGTAAGCCATGTCATCAGGTCAATATTTTAATGGAAGTGCAAAATATACAATCTAAGGATTGTATCACCGGAGGCTATCCTATTAGGCTAGATGCGGCGCACTCCTCCCCCAGATGCCTACACTTATTGCGGATTATGCTTTGGGGGCCTCAGGCACCTGAAGCATAATCCGCGATAAGTGGCTGCCGGAGCCGCAATAACACGTAGGATCAGGGACTTATCCCCGATCCCATGTATGTTTGCACGATCGTGGGTCTGTTTTCGGGCAATGAAAATGGACCCTATTTGGATACCACAATAATTACAATCGGTCAAAAATCACAATATCCAACCATTTTAATCAGCCGAAAACGGATCGCACTTAATTGGATAAACAAAGTAAATAATATAATGATAGAATTGTGTCCATCCCAGTTTGGATCAGCCTCATAGTTATAGGGGGATCATTCAGTTCTTGGCAAGGACCTGCTGTTACATTCAGCTGCGCACATTACCGTATATTACAGTAGAAAACCACTAATTTTGCCTCCAATGGATTGCTCCAGGGGGTACTCCATGGCCATCGCAGTGAATGGACCTTGGTCTCCCAGCAAAAGAATTGCACCGCTTACAGCTGGTGCAAAACACAGCTGCCAGGCTGCTAACCAACCAGCCCCGTTCTAGCCACATAACACCCATACTCTATTCCCTCCACTGGCTGCCTGTAAGATGGCGAATCATCTTCAAGATTGGCTTGCTGACTGTGTTTCAAAGCACTACATGACCAGGGCCCAAGGTACCTGAAGCAGCTTCTGACCCTATACTGCCCCACTCGATTACTGCGATCTGTATATGAAGGACTTTTAGCAGTAACTGGAATCTCCCATAATTCATCTGGGGGTCGAGCTTTTAGTCATGCGACTCCGACTCTATGGAACTCGATTCTCCGCACAGTGCAAGAGGCCCCAAATATAGATCCTTCAAAAGTAGACTCAAGACTTTCCTGTTTACTCAAGCATTTCCATAATGTCCCTTTAGTATCTTCATGCTTCTGTATTTTATGAAAGCTTTTCTGTACTTCTTTGTTTCTGTACTATATTATTTTATGTATCTGTTAAGCGCCTTGAGTCCTATTGGAGAAAGAGCGCTATATAAATAAAATAATTATTATTATTAAGTAGGCATCCTTTAATGTTGACTGACACCATAAAATCCCCCTCCTCCAGACTGGAGATCATTGCTCGGAGAGAGTCCATCTTGAATTTGAATTTTTTTAGAAATAAATTGAAGGATTTTAGGTTCAGAATCGGTCTGACTGAGCCATCCAGCTTCGGGACCACGAACAGGCTTGAATAAAAACCTTCCCCCTGTTGTAACGGGGGCACTGTGACAATTACTTGATTTTGACACAACTTTAGTATCGCAGGGCTTACTACCTAAATCGGTGAGGGGGCACGTCTTGAAACTCTAACCTGTATCCTTGGGTTACTATTTCTACTATCCAAGGATCCAGGTCCGAGAGCACCCAGACCTGACTGAAGAGTTGGAGACGTGCCCCCACCGGTGCGGACTCCCGCAGAGGAGCCCCAGCGCCATGCGGTGGATTTGGTAGAAGCCAGAGAGGACTTCTGCTCTTGGGAACTTGCCACAGCCTGTGACCTTTTTCCCCTTCCTCTTCCCCTCGAGGCAAGGAAGGAGGACCCTCGTCCTTTTTTGAATTTATTGGGCCGAAAGGATTGCATCTGATAGTGAGGCATTACTTCTGCTGTGCAGGAACATAAGGTAAAAATGAAGACTTACCCGCGGTAGCCGTAGACACCAGGTCAGTGAGGCCGTCACCAAACAAGACTCTACCGTTAAACGGTAGAGACTCCATCGCCTTCTTAGAGTCAGCGTCAGCATTCCATTGATGAATCCACAATGCTCTCCTTGCTGAGACTGCCATGGCATTGGCCCTTGATCCCAAAAGGCCAATATCCCTTACAGCTTCTTTTAAATATGCTGCAGCGTCCCTGATATGACCCAGAGTCAAAAGCACGCTATCCCTGTCTAGGGTATCTACCTCAGATGACAAGTTATCTGCCCACTTTTCAATAGTGGTACTCACCCATGCCGAAGCCACGGCAGGCCTGAGTAACGACTCTGTAGTGACATAAATGGATTTTAGTGTATTTTCCTGCTTACGATCCGCAGGATTCTTTAGGGCTGCCGTATCAGGAGATGGAAGCGCCATCTTTTTGGATAGACGAGATAAAGCTTTGTCTACCATGGGGGTTGAAATAAAAAGATCATGAGTGATCTAGCACACCAACATGTGCCAGAAAAAAGGTAAGTTGTGTAACAGAGATACACCATATGGACAAAAGTATTTGGAAGCTTGACCATTACACCAACAAGAACTGTAATGACACTGTATTGTAATACATATACTTTAATATGGAGTTGGTCCCCCTTTTGCAGCCATAACAGTTTCCACTCTTCTTGGAAGGCTTTCCACAAGAGTTTGGAGTGTTTATGTGGGAATTTGTGCCCATTCATTTTGTACAGCATTTATGAGGTCAGGCACTGATGTTTGACGAGAAATTGCAATCTCCATTCCAGTTCATCACAAACATCAGATAAGGGGTTTCTCAACTTATCGCTTTTTGGTTCTGTTCTATATAACATATTTCTTTGGTGCTTTTTAGAATTGGCATTATGCAAATTACGTATATGTTCAGAAACCGCAGTCTGTGTTAAGTATCATAACATTTGACTAGAAATAAATAAGAATTTACTTACCGATAATTCTATTTCTCATAGTCCGTAGTGGATGCTGGGGACTCCGTAAGGACCATGGGGAATAGCGGCTCCGCAGGAGACTGGGCACATCTAAAGAAAGCTTTAGGACTATCTGGTGTGCACTGGCTCCTCCCCCTATGACCCTACGGACTATGAGAAATAGAATTATCGGTAAGTAAATTCTTATTTTCTCTAACGTCCTAAGTGGATGCTGGGGACTCCGTAAGGACCATGGGGATTATACCAAAGCTCCCAAACGGGCGGGAGAGTGCGGATGACTCTGCAGCACCAAATGAGAGAACTCCAGGTCCTCCTCAGCCAGGATATCAATTTTGTAGAATTTTACAAACGTATTTGCTCCTGACCAAGTAGCTGCTCGGCAAAGTTGTAAAGCCGAGACCCCTCGGGCAGCCGCCCCAGATGAGCCCACCTTCCTTGTGGAGTGGGCATTTACAGATTTTTGGCTGTGGCAGGCCTGCCACAGAATGTGCAAGCTGAATTGTACTACAAATCCAACGAGCAATAGTCTGCTTAGAAGCAGGAGCACCCAGCTTGTTGGGTGCACACAGGATAAACAGCGAGTCAGATTTCCTGACTCCAGCCGTCCTGGAAACATATATTTTCAGGGCACTGACAACGTCTAGCAACTTGGAGGCCTCCAAGTCCCTAGTAGCCGCAGGCAACACCAATAGGTTGGTTCAGGTGAGACGCTGAAACCACCTTGGGGAGAAACTGAGGACGAGTCCTCAATTCCGCCCTGTCCGAATGGAAAATCAGATAAGGGCTTTTTCAGGATAAAGCCGCCAATTCTGACACGCGCCTGGCCCAGGCCAGGGCCAACAGCATGACCACTTTCCATGTGAGATATTTTAACTCCACAGATTTAAGTGGTTCAAACCAATGTGACTTTTGGAACCCAAAACTACATTGAGATCCCAAAGTGCCACTGGAGGCACAAAAGGAGGCTGTATATGCAGTACCCCTTTTACAAACGTCTGAACTTCAGGGACTGAAGCTAGTTCTTTTTGGAAGAAAATTGACAGGGCCGAAATTTGAACCTTAATGGACCCCAATTTCAGGCCCATAGACACTCCTGTTTGCAGGAAATGTAGGAATCGACCCAGTTGAATTTCCTCCGTCGGGCCTTACTGGCCTCGCACCACGCAACATATTTTCGCCAATTGCGGTTATAATGTTTTTGCGGTTACATCCTTCCTGGCTTTGATCAGGATAGGGATGACTTAATCCGGAATGCCTTTTTTCCTTCAGGATCCGGCGTTCAACCGCCATGCCGTCAAACGCAGCCGCGGTAAGTCTTGGAACAGACAGGGTCCTTGCTGGAGCAGGTCCCTTCTTAGAGGTAGAGGCCACGGATCCTCCGTGAGCATCTCTTGAAGTTCCGGTTACCAAGTCCTTCTTGGCCAATCCGGAACCACGAATATAGTGCTTACTCCTCTCCATCTTATCAATCTCAGTACCTTGGGTATGAGAGGCAGAGGAGGGAACACATACCCTGACTGGTACACCCACGGTGTTACCAGAGCGTCTACAGCTTATTGCCTGAGGGTCCCTGGACCTGGCGCAATACCTGTCGAGTTTTTAATCATGTGGAAGACTTCTGGGTGAAGTCCCCACTCTCCCGGGTGGAAGTCGTGCTGAGGAAGTCTGCTTCCCAGTTGTCCACTCCCGGAATGAATACTGCTGACAGTGCTATCACATGATTTTCCGCCCAGCGAAGAATCCTTGCAGCTTCTGCCATTGCCCTCCTGCTTCTTGTGCCACCCTGTCTGTTTACGTGGGTGACTGCCGTGATGTTGTCCAACTGGATCAACACCGGCTGAACTTGAAGCAGAGGTCTTGCTAAGCTTAGAGCATTGTAAATGTCCCTTAGCTTCAGGATATTTATGTGAAGTGATGTCTCCAGGCTTGACCATAAGCCCTGGATATTCCTTCCCTGTGTGACTGCTCCCCAGCCTCGCAGGCTGGCATCAGTGGTCACCAGGACCCAGTCCTGAATGCCTAATCTGCGGCCCTCTAGAAGATGAGCACTCTGCAACCACCACAGGAGGGACACCCTTGTCCTTGGTGACAGGGTTATCCGCTGATGCATCTGAAGATGCGATCCGGACCATTTGTCCAGCAGGTCCCACTGGAAAGTTCTTGCGTGGAATCTGCCGAATGGGATTGCTTCGTAGGAAGCCACCATTTTACCCAGAACCCTTGTGCATTGATGCACTGAGACTTGGCTCGGTTTTAGGAGGTTCCTGACTAGCTCGGATAACTCCCTGGCTTTCTCCTCCGGGAGAAACACCTTTTTCTGGACTGTGTCCAGGATCATCCCTAGGAACAGAAGACACGTCGTCGGAACCAGGTGCGATTTTGGAATATTGAGAATCCAATCGTGCTGCCGCAACACTACCTGAGATAGTGCTACACCGACCTCCAACTGTTCCCTGGATCTTACCCTTATCAGGGAATTGTCCAAGGAAGGGATAACTAAAATTCACTTCCTTCGAAGGAATATCATCATTTCGGCCATTACCTTGGTAAAGACCCGGGGTGCCGTGTACCATCCATACGGCAGCGTCTGAACTGATAGTGACAGTTCTGTACCATAAACCTGAGGTACCCTTGGTGAGAAGGGTAAATTTTGACATGAAGGTAAGCATCCTTGATGTCCCGAGACATCATGTAGTCCCCTTCTTCCAGGTTCGCAATCACTGCTCTGAGTGACTCAATCTTGAATTTGAACCTCTGTACGTAAGTGTTCAAAGATTTTAGATTTAGAATCGGTCTCACCGAGCCGTCCGGCTTCGGTACCACAACAGTGTGGAATAATACCCCGTTCCCTGTTGCAGGAGGGGTATCTTGATTATCACCTGCTGGGAATACAGCTTGTGAATGGCTTCCAAAACTGTCTCCCTGTCAGAAGGAGACATCGGTAAAGCCGACTTTAGGAAACGGCGAGGGGGAGACGTCTCGAATTCTAATTTGTACCCCTGAGATATCACCTGAAGGATCCAGGGGTCTACTTGCGAGTGAGCCCACTGCGCGCTGAAATTCATTGAGACGGGCCCCCCACCGTGCCTGATTCTGCAGCGTATACTGAGGGCTTGGCAGAGGCGGGAGAGGGTTTCTGTTCCTGGGAACTGGCTGATTTCTGCAGCCTTTTTCCTCTCCCTCTGTCACGGGGCAGAAATGAGGAACCTTTTGCCCGCTTGTCCACGAAAAGACTGCGCCTGATAATACGGCGTCTTCTCATGTTGAGAGGCGACCTGGGGTACAAACGTGGAATTCCCAGCTGTTGCCGTGGCCACCAGGTCTGAAAGACCGACCCCAAATAACTCCTCCCTTAATAAAGCAATACTTCCAAATGCCGTTTGGAATACGCATCACCTGACCACTGACGTGTCCATAACCCTCTACTGGTAGAAATGGACAACGCGCTTAGACTTGATGCCAGTCGGCAAATATTCCGCTGTGCATCACGCATATATAAAAATGCATCTTTTAAATGCTCTATAGGCAAAAATATACTGTCCCTATTTAGGGTATCAATATTTTCAGTCAGGGAATCCGACCACGCCAACCCAGCACTGCACATCCAGGCTGAGGCGATTGCTGGTCGCAGTATAACACCAGTATGTGTGTAAATACCTTTTAGGATACCCTCCTGCTTTCTATCAGCAGGATCCTTAAGGGCGGCCATCTCAGGCGAAGGTAGAGCCCTTACAAGCGTGTGAGCGCTTTATCCCCCCTAGGGGGTGTTTCCCAACGCACCCTAACCTCTGGCGGGAAAGGATATAATGCCAATAACATTTTAGAAATTATCCGTTGTTATCGGGGGAAACACACGCATCATCACACACCTCATTTAATTTCTCAGATTCAGGAAAACTACAGGTAGTTTTTCCTCACAGAACATAATACCCCTTTTTTGGTGGTACTCGTATTATCAGAAATGTGTAAAACATTTTTCATTGCCTCAATCATGTAACGTGTGGCCCTACTGGAAGTCACATTCGTCTCTTCACCGTCGACACTGGAGTCAGTATCCGTGTCGGCGTCTATATCTGCCATCTGAGGTAACGGGCGCTTTAGAGCCCCTGACGGCCTATGAGACGTCTGGACAGGCACAAGCTGAGTAGCCGGCTGTCTCATGTCAACCACTGTCTTTTATACAGAGCTGACACCGTCACGTAATTCCTTCCAACAGTTCATCCACTCAGGTGTCGACCCCCTAGGGGGTGACATCACTATTACAGGCAATCTGCTCCGTCTCCACATCATTTTTCTCCTCATACATGTCGACACAAAAGTACCGACATACAGCACACACACAGGGAAATGCTCTGATAGAGGACAGGACCCCACTAGCCCTTTGGGGAGACAGAGGGAGAGTTTGCCAGCACACACCAGAGCGCTATATATATACAGGGATAACCTTATATAAGTGTTTTTCCCCTTATAGCTGCTGTATAGTTAATACTGCGCCTAATTAGTGCCCCCCTCTCTTTTTTTAACCCTTTCTGTAGTGTAGTGACTGCAGGGGAGAGACAGGGAGCTTCCCTCCAACGGAGCTGTGAGGGAAAATGGCGCCAGTGTGCTGAGGAGATAGGCCCCGCCCCTTTTTCGCGGACTTTTCTCCTGCTTTTTTATGGATTCTGGCAGGGGTTAAATGCATCCATATAGCCCAGGAGCTATATGTGATGCATTTTTTTTTTGCCATCCAAGGTGTTTTTATTGCATCTCAGGGCGCCCCCCCCCAGCGCCCTGCACCCTCAGTGACCGAAGTGTGAAGTGTGCTGAGAGCAATGGCGCACAGCTGCAGTGCTGTGCGCTACCTTGTTGAAGACAGGACGTCTTCTGCCGCCGATTTTCCGGACCTCTTCTGCCTTCTGGCTCTGTAAGGGGGCCGGCGGCGCGGCTCTGGGACCCATCCAAGCTGGGCCTGTGATCGTCCCTCTGGAGCTAATGTCCAGTAGCCTAAGAAGCCCAATCCACTCTGCACGCAGGTGAGTTTGCTTCTTCTCCCCTTAGTCCCTCGATGCAGTGAGCCTGTTGCCAGCAGGTCTCACTGAAAATAAAAAACCTAATCTAAAACTTTCACTAAGAAGCTCAGGAGAGCCCCTAGTGTGCACCCTTCTCGTTCGGGCACAGAGATCTAACTGAGGCTTGGAGGAGGGTCATAGGGGGAGGAGCCAGTGCACACCAGATAGTCCTAAAGCTTTCTTTAGATGTGCCCAGTCTCCTGCGGAGCCGCTATTCCCCATGGTCCTTACGGAGTCCCCAGCATCCACTTAGGACGTTAGAGAAATATAAATAGCTATCACTTGTTGTGGTTATCTGTGACATATAATGATAAATATTTTATATTCCCCCTATAATTCTGAAAAAAAATAAGGGTTGGGGTAGACTTGAAGATGGAGGTCTGTGTAGGCCCCATAAGGAGGACATCTATGTGGAACTTATACAATTAGATTTTATATAAAGCCAAGACGATAACCCACCACGAAAATAGGAGAGGGCAATTTGGGAGAAATGTGTAGTAAGGTATTATGGCTTGATATCAGTAACCCTGCCTCCCCTAGAAATTGTTTTTTTTTTTTTTTATATTAGAGATCTAAGTCAGTGGGGCTCCTGTGGTATTTGGCCCGATTCAGGGTAAAAAGGGACTGGGTACTTTACATTATCAGCATATATGTAATCACATTAATTTGCCTCTTATGTAGATAGACAAACAAGGAAATGAGGTACCATCCCAAAAATAAGAATTTACTTACCGATAATTCTATTTCTCATAGTCCGTAGTGGATGCTGGGGACTCCGAAAGGACCATGGGGAATAGCGGCTCCGCAGGAGACTAGGCACAAAGTAAAAGCTTTAGGACTAGCTGGTGTGCACTGGCTCCTCCCCCTATGACCCTCCTCCAAGCCTCAGTTAGGATACTGTGCCCGGACGAGCGTACACAATAAGGAAGGATTTTGAATCCCGGGTAAGACTCATACCAGCCACACCAATCACACCGTACAACTTGTGATCTGAACCCAGTTAACAGCATGATAACAGAAGGAGCCTCTGAAAAGATGGCTCACAACAACAATAACCCGATTTTTGTAACAATAACTATGTACAAGTAATGCAGACAATCCGCACTTGGGATGGGCGCCCAGCATCCACTACGGACTATGAGATATAGAATTATCGGTAAGTAAATTCTTATTTTCTCTAACGTCCTAGTGGATGCTGGGGACTCCGAAAGGACCATGGGGATTATACCAAAGCTCCCAAACGGGCGGGAGAGTGCGGATGACTCTGCAGCACCGAATGAGAGAACTCCAGGTCCTCCTCAGCCAGGGTATCAAATTTGTAGAATTTAGCAAACGTGTTTGCCCCTGACCAAGTAGCTGCTCGGCAAAGTTGTAAAGCCGAGACCCCTCGGGCAGCCGCCCAAGATGAGCCCACTTTCCGTGTGGAATGGGCTTTTACAGATTTTGGCTGTGGCAGGCCTGCCACAGAATGTGCAAGCTGAATTGTACTACAAATCCAACGAGCAATCGTCTGCTTAGAAGCAGGAGCACCCAGCTTGCTGGGTGCATACAGGATAAACAGCGAATCAGATTTTCTGACTCCAGCCGTCCTGGAAACATATATTTTCAGGGCCCTGACTACGTCCAGCAACTTGGAATCCTCCAAGTCCCTAGTAGCCGCAGGCACCACAATAGGCTGGTTTAAGTGAAATGCTGAAACCACCTTAGGAAGAAATTGAGGACGAGTCCTCAATTCTGCCCTGTCCGTATGAAAAATTAGGTAAGGGCTTTTATAGGATAAAGCCGCCAATTCTGAGACACGCCTGGCTGAAGCCAGGGCTAACAGCATTACCACTTTCCATGTGAGATATTTTAAGTCCACAGTGGTGAGTGGTTCAAACCAATGTAATTTTAGGAATCCCAAAACTACATTGAGATCCCAAGGTGCCACTGGAGGCACAAAAGGAGGCTGTATATGCAGTACCCCCTTGACAAACGTCTGAACTTCAGGAACAGAAGCCAGTTCTTTTTGGAAGAATATTGACAGGGCCGAAATTTGAACCTTAATGGACCCTAACTTGAGGCCCATAGACAGTCCTGTTTGCAGGAAATGCAGGAAACGACCCAGTTGAAATTCCTCTGTAGGGGCCTTCCTGGCCTCGCACCACGCAACATATTTACGCCAAATACGGTGATAATGTTGTATGGTTACATCCTTCCTGGCTTTGATCAGGGTAGGGATGACTTCATCCGGAATGCCTTTTTCCTTCAGGATCCGGCGTTCAACCGCCATGCCGTCAAACGCAGCCGCGGTAAGTCTTGGAACAGACATGGTCCCTGCTGGAGCAGGTCCTTTCTTAGAGGTAGAGGCCACGGGTCTTCCGTGAGCATCTCTTGAATTTCCGGGTACCAAGTCCTTCTTGGCCAATCAGGAGCCACGAGTATAGTCTTTACTCCTCTCCTTCTTATGATTCTCAGTACTTTTGGTATGAGAGGAAGAGGAGGGAACACATACACTGACTGGTACACCCACGGTGTTACCAGAGCGTCCACAGCTATTGCCTGAGGGTCCCTTGACCTGGCGCAATATCTGTCCAGTTTTTTGTTGAGGCGGGACGCCATCATGTCCACCTTTGGTTTTTCCCAACGGTTCACAATCATGTGGAAGACTTCTGGGTGAAGTCCCCACTCCCCCGGGTGAAGATCGTGTCTGCTGAGGAAGTCTGCTTCCCAGTTGTCCACTCCCGGAATGAACACTGCTGACAGTGCTATCACATGATTCTCCGCCCAGCGAATAATCCTTGCCACTTCCATCATTGCCCTCCTGCTTCTTGTGCCGCCCTGTCTGTTTACGTGGGCGACTGCCGTGATGTTGTCCGACTGGATCAACACCGGCTGACCCTGAAGTAGAGGTCTTGCCTGACTTAGGGCATTGTAAATGGCCCTTAGTTCCAGGATATTTATGTGAAGTGACGTTTCCATGCTTGACCACAAGCCCTGGAAATTTCTTCCCTGTGTGACTGCTCCCCAGCCTCTCAGGCTGGCATCCGTGGTCACCAGGACCCAATCCTGAATGCCGAATCTGCGGCCCTCTAGGAGACGAGCACTCTGTAACCACCACAGGAGAGACACCCTTGTCCTTGGAGACAGGGTTATCCGCTGATGCATTTGAAGATGCGATCCGGACCATTTGTCCAGCAGATCCCACTGAAAAGTTCTTGCGTGGAATCTGCCGAATGGAATCGCTTCGTAAGAAGCCACCATCTTTCCCAGGACCCTTGTGCATTGATGTACTGACACTTGGCCTGGTCTTAGGAGGTTCCTGACTAGGTCGGATAACTCCTTAGCTTTCTCCTCCGGGAGAAACACCTTTTTCTGTACTGTGTCCAGAATCATCCCTAGGAACAGCAGACGTGTCGTCGGAATCAGCTGTAATTTTGGAATATTTAGAATCCATCCGTGCTGTCGTAGTACTACTTGAGATAGTGCTACTCCGACCTCTAACTGTTCTCTGGATCTTGCCCTTATCAGGAGATCGTCCAAGTAAGGGATAATTAAGACGCCTTTTCTTCGAAGAAGAATCATCATTTCGGCCATTACCTTGGTAAAGACCCGGGGTGCCGTGGACAATCCAAACGGCAGCGTCTGAAACTGATAGTGACAGTTCTGTACCACAAACCTGAGGTACCCTTGGTGAGAAGGGCAAATTGGGACATGGAGGTAAGCATCCTTGATGTCCAGAGACACCATATAGTCCCCTTCTTCCAGGTTCGCTATCACTGCTCTGAGTGACTCCATCTTGAACTTGAACCTTTTTATGTAAGTGTTCAAGGATTTCAGATTTAAAATGGGTCTCACCGAGCTGTCCGGCTTCGGTTCCACAAACAGCGTGGAATAATACCCCTTTCCCTGTTGTAGGAGGAGTACCTTGATTATCACCTGCTGGGAATACAGCTTGTGAATGGCTTCCAATACCGCCTCCCTGTCGGGGGGAGACGTTGGTAAAGCAGACTTCAGGAACCGGCGAGGGGGAGACGTCTCGAATTCCAATTTGTACCCCTGAGATACTACCTGCAGGATCCAGGGGTCCACTTGCGAGTGTGCCCACTGCGCGCTGAAATTCTTGAGACGGGCCCCCACCGTGCCTGAGTCCGCTTGTAAGGCCCCAGCGTCATGCTGAGGACTTGGCAGAAGCGGGGGAGGGCTTCTGTTCGTGGGAAGAGGCTGTTTGCTGCAGTCTTTTTCCCCTTCCTCTGCCCCGGGCAGATATGAGTGGCCTTTTGCCCGCTTGCCCTTATGGGGACGAAAGGACTGAGCCTGAAAAGACGGTATCTTTTTCTGCTGCGAGGTGACTTGGGGTAAAAAGGTGGATTTTCCAGCCGTTGCCGTGGCCACCAGGTCCGATAGACCGACCCCAAATAACTCCTCCCCTTTATACGGCAATACTTCCATATGCCGTTTGGAATCCGCATCCCCTGACCACTGTCGCGTCCATAATCCTCTTCTGGCAGAAATGGACATCGCACTTACTCTTGATGCCAGAGTGCAAATATCCCTCTGTGCATCTCGCATATATAGAAATGCATCCTTTAAATGCTCTATAGTCAATAATATATTGTCCCTGTCCAGGGTATCAATATTTTCAGTCAGGGAATCCGACCAAGCCACCCCAGCACTGCACATCCAGGCTGAGGCGATTGCTGGTCGCAGTATAATACCAGTATGTGTGTATATACTTTTAAGGATATTTTCCAGCTTCCTATCAGCTGGTTCCTTGAGGGCGGCCGTATCAGGGGACGGTAACGCCACTTGTTTTGATAAGCGTGTGAGCGCCTTATCTACGCTAGGGGGTGTTTCCCAACGCGCCCTAACCTCTGGTGGGAAAGGGTATAATGCCAATATTTTTTTAGAAATTAGCAGTTTTTTATCGGAGGAAACCCACGCTTCATCACACACCTCATTTAATTCATCTGATTCAGGAAAAACTACGGGTAGTTTTTTCACACCCCACATAATACCCTTTTTTGTGGTACTTGTAGTATCAGAAATGTTCAAAACCTCCTTCATTGCCGTGATCATGTAACGTGTGGCCCTACTGGAAAATACGTTTGTTTCCTCACCGTCGACACTGGAGTCAGTGTCCGTGTCAGTGTCTGTATCGACCTGAGGTAACGGGCGTTTTATAGCCCCTGACGGTGTTTGAGACGCCTGTACAGGTATTAACTGATTTGCCGGCTGTCTCATGTCGTCAACAGTCTTTTGTAAAGTGCCGACACTATCACGTAATTCTTTCCATAAGACCATCCAGTCAGGTGTCGACTCCCTAGGGGGTGACATCACTAACACAGGCAATTGCTCCGCCTCCACACCATTTTCCTCCTCATACATGTCGACACAGCGTACCGACACACAGCACACACACAGGGAATGCTCTGATAGAGGACAGGACCCCACTAGCCCTTTGGGGAGACAGAGGGAGAGTTTGCCAGCACACACCAGAGCGCTATATATATACAGGGATAACCTTATATAAGTGTTTTTCCCTAATATAGCTGCTGTATATATTAATATGCCAATTTAGTGCCCCCCCCCTCTCTTGTTTTACCCTGTTTCTGTTGTGCAGGACTGCAGGGGAGAGTCAGGGAGCCTTCCTCCAACGGAGCTGTGAGGAAAACATGGCGCTTGTGTGCTGAGGAGATAGGCTCCGCCCCTTTTTCGGCTGCCTTTCTCCCGCTTTTTTGTGGAAAACTGGCAGGGGTTAAATACATCCATATAGCCCAGGAGCTATATGTGATGTATTTTTAGCCATTTAAGGTATTTTCATTGCGTCCCAGGGCGCCCCCCCCCCAGCGCCCTGCACCCTCAGTGACCGGAGTGTGAAGTGTGCTGAGAGCAATGGCGCACAGCTGCGGTGCTGTGCGCTACCTTATTGAAGACAGGACGTCTTCTGCCGCCGATTTTCCGGACCTCTTCACTCTTCTGGCTCTGTAAGGGGGCCGGCGGCGCGGCTCCGGGACCCATCCATGGCTGGGCCTGTGATCGTCCCTCTGGAGCTAATGTCCAGTAGCCTAAGAAGCCCAATCCACTCTGCACGCAGGTGAGTTCGCTTCTTCTCCCCTTAGTCCCTCGATGCAGTGAGCCTGTTGCCAGCAGGTCTCACTGAAAGAAAAAAAAAAAAAAAAAAAAAAAACCTATTTAAACTTTTACTCTAAGCAGCTCAGGAGAGCCACCTAGATTGCACCCTTCTCGTTCGGGCACAAAATCTTAACTGAGGCTTGGAGGAGGGTCATAGGGGGAGGAGCCAGTGCACACCAGCTAGTCCTAAAGCTTTTACTTTGTGCCCAGTCTCCTGCGGAGCCGCTATTCCCCATGGTCCTTTCGGAGTCCCCAGCATCCACTAGGACGTTAGAGAAAATGGTTTGCACAGAGTGTATATATATATATACATATATAAATAAATAAATGACACAAATAGAGTACAGGTAACAAGGAGCACAACAATTCTCAATACATAATACAGCTTAGATGTAAGTAGCGAGTGAGTGATCAGTGTACTACTAGGAGCTGGTGGCCATAGATAGAGATGAGCCTTTACCAGCAGGAGAAAAAGCGGGTAAAGATGGTCGCTGAGTAGGAGAGGGCTGTGAGTGAAATGTGTCGAGAAGAGGGTTTTGACAACAAGAGGAAAGAGGGCCCTGCTCTGAGGAGCTTACAATCTATTAGGAAGGGGTGACAGACAGATGACATGAGGTGCAAGCAAGCGGGAGGTAGCCTGATGGCAGGATGTAAGCAAAGCAGAGCCGGTCAAAGCATGAAGCAGGGGGAAGGAGTAGCAGCCTCAGGACTAGGTTATGCATTGGAAGGGTATGCTTTGATGAATAGGTGGGTTTTCAGCGCCCGTTTGAAGCTTTGCAAGGTCGGGAAGAGTCTAATGGAGTGGGGGAACGCGTTCCACTGAAGGGGTGCAGCACGGTCAAACTCTTGAGCATGGGAAGCAGTGACCAGGGTAGAGGAGAGGCGTCGGTCATTGGCCGACTGTTAGGGGCAGGAGGGAGTATGAAGGGGGAGGAGGTTGGAGATGTAGGGAGCAGTGGAATTAGAGATGGACTTGTATGTGAGGGTGAGGAGTTTGAAGAGGATTCTGTAGGGGAATGGGAGCCAGTGTAGATTTTGTCGAAGGGGAGTGGCAGATGTGGAGCGGCAGGAGAGGAAGATAAGC
Source organism: Pseudophryne corroboree (assembly GCF_028390025.1). Taxonomy (NCBI): domain Eukaryota; kingdom Metazoa; phylum Chordata; class Amphibia; order Anura; family Myobatrachidae; genus Pseudophryne; species Pseudophryne corroboree. The sequence goes on along the minus strand of NC_086444.1, from coordinate 995,075,928 downwards.
CTAGCTTCGGAGTTGAGGACAGATTGGAGGGGAGCAAGTGGGGCCAGTGAGAACGTTGCAGTTGTCGAGCTGTGAGATGACCAGTGAGTGAATGATAAGTTTAGTTGCACTCTGGGAGAGAAATGGCCTGATGCAAGCAATGCTGCGTAGCTGGAACCATCAGGATTGCGCCAGAGCTCTGATATGGGGTGCAAAGGAGAGGGAGGAGTCAATGAGCGCACCCAGGGAAGAGGTGTACAGGGAGAACAGAAGGGGGCCGAGGACAGAACCCTGAGGAACACCAACAGGAAGGATGGAAGGGTGTGAGATGGTGCCGGAGGAAGACACAGAGAAGGAGCGGTTAGTGAGGTAAGAGGTAAACCAGTCAAGGACAGTGCTAGAGAGGTCAATGTTTTGGAGTGTGCGGAGGAGGAGAGGATGATCCACGGTGTCAAAGGCAGCAGAGAGGTCCAGAAGGATAAGCAGAGAGAGTGGCCCCTGGATTTAGCCGAAAGCAGGTCATTGGTGACTTTCACCAGGGCAGTCTCAGTGGAGTGGAGTGGGTGAAAGCCAGATTGTAGTGGATCAAGGATGGAGTTGTCAGAGAGGTAACTTGTGAGACGGCTGTAGTCCAGTCGTTCAAGTAGATATATATATATATTCTGAATATAGACACGTTGATAAATTTGCTGGAGTCTATGAACAGACAAATGTATGTACAACATAGGCAGCCTCAGATGAATGTGGCAATATAAAGATTGTCAGCGTCCGGAGTCTTACCGGTACGCTGGGGCCGCGGGGCTGGCTTCCTTGGCGTTGTGCGGGCAGCGGCGGAGGTGGGCTGCTGCGCCGCATCCATGGGCAGCGGTAGCGGAGGTAAGGGGGTCCGCTCGTGGCGGCGGGACGCCGCTACAGCGGGTCGCTCTTGCTGAACCGTTGCTTGGAGACCAGGGGCAGTGAGCAATGTGGCTTTGCAAAAAGGTCTGCATTACTGGGCGCCGCCATGTTGAAGACCAAGTTTTAAGCATAGTTCCTGTTTCCTGTTTCTTCCAGCCAATCCAGGGGAAGCTCTCCCTATAAAAGGGGGCTGGTTTAGGACAGGGATGCCAGTGCTTCAAGTTACAACCCTGTTGTAGGTGCTTTAGCCTGTGCTTCCAGGATTCCTGCTGTATCTTGGTTCCTCCTGATCCTGCTTGGTCGGCTCTCTGTTGCTGCTGCAGCCCTGCCGTTTCTTGCCTGCTACTGCCTGTGGAAGCGCTCCTGGAAAACCCGGACCAGTAAGACTCTTTGGGCACAGTCGGCCCCGGGTCTTCTGCCTCGTCTTTCAAGCCACACTCCACAGATCTCCTTCACCAGCCACGCCTTTGTACCACTGACCACAGCCTGCAGATTATTATCTTCAAGCCTCGTTTTCCAAACCACAGTCCACAGTCCTTGTTTCCAGCCACGTTTTCAACTACCATCCACAGTTCCACAGTTCATCATCTACAGTCTCGTCTTTCAAATCACAGTCCGCAGTTCTTCACCTCCAGCCACGTCTTTAACCATTGTGCTTCAGCCTCAGTTCCCTACCTCAGCTCTGTACATAATAAATACTTTCCATTGACTCTCAAACCCCGCCTACATTCTTCATTGCTCCGTGTCCCATGCGAAGGAACTATATCCAGCCCCCTCATCTGGTTCATTCACAGCCTGCTACCTCCTCGGGCAAATCTCAGCTGCCGGATCCTCAAACCCTGCCAGACGTGACAAAGATGGTATAAGAAAGAACTAAATATGTACAGTAAGTTAAACAGGACTCACAGCATAGAGGAAGCTATCTTTGCCACGTAGTGGTTAATATTTAGCTTTTCCAAGGGAAAAGTGAGACTAACCAGTGATCTCCAGGCAGATAAGCACCATAGGCTGTCCTGAGGAACGGAAACTTCTCTTCAGATTTACTGACATTACGAGACTATTTGAATAAGAAATTAGTTCTATGTAGAGAAATCCAACAACTCCTGTTGACTGGAAATGAAATCAGCCAGCAGAAAGAAATACCTCTGTAAAGTACAGTCCGTTGAAACTGGTGTTTGCAGCAAGGACAGTGCACTCCTGTAAACTGGATTTGGGGATATAAAACACTGCTAGACAACTAAGAATGGTTAATTAAGCCATCAAGTATTACAGTGACATTACTACATGCTTTCAGATACTATGAGATGGGTACACCACCAGCAAGACATTTCAAAACATTTGCAATAAACCTTATTATATGGATTAATTATTAATTGTTCTTATTTTGTAAAGTCGCAACCAATCTGTTGCCTGATGACTATTTATCTGAAATATCTCATAATTTATAATGATTTTAAAATACAAAACAGAAATTATGAAGGAAGCCTATTAAGTCTAAATAAAGTACAATATTCAGACAGATATCGGATAACAGCTGTTTTCAAAGAAAGGGGGAAAAAGAAAGGAAAGGTACGCTCGTTTTTTTGGGGGGCACAGCACTCTTAATTCATTAGTTAAAACTTTACTTTTATTTTTACAATAATAAAATCAAAGTAATGCTCAATGCATAGTACAACATCATATAGGCAGAAATCAACAAATTGTCAGAGAGATTTTAACAGAAAACAAAACACATAAAGGCAAAGTATAAATTTATAATGTGAGACTACACCAGTACGTAATCTCAGATCAGTATATGTAACTATACTTTTACAAAGTAGCATGCAAAATAAGATATTTAGCAATAACTGAAAAATGTGTTTTCAAGTAAAAGATGATTTCTTTTTAGTCTATTCGTTATTGTCTGTTATACATATTGTAGTATGTAAATGTTTGTAGACATTAGTAACAAAATAAAAGTATGATTTGATACACATATAGTATTTTCCCTTGCATAGGGGTACAGTGTTACATATCACTAAATAAAATCATAATGTGTCCTATGTGTGTAATCAATAAAACCAATGATCATGCAGTTGTTCCAATAGCCATCGAGTTTCATACCAACAGATTTATATCACAGAGATAAATTACTTATTAACCAGAAGTTTATTACAGTAGTAGATATGTATGTCATAAGCGGCAGAGTAATGGTAGTATTTGTTTGACTTTCTCCATGTGTCTCGGAAAAGGAGAGTTATGGTAGACTTACCATTGTTAACTATCTTTCTGCAAAGTACATTGGATTTCACAGGGAAACATCGGGGTGTAGAGTGGATCTTGATTCAGAGGCACCAACAGGCTAAAGCTTTAGGCTGTCCCAGGATGCATTGCGGCCTCCTCTATAACCTCACCTTTAGGCACTGTGAGCTCAGTTTCATTAACCAATCCAATGCTGGAGCAGGTAAGAGAGAAGGTAGATTTTAGTCACATAGACCCACATTCTCATGACAGGAGAAGGGACCAGCGGCTAATGCCATACAAACCCATAGAAGCAAGGTGCGTCAGGGTGGGCGCCCTGTGGAATTCAATGTACAGAAAGAGAGTTAACAATGGTAAAGCCTACCATTAACTCTCCTTTTCTGCAGCAGGTTACATTGGTTTCCACAGGGAAACATCAGGGATGTCCTAAAGCAGTTCCTCAAGGGAGGGGATGCGCCTTAGCGGGTATGAGAACCCGTTGTCCAAAGGAAGCATCCTGGGCGGCAGATGTATCAAAGGCATAGAGCCTAATAAACATGTTCACAGAGAACCACGTAGCCACATTAGACAATTGTGCTGCGGACGCGCCATGGCGGGACTCCCAAGAAGGTCCAACAGACCGAGTAGAATGGGCATTAATAGCAGCAGGAGCTGGGAGAGCAGCCTGCGCATAAGCTTGTGCAATGACCATTCTAATCTATCTAGCCAAGGTTTGCTTATTCGCAAGACAGCCACGTTTGTGAAAACCAAACAAAACAAAAAGGGAATCTGACCACCTGATAGAGGCAGTCCTTCCAAGGTCATTTGAGTCCAAGTCATGACCTCAACCACAGAATACGGTGAGCCAAGACAGACGTAGTCGACGCCTTGGCTGCCAACACACCGGCCTCCTGAATGTAATAGGCTGTGTTGGTAATGTGAGACAGGTATTGAGTAAATAGACTTCAGGCATCCCTCTACACGCTTATCTGTTGGTTACTTCAGTTAAGTGACAGTGGTGACAGGCAGAGTGGATGACACCACTAGGCGGGTGACATGAGAATCCACCGGCAGTGAATATTCCCACTTGTTATATAACTCTGCAGGGAGAGGATAGCGAGCCTGTTTAGACAGAGGAAATTTCTTCCCCGGATTAGACCAGGGCTCCTGCCTGATGTCCACTAGATTTTTAACCACCTTCTGCCGTTTAATCATATCAGTTTTCTTAGCCACAGTAGTGGAATCCTCATCATCAGTGATTTGTAGGATTTGCTTAATAGCAACCACAAGGGCAGGGACATTCATTTTCAATGGAGAATCCTCATCAGAAACACCTGATTCAGTGTCTGACAGGACAGTATGCTCCCCCTCCTCTTCAGATGAAACATCTGAGAGATTTGTGGATTGTGAGGAGAAAGCAGCCCGCTTATATGACCCAGAGACACTAGAGTGACCTGGAGTAGATTTTTGCCTGACCAAGGAATGATTTAATTGCTGCAACTGGTTAGACAAATTTTCTGCCCAAGGCGGATTAACCATAAGGACAATTTGTGGCTGTAATGGCACAGGTGGACCCATAGGGGGTGTAAGGAATTCCACCAGAGTACCCAGTAGGTTTGTGAACGCAGCCCAGGGTGGCTCCTGATTGGTTACAGGAGCTGCGGACTGACTGGGAGATGTATGATACATAGTACACAGACCATCATACACTGCTTCACCCTCTGGTAAATCTTTGGCGCATGCTCTGCATGATGCAGGAGCGTCCACAGACTTACTGCCCTTCTTATTAGACATTGTACACAAATGCAATAACAGAGCAAATTAGTACGATAAAGCCAGACACAGTACAATACCTGTGAATAAATCCGTTAGTATGTGACTATAGACACAGTACACAAACCAGCGAATAAATCCGGTATAATGTGACGGAGTACACAGTAGAAAACACATAAAAGGTAAATATTGTGACGCACTATATATATGACCCTTATGCACCAAGATATATCTGGGAAACACTGAAAGTGAAACCACACCGCAGATACAAGCACACACAGGCAATGCAGATAGTTATTATGACAATAAAACTGCACTGGACTAGTATATGTACAGATTATATACACACACACACACACACACACACACACACATATATACACACACTGCTCAAAAAAATAATGGGAACACTTAATAAAATATTTCCTCAACTGCAACTCCACAATGATCATATATGTCTTAGAATGCACCTGTGGATTAAAATATGTCGGCAAAACCAAGAGGATCCTAAAGCTACGCATACAGGAACACATCCGAAATATCAAGAATAAAGTCAATAACCACATAGTATCCAGGCACTTCACAGAAAAACACAAATCACACCCTAAAGAAATCAATTTTAAAGCCACTGAATGCGTCAAACTCGGCGATAGAGGAGGCGACATACTCCATAAACTCTCTAAACGAGAGATGTTTTGGATTTATGAACTCCAAACATTATCACCACAGGGACTTAATGAAGCCTTTGAAATTGCCCCATTCCTCTAATTCTTTAATTCTCCATGTATCTCAATTTGATATTTTTCGGTATTCCACTCCCTTTTACTTAAATAACATTATAAATCAATACCCTATATTTTCAATTTTTAATATATTTTTTAATACATTTTCGTTAATTATTAGGAAATACATTAGTCTTGTTTTTTTGCTTCCTTCCTCCAGCGGATTCATTTCCAAGGAATTCTATCGAAGCGTTACACCTACATGTTGGACCTGAACCTTTGGATTCATCAAAATGTTTCAAATACTTTTAATACTTCAGTCACTCTCTACACCCTGGTGGTCATCCTCCCAAAATATAGGGGAATTTATGTTTTTACGTATTTGTGAGACTCTTTAAACCATTAAGGTTATATATGTCTCAACCTCACTTTAGGACTGGTTCCGTTTCCAATATGGCGGTGCGTTCCACCAATATCTTTCAATTCACTTTCCATAAAATGGCAGTGCGTTCCACCTTCATTTCTCATTAAAAGCGGTATCTTCCACTACACTCGCCATGCACTATTTATACCTCATTTCCAATATCTTTTCACAGTTCACTTTAGAGCTGCACATCCGCCGGCTAGATTAATATATGACGGACATTTGTTCACTTTCAATGGCGGTGCGTTCCACCAGTCCATTGCTTCAAGCAGCGGAAGTGACGCGCCCAAGATGGCGCTGCGTTCCACTGGACACACAGACGGCGGTGCGTTCCATATAGCGGCCCACCGCCGCCTCACCATTATCCCTCACATTCACTCCACTGAACTGTTTCCCCACCTATCAGGACACTAAGCGGTGGGCATTTAATCACTTTCAATGGCGGTACCATTTACCTGTCCATTGCACAAAACGGCGGAAGTGACGCGGCAATGATGGCGCTGTGTTCCACCGGTCAATTAGACGGCGGTGCGTTCCAGCGTGCGTTCCACCGCCGTCTTATCATCATTAAGCACTTGTTACTCTCTTTTTTCTCCTTATTTCTCTGTATTCCACCTAATTCTGCACTGGTAATCGATTTACTACTATTTAAGCACTCATGCTCCATTCAAAACACCTTCTTTGTCTCAAATTTGGTGACTAACACATACATCACTACAGGAAGTGATGTCAGATTGACTAGTCATGTGCAATTACCATTTGAATGGTATAAATAGAGGACCTTAGGCCCACTGGTTATCCCCTTGAAGAAGTCCAGACTTCGACGGACGAAACGCGTTGGGACTGTTTTGCTGCTGAACTCCTCTAATGGACAGATAAGCGTTTGAACTTTTAATTTCCTGTACGCATGTCTTTTGGCTATTTTATATCCATTGGGACTGTCTGCTTCGGTGTCCCTTTTTAGATGGACAGATAAGCTTCTATAAACTCTTGTACTTGTACGTGTGTTGTCTAGCCATTGTATGTCTTTGTATATTAAATTGTTACTATTTTTAACGTCCGGGCTATTAATGATGTTTAATTGGGAATAAGCATGTTCCCTAATTTACTGCCCTTCATATGCAAATGATCTTATTTGTTTGTGAGAACGGTACACACTATGTTCTGTTGTGTTTTTCTCTCTACATGTTAATCCAAAATTGAGGAACACTCGTTGGAAGTTCTGTTACAACCAGATAAGTGTTCTTGGTTATAATTTCACCCACCTGGCTATTTCCTGTATAATTCATTGTTACACTCAGAAGCGCTTATTTTCTCTACTACCATTCTTTGTCTATGTGTACACCATACACAATATTTTGTATTATGAGCTGCTACCCTTAAAGGGGGTAAAGAGTGTTATTTAATATTACCCCATCACTACACTTTTGTACTAAAGCGCCTAGGTTTCTGCTAATATAAATATATATATATATATATATATATATATATATATAGACACACACACATATATACACACACTGCTCAAAAAAATAATGGGAACACTTAAACAACACAATGTAACTCCAAGTCAATCACACTTCTGTGAAATCAAACTGTCCGCTTAGGAAGCAACACTGATTGACAATCAATTTCACATGCTGTTGTGCAAATGGAATAGACAACAGGTGGACATTATAGGCAATTAGCAAGACACCCCCAATAAAGGAGTTGTTCTGCAGGTGGTGACCACAGACCACTTCTCAGCTCCTATGCTTTCTGGCTGATGTTTTGGTCACTTTTGAAAGCTGGTGGTGCTTTCACTCTAGTGGTAGCATGAGACGGAGTCTACAACCCACACAAGTGGCTCAGGTAGTGCAGCTCATCCAGAATGGCACATCACTGCGAGCTGTGGCAAGAAGGTTTGCTGTGTCTGTCAGCGTAGTGTCCAGAGCATGGAGGCGCTACTCAGCGTAGTGTCCAGAGCATGGAGGCGCTACCAGGAGACAGGCAAGTACATCAGGAGACGTGGAGGAGGCCATAGGAGGGCAACAACCCAGCAGCAGGACCGCTACCTCCGCCTTTGTGCAAGGAGGAACAAGAGGAACACTGCCAGAGCCCTGCAAAATGACTTCCAGCAAGCCACAAATGTGCATGTGTCTACTCAAATGATCAGAAACGGACTCCATGAGGGTGGTATGAGGGCCCGACGTCCACAGGTGGGGGTTGTGCTTACAGCCCAACACCGTGCAGGACGTTTGCCATTTGCCAGAGAACACCAAGATTGGCAAATTCGCCACTGGCGCCCTGTGCTCTTCACAGATGAAACAGGTTCTCACTGAGCACATGTGACAGACGTGACAGAGTCTGGAGACGCCAAGGAGAACATTCTGCTGCCTGCAACATCCTCCAGCATGACCGGTTTGGCAATGGGTCAGTAATGGTGTGGGGTGGCATTTCTTTGAGGGGCCGCACAGCCCTCCATGTGCTCGCCAGAGGTAGCCTGACTGCCATTAGGTACCGAGATGAGATCCTCAGACCCCTTGTGAGACCATATGCTGGTGCGGTTGGCCCTGGGTTCCTCCTAATGCAAGACAATGCTAGACCTCATGTGGCTGGAGTGTGTCAGCAGTTCCTGCAAGACGAAGGCATTGATGCTATGGACTGGCCCATCTGTTCCCCAGACCTGAATCTAATTGAGCACATCTGGGACATCATGTCTCGCTCCATCCACCAAAGCCACGTTGCACCACCGACTGTCCAGGAGTTGGTGGATGCTTTAGTCCAGGTCTGGGAGGAGATCCGTCAGGAGACCATCCGCCACCTCATCAGGAGCATAACCAGGCGTTGTAGGGAGGTCATACAGGCACGTGCAGGTCACACACACTACTGAGCCTCATTTTGACTTGTTTTAAGGACACTACATCAAAGTTGGATCAGCCTGTAGTGTTTTTCCACTTTAATATTGAGGGTGACTCCAAATCCAGACCTCCATGGCTTAACAAATTTGATTTCCATTGATAATTTTTGTGTGATTTGGTTGTCAGCACATTCAACTATGCAAAGAACAAAGTATTTAATAAGAATATTTGATTCATTCAGATCTAGGATGTGTTATTTTAGTGTTCCCTTTATTTTTTTGAGCAGTATATATATATATATATATATATATATATACACAGATGTAGCCACCTTTATCTTGACCGATTCTCCGCCTAGACGGACGCTTAGTCACGCTAAGGCGATAGCTTAGTTTGCTGCGTTTAATCACAGGCAGGCGCGTTGAGGCGATTCTAGATACTCAGCATGCATTACACATCTCCACCACTGGGTGGCTAATGCTCCACTAATCCAGTACTTTCGATCGTATAGCGGCGGATTGATCTACAGCTCTGGCAAATGGTAAGTGACGACTGTAATGTTAATAGATGCTGACCAATGGTCAGACGGTGAGAGTTCTCAGTATAAACAGTTTATACAGACATAAACGAACATGTTAAAACACTTCTGTATGCAGACGCAAGATTGTGTATGGAGATGCAACTAATTGTGTAAAAGGAAGTATGTACAATGCATAAACACCGTGCTTTTGAAATACATGTACAGTATGAGCGTCCGCGTTCCCGTGACATTCACTTTATTATAATTTTTTTTCTTTGTTATACATTCAATGGAAGGGTGCACACAGGTTTCACATAAATCTTGTCTTGTAACCTGATCGGAACTCCCTACCTGTCTACTGCATGAACTGTGCAGGCTCCCAGGGGGGAAGGGGAAAGTCGGATGGGGATAGGACGAGGCAGAGGAAAATACTGTGTTCAAAGAATGGGCCAATGCTGAAATTGCGTCAGAATCCCCTAGCTAAAATTCACAGGGTTGATAGGGATAAGCGAGGTCTATGCACATAACGATACACCAGACCCCATCGCATCACAAAGTGACAAAATGTCCGAGGCACATGAACCCCAGCCTTGTAGCATTATGTGCATAGACAACGCTTAACCCTAACGCCCCTGTGTATTTTAGCTAGGGGATTCCGACGCTCCTTCAGCACTGCATCGTAGCCTGCAAAACCTATGTCGTCACTCGCAACATAGCTGAGTGCTGACACAAGGCGGATGTTCATGTGCCTTGGACATTTTGTCACTGTGATGCGATGGGGTCTGGTGTATCGTTAAGTGCATAGACCTCGCTTATCCCTATCGACCCTGTGTATTTTAGCTAGGGGATTCTGACGCTCCTTCAGCATTGCCCCGTGACCTACAAAATCTGTGCTGTTACTTGCTCCATAGCAGAGGGCCTCTATGGGGCAAGCAGTCACAGGCGGTAGCCATTTCAATTGAGTCTGCCCTGCTACAGAATTGTATGTGTACCGTATGGTGCATAGAACCTTAACAGTACAACCGCTCCTGCAGCTTTGCCCTGGTTTATGTGAATAACTCCCTCCCTGTCTACTGCATGACACCTGTGCAGGCTCCCAGGGGGGAAGGGCGATGGGCTAGCGGGAGGTGGTGGAAAATACTGTGCTTTTGAAATGCAAGTACTGTATAAGTCCGAGTCCCCAGTATGTTCTTCTAGTGTACTAATTAGCACGAACAGCTTGTAACGTACAGTGGCAAGTTTAATCTTTCTATGTATAATAGAGAGATAAAAGCTCCTCCCTAAGTTCCTAGATGCCAAATCACCGTCCTTAGTATCTCTGTACAGTATGTTCTACTAGTGTACTAATTAGCACGAACAGCTTGTAATGTACAGCGGCAAGTTTAATCTTCCTATGTATAATGGAGAGAGATAAAAGCTCCTCAGTAAGTTCCTAGATGCCAAATCACCGTACTTAGTATCTCTGTACAGTATGTTCTATTAGGGTACTAATTAGCTGTTCGTGCTAATTAGTACCATAATAGAAAATACTATACAGAGATACTAAGGACGGTGATTTGGCAACCAGGAACTTAGGGAGGAGCTTTTATCTTTCTATATTATACATAGAAAGATTAAACTTACCACTGTACGTTACAAGCTGTTCGTGCTAATTAGTACACTAGTAGAACATACTGTACAGAGATACTAAGTACAGTGATTTGGCATCCAGGAACTTAGGGAGAAGCTTTTATCTCTCTCCATTGTAATCTTTCTAAGTATAATGGAGAGAGATAAAAGCTCCTCCCTAAATTCCTGGATGCCAAATCACTGTCCGTAGTATCTCTGTACAGTATGTTCTACTAGTGTACTAATTAGCACGAGCAGCTTGCAATTGCAGGTTTGATCTTTCTATGTATAATGTAGAGATAAAAGCTCCTCCCTAAGTTCCTGGATGCCAAACCACCGTACTTAGTATCTCTGTACAGTATTTTCTATTAAGGTACTAATTAGCACGAACAGCTAATTAGTACCTTAATATAACATACTGTACAGAGATACTAAGTACAGTGATTTGGCAACCAGGAACTTAGGGAGGAGCTTTTATCTCTCTCCATTATACATAGAAAGATTAAACTTGCCGCTGTACGTTACAAGCTGTCCGTGCTAATTAGTACCCTAATAGAACATAATGTACAGAGATACTAAGTACGGTGATTTGGCATCCAGTTAAAAAGCTGTTCGTGCTAATTAGTACACTAGTAGAACATACTGTACAGAGATACTAAGGACGGTGATTTGGCATCTAGGAACTTACAGAGGAGCTTTTATCTCTCTCCATTATACATAGAAAGATTAAACTTGCCACTGTACGTTACAAGCTGTTCATGCTAATTAGTACACTAGTAGAACATACTGTACAGAGATACTAAGGACGGTGATTTGGCATTAAGGAACTTACAGAGAAGCTTTTATCTCTCTCCATTATACATAGAAAGATTAAACTTGCCACTGTATGTTACAAGCTGTTCGTGCTAATTAGTACACTAGTAGAACAGAGTACAGAGATACGAAGGATGGTAATTTGGCATCCAGGAACTTAAGGAGGAGCTTTTATCTCTCTCCATTATACTTAGAAAGATTACAATGGAGAGAGATTAAAGCTCCTCCCGAAGTTCGTGGATGCCAAATCACTGTACTTAGTATCTCTATACAGTATGTTCTACTAGTGTACTAATTAGCACGAACAGCTTGTAACGTACAGCGGCAAGTTTAATCTTTCTATGTATAATGGTGAGAGATAAAAGCTCCTCAGTAAGTTCCTGGATGCCAAATCACCGTACTTAGTATCTCTGTACAGTATGTTCTATTAGGGTACTAATTAGCTGTTCGTGCTAATTAGTACCCTAATAGAAAATACTATACAGAGATACTAAGGACGGTGATTTGGCAACCAGGAACTTAGGGAGGAGCTTTTATCTCTCTATATTACTGTACAGAAATACTAAGGACGGTGTTTTGGCATCTAGGAACTTACAGAGAAGCTTTTATCTCTCTCCATTATACATAGAAAGATTAAACTTGCCACTGTATGTTACAAGCTGTTCGTGCTAATTAGTACACTAGTAGAACAGAGTACAGAGATACTAAGGATGGTAATTTGGCATCCAGGAACTTAAGGAGGAGCTTTTATCTCTCTCCATTATACTTAGAAAGATTACAATGGAGAGAGATTAAAGCTCCTCCCTAAGTTCGTGGATGCCAAATCACTGTACTTAGTATCTCTGTACAGTATGTTCTACTAGTGTACTAATTAGCACGAACAGCTTGTAACGTACAGTGGCAAGTTTAATCTTTCTATGTATAATGGAGAGATAAAAGCTCCTCTGCAAGTTCCTAGATGCCAAATCACCGTCCTTAGTATCTCTGTACAGTGTATTCTACTAGTGTACTAATTAGCACGAACAGCTTTTAACTGGTTGCCAAATCACGTACTTAGTATCTCTGTACAGTATGTTCTATTAGGGTACTAATTAGCACGAACAGCTTGCAACGTACAGCGGCAAGTTTGATCTTTCTATGTATAATGGAGAGATAAAAGCTCCTCAGTTGTTCCTGGATGCCAAATCACCGTACTTAGTATCTCTGTACAGTATGTTTTATTAGGGTACTAATTAGCTGTTCGTGCTAATTAGTACCCTAATAGAAAATACTATACAGAGATACTAAGGACGGTGACTTGGCAACCAGGAACTTAGGGAGGAGCTTTTATCGCTCTATATTAGACATAGAAAGATTAAACTTGCCACTGTACGTTACAAGCTGTTTGTGCTAATTAGTACACTAGTAGAACATACTGTACAGAGACACTAAGTACGTGATTTGGTATGGGTCCGGGATGCAGGACCCCACGATGTCGGCCACCCCAGGTCAGCACACAGGTGAGAATTAATAGGGGTTAATAAGAAGCACAGAAGTGCTATGTAAGTGGTGTGATTAAAATAATATATACAAAGTGATAGGGAAAATCATAAGTGTTAATAAAGTGTTAGGGTGTGCCGACCTGAAGCAGCACCCCGGACCCATACCTAGTATTAGGGACCCCCAGTGATGGAGAAGCCTTGTCGATCGGCCTGGGGGCTTAACCCTATATCTGCAGATATACGCAACTAAGATCTCCGTATTATCTGACTATTATGTAGTAATATTTTTCACTCGGTGTGCATTAGGGAACACATAGTTTTTTCCTACACAGAATTACCCCTCCCTTTTAGCACCTGAGTGACATTACAATCTGATTGAGCAGCTTTCCATTTTGTGCATTATATTACCATGCTTAGCATTTCTGTACAGTATTTCCTATCTAGCCAGAAACCCTGCATCCTGTGCAAGCTAGGCGGACAACTGGAGGGGACCCGATAAACGGATGCTTCCCGTTTCTCTTTCCAGTATCACATAAACTAGTGGTTGGTCTGTCCCGAAAGCCAAGAGTCTCCTATTTTGTATGGCACCAGTCCTGAGTCTCGGGGACACCCAGAACCAGAGATATCAGTACGCAAATTGGACACATTTTCCCATAGACTATAATAGGCCTGTTAATTCAGACCCACCATGGTTCTGATGCTTGCCATGAGCCTTGTGGGGGTCACAGAAACTTGGGGTTGGTACCCTCCGGTAGCTAATTGTCTTCCCTTCCATACCAACCTAGCGATGAAGGCTCCCACCTCCCATGCTGAGAGTCCCAAAGTGCCAACCTTTTTTTTTTTATATGTTCCCGTGACATTCACTTTATTTGTTTTTCTTTGTTATACATTCAATGAAAGGGTGCACAAAGGTTTCACACAAATCAAAGTAAATCTGCAGCAGCAATTCATTCCGCTATATACAAATACATATCGGTAATGAGTATAAATTAGTGTATTCCGACGCAACTAACTGAGCAACACAGTACTGTAGATCGTCGGCATTTGTGTATTGTACCTGACCTGAACTCCCTCACTGTCCACTGTATCACCTGTGCAGGCTCCCAGGGGAGGAGGGCGATGGGGGTAGGGAGAGGCGGTGGAAAATACTGGGCTTTTGAAATACAAGTATTAGCGTCCGAGTCCCCTAAGGCATAAACCAACACCAATGGGAAGGAAGTGCCAACCTTTTTTTTAATGTGTTCCTGTAACATTCACTTTATTATTATTTTTTTTCTTTGTTATACATTCAATGGAAGGGTGCACACAGGTTTCACATAAATCAGAGTGGGCGGGGGATTTTCCTACTGTTGCACGTCTTGTAACCTGATCGGAACTCCCTCCATGTCTACTGCATGTACTTTGCAGGCTCCCAGGGGGGAAGGGGAAAGTGGGATGGGGGTAGGGCGAGACAGTGGAAAATACAGTGTTCAAAGAAAAGGCATAATCAAAACCATGGGGAACTTTGCGGTGTATCGTTATGTGCATAGACCTCGCTTATCCCTATCACCCCTGTGTATTTTAGCTAGGGGATTCTGACGCTCCTTCAGCATTACCCCATAGCCTGCAAAACCTATACCGTTGCTCACTCCATAGCTGAGTGCTGCGACAAGGCAGGGGTTCACGTGCCTCGGACATTTTGTCACTTTGCAATGCGATGGGGTCCGGTGTATCGTTATGTGCACAGACATCGCTTATCCCTATCGCCCATGTGTATTTTAGCTAGGGGTTTCTGATGCTCCTTCAGCATTGTCCCGTAGCCTGCAAAATCTGTGCTGTTACTTGCTCCATAGCCGAGTACCTCCATGGAGCTAGGAGTCATAGGCGGTAGCCATTTCAATTGAGTCTGCCCTGCTATAGAATTGTATGTGTACCGTACGGTGCATAGAACCTTGACAGTAGAAACTCTCCTGCAGCTTTGCCATACTTTATGTAAAACTTGTGTTTTGTTAGTATGCTATGCGATCAAGCCCGGTGTAACGTAATGTGCATAGACCTGGCTTATGTCTATCGCCCCGATGTATTTTGGCTAGGGGATTGTGACGCTCCTTCAGCATTGCCCCGTAGCCTGCAAAACTTATGCCATCTCTCACTCCATATCCGAGCGCTGCCTGCCACGTGGTGGGGGTTCAGGGGCGGCGGCCATTTTGCCAGTGTGCTATGCAATCGAGTCCGGTGTACCGCAATGTGCATGGACCTCGCTTATTCCTATCGCCTCTGTGTATTTTAGCTAGGGGATTGTGACGCTCCTTCAGCATTGCCCCATAGCCTGCAAAATCTGGACTGTTACTTGCTCCGTAGACTAGGGCCTTCGTGGGGCAAGGTGTCATAGGTGGTAGCCATTTCTATTGAGTCTGCCCTACACATACATACATACATACACACACACACATGTAGATATAAAAACACAGCACGGCCCTTGACCGGAGGTATAAATCAGAAAACTCGTACAATATATACTGTAATAGGTACACTTTTTCTTAACTAACACTGTCTGTATAAAGACATTTACAATACTAAAGTGTTTGTAAAGTCACAGCGCTGTATACAGGCAGCTTTACAAGGGAGACCTTGCCCTGCAATCCCAGAGACTAGCCGCAACTATGCTTATAAAATGGCACCCAGCGTCTCAGTCAGCGAGTGAAGGAGAGTGTGAGGCAGCTCCAGGGTAGATATCGCCCTGAGCCAGGCAGAGGCTTGAGGTCAAGCGCCAGCTCCTCTATTCTGGGCTTCCACCCCAGGTACTAGCGAGCCTTATTATAAGGGGCGTACACCCAACCTGTGCTCTATTTCCCTGGTGGTCTAGTGGGGTCCCTGCTTGGTGACAGTGTCCATGCCAGTTCCGCGACCCGTCTCCCTAGGTTGCGGATGGAACGCGATTTAAATGGCGGGTCCAGCCTGGGGGACCTTCTTACCTCCTCCCCGTAGCAGCCACGCGTACGGGGATAGTGACTGCATCCGTGTGCCTAAAGCCGGAGCGTCTCCATCGCAAGTACCCGGGAACAGGCCGCGGGAATATGCGACGCCGCTTGGGAGTTTTGAATACATTTTCCGTCAGAAAAAGACTTTTTCAGGGCTGCCCAGTGCAGCCTACCTGTTAAGTGACCTGCTGCCTGCAGACACCAACTGAAACTGAGCTCACAGTGCCTGGAGGCGCGGTTATAGAGGAGGCCCCAATGCATCCTGGGACAGCCTAAAGCTTTAGCCTGTTGGTGCCTCTGGATCAAGATCCACTCTACACCTCAATACTTCCCTATGGAAACCAATGTAACCTGCTGCAGAAATACTTATTTAATAATATGGAAAGCCCAAAACTCTTGGTCTACCATACTTTTGCCAGGACATGTAAAATTAAAGTGAAGGAGGGAGAGGGAAAAGACAAGAAAGGATACTGTTGATCAATAACAGACCCCAATGGTATCATGCCAGTGGACTGCTGCTTCTTGCTATATACATAGTGAGACCTGCAGTACCAGATATTCCCAGGTGTTATCACTGGTAGTCACCTGGCCGAACACATTTTTGCTGCCAATACCAGACAGAATTGGGTATATTACATATGGTTTGACCGCAGGGTATAAAGCAAGTGAGTGGGTCCATTCTGGTGTCCTGTATTAAAGGTTAAAGGAAGAGCTGGTGTCCTGTATTAAAGGTTAAAGGAAGAGCAGTTGTTATCTGCTTTCAACTATTCCATATAGGTTAACACTGTTGAAGTTCAGAACAAGGTGGCACTGAGATGGGACAGTGATAAAAGTACTCTTAAATAGAGAGCGTGTAGTGAAAAATAGATTATCCTCCACTTAGTCTCTTTAATATGGGGATTCGGTCTGACTCCAACTGCCGGAGATGCGTTTTGTCAGAGGCTGCATTCTGGCATCTCCTCTGGGAGTGTCAATATGTGCAATACTGTATCTCTGGAATCGGATGTGTCTGAACTAATTGGTTTTTCCCTTGAAGAATCCTTCAATGTTTTGATGTATAAAAAGTTTTAAGATGCTGTCCTTAACTAAAATTATTACAGCGCGGAAGTGGTTGGCAATTGATCCACCTGATTTCCATAGCTGGATTCAGGGGCGGATTGGGAACTGAAAGTGGCCCTGGAAAAATGTGTAGACGTGGCCTAACATAGGCAGCACCAGAAGTATACTGTGTAACCATGGCAGCAGCACCACCCCTCACATGTCGACAAACAAAACAGATTCCACAAGCTCATCAACCCAAGAACCGGGTATCTTCCCTGTGAGCCTTATGGCCAATCCTCCCCTGGATGGGTCTCACTGGTTAATGACACTGTCAATCATAAGAGATATCATACTACTAAGAAAGGCTATGCTCAAATTCCATAAACTGTGGTCACCATGGTACCGTCGGAGAAGTGGAGACTTTCCATCACTCGGAGCCGTGCAATTTTAGGGGGGCTGCAAACACACATTTATACACTATTACTCTTTGTTGCTCTTATGTTCTTGTTCTGATGTCTGTTTTCACTTTTGCAATTGCTGTCTGACTACCATGGCAATATTATGCTATTTTGTATGTTTTTTTTTTTAGATGTTTTCTACATTGACCTCTTTGGGGGAATTCAAATGTTATCGCACCCCTGATCTCCCATCTAAAGTGACGGGAGATCAAGGGGCAATATTCAAATGTCCCTACTTATTGCGCTGATCGCGGGTATTACAGTTGGGTTTAGGCACCTAAATACAACTAAAGTAAAGGGCGCAAGCGTGAAAAGAACCATTTGGACGCCCAAACGGGTCTCATTACGTACATTTCAGGGGGGGTAGCGAGCTGAAATTAACTTATCTCATCCGTCAGCAGCAACATTAGTATAGCTGTCGGCAGACCTTTGTTTTTGATTGAACTTCCATTTTGTGTGTGGGCTATAATTTTATTTTGTTTTGCCTCGAAAATCAATAAAATATACTTGATTCAAAAAAGATGAAAACATCTACCACAAAATGGAGTTTTAATACTCACGGGAGTTCCGCGTTTATTAATACATATGCCTTTTAGTGGGTAATAATCCTACACAAATGCGAGCCACTGGTGACGTGCGCTATATTAATGTCGGCAGAATGTAATTTTCACAGTGGACAATAAATAAATACATTAACAACACATTTACTGAACTGGCCTTTTCAACTAAATCAGTTTCCTTATGAAATGTATGGGAAATAATGCCTCTATTACAGGAACTAAAAATGTAATAGGTCATGAAACTGAAGCAATAGCATCGGTATATCGGTATGAAATACCAACTAGGGTATTCAATTATCCGCAAATTCGCGGCAATTTTCCGCCCGAAAATTTTTCGCGGCAATCGGCCGAAAATTGCAGCGAAAACGCTCCGTTTTTCAATTTTTCGCAAATTCGCTGCAATTTTTCGCCTGAAAATTTTTCGCAGCAATCGGCCGAAAATTGCCGCGAAAACGCTCCATTTTTCGACCTATTCAATTCCGACCGGGTTTCACGTGAAAATTCTTGCAGTGAAAAGTGCAGGTGAAAATGGGGAAATCAGCCTGTACCCCAAAAAATGCTAAACTAACATAGGAAAACAGAAGAGAAGTGTGTTAGAGATCACATTAGAGAGTTTTTGGGGACTTAAATTGTGTGAAATGGCGGTTATATGCATTTTTTTTTAAATGCAAAAAAATGATAGAAAGCAAGTTTTTTTGAGCAAAATAAATGCTCACTAAATTTGGGGTACATGAAAATGGGTATAAGTATATATTTGGGTCATTTTAGGGTACTTTTAAAAAAAAGTGGAAACAGACCGATTACTCCCATCTGCAAGCCTAAAAAACACCTGTCCCACTCATAAAGCACCCCAATATACCTGTCCCATACCTTGAACCCCAATTTCCATCACTTTTTACTTTTTCACCCCAAAAATGACATGTCATTATTGGCCAATTAAAAATAATTAAAAACTTCAACGTGCCTAATTAGTCATAAAGGGGGGTGTCCCAGGAGTTCTGTACCATATCCAAACATTTTTACCTTAAAATAGTGACTTTTCCCAACTTTTCACCTGCTTCAGAGAAGGTGAAGTGAAATTAGTGAAAACATGATCACCGATAAATTTTCCAGGATAATTGAATAGGCTGTAATTGCATTTCACGTGAAAAGTCCGGTTTTTCACCCGAAAACCGGACTTTTCACGTGAAAAGTCCGTTATCACTGCTAATTGAATATGGCCCCAAGTGTGAAACCGGAAAAAAAATAAGATTTTACTTACCGATAAATCTATTTCTCGTAGTCCGTAGTGGATGCTGGGACTCCGTAAGGACCATGGGGATATAGCGGCTCCGCAGGAGACAGGGCACAATAATAAAAGCTTTAGGATCAGGTGGTGTGCACTGGCTCCTCCCCCTATGACCCTCCTCCAAGCCTCAGTTAGGATACTGTGCCCGGACGAGCGTGCATAATAAGGAAGGATATTGAATCCCGGGTAAGACTCATACCAGCCACACCAATCACACCGTACAACCTGTGATCTGAACCCAGTTAACAGTATGATAACAACGAAGGAGCCTCTGAAAAGACGGCTCACAACAAGAATAACCCGATTTTTGTAACAATAACTATGTACAAGTATTGCAGACAATCCGCACTTGGGATGGGCGCCCAGCATCCACTACGGACTACGAGAAATAGATTTATCGGTCAGTAAAACCTTATTTTCTCTGACGTCCTAGTGGATGCTGGGACTCCGTAAGGACCATGGGGATTATACCAAAGCTCCCAAACGGGCGGGAGAGTGCGGATGACCCTGCAGCACCGAATGAGAGAACTCCATGTCCTCCTCAGCCAGGGTATCAAATTTGTAGAATTTAGCAAACGTGTTTGCCCCTGACCAAGTAACTGCTCGGCAAAGTTGTAAAGCCGAGACCCCTCGGGCAGTCGCCCAAGATGAGCCCCCTTCCTTTTGGAATGGGCTTTTACAGATTTTGGCTGTGGCAGGCCTGCCACAGAATGTGTAAACTGAATTGTATTACAAATCCAGCGAGCAATCGTCTGCTTAGAAGCAGGAGCACCCATCTTGATGGGTGCATACAGGCTAAACAGCGAGTCAGATTTTCTGACTCCAGCCGTCCTGGAAACATATTTTTCAGGGCCCTGACAACGTCAAGTAACTTGGAGTCCTCCAAGTCCC
The DNA here is from genome assembly GCF_028390025.1 of Pseudophryne corroboree. Lineage (NCBI taxonomy): Eukaryota > Metazoa > Chordata > Amphibia > Anura > Myobatrachidae > Pseudophryne > Pseudophryne corroboree. Next base: position 995,055,453 of record NC_086444.1, on the reverse strand, counting down.
TAGTACCCGCAGGTACCACAATAGGTTGGTTCATGTGAAAAACAGAAAACACCTTAAGGAGAAATTGAGGACGAGTCCTCAATTCTGCCCTGTCAGAATGAAAAATTAAGTAAGGGCTTTATATATGATAAAGCCGCCAATTCTGACACACGCCTGGCTGAAGCCAGGGCTAATAGCATCGTCACCTTCCATGTGAGATATTTTAAGTCCACAGTGGTGAGTGGTTCAAACCAATGTGACTTTAGGAAACTCAAAACAACATTGAGATCCCAAGGTGCCACTGGGGCACAAAAGGAGGCTGTATATGCAGTACCCCTTTTACCAACATCTGAACGTCAGGCACTAAAGCCAGTTCTTTCTGGAAGAAATTCGACAGGGCCGAAATTTGAACCTTAATGGACCCTAATTTTAGGCCCATAGACAGTCCTGTTTTCAGGAAATGTAGGAAAACGACCCAGTTGGAATTCCTCTGTAGGGGCCTTCTTGGCCTCACACCACGCAACATATCTTCACCAAATGCGGTGAAAATGTTTTGCGGTTACATCCTTCCTGTCTTCGACCAGGGTAGGGATGACTTCATCTGGAATGCCCTTTCAGGATCCGGCGTTCAACCGCCATGCCGTCAAACGCGGCAAGTCTTGGAACAGACAAGGCCCCTGCTGGAGCAGGTCCTTTCTTAAAGGTAGAGGCCACGGGTCTTCCGTGAACATCTCTTGAAGTTTCGGGTACCAAGTCCTTCTTGGCCAATCCGGAACCACGAGTATCGTTCTTACTCATCTCCCTCTTATGATTCTCAGTACTTTTGGTATGAGAGGCATAGGAGGGAACACATACTCTGACTGGTACACCCACAGTGTTACCAGAGCGTCCACCGCTATTGCCTGAGGGTCCCTTGACCTGGCGCAATATCTGTCTAGTTTTTTGTTCAGGCGGGACGCCATCATGTCCACCTTTGGTTTTTCCCAACGGTTTACAATCATGTGGAAGACTTCCCGATGAAGTCCCCACTCTCCCGGGTGGAGGTCATGCCTGCTGAGGAAGTCTGCTTCCCAGTTTTCCACTCCCGGAATGAACACTGCTGAGAGTGTTATCACATGATTTTTCGCCCAGCGAAGAATCCTTGTAGTTTCTGCCATTTCCCTCCTGCTTCTTGTGCCGCCCTGTCTGTTTACGTGGGCGACTGCCGTGATGTTGTCCCACTGGATCAACACCGGCTGACCTTGAAGCAGAGGTCTTGCTAAGCTTAGAGCATTGTAAATTGCCCTTAGCTCCAGTATATTTATGTGGAGAGAAGTCTCCAGACTTGATCACACTCTCTGGAAATTTTTTCCTTGTGTGACTGCTCCCCAGCCACTCAGGCTGGCATCCGTGGTCACCAGGACCCAGTCCTGAATGCCGAATCTGCGGCCCTTTCATAGATGAGCACTCTGCAGCCACCGCAGAAGAAACACCCTTGTCCTTGGAGACAGGGTTATCCGCTGATGCATCTGAAGATGCGATCCGGACCATTTTTCCAGCAGATCCCACGGAAAGGTTCTTGCGTGAAATCTACCGAATGGGATCGCTTTGTAAGAAACCACCATTTTTCACAGGATCCTTGTGCAATGATGCACTGATACTTTTCCTGGTTTTAGGAGGTGTCCAGAATCATCCCTAGGAACAGTAGACGTGTCGTCGGAAAAAACTGCGATTTTGGAATATTTAGAATCCACTCGTGCTGTCGTAGAACTACTTAAGATAGTGCTACTCCGACCTCGAACTGTTCTCTGGACCTTGCCCTTATCAGGAAAGCGTCCATATTTCTTTTAAGAAGAATCATCATTTCGGCCATTACCTTGGTAAAGACCCGGGGTGCCGTGGACAATCCAAACGGCAGCGTCTGAACTGATAGTGACAGTTCTGTACCACGAACCTGAGGTACCCTTGGTGAGAAGGCAAATTTGGACATGGAGGTAAGCGTCCCTGATATCCAGTGACACCATATCGTCCCCTTCTTCCTGGTTCGCTATCACTACTCTGAGTGACTCCATCTTGATTTGAACGCTTGTATGTAAGTGTTCAAATATTTCAGATCTCACCGAGCCGTCTGGCTTCAGTACCACAATATAGTGTGGAATAATACCCCTTCCCTTGTTGTAGAAGGGGTACTTTGATTATCACCTGCTGGGAATACAGCCTGTGAATTGTTCCCAATACTGCCTCCCTGTCGGAGGGAGACGTTGGTAAAGCAGACTTCAGGAACTTGTGAGGGGGAGACGTCTCGAATTTCCAATGTACACCTGGGATACTACGTGTAGGATCCAGGAGTCCACTTGTGAGTGAGCCCCCTGCGTGCTGAAACTCTTGAGATGACCCCCTACCGCACCTGAGTCCGCTTGTACGGCCCCAGCGTCATGCTGCGGACTTGGCAGAAGCTGTGGAGGGCTTCTGTTCCTGGGAATGGGCTGCCTGCTGCAGTCTTCTTCCCTTTCCTCTACCCCTGGGCAGATATGACTGGCCCTTTTGCCCGCCTGCCCTTATGGGGACGAAAGGACTGAGACTGAAAAGACTGTGTCCTTTTCTGCTGAGATGTGACTTGGGGTAACAAAAGGTGGATTTTTCAGCTGTTGCCATGGCCACCAGGTCCGATGGACCGCCCCTTTATACGGCAATACTTCCATGTGCCGTCTGGAATCTGCATCACCTGACCACTGTCGTGTCTTCGTCTGGCAGATATGGACATCACATTTACTCTTGATGCCAGAATGCAAATATCCCTCTGCGCATCTCGCATATATAGAAATGCATCTATAGTCAATAAAATCTTGTCCCTGTCAAGGGTATCAATATTTTCAGTCAGGAAATCCGACCAAGCCCCCTCAGCGCTGCACATCCAGGCTGAGGCGATTGCTGGTCGTAGTATAACACCAGTATGTGTGTATATACTTTTAGGATATTTTTCAGCTTCCTATCAGCTGGCTCCTTGAGGGCTGCCGTATCTGGAGACGGTAACGCCCCTTGTTTTTATAAGCGTGTGAGCGCCTTATCCACCCTAAGGTGTGTTTCCCAACTCGCCCTAACTTCTGGCGGGAAAGGGTATACCGCCAATAATTTTCTATCGGAGGAAACCCACGTATCATCACACACTTCATTTAATTTATCTGATTCAGGAAAAACTACAAGTAGTTTATTCACACCCTACATAATACCCTTATTTGTGGTACTTGTAGTATCAGAAATATGTAACACCTCCTTCATTGCCCTTAACATGAAACGTGTGGCCCTAAAGGAAAATACGTTTGTTTCTTCACCGTCGACACTGGAGTCAGTGTCCGTGTCTGTGTCGACCGACTGAGGTAAATGGGCGTTTTTACAAGCCCCTGACGGTGTCTGAGACGCCTGGACAGGTACTAATTTGTTTGCCGGCCGTCTCATGTCGTCAACCGACCTTGCAGCGTGTTGACATTATCACGTAATTCCTAAATAAGCCATCCATTCCAGTGTCGACTCCCTAGAGAGTGACATCACCAATACAGGCAATTTGCTCCGCCTCCTCACCAACATCGTCCTCCTACATGTCGACACACACGTACCGACACACATCACACACACAGGGAATGCTCTGATAGAGGACAGGACCCCACTAGCCCTTTGGGGAGACAGAGGGAGAGTTTGCCAGCACACACCAAAAACGCTATAATTATACAGGGACAACCCCTTATACAAGTGTTTTCCCTTATAGCATTTTTATATATGTAATCATATCGCCAAATAAGTGCCCCCCCTCTCTGTTTTAACCCTGTTTCTGTAGTGCAGTGCAGGGGAGAGCCTGGGAGCCTTCCTCACAGCAGAGCTGAGCAGGACAATGGCGCCGTGTGCTGAGGAGAATAGGCCCCGCCCCCTTTTCGGCGGGCTCTTCTCCCGGAGTTTGTGAGATCTGGCAGGGGTTAAATACATCCATATAGCCTCAAGGGCTATATGTGATGTATTTTAGCCATAAAAAGGTATTATACATTGCTGCCCAGGGCGCCCCCCCTGCGCCCTGCACCCTCAGTGACAGTTGGTGACTGTTGGTGAAGTGTGCTGACAACAATGGCGCACAGCTGTTCGCTACCTTATGAAGACTGAAAGTCTTCTGCCGCCTGTTTCTGGACCTCTTCAACTTCGGCATCTGCAAGGGGGGTCGGCGGCACGGCTCCGGGACCGGACTCCATGGCTGGGCCTGTGTTCGATCCCTCTGGAGCTAATGGTGTCCAGTAGCCTAAGAAGCAAATCCATCCTGCACGCAGGTGAGTTTACTTCTCTCCCCTAAGTCCCTCGTAGCAGTGAGCCTGTTGCAAGCAGGACTCACTGAAAATAAAAAACCTAACTTAAACTTTTATTCTAAGCAGCTCAGGAGAGCCACCTAGATTGCACCCTTCTCGTCGGGCACAAAAATCTAACTGAGGCTTGGAGGAGGGTCATAGGGGGAGGAGCCAGTGCACACCACCTGATCCTAAAGCTTTTATTATTGTGCCCTGTCTCCTGCGGAGCCGCTATATCCCCATGGTCCTTACGGAGTCCCAGCATCCACTAGGACGTCAGAGAAATAAAAATGGCAAATTTGTCTCCCAAGTGTAGCTCCCATAGTTCAAATGGAATCGGTATGAAATACCGGTGGCCGGGATCCCGGCCACCAGTATGTCGGCAGCGGGGTGAGCGCTAAAAAGCCCCTGATCTTGGACACCCATAGAGAGAAAAAAGCCTGTGGCGCCGGTATTCCGGCAGCGGTATTTCACCTCTAGTTGGGATTCGGCATAGGCATTGTGACCTCTGGGATCCTGACTAGCGGTATTGTAACCGCTTCCCGTTCAAACATTGCGTATGTAACGAACATCATATGTTGAAATATTACAACATACTTATAGTATCTTGTATGGTAAGTTTACATAAAAAAAACAACAACATCCATTTTCTCTTAATGGCTTAAAATAATTATTAATAATGACATAAATATTTTCTAGAGAACATCCAACTTACAAATTAGAACTGGATTTACTGCTCAAAGGGCTGTACACATAACGTCTAAACCAATGCAACTCTGACATCTAGTGGATAACAAACATGTCTTCCTATCCATAGGCAACTCACCCTTTTCTTTTAAAGTGATTTATTTATTGATAAATGTGCTCTTCAGTTGTACACTGGTTTTAATTTAAATTAACTGCAAAACATTTCAGATCTACTATGCTATACTGGAAACGTAAACTACATACTCATGTAATGGCAATCACATAGCTGGCTGCAAAAAAATTATAGGCCTAGTAATAACAGTGCAATTATAGCCATTCGGAACACACAAAAAAGTACATGTATGTTATGAAAACAGTTAAAATGCATTCTATGTGACAGTTGTTTGGGCTTCTGCCCAGTGCACTGTAAGATGTTCTTTTTGTCTCCCAACAGTCCTACACAATCACAGGCCTCAGTATATGAAGGAGTGTCAACTCATTTCCTGCCAACATTTACTTCCGAGAATGTCCCGAATCATAACATCCTTTGCGGCATACTTATTGCAGTGTGCGGCTTGGCATGGTACAGACTTATCTGTTTACATCGACACATGAATAAATGGCTTTTTCCACCTTAAAAATCAATTTTACTAAATAACTTCCCTTACCAACAATAGTACACAGACCTCTGCCAACAGCAAGCAGTGCCAAGGGAAGTCGGCAGGGATCCAGGCCAGTCCTGCTAAATGCAGCGATTGGTGCGTGTCCCAGCACCAAAGTAGGTCCTACTATTATCACTTATTAAAATGGATTTTTAATGTGGAAATCCTCTTCAATGTGCCACCAGCATTTGACATTTGATACAGAGTTTTCCAAATTTGCTTCTTGAACATCCTGGCGTATACTGTGTCCAGAATAGCTACCATCTTCAAATGTCCCTTATTTTATAATTGTGCAACAGTTTCATCACCTCTGGGGAAAAAAGCACTGTAAAAGTTATTATCAGCAACCCAAACACACATGCAGACTTTCTAACTACAAACAGTTCTCAGCCAGACATCACTCACACGGACAAGCGAACAGCTGTGTGTACCCAGCTTCCATTCTAAGGTTTTTATATTCTGCCTACTCAGGAAGAGTCTACATCTTAAAAGGAAAATGCATATAAAATAAATCCCCCGTGGGCTAGAAATATCACTGAAAATCTTTTTCAGTTGAGCCCGGTGAGACACAAGTAAACTTAAATGCTACTTATTTTTGAGCGCTGCAACAAGCTCTTTACAGAGCAAAAGGTAAGCGCTGCTCACACATCTTGTGGTAGAGGGCACTGAATGTTTCTATTTGTTTTAGCAAAAGAGAGATGTCCCACTAAATTGGCACATTGTACCTGTTACTGGTTAGCATAAAGAGGATAAGTTGTTTCATGGACAAGGTGATGACTGAAAGTGAAACAATGTTTAGATAGCTGCAGACATACCTGAGGTCATCTTATTGAAACAGTAAAAATACTATTACATTTGATATTTGCACTTAACACCTTCTTACAAAGCATACAGAAACAAGCATTATGATCCAAGTTAATGTGAAAGGAAGATATTAGAAACAGAAATGAAGTGGGAGCAAATCGGGACAGAAAAAAAAAACCAGATTGGATATTAATAATTCTACTGTAACATGTCTCTCATACCAAATATGGGGGAAAAAATAACATTGTTTATACACTTGACTGTCCCCAAAGGTGTGTACACTCGGTGAGATTCGGGCTAACCCCGATTCTCACTGTGTGATAGGGACTGTGGTAGGTATCGCAAGCCTAGATGACTGTGCTTGAGATACTGACTATGTGCAATTTTGGCTGTCAGTTTTGACTATACTTCTATACTAGTCAAAATTGACTTGCCTGCACAGTCCATCTAGGCTTGGGATACCGACCTCGCGGGACCGAGCATCGGTATCGCAAGGTGACTTTCACCTTGCAATCTGCACTATCTTTCCTTGCGATTTTGGTCAAAATCGCAAGAAAATATCTCAGAGTGTGTACACACCTTTACATGTACAAAAACATGTAATTTTCTATACACAATAAGACAAGACATGTTATTGGTTACACAATTATGCAGTTTTCAATTAACCAGACTTCTCCATGATGTCAAACACAATTCACTGAAGTGGAGTAGTGAAGAGTAACATTCCAAGCCGCATGGTTTTGCTGTAATACATAATTGCTCTATCCACCTAACAACTGATGTGCACAGTTCATCTATGTTTAATGTAAAAAAAAAAAAGCACCTGTCTGAAAGGGAAAAGTGGGGAAAATTGTACGTGAGGAACGGGAGGCGGTCTGTAAGACTAAGTAATCTTTGTTTCTAAGACAACCATATACTGAAGTCTTCTAGGAAAAAAGTACAAAGTGCTAAAAAGTGGAAGAATCATAAAAACTATATACAGACTCCTCCTAGCTTATAGTATCCTATTCCAGTGTATTGTCGGCCTGCCGACTGGTTTTGTTCTAGGGCAATTCCAAAGTAACTGATGTAACTCTCAGATACACTGGGGCAGATGTACCAACCTGGAGAAGGCATAAGGAAGTGATAAACCAGTGATAATTGCAAGGTGATAAACACACCAGCCAATCAGCTCCCATATGTAAATTAACAGTTAGGAGCTGATTGGCTGGTGCATTATCACCTTGCACTTAACACTGCTTGATCACTGGTTTATCACTTCCTTATGCCTTCTCCAGGTTAATACATCTACCCCAATGTTTGTGATAAACAATAAGATTTTACTCACCGGTAAATCTATTTCTCGTAGTCCGTAGTGGATGCTGGGACTCCGTAAGGACCATGGGGAATAGCGGCTCCGCAGGAGACTGGGCACAACTAAGAAAGCTTTAGGACTAACTGGTGTGCACTGGCTCCTCCCACTATGACCCTCCTCCAGACTTCAGTTAGGATACTGTGCCCGGAAGAGCTGACACAATAAGGAAGGATTTTTGAATCCCGGGTAAGACTCATACCAGCCACACCAATCACACCGTATAACTCGTGATATTATACCCAGTTAACAGTATGAACATAACAGAGCCTCTCAACAGATGGCTCAACAATAACCCTTTAGTTAACAATAACTATGTACAAGTATTGCAGACAGTCCGCACTTGGGACGGGCGCCCAGCATCCACTACGGACTACGAGAAATAGATTTACCGGTGAGTAAAATCTTATTTTCTCTAACGTCCTAAGTGGATGCTGGGACTCCGTAAGGACCATGGGGATTATACCAAAGCTCCCAAACGGGCGGGAGAGTGCGGATGACTCTGCAGCACCGAATGAGAGAACTCCAGGTCCTCCTCAGCCAGGGTATCAAATTTGTAGAATTTTGCAAACGTGTTTGCCCCTGACCAAGTAGCTGCTCGGCAAAGTTGTAAAGCCGAGACCCCTCGGGCAGCCGCCCAAGAAGAGCCCACCTTCCTCGTGGAATGGGCTTTTACAGATTTAGGCTGCGGCAGTCCAGCCGCAGAATGCGCAAGCTGAATTGAGCTACAAATCCAGCGAGCAATAGTCTGCTTCGAAGCAGGATCACCCAGTTTGTTGGGTGCATACAGGATAAATAGCGAGTCAGTCTTCCTGACTCCAGCCGTCCTGGAAACACAAATTTTCAAGGCCCTGACTACGTCCAGTAACTTGGAGTCCTCCAAGTCCCTAGTAGCCGCAGGCACAACAATAGGTTGGTTCAAGTGAAAAGCTGATACCACCTTAGGGAGAAACTGGGGACGAGTCCTCAATTCTGCCCTATCCATATGGAAAATCAGATAAGGGCTTTTACATGACAAAGCCGCCAATTCTGATACACGCCTGGCCGAAGCCAAGGCCAACAACATGACCACTTTCCACATGAGATATTTCAAATCCACGGTCTTAAGTGGCTCAAACCAATGTGACTTTAGGAAATTCAACACCACGTTGAGATCCCAAGGTGCCACTGGAGGCACAAAAGGGGGCTGGATATGCAGCACTCCCTTAACAAACGTTTGAACTTCAGGTAGGGAAGCCAGTTCTCTCTGGAAGAAAATCGACAGAGCCGAAATCTGGACCTTAATGGAACCCAATTTTAGGCCCATAGTCACCCCTGACTGTAGAAAGTGCAGGAAACGACCCAGCTGAAATTCTTCCGTTGGGGCCTTCCTGGCCTCACACCACGCAACATATTTCCGCCATATGCGGTGATAATGGTTTGCGGTTACTTCTTTCCTAGCTTTAATCAGCGTAGGAATGACTTCCTCCGGAATGCCCTTTTCCTTCAGGATCCAGTGTTCAACCGCCATGCCGTCAAACGCAGCCGCGGTAAGTCTTGGAACAGACAGGGCCCCTGCTGTAGCAGGTCCTGTCTGAGCGGCAGAGGCCATGGGTCCTCTGAGATCATTTCTTGAAGTTCCGGGTACCAAGCCCTTCTTGGCCAATCCGGAACAATGAGTATGGTTCTTACTCCTCTTCTCCTTATTATCCACAGTACCTTTGGTATGAGAGGAAGAGGAGGGAACACATAAACCGACCGGTACACCCACGGTGTCACTAGAGCGTCCACAGCTATCGCCTGCGGGTCTCTTGACCTGGCGCAATACTTTTCTAGCTTTTTGTTTAGGCGGGACGCCATCATGTCCACCTGTGGCCTTTCCCAACGGTTTACAATCATTTGGAAGACTTCTGGATGAAGTCCCCACTCTCCCGGGTGGAGGTCGTGCCTGCTGAGGAAGTCTGCTTCCCAGTTGTCCACTCCCGGAATGAACACTGCTGACAGTGCTAACACGTGATTTTCCGCCCATCGGAGAATCCTTGTGGCTTCTGCCATCGCCGTCCTGCTTCTCGTGCCGCCCTGTCGGTTTACATGGGCGACCGCCGTGATGTTGTCTGACTCGATCAGTACCGGCTGGTTTTGAAGCAGGGGGTTTGCCTGACTTAGGGCATTGTAAATGGCCCTTAGTTCCAGAACATTTATGTGTAGGGAAGTCTCCTGACTTGACCATAGTCCTTGGAAGTTTCTTCCCTGTGTGACTGCCCCCCAGCCTCGAAGGCTGGCATCCATGGTCACCAGGACCCAGTCCTGTATGCCGAATCTGCGGCCCTCTCTGAGATGAGCACTCTGCAGCCACCACAGCAGAGACACCCTGGTCCTTGGAGACAGGGTTATCAGCCGATGCATTTGAAGATGCGATCCGGACCATTGGTCCAACAGGTCCCACTGAAAGGTTCTGGCATGGAACCTGCCGAATGGAATTGCTTCGTAGGAAGCTACCATCTTTCCCAGGACTCGCGTGCAGTGACGCACCGACACCTGTTTTGGTTTCAGGAGGCCTCTAACTAGAGATGACAGCTCCTTGGCTTTTTCCTCTGGGAGAAACACTTTTTTCTGGACTGTGTCCAGAATCATCCCCAGGAACAGTCGACGTGTCGCAGGAACCAGCTGTGACTTTGGAATGTTTAGAATCCAGCCGTGCTGTTGTAGCACTTCCCGAGATAGTGCTACCCCGACCAACAACTGCTCTCTGGACCTCGCCTTTATCAGGAGATAAGGGATATGGGATAATTAAAACTCCCTTTTTTCGAAGGAGTATCATCATTTCGGCCATAACCTTGGTAAATACCCTCGGTGCCGTGGACAGGCCGAACGGCAGCGTCTGGAATTGGAAATGACAATCCTGTACCACAAATCTGAGGTACTCCTGGTGAGGATGGTAAATGGGGACATGCAGGTAAGCATCCTTGATGTCCAGTGATACCATGTAATCCCCCTCTTCCAGGCTTGCAATAACCGCCCTGAGCGATTCCATCTTGAACTTGAATTTTTTTATGTATGTGTTCAAGGATTTCAAATTTAAAATGGGTCTCACCGAACCGTCCGGTTTCGGTACCACAAACATTGTGGAATAGTAACCCCGTCCTTGTTGAAGTAGGGGCACCATGACTATCACCTGCTGGGAATACAGCTTGTGAATTGCCTCTATCACAGCCTCCCTGCCTGAGGGAGATGTTGGCAAGGCAGATTTGAGGAAACGGCGGGGGGGAAATGTCTCGAATTCCAGTCTGTACCCCTGAGATACAACTTGAAGGATCCAGGGATCTACTTGTGAGCGAGCCCACTGATTGCTGAAGTTTTTGAGACGGGCCCCCACCGTACCTGGCTCCGCCTGTTGAGCCCCAGCGTCATGCGGCGGACTTAGAAGAAGAAGCGGGGGAGGACTTTTGTTCCTGGGAACTGGCTGTACACTGCAGCTTTTTTCCCCTACCTCTGCCTCTGGGCAGAAAGGATGCGCCTCTACCCCGCCTGCTCTTTTGGGGACGAAAGGACTGTACCTGATAATACGGTACTTTCTTTGGTTGTGAGGGGACATGTGGTAAAAATGCTGACTTCCCAGCCGTTGCTGTGGACACTAGGTCTGAAAGACCATCCCCGAACAACTCCTCACCCTTATAAGGCAAAACTTCCATGTGCCTTTTAGAATCTGCATCACCTGTCCACTGCCGAGTCCATAACCCTCTCCTGGCAGAAATGGACAGTGCACTTATTTTAGATGCCAGCCGGCAAATATCTCTCTGTGCATCTCTCATGTATAAGACAGCGTCTTTAATATGCTCTACGTTCAGCAATATAGTGTCCCTGTCTAGGGTGTCAATGTTTTCTGACAGGGAATCTGACCATGCAGCAGCAGCACTGCACATCCATGCTGAAGCAATAGCTGGTCTCAGTATAATACCAGTGTGTGTATATATAGCCTTCAGGAGAGCCTCCTGCTTTCTATCAGCAGGCTCCTTCAGGGCGGCCGTATCCGGAGACGGTAGTGCCACCTTTTTTGATAAGCGTGTAAGCGCTTTATCCACCTTAGGGGGTGTTTCCCAACGTGACCTATCCTCTGGCGGGAAAGGGTACGCCATTAGTAACTTTTTAGAAATTACCAATTTTTTATCTGGGCAAGCCCACGCTACTTCACACACTTCATTTAATTCTTCAGAAGGGGGAAAAACTACTGGGAGTTTTTTCTCTCCAAACATAATACCCTTTTTGTGGTACCTGGGGTCACATCAGAAATGCGTAAAACATTTTTCATTGCCTCAATCATGTAACGAGTGGCCCTACTGGACATAACATTAGTCTCTTCGTCGTCGACACTGGTATCAGTATCCGTGTCGACATCTGTGTCTGCCATCTGAGGTAGCGGGCGTTTTAGAGCCCCTGATGGCCTTTGAGACGTCTGGGCAGGCACGAGCTGAGAAGCCGGCTGTCCCACATTTGGCATGTCATCAAATTTTTTATGTAAGGAGTCGACACTTTCACGTAATTCCTTCCACAAGTCCATCCACTCAGGTGTCTGCCCCGCAGGGGGTGACAACACGTTTTCAGGCATTTGCTCCGCCTCCACATAAGTCTCCTCATCAAACATGTCGACACAGACGTACCGACACACCGCACACACACAGGGAATGCTCTGACAGGAGACAGGACCCCACAAAGCCCTTTGGGGAGACAGAGAGAGAGTATGCCAGCACACACCAGAGCGCTATATAATACAGGGATTAACTAAATGATATCCCCTTATAGCTGCTATATGTATATTGCGCCTAAATTTAGTGCCCCTCCTCTCTTTTTTACCCTTTCTGTAGTGTAGACTGCAGGGGAGAGCCAGGGAGCTTCCTTCCAGCGGATCTGTGAGGGAGAAATGGCGCCAGTGTGCTGAGGGAGATAGCTCCGCCCCTTTTTCGGCGGACGTTTCTCCCGCTTTTTAATGAATTCTGGCAGGGGTATTTATCACATATATAGCCTCTGGGGCTATATATTGTGATATATTTGCCAGCCAAGGTGTTTTTATTGCTGCTCAGGGCGCCCCCCCCCCCCAGCGCCCTGCACCCTCAGTGACCGGAGTGTAAAGTGTGTATGAGGAGCAATGGCGCACAGCTGCAGTGCTGTGCGCTACCTTGGTGAAGACTGATGTCTTCTGCCGCCGATTTTTCCGGACTCTTCTTGCTTCTGGCTCTGTAAGGGGGCCGGCGGCGTGGCTTCGGGACCGAACATCAATGGCCGGCTCCATGCGGTCGATCCCTCTGGAGCTAATGGTGTCCAGTAGCCTAAGAAGCCCAAGCTACCACCAGTTAGGTAGGTTCGCTTCTTCTCCCCTTAGTCCCTCGCTGCAGTGAGTCTGTTGCCAGCAGATCTCACTGTAAAATAAAAAACCTAAAATATACTTTCTCTCTAGGAGCTCAGGAGAGCCCCTAGTGTGCATCCAGCTCGGCCGGGCACAGAAATCTAACTGAGGTCTGGAGGAGGGTCATAGTGGGAGGAGCCAGTGCACACCAGTTAGTCCTAAAGCTTTCTTAGTTGTGCCCAGTCTCCTGCGGAGCCGCTATTCCCCATGGTCCTTACGGAGTCCCAGCATCCACTTAGGACGTTAGAGAAATCTGGATTACTTGAAATTTAAAATGCACATAGAGAAGCAAATTTTACCACAATTGTATCTACTAGTGAATAAAAATATGAAGTGTGAACAAGCCTCACCATTGTTGTCTGCTGTAAATAATACAATGTTTAAATGTAATGGATGTAACCGGGACAGGACATGGTAATTTCTGACATAAAATACCATGTCTGATTTCTCTGAAACTACAACAGATATTTATTCCATACTTTTCTACAATAAAGCATAAACCACACAGATTGTTTTAGTACAATTTTCAGGAAAGTCATTCTTATTACCTTGACAATATTTAATAGAATGTATGTGTAACAGACGTAACCCGAAAATCGTCACAGACGTAACCATCAAATACATTAATCAGGAAATGAAAAAAGGCCCCTGCATTAACTGATAGAGGGTCATTTACCTTTCTAACAATGTTTTCAGATGGGTACCATATCTCATCTTCTTTGTTTTAACGCTTTCACTAACATAAAACCACATGAAACACTAATTATCAACATGTAATTTCTGACAGTACATGTCCTCAACTTTTATTATAAACTACAATAACCCAAGTTTCTTACCTTTGTTTTCAGAGAGCAGCAATCAGTGGTCACAATCAGTGTCTGCCTAATGCCAGGTAGCCATTACTGAAATAAGACAAAATGGCCCATGTCCACTTTTGGTTGGAATTGCCCTGTATTACTATAGGTCATCTTCATAATGGAGCATAACATGTATCCTACAGCATGTATGTATATAGTGACCACAAAGTCATGTGACACAGCAAAGTCTCAGGAATACCGCGGTCTGGCAGCATTTTTCCCAAATTCATGCAGATGCATGGCAAACACCAAAAGAGTATATTACCAGCGAAAGAAGAATAAATGGAAAAAGCCTTGAGGAACATAACTTGTAGCTCAAAATACAGATTTACAGTCAATGCAAGCTATGTATACCCTGTAGTATTAATCATGGTAGACAAAATGCGTTCTAGTGACATCTGTTGGAGAGAGAGTATAAACTATCATTGCAAAATCAATGTAGCCTATTTATAAACATCTCTATGGTCTCTGAGCCATGACATGCAGAAATCCTCTAAAAATGTGTATACATTAATAGGCAGCATTGGCAATCACTAAAAGCATCAAAATTTAAAAAAGTATATACACAAGTCTATACTGTAACCCATTCATCATAGGAACCCTGTAGGATCCTTATCTTTATTTAGATTGAAAAAAAATCTGTATTGTTTTTTTTTTTAGTATAATATAGGAGCTGTGAATGCATTTTGAAACAACCTATTGGTTTATATCTTAGCCACGATGCTTACTTGTCTGACTAGAAATTCTGACTGTATTAGATCTTTTACATTTTTGACGCTCTTAAAACAAAAATAGATTAGCCACTGAGTTTAAAATCTTATGCTGGGTATCCACTACACGACATATCAGCCGATATATCGGTCCGGCGTGGATCAGAACTATATATTGGCCACATCGTATAATGTGTACCCGCGATTGTATGCTCTCACCCGTTGTCAGCGGGGTTACCCTATCTGATTTCCGCATATGAGACGATCGCATCCAGGCAAATGCGCCGACGTGCAACATATCATGTAGTGTATACCCAACCTAAGTCTCCTTCTGCAAGACATACCAAAGTTTGTTAGTGATGGCATTAACCCATTTGGACATATTTGTAAAAGTAGATACAAAATTAGACTGAATCACTAAAGTCCTACAAATAGTATATGAAACAGGCTGAACAGTTGCTGGTAATCCTATCTGTGTACTTATAGAGGCAGACATAGTGGAAGGATAATGTTTCACTATCTATTTGTTCAGGTTCCTCACATGTGCGTCCAAGTCTCATCAACTCAGATTTAGGGGGAATTCAATTAACAACGGTTAATTAGGGGGGATTCAATAATCCCTTATAGCTGGCACAATCAGGTATTTTGTTTCGCCTTCAAGAGGCAAAATCCACGAAAAGTGACATTTTCTCACAATCTCGTGAACAGATGAATCTGGGACCTTATCTTGGATCGTGTGTTTTTCGCATGATAGTGGGTAAATTTTAGCATGGAAAAAAACAGGCATTAATTGAACTGCCAGATAAAAACATTGGTTAAAAATTTGTGATAAAGCTTGTTTTTTTTTCACAGTAAAATTGACCGCGATCAATTTAATCCTCCCCATAGAATTTTACGTAATAGATGATGAGGATGAAATTATATAGAGGGAGATGTATTAAACCTTCTCTCTTCTACTTTTCTCTAATTCTCTTAGCTTAAAGGTATTTTATATATTATGTACTTGTGAAACGGGAATTGGATAAGTTTGCTCCCTTTCTTATTCAATGTATACATAATAACGTCCTTGACGCAATATATTACCTTTGAACTAGTCTGTAAGTTCTAAATTCCTGTTTATATTCCTGTGCATCTTTCTTTCAATAAAAATATCATGCATAAAACCTTCTAAATGGGGAACAGTGAGGTAGAAACCAATCACCTACTACCTATCATTTAATAGAATGTACAGTACTAGATCACAGGTTCTCAAACTCTGTCCTCAGGACCCCAAAGAGTTGATGTTTTCCATATTTCCTCACAGAATCAAAAGTGAAATAATGAGCTCCACCTGTGGATGTTTTAAAATGAATACACATGTGCACCTGCCGGGTGACCAGGAAAATGTGAACTGTGTGGGGTTCTGAAGACCAAATTCGAGAAACATTGTACTAAATGATAGCTAGAAGACTATAGGCAACCTCTATATTTATTCTCTTTAGATGTTTCTTAATAGTACTTAATTGTAGTAATATATGATGCAATATTATTGACTGGAACAGAGAAACTTATAAGAAAACAAATGTGAAGTATGTGGTAGGTACAAGAAAGGGTACATCAATATTCAAAATGTACACATTGTAACAAACCATGGGGGTAATTCCAAGTTGACCGCAGCAGGATTTTTTTTAGCAATTGTGCAAAACCATGTGCACTGCAGGGGAGGCACATATAACATGTGCAGAAAGAGTTAGATTTGGGTGGGTTATTTTGTTTCTGTGCAGGGTAAATACTGGCTGCTTTATTTCTACACTGCAAATTAGATTGCAGATTGAACACACCCCACCCAAATCTAACTCTCTCTGCACATGTTATATCTGCCTCCCCTGCAGTGCACATGGTTTTGCCCAATTGCTAACAAAAATCCTGCTGCGATCAACTTGGAATTACCCCCCATGTCAATTATTTATTAGAGTGTGCTCATCCATCTACTGTATGTAGGTTGTACTATCCATCCATTGAAAGCCAGTCTTGGTAAACATACAAATAAAATTTGGACTTTACGATAGTAAAGTGGCACAACATTATAATCCCACAGGAATAATACCTAGTACACACTCTGCAGATTGGACAAACACTCCAATCCTAGGAGCAATTATCCAATTAGTGTGCACAATGTATACACTGAGCTATTTTTCGCTCAGCGTGTATGTTCCTAAACAGGATCAGAAAGTCAGGCATCTTAAATTTAATAAGATGTGACCGCACAATCGGACCGTTTGCAGGAGCATTTTTAAAGTGGCTTATTGGTTAATATTCCTGCATACAAGTCTATACAATTATTGAGTCGATCATCTTAAAGGCCCGAATTGTACAGGTGTGTACTTAGCACAGGAATATCAGGCATAATCGCGGACGGGCTATAAACAGTTTTATAGGACTGTTTCCATACAGTTAATTTTTCAGTCTAAGGGGTATATGCAATTGCGGTCGAATTCCCGAAATTGTCGAAAAACTGGACTTTTTCGCCCCCCCAAAAAAAATCAACAATGCAATTCAGTACTTTCCGTCAAAAAAAACGGACTTTCAAAATTCGACTTTTTGAAATTCGACATTTGTCAAATTCGACATTTCTGCAATGGTACAAATGCAGCAATTCGCCAAAAGTATATTCAATTGAAGTTTGGAAATTCGACAACAGTGCTTTTAGACAGTAAATTCGTCATTTTCAATCCGCCACACTTTGGTGGGGGAATCTAATAAAAAAAATTTAAAACATGTCTTTTTTGGTGTTTTTTTTATTGGTAATAGCATATCTATTTATATTAGAAGGGATTAGGTACTTGGTTTGTCTATTTTGGAGGCACAAGTATTATTTATATATTTTTAAAAATATTATTATTTTTCTTTTTTTTAAATGGAATGGTAAAATCCCGAAAAAAAATGGCGTGGGGTCCCCCCTCCAAAGCATAACCAGCCTCGGGCTCTTCGAGCCGGTCCTGGTTCTAAAAATCCGGGGGGGGAAAATGACAGGGGATCCCCCGTATTTTTAAAACCAGCACCGGGCTCTGCGCCTGGTGCTGGTGCAAAAAATACGGGGGACAAAAAAAGAGTAGGGGTCCCCCGTATTTTTTACACCAGCATCGGGCTCCACTAGCTAGACAGATAATGCCACAGCCGGGGGTCACTTTTATACAGCGCCCTGCGGCCGTGGCATTAAATATCCAACTAGTCACCCCTGGCCGGGGTACCCTGGAGGAGTGGGGACCCCCTTCAATCAAGGGGTCCCCCCCCAGCCACCCAAGGGCCAGGGGTGAAGCCCGAGGCTGTCCCCCCCATCCAAGGGCTGCGGATGGGGGGCTGATAGCCTTTGGAAAAATGAAAGAATATTGTTTTTTCCAGTAGTACTACAAGTCCCAGCAAGCCTCCCCCACAAGCTGGTACTTGGAGAACCACAAGTACCAGCATGCGGGAGAAAAACGGGCCCACTGGTACCTGTAGTTCTACTGGAAAAAAATACCCAAATAAAAACAGGACACGCACACCGTGAAAGTACAACTTTATTTCACACCTGCCGACACACACATACTTACCTATGTTGACACGACGTTCGGTCCACTTGTCCAAGTAGAATCCGGGGTACCTGTGAATAAAATTATACTCACCTCAATCCAGTGTCCAGGTTATAATCCACGTACTTGGCAAAAAAAGAAAACGAACACCCGGACCAAACGGACTGAAAGGGGTCCCATGTTTACACATGGGACCCCTTTCCACGAATGCTGGGACCCCACGTGACTGCTGTCACAGAAGGTCCCTTCAGCCAATCAGGTAGCGCTACTTCGTGGCACTCTGCTGATTGGCTGTATGCGCGTCTGCTGTCAGACAGCGCATCGCAAAGCCTCTCCATTATATTCAATGGTGGGAACTTTGCGTCAGCGGTGAGGTCACCCGCGGTGGTAACCCCACCGCTACCCGCAAAGTTCCCACCATTGAAACTAATGGAGGGAGCTGTGCGATGCGCTGTCTGACAGCAGACGCGCATACAGCCAATCAGGTGAGTGCCAGGAAGTAGCGCTTCCTGATTGGCTGAAGGGACCTTCTGTGACAGCAGTCACGTGGGGTCCCGGCATTCGTGGAAAGGGGTCCCATGTGTAAACATGGGACCCCTTTCAGTCCGTTTGGTCCGGGTGTTCGTTTTCTTTTTTTGCCAAGTACGTGGATTATAACCTGGACACTGGATTGAGGTGAGTATAATTTTTTTCACAGGTACCCCGGATTCTTCAGTGACGAGGGGGGCGTGGCAGTCGGCGGGTCAACATAGGTAAGTATGTATGTGTCGGCATGTATGAAATAAAGTTTTACTTTCACGGTGTGTGTCTCCTGTTTTTATTTGGGTATTTTTTTTCCAGTAGAACTACAGGTACCAGCGGGCCCGTTTTTCTCCTGCATGCTGGTACTTGTGGTTCTCAAAGTACCAGCTTGCGGGGGAGGCTTGCTGGGACTTGTAGTACTACTGGAAAAAACAATATTCTTTCATTTTTCCAAAGGCTATCAGCCCCCCATCCGCAGCCCTTGGATGGGGGGGACAGCCTCGGGCTTCACCCCTGGCCCTTGGGTGGCTGGGGGGGACACCCCTTGATTAAAGGGGTCCCCACTCCCCCAGGGTACCCCGGCCAGGGGTGACTAGTTGGATATTTTAATGCCACGGCCGCAGTGCGCTGTATAAAAGTGACCCCCGGCTGTGGCATTATCTGTCCAGCTAGTGGAGCCCAATGCTGGTGTAAAAAATACGGGGGACCCCTACTCTTTTTGTCCCCCGTATTTTTTGCACCAGGCGCAGAGCCCGGTGCTGGTTTTAAAAATACGGGGGATCCCATGACATTTTTCCCCCCGGATTTTTAGAACCAGGACCGGCTCGAAGAGCCCGAGGCTGGTTATGCTTTGGAGGGGGGACCCCACGCCATTTTCCCCCCCGTTATTTCCCGTTTTTTTAAAAATCGGAACAAAATCCGTCAAATCGGACGTTTTTCGTCAGCGGGACTGTCGAATCCGTTTTTCATTGAATATGGTCAATTTCGGCACCCACTTGCCGAAATTAGACGGTCGAATTGTGTCGAATTAAAAAACGGCCGAAAAATTGCCGCAATTCTTTGCTAATTGCATATACCCCTAAATAAACATATGGATTGTGCAGTTTTCTTTTGATGAATAGGTGTGGAAATACATGTGTATTTAGACTTGTGTATTTTGCCATTTTTAATGATTAACAATGTGGCCTATTAATCGGCGTCAATTAGAGTATTTCTGCATGAGATACAATTCAGACTCACTATTGAGGTTTTGTGATTGACCTCAGTGATCTAATGATGATTGTTCATTTACGCTATTTCACTAGAACACTAATTTATCTACAATGATTAAAGATAATATACAGATTGCTTTTAATGTAATGTGTACGGAAAACTACATGTTTTCATCGGATTCAGTATGATATCCCGGCTGTCGGTATCCCGGCAGTCAGGAGACAGATGTAGGGATCCTGACATCCAAAATACCCGCGGCTCGCACAGAGTGTCCCCTCGAGAGCTCACCGCACTTCGGAGTTACATTCCCCCTTGGGTGGTGGCGTGGACCACCACACGAGTAGGGATTCCGGGCAGCGGTCAGAGTTGCGACCGCCGGTATTCCACAGTGTGTTGGGATTTCAGCGTCGGTATCCTGCCCGCCTGCAACTTAAAAGCCTCCCGTTTTCATCATGTTTCAGCCCTTCCTAGTATCTTCTTTAGTAGGTTATGGCCATTTTGATGTTTGCCGTGCATCTTTATGAAGGGTCAATCCATACGAAGTGGTCCAACAACAGTTGCTTGATTTTTAAAAATTTACATTTTTTTTCCAGTTATCTCCCCTATATGACTATAGTTCAAAACCACAATTTTCTTTTCTTTTTTTGCTCCTTTTTCGAAATGTTGGCCATCTTTATATCATGCTAGACAACAATTTTCATGTTTCTAGACATTTACGCAAATGCAAATATCTCAACACTGGAATGTGATAGAGCCTTGGGACAAAAACCATTGGTTTGATGTATAGATTAACCTTTTTCTCTTTAATGGCTTCCTGAGAATGTCCTTGCCACCAGTGCCAGGGATCTGACGTCATAAACGCAAGGAGGAACCGCCATCTATGTGCTGCAGTGCTGGTCCCAGGTAAGACAATTGTAATACTGTATTTGTCACCCACTGCTGTCACTCTTTTCCTGTCACCCTCTCCCTACCACCCACTGATGGCACCCTCTCCCTGGCATCACACACTTCTGTCACCCACTGCTGTCACCCTCTCCTTTTCACCCACTGCTGTCACCCTCTCTTTGGCGTAACCCTCTCCCTATCACCCACCGCAGTCACCGTCTACTTGACGTCACCCTCTCCCTGTCACCCACTGTTAATATATAACTCTAGTTCCACTTCAGTCTCAAACTTGAAATTTTCACAGTAGCTTAGAATAGAATGGACCTTGACTTTAGCCAAAAATAAAATATTTCCTATTTTGTCAACCCAAGATTTTTAGACCAAAAGTTGGTAAAAAGTATTTTAAGTTTAATTTTCAAAATCTAAACAGTAGGACACAAATCTCAGACTTCAGAATTTTTGGAAACAAACTACTAATACATATGAACCTCTCACAAAAAAAACTGACACCTGATATATCATTCCAAGCTGAGATAATGGCACCCTGAAAAGTTATACTTTTGCAAATATTTTGTTCTTGTTGGGCCCTCTTTATCACCATTAAAGTGAAATAAGGTAATAATAGGATTTTGGTACTTACCAGGTAAATCCTTTTCTTTGAATCCATAGGGGGCACTAGAGTACTCTTGGGATATGGACGGGCTTCCGTAGGAACAGCACTGAATATTTAAATTTAGAACACTCCACCCCTCCATATCCCCGAGTACCTCTCAGTGTTTTTTACTGAGCCGAACAGGAACTATAGAGAGGTTGACAATGGAGTATTACATATAACATAACGGACAATAACGAAGTTGACACCTAACGTTACTGACAACTAAACAGTTGACACCCTAACCAGCACTTGTAATTTGAACCAGTCGGTGAAAGTGTGTTACCATAAGATCCTCAGAACTCACCACAACTAGGTAAAACTGCTCTGGGTGGGCGTCCAGTGCCCCCTATGGATTCAAAGAAAAGGATTTACCTGGTAAGTACCAAAATCCTATTTTCTTTATCATCCACTAGGGGTCACTGGAGTACTCTTGGGACGTACCAAAGCTTCCCCCGTGGGCGGGAGAGCTGTTTGGCACCTGTAACACTAGGCGGCCAAAGCTAGATGCTGATGCCGCAAACGTATCAAACTTGTAAAAGCACACAAACGTGTGCACTGAAGACCATGTAGCCGCACGGCAAAGCTGCGTCGTAGAAGCTCCCCGACCAGCTGCCCATGAAGTTCCCACAGAACGTGTGGAATGAGCGGTTACTGACGTAGGCGGTTGTAACCTAGCATGAAGGTAAGCCTGACGTATGGTCAGTTTTATCCATCTGGATAAGGTTTGTTTAGACGCTGGCCAACCCATCTTGGCAGCATCATAGAGAACAAACAACGTATCCGTCTTACGAACTGAAGACGTTCGGGATACATAAACGCGTAATGCGCGTACCACATCCAGAGTTCCAGAATGTGCCGTCAACACAGGAACTACTATTGGTTGATTGATGTGAAAAGATGACACTACCTTAGGTAAGAAAGCGGGATTCGTCCGAAGTTCCGCTCTGTCATCATGAAACACCAAATACGGTGACTTGCATGACAAGGCACCCAAATCCGAAACACGCCTTGCCGAAGCTAAGGCTAGAAGAAAAATTGTTTTCCAAGTGAGAAATTTTATATCCACTTGCTGTAAGGGTTCAAAACATGATGACTGTAAGAACTCTAAAACCAGATTCAAGTCCCATGGCGCTGTAGGTGGAATGAATGGAGGCTGTACTCTGAGGACACCTTGGAGAAAAGTGCGTATAGACGGCAATAGAGCCAATCGTCTTTGAAAGTAAATTGACAAAGCAGATACCTGCACCTTTAGTGTAGATAAACGCAGGCCTCCATCTAACCCTGTTTGTAGAAACAACAAAAGGCGGCATAACTTGAAAGATGATGTCGGAAACTTCCGAGCTTCACACCAACCTATATAGGCACGCCATATTCTGTAATAATGAGCTGCCGTAACCGGCTTCCTAGCTCGTAACATGGTTGGTATAACCGAATCTGGAATGCCCTCTCTTCTTAAGAGGGCGGTCTCAACAGCCACCCCGTCAAACGCAGCCGCGCTAAATCGGGGTAAAGGAACGGACCTTGTTGTAACAGGTCTGGACGTAGTGGGAGCGGCCAAGGATCGTCTGCGAGTAGTCCTCGGAGATCCGAGAACCAAGCTCTCCGAGGCCAATGAGGCGCCACTAGTATGACTGTGACCGACTCTCTTTTGATCCGTTTTAGCACCAGAGGGAGCAACGGAAACGGTGGAAACAGATACACAAGACTGTACGGCCACGCGACAGTGAGAGCATCCACCGCCACTGCCTTTGGATCTCTTGTTCTGGACACATACTGGAACGTTTGGTGATTGTGTCGAGACGCCATCAGGTCCACCTGAGGATAACCCCATCGCTGAACCAACATGTGAAACACTTCTGGATTTAATGCCCATTCGCCTGGATGAAAATCCCGACGACTGAGATAATCCGCTTCCCAGTTGTCCACTCCTGGAATGAACACGGCCGACAATATCACCTGGTGGCGTTCCGCCCAATTGAGGATTCGAGCTACTTCCCGCATTGCCATGCGGCTTCTCGTTCCTCCTTGTTTGTTGATGTATGCGACCGCCGTCGCATTGTCTGACTGCACTTGGACAGGCTGAGAGCGAAGCATGTGCACTGCTTGTCGTAGCGCATTGTAAATTGCGCGGAGTTCCAGGACATTTATAGACAGCTATTTTTCGTGATCCGCCCAGAGACCCTGGAGCTGACAATTTTGAATTACCGCTCCCCAACCTCTGAGACTGGCGTCCGTAGTTAGAATTATCCAATTCCAGCCTCCGAACCGTCTTCCTGCGGTTAAATTGTGTTCCTTGAGCCACCAGAGCAGAGATACTCTTGCCCTTGGCGACAACCTCACCCTGTGGTGAATTTGCAGATGCGAGCCCGACCACTGGGCGAGCACATTCAGCTGAAATGGACGAGAGTGAAATCTTCTGAACTGAAGCGCCTCGAAAGCTGCCACCATTGTGCCTAAGAGGCGAATGCACAAGTGTACCGACACTGTGCGTGGCTTGAGCACTAATTGTACTAGATGGCGTAGAATTTGTACTTTCTGCTGTGGTAGGTAAATTCTTTGATTGACCGTATCGAGAATCATACCTAGGAACTGAAGGCGTTGAGACGGAATTAGATGTGATTTTTTGAAGTTGACAATCCAACCGTGGTGAACCAGTACCTCGTATGTTAGCAGCGCATGTTGGAGAAGTATCTGTTGAGACGGAGCTTTGATGAGCAGATCGTCTAAATATGGAACTATTGTCACTCCCAGGGATCTGAGATGAGCTATCATGACAGACATCACTTTGGTGAATACCCGAGGCGCTGATGACAGGCCAAACGGTAGAGCCTGAAACTGGTAATGGTTCTGGCGTATTGCAAACCGTAAGAATTTCTGATGAGGCTGCCAAATTGGAATGTGTAAGTACGCATCCTTGAGGTCTAGCGCAATCATAAATTCCTTTGGCTCTAAACCCGCAATCACCGAACGCAGAGACTCCATCTTTAATCTGTAGTAAGTTACGTACTGATTGAGACCCTTTAAGTTCAATATTGGTCTGACTGAGCCATCCGGCTTCGGTACCACAAAAAGACTTGAATAATAACCCTGACCCTGTTGGTGTACAGGGACCGGAATCAAAACTGCCGAATCCAGTAGGGACTGAATGGCAATTTGCAGAACCCTCCTCTTGTCGTCCGACAGAGGCAACCCTGTCTTGAAAAACAGCAGAGGCGGAAGATAGTCGAACTCTATTTTGTAACCTTTTAACACTAAATTGCGGATCCACCCATCCGCGGATGTGTGGAACCACGCCAAATGGAACGTCTGAAGGCGTGCTCCCACAAACGGAGAACCGAGATGGGCTGGTAGCCCGTCATGCCACTGGCTTGTCGGTAACCTTAGCGTCCTGGCGAGTTGTGTTGGTTTGTTGGAAACCACGTCCGCGACCACGTCTAGCAGGCGTGGCTGATCCTCTGCCACGTCCTCGAAAGGGCTGAGGTCTAAAGGATTTGAACGAAGGTCCAGCGTACCTTCTTCTTGATACCGGTGGAGGCAATGGTAAGAAAACAGACTTACCTCCCGTAGCCTCAGCAATCCATGCGTCCAATTCAGGACCAACCAACTTCTTGCCATCGTAAGGCAACGCCTCTATACCTCGTTTGACCTCTGCCTCCGCATGATAAGCACGCAGCCAGAGTGCTCTTCGTGCCGTAACTAGCGACGATGAAATACGAGAAGTGAGCTGACAGACGTCAGTAGACGCTGTACAGAGATACTCCACCGCCTCAATCATTTGATTTACAAGAATTATCAGATTTTCGTCATGTAAAGCAGATTTGAGTTCTGTAAGCCATATTATGAGTGCCTTAGTGACCCAAATGCCAACCAATCCAGGTCTTAGCATCACACCTGCTGCTACATACATGGATTTTAGCATAGTTTCTATCTTGCGATCTGAAGGGTCTTTAAGCGTAGTAGCTGCGGGCACTGGTATGGTTAATTTCTTGGTAAGCTTTGACACTGAAGAATCAACTATTGGTGGATTCTCCCATGTACATGTTACCGAGTCTGGAAACGGGTAACTAGACTTAAATCTGCGAGGTATAGAAAACCGTTTATCTGGATTCTGTCGTGTTTCTACTAACATCTGATTAAGAGATTCCGACACAGGAAAACTTATTGGAGTTTTTTGTCGTTTAGTAAATACGACCTGATCATTTGTGAGAGGCTCCTCAGTTTCAGTAAACTTTAGAGACTGACGTACCGCTCTGATGAGATCATCAATGCCGGAACTGTTAAAATCCTCGCCATCTGACTCCACTTCGCCCTCCTCACCCTCATCTTGTTCCGTGAGGTCTGGCATGGAATCGTCAGAATGCAACATAGCAGACACTGGAAAATCATAAGACATATGAAATTTATCCCGTTTACCCAAAATGGATTTGGACCTTACGCAAGGCTGAGATGCCTCCGGTAGTTCTGGCGGTCTCACCATAGACTCAGATCTTACCGTTTCCCGCTCCTGACGAGCGGCGGTCAATTCTGATTGTAACCTATCTAGTACATTTACTAACATACCCCACGGAGGGTCCGGTGAGGACATTGGTTGTAAAACTGGAGCAGAAATGGTATTCTGAACCGAATTCACAAAACATACTGTACATGTGGTAGATCCATCCGGTAATACACTGTTACAGACTTTGCAATTATGCTTTTTAGTTTTTGCTGGTGCCTTACTCATTATGGCGACAGACAATACAATACACAAACACAGACACTTGCACGACTCAGTATATATATCTGGCCAAGTGCAGTACACGTGGCCAGTACTATGAAATGTGATCCCAAATTCCCACTAACACCCCTGCGCCTCCGGTGGAGTAGAGATGTAGGACAGGAACGTTCTGGAATCACAGCAGGAAGACACAGGAAACATGGTTAAAATGGCTGCCATGCTTATCCATATAATCACAGTGCAGTTTCATATTGATATTATTAACAGCCTGTGTAATCATTATAAAACAGCCTCCCTGCCAGTATAAACATCATTATATATTTATATATGTGCTATACTATCCACAGCCTGTTGCTGCTGTCCTTTCCCCCCCCCCTCGCATCTGTTCCATAGTGTGCAGTGCGGGCAGCGGGCACCCCGGTACCTGGGAGCGCTATGAGACACGGGCAGCAGCGTTCAAGCGGCGGCCGGAAGTGCGGGAGAAGCGGCGGCCGGACCCGTTGAGAGACACGGGTACCCTGTAAGAAGCGCCGGAGCAGCGGGAGAAGCGGCGGCCGGACCCGACTTCAGAGACGCGGGAGCAGTGTAGGACAGCGGGCGCTATGTTACCCGGCGGCCGGAGCAACTGCGGCGGGCGGCAGACAGCCGAAAGACACCAGCGTCTTCCCCACACGTCGGGACGGCAGCGGAAGCTGACCGCCCCGTTCTCCCCCCTCACATACCTGCAATAGTTGTCTGTAAAGAGGCTCCGACGGGGCTTCTTAGTAAGCGCCGGCCAGCCTGCAGGAAGTGTGTGTGGCTTTGAGGGAGCTCTTTCAGAGAGGCCCGACACGCCCCTGCTGCTATCAGCAGCTGCACTATCCCTGACCCTGCCTTTTGGAAGGGGGAAAGGGATGTATAAAATATAAAAATAAAAATTCAAAGAAAAAATTCAAAGTAATTGTGGACTCAGCCACATAGCTGTTACTACTTCGAGCACAGAAAAAACACTGAGAGGTACTCGGGGATATGGAGGGGTGGAGTGTTCTAAATTTAAATATTCAGTGCTGTTCCTACGGAAGCCCGTCCATATCCCAAGAGTACTCCAGTGACCCCTAGTGGATGATAAAGAAATATGCATAAAACAAAAAACTGGCACCTGATATTTCGTTCCAAGCTAGAATAATGGCACCGTAAAGTTATATTTTTGCAAATATTTTGTTCTCGTTACGCTGTCTTTTTCACCATTAAAGTGAAATAAGGTAATCTATGCATCAAACCAAAAATGTAGCCCAAACTTTGCTGAAAACAATGTTTTCTGCCCTAATGCTCTATCACATCCCAGCCCTGAGATATTTGCATTTGCGTAAGTGCCTAAAAACTCGGAAATCGGTGTCTAGCATGATTTAAAGATGGCCACCATTTTGAAAAGGAAGTTAAAAAAAAAAAATTATATATATATTTTTACTGATATGCTTGGGTGTGGTTCCTGTCTCTTTAAAAGAGTGGGACAGGGCCTAAACACATGATATAAGCATGCTGTGCATTTAAAATCCAAAAGATGCTTGTGAGCATTGCTCAGATTTGTGTAAGTCAGTGTAGGGACTGACCAAATGGGAAGGCCGTGAAGGGGCTGGTCAGCTTAACAAACTATTGCAATATTTTGGAACTAACATTCCCTGAATTCAGATGAATTGCAGTTTGAAGTGTTAATATTAGGTGAGTGTTGAATTTGTAGGATTTGTTTTTTATATATATATATATACATATATATATATATATATATATATATATAAATAAAACACTCACTTCTCCAGCGATGCAGAAAAAGTAGACAAGCCAGCAGTCACGTGTAGATGAAAGAAAGGCAGGATTTATTCCTTAACCAAACGGCATGGTGAAGTGCAGCAAATACAGCAAACACAGCCCTGAGTGAGTGTTTTATATTTATTGCTGCCTTGCACCACCATTTTTTTGCTTTATATACGTAGGCTTTGAGTGCTGTTGTGATTTTTTTATATATATATATATATATATATATATATATATATATATATATATATATATATATATATATAGGAGATTGGCGACAAAAAAAAAAATGCTATGTTTTTTAAATGATCGAGCAACCAGAAAATTCATAATTGGACCACTTCCTATGGATTGATCCTGAATGGAGGCAAAATGCCACAAGATACGGGCACTACCGAGATATATCTGCATTACAGAACTACGTTCTGGTCTATTTAATCATATACTGCAGGATACGTTGCACATTGAGGATGGCCCAATACACTCAAATTGGCAGAATGACGCTAGACTGCAAGAGAAGACTGTGCACTACATTATTTTGCAGATATTTCTCCATTACTCTCACAGCACTGACATTTCCCTCCTACATGAGAGACTACAGAATAATGGCATCTCATAGAGATATTACTGTTGTCTTACCTCCTGCCTTCTCCTAGCACATTAAGAACATGTTGGTTTTATTTTCCATTTTTTTCTTCTCACACGGTTCTAGACATTTAACATATAGATCAATTGTGCACACTATTCTTTAGGTGAATACAACAATTATCTCATACAATAAAAACTGCTTTTTCAGAATGATTGAGCACTTATTAATTATTTCATTTTGTTAATTAAATGTTGGCTCCCTCCAATTTTTGTAACAGGCTGGATTAATCACAACAGTTTAACAAGGTCCCATTTTTCCCTTTCAGTCCCATAAATGATCTCTTATGGTAGAGTCTAGTTACCCTTCGTGGAGAGGACCTTTTCCATAAACCCCTGGGTCCATCTCACCAATTACTGTATGTGGAATAGTGGCGAGCGGAGCGAGACACCGAGACCGAAGTGTGGCGAGCCCGTGAGGGTACAACGGTGCATATAGAAAACAAAATAACCTCAAACAAACTGAGAATGGACTAAAAATAAGATTTTACTCACCGGTAAATCTATTTCTCGTAGTCCGTAGTGGATGCTGGGGACTCCGTAAGGACCATGGGGAATAGACGGGCTCCGCAGGAGACTGGGCACTCTAAAGAAAGATTTAGTACTACCTGGTGTGCACTGGCTCCTCCCTCTATGCCCCTCCTCCAGACCTCAGTTAAGGAAACTGTGCCAGGAAGAGCTGACATTACAAGGAAAGGATTTTGGAATCCAGGGTAAGACTCATACCAGCCACACCAATCACACCGTATAACTCGTGATAAACTTACCCAGTAACAGTATGAACAACAAACAAGCATCACTCAACTGATGCCACATAACATAACCCTTTAGTAAGCAATAACTATATACACATATTGCAGAAAGTCCGCACTTGGGACGGGCGCCCAGCATCCACTACGGACTACGAGAAATAGATTTACCGGTGAGTAAAATCTTATTTTCTCTAACGTCCTAGTGGATGCTGGGGACTCCGTAAGGACCATGAGGATTATACCAAAGCTCCCAAACGGGCGGGAGAGTGCGGATGACTCTGCAGCACCGAATGGGCAAACTCAAGGTCCTCCTCAGCCAGAGTATTAAACTTGTAGAACTTTGCAAATGTGTTTGAACCCGACCAAGTAGCAGCTCGGCAAAGCTGTAATGCCGAGACCCCTCGGGCAGCCGCCCAAGAAGAGCCCACCTTTCTTGTGGAATGGGCTTTCACTGATTTAGGATGCGGCAATCCAGCCGCAGAATGAGCCTGCTGAATCGTGCCACAGATCCAGCGAGCAATAGTTTGCTTTGAAGCAGGAGCACCCAGCTTGTTGGATGCATACAGGACAAACAGCGAGTCAGTCTTCCTGACTCCAGCCGTTCTGGTCACATAGATCTTCAAAGCCCGGACTACGTCAAGCAACTTGGAATCCTCCAAGTCACAAGTAGCCGCAGGCACCACAATAGGTTGATTCAAATGAAAGGATGACACCACCTTTGGCAGAAATTGCGGACGAGTCCGCAATTCTGACCTATCCATATGGAAAACCAGATAGGGGCTTTTACATGACAAAGCCGCCAATTCTGACACACGCCTAGCCGAAGCTAAGGCCAACAGCATGACCACTTTCCACGTGAGATACTTTAGCTCCACGGTCTTAAGTGGCTCACACCAGTGGGATTTCAGGAAACTCAACACTACGTTAAGATCCCAAGGTGCCACTGGTG
The DNA here is from genome assembly GCF_028390025.1 of Pseudophryne corroboree. Classification (NCBI taxonomy): domain Eukaryota; kingdom Metazoa; phylum Chordata; class Amphibia; order Anura; family Myobatrachidae; genus Pseudophryne; species Pseudophryne corroboree. The sequence goes on along the minus strand of NC_086444.1, from coordinate 995,025,040 downwards.
GCACAAAAGGGGGCTGAATATGCAGCACTCCCTTAACAAACGTCTGAACCTCAGGCAGTGAAGCCAGTTCTTTTTGGAAGAAAATGGATAGGGCCGAAATCTGGACCTTTATGGACCCTAATTTTAGGCCCATAGTCACTCCTGACTGTAGGAAGTGCAGGAATCGACCCAGCTGGAATTCCTCTGTAGGGGCCTTCCAGGCCCCACACCAAGCAACATATTTTCGCCATATACGGTGATAATGCTTTGCTGTCACGTCCTTCCTAGCCTTTATCAGCATAGGAATAACTTCATCCGGAATGCCTTTTTCCGCTAGGATCCGGCGTTCAACCGCCATGCCGTTAAACGCAGCCGCGGTAAGTCTTGGAACAGACAGGGCCCTTGTTGTAACAGGTCCTGTCTGAGAGGCAGAGGCCATGGGTCCTCTGTGAGCATTTCTTGCAATTCCGGGTACCAAGTCCTTCTTGGCCAATCCGGAACAATGAGTATGGTTCTCACTCCTCTTTTTCTTACAATTCTCAGCACCTTTGGTATGAGAGGAAGAGGAGGAAACACATAGACCGACTGGAACACCCACGGTGTTACTAGTGCGTCCACAGCTATCGCCTGAGGGTCCCTTGACCTGGCGCAATACCTTTTTAGCTTTTTGTTGAGACGGGACGCCATCATGTCCACCTGTGGCAGTTCCCATCGATTTGCAATCTGCGTGAAGACTTCTTGATGAAGTCCCCACTCTCCCGGGTGGAGGTCGTGCCTGCTGAGGAAGTCTGCTTCCCAGTTGTCCACTCCCGGAATGAACACTGCTGACAGTGCTAGTACGTGATTCTCCGCCCAACGAAGAATCCTGGTGGCTTCTGCCATTGCCACCCTGCTTCTTGTGCCGCCCTGGCGGTTTACATGGGCCACTGCAGTGATGTTGTCTGACTGAATCAGCACTGGTTGGTTTCGAAGCAGAGGCTCCGCTTGACTTAGGGCGTTGTATATGGCCCTTAGTTCCAGGATATTGATGTGCAGACAAGTCTCCTGACTTGACCACAGCCCCTGGAAGTTTCTTCCTTGAGTGACTGCCCCCCATCCTCGGAGGCTTGCATCCGTGGTCACCAGGACCCAGTCCTGTATGCCGAACCTGCGGCCCTCGAGGAGGTGAGCACTTTGCAGCCACCACAGAAGAGACACCCTGGCCCTGGGGGACAGGGTTATCAGCCGATGCATCTGAAGATGCGATCCGGACCACTTGTCCAACAGATCCCACTGAAAGATCCTCGCATGGAACCCGCCGAAGGGAATGGCTTCGTATGACGCCACCATCTTTCCCAGGACTTGCGTGCAGTGATGCACCGATACCTGTTTTGGTTTTAGGAGGCCTCTGACCAGAGTCACGAGCTCCTGAGCCTTCTCCTCCGGGAGAAACACCTTTTTCTGGTTTGTGTCCAGAATCATGCCCAGGAAGGGCAGACGCGTCGTAGGAATCAGCTGCGACTTTGGAATATTCAGAATCCAGCCGTGCTGTTGCAACACTTCCTGAGAGAGTGCTACGCTGATCAGCAACCGCTCCCTGAACCTCGCCTTTATGAGGAGATCGTCCAAGTATGGGATAATTGTAACCCCTTGCTTCCGAAGGAGCACCATCATTTCCGCCATCACCTTGGTAAATATTCTCGGTGCCGTGGACAGGCCAAACGGCAACGTCTGGAATTGGTAATGACAGTCCTGTACCACAAACCTGAGGTACTCCTGATGAGGTGGATAAATGGGGACATGCAAGTACGCATCCTTGATGTCCAGAGACACCATAAAATCCCCTTCCTCCAGGCTTGCAATGACCGCCCTGAGCGATTCCATCTTGAACTTGAATTTCTTCAGATAAATATTCAGGGATTTTAAATTCAAAATGGGTCTGACCGAACCGTCCGGTTTTGGTACCACAAACATGGTGGAATAGTAACCCCCTCCCTGTTGAAGGAGGGGAACCTTCACGACCACCTGCTGGAGATATAGCTTGTGAATTGCTGCCAACACTACCTCCCTTTCCCTGGGGGAAGCTGGCAAGGCCGATTTTAGGTAACGGTGAGGGGGCGTCACCTCGAATTCCAGCTTGTATCCATGAGACACAACTTGTATAGCCCAAGGATCCACCCGTGAGCGAACCCACTGGTGGCTGAAATTTCGGAGACGCGCCCCCACCGCTCCTGGCTCCGCCTTTGGAGCCCTAGCGTCATGCGGTGGATTTAGTGGAAGCCGGGGAGGACTTTTGTTCCTGGGAACTAGCTGCATGGTGCAGCTTTTTTCCTCTACCCCTGCCTCTGGCAATAAAGGATGCACCTCTGACTTTCTTGCTTTTCTGTGAACGAAAGGACTGCATTTGGTAATACGGTGCTTTCTTTGGCTGTGAGGGAATATATGGCAAGAAATTTGACTTCCCAGCCGTAGCCGTGGAAACTAGGCCCGAGAGACCGTCCCCAAACAATTCCTCACCCTTATAAGGCAACACCTCCATGTGTTTTTTAGAGTCGGCATCACCTGTCCATTGCCAAGTCCATAAGACCCTTCTGGCAGAAATCGACATTGCGTTTATTCTAGAGCCCAGCAGGCAAATGTCCCTCTGGGCATCCCGCATATATAGGACAGCGTCTTTGATATGTCCTAGGGTCAGTAAAATAGTCTCCCTGTCCAGGGTATCTAACTCCTCAGACAGAGTATCTGTCCATGCTGCTACAGCACTACACATCCAGGCCGCAGCAATTGCTGGCCTCAGAAGAGTACCAGAATGTGTATAAACAGACTTCAGGATACCTTCCTGCTTCCTATCCGCAGGATCCTTTAGGGCGGCCGTATCCTGTGACGGCAGGGCCACCTTCTTAGATAAGCGCGTCAACGCTTTGTCTACCCTAGGGGAGGATTCCCAGCGTAACCTATCCGTTGGCGGGAAAGGATACGCCATAAGTAATCTTTTGGAAATCAGTACTTTCCAATCAGGGGAATCCCACGCTTTTTCACATAACTCATTTAATTCATGTGAAGGGGGAAAAGTCACTTCTTGCTTTTTCTCCCCAAACATATAAACCCTCTTGTCAGGGACAGGGTTTTCCTCCGATATGTGCAATACATCCATCATTGCTATAATCATGTATCGGATGGCTTTAGTCATTTTAGGCTGCAACTTTGCATCATCGTCATCGACACTGGAGTCAGAATCCGTGTCGACATCTGTGTCAACCAACTGGGATAGTGGGCGCTTTTGAGACCCTGACGGCCTCTGAGCTGTAGAATCAGACACGGGTTGAGACCCTGACTGATTATCCAACCTTTTATGCAAGGAGCTTACGTTATTATTTAACACCTTCCACATATCCATCCAATCAGGTGTCAGCGCCGTCGGCGGCGACACCACATTCACTTGCACTTGTTCTGCCTCCACGTAACCGTCCTCGTCATACATGTCGACACAAACGTACCGACACACCGCACACACACACAGGGAATGCTCTAATTGAGGACAGGACCCCACAAGGCCTTTTGGGGAGACAGAGAGAGAGTATGCCAGCACACACCCCAGCGCTATATAACCCAGGGATTACACAGTAACTTAGTATTTACCCAGTAGCTGCTGTTTATGATAATTTGCGCCTAAATTTATGTGCCCCCCCTCTCTTTTTACCTTTTTTCTACCTTGATACTGCAGGGGAGAGCCTGGGGAGCTTCCTCTCAGCGGAGCTGTGAAGAGAAAATGGCGCTGGTTAGTGCTGAGGAAGAAGGCCCCGCCCCCTCAGCGGCGGGCTTCTGTCCCGGGTCTGTGTAATAAAATGGCGGGGGCTCGTACATATATACAGTGCCCAGCTGTATATATGTGTCTTTTTGCCAAGAGGTATCCTAATTGCTGCCCAGGGCGCCCCCTCCTGCGCCCTGCACCCTACAGTGACCGGAGTGTGCGGGTAGTGTGGGCGCAATGGCGCACAGCTGCAGTGCTGTGCGCTACCTCATGTGAAGACAGGAGTCTTCTGCCGCCGATTTCGATGTCTTCTTGCTTCTGCCGGCTTCTGACTTCTGGCTCTGCGAGGGGGACGGCGGCGCGGCTCCGGGAACGGACGACAAAGGTTAAGATCCTGTGTTCGAACCCTCTGGAGCTAATGGTGTCCAGTAGCCTAAGAAGCGCAACCTAGCCGCAGTTAGTAGGTTTGCTTCTCTCCCCTCAGTCCCACGTAGCAGAGAGTCTGTTGCCAGCAGAAGCTCTCTGAAAATAAAAAAACCTAACTAAAATACTTTATTAGCAAGCTCAGGAGAGCTCACTAAAAGCACCCAGCTCTGGCCGGGCACAGATTCTAACTGAGGTCTGGAGGAGGGGCATAGAGGGAGGAGCCAGTGCACACCAGGTAGTACTAAATCTTTCTTTAGAGTGCCCAGTCTCCTGCGGAGCCCGTCTATTCCCCATGGTCCTTACGGAGTCCCCAGCATCCACTAGGACGTTAGAGAAGTGCTGTAAGAGCAGAAGTTCGCTTATGCTCTCTCTTGCTGTCACTTCCTGGTCCTGATCACGAAGGGAACATAGACACAATCTATCTCTTGTGTATTGAGAGGAGTGACCTGCGACCTCTGTTACATCTCATTTTTAAAAATGTTCTATGATGGAATATATTATGATCAGTGAAGGTAAACCACACCTGAATTACCTCACTTGCCATTTATAAAAGATACTGTATCCCCCTACTGTACAATAAAAAGGATATCAGAAAACACCTCAGTGTGGTGTGACCTGCATTAAACTACTTATATGTGGTTTCATGGGTTGAAAAAAAAAAAAAAGAAACAGTTTTTAAAACAAAAAGCTACGAAAATAACAGTTATGGTAAACTTACCGTTGATAACTATTTCTCCTAAGTGCACAGGATCCACATGATAACATTGGGATATGAGGTAGCGACAGCGGATTGGCACCAAACGATCAAAGCTTTCGGCTTCTCAGAATACAACGGGCCCGTCCCTATATCCCCGTTTCCTGGCTCAGGCAATTCAGTTGTTTTCCAAAGCTCAAGGCATGAGCATCATAGAGAGCCCTAATCAGGAGAGAAGAACACACATGTACACCCGTCCGTACAAGAAGAAAGAGGTTAGTAAGTGAAAGGATCCTCAAATCATATGCGTCAGGGTGAGAACCCTGTGTACTTAGGAGAAATAGAATTTTCAACGGTAAGTCTACCATAACGATTATTTCTCCTGCAGGGTCCACAGGTTATCCACAGGATAACATTGGAATGTCCCAAGGCAATTTAATGGTGGGGACGCTCCTGATTGGACAGGAGAATACTTCGCCCGAAAAAGCGTCCTGAGTGGCAAAGGTATCAAAGGCATAATGTCTAATGAATGTGTTAATGGAAGACCATGTGGCTGTCTTACATATCTGTTCTCCTAAGGCACCACGTTGTGATGCCCATGACGGACCTACCTTACGAGTACAGTGAGCAGAGACATTACCTGGAACAGGGAGATTAGCTTGAGAATGAATATGCTTCTGAAATCGTCATTCAAAGCCACCTCGCCAGTGTTTGCTTGTCAGCAGGCCATCCTCTCTTGTGAAATTCGTAGAAAATGAAGAGTGTGTCTGTTTTTCTGATGGCACTGGTACGATCCACATTGATCCTTAAAGCACGGACTACGTCCAACGATGCATCACCCTCAGAAAGGTCCGGCCCTTGGAAAACCGGGACTACAATTCTTTCGTTAAGGTGGAATTTAGAAACCACCTTAGGAAAATACCCAGATTTGGTTCTGAGAACCGCTCTATCTGGATAAAATAATCAGAAAAGGAGGGTCGACATAACAATGCCCCTAAATCTGATACTCTTCTAGCTGAAGCAATAGCCAGTAGAAAGAGAACTTTAGCTGTTAACCATTTAAAATCCACTCATTTTAGTGGTTCAAATGGGGCAACTTGAAGGGCCTTAAGGACTAAACGTAAGTCCCAAGGCACTGAAGGAGGAACAAAAGGAGGTTGAATGTGCAGCATTCCCTGGAAAAAAGTGCACACATCCTGTAGGTTAGCAATTTTCTTTTGGAACCATACAGTCAATGCTGACAATTGCACTCTCAAGAAAGCCACCCTTAGTCCTTTGTCCAACTTAAGGAATGCTAGGACTCTGAAAGACCTAGGATCAAAATTCCAGTCACTGCACCACTGAATATAGGCTTTCCATATTCTGTGATAAATGCAAGCAGAAGGTTTCCTTGCTCTGAGCATTGTTTGAATGACCTGTTGTGAGAATCCTCTTGCTTTCAGGATGGAAGTCTCAAAAGCCACGTCGTCAAAGACAGTTGATCCAGGTGCTTGGACCCGGAGACAATAGATCTGGATGTTGAAGGAGTAGGAATGGAGCATCCATTGACAACCTCTGCAGATCTGTGTACCAATGTCTTCTGGGCCAAGCCGAAGCTGTTAGTATCAAGGCGCCCCTTCCTTGTTTTGCCTTTCGCAGGGCAATTGGTGGAAGCACATAGGCCACACGAAAGTCCCATCTCACTGACAGGGCATCCACAAAGATCCTTTGTTCTTGACCCGTATGCAGGAACTTTGTTGTTCTGACGGGATGCCATTAGATCCATCTCCGGTACTGCCCACTTGTCTGCCAGAATTTGGAAGACCTGGAGGTGTAAAACCAATTCGTTTGCATGGGTGTAGTATGTTATGCCGGCAGTCGGGATCCCTGCGCCCAGCATACAGTTGCCGGGATCCCGACCACTGGCATGCCGGCAGCGGGGTGTGCGCAAATGGGCCCCTTGTGGCCCCTTGCTCGTCACGCTATTTATTCTCCCTCCAGGGAGGTCATGGACCCCCAAGAGGGAGAATAGTTGTCGGTATGCCGGGTGTCGGAATTCCGACACCGGTATACTGAGCGCCGGGATCCCAACTGCCGGCATACTGAACACCATTCTTTTCTATGACTGGCGTGTGGACTGAGAAAATCCGCTTCCCAGTTTAGGACTCCCGGAATGAACACTGCGGACAAGGCTGAATGATGAAGTTCTGCCCACTTTAACGTGTGACTTACCGCCTTCATTGCATTTTGGCTGCGAGTTCCTCCCTGATGGTTGAGGTACGCTACTGCCGTTGCAATGTCCAAGTGGTTTGGCCCGAAGTTCCAATATATTTATTGGCAGGCAACTTTCTTCCTTGGCTCACTGCCCCTGGAAGCAACTCCTTCCTCACACCGCTCCCCAGCCCTGAAGGCTGGCATTCGTTGTCAGAATTTCCCAATCTGAAATCCAAAAGGGTCTCCCTTTGTCCAGATGGGATGTCTGCAGCCACCGGGCTAATTACCTCCTTACTTCCAGAGGAAGGAACATAGTCTGCGTTTTTATTGCCTGATGAAAACCATTCCATTTGGAAAGGATCAGACATCGCAGAGGCCTCCAGTGGAACTCGGCATACTCCACCTTGTCGAATGTCGACACCATCAACCCTATTACACGCATTGCTGCATAAATGGATACCCTTTGACTGTGTAGCAGCTCCTGAATCTTTGACTGAATTTGGGATATTTTGTTCAGAGGTAAAATTACTCTCTGAAGACTCGAATCCAACACAGCCCCCAAGTGAGTGATCCGTTGTGACGGAACCAGGGACGACTTTGGCCAATTTATGAGCCAACCGTGTCTCTGCAAACAAGCTATTGTCTGCTGCAGATGACACTGAAGCAATTCCGGAGATTGTGCCAGGATTAATAAATCATCAAGGTATGGAAAAATCCTTATCCCCTGCTGACGGAGATAAGATGCCAATACCACCATAATTTTGGTGAACACTCTGGGAGCTGTGGCCAGTCCAAACGGTAGGGCCTGAAACCGAAAATGTTGCTGGAGGATAGCAAACCTGAGACAGCGCTGATGGGACAGTGCTATATGAACATGAAGGTAAGCATCCTGGATATCCAGGAATACCATAAAATCCTCCACATCCATGGCCAACATAATGGAACGTAAAGTCTCCATATGAAACTGAGGCACCCAAATGTACTTGTTCAGCACTTTGAGATTGAGTATGGGCCAGAACGACCCATTTGGCTTCTGGACTAGAAACAGGTTGGAATAAAAACATTGTCCTCGTTGTGCATCAGGAACTGGAATTATCACTACTGACTGAAGCAACTTCTCAACTGCCTCTTGCAAAGGCCTCGCCTTCGTTTCCACTGAAAAAAAACCTTTGAGGAGGGTGTTTCTTGAAAGCAAACGCATAACCGTGAGATACCACTTCTTGCACCCAGGCATCTGTGGTAGACTGCTGCCAGATCTGTGCAAACTGAAGAAGTCGTCGGCCTCCCACCCTAGGGTCCCCCAGGTGGAGGCCCACACCATCAGGCTGATGGTTTATCTTCGAGTTTGGAAGCCGGCCCTCTGGTAGCCCAATGCTTTTTAGTCTTACCAGACTTGTCAGATTGAGACTGTTTGCCATAACACTTTCCTTTTGCTTTTCCTCGAGTCCGAAAGGGTCAAAAAGCCTGGAAAACTAGGCTTGGATTTATGTGTAGAAAGAAATTTCACTTTCTTGAAGTCTGCTTTTGACTCCAAAATACTGTTTAATATTTTACTAAAAAGAATATCTCCAGTAAAAGGCAGAGACTCCAGAACCTTCTTAGCTTTCCATGTACGTAGCCAAACCGCTCTGCGAGCTGCTACTGCTGAGGCTGATGCCTCAGAGGCAATTGTACCCATATACAAGGCTGCTTCTTCCATAAAATAGCTGTATGTTTGATATGTGCAATATCGGATTTTTGCTCTCTAGATGCCATTGAAGGTCATATTCCAATGCATCAGACCAGGTTGCCACTGCTTTTGCCATCAAAGCCGAAGCCATGGCTGGTCAAATGATTGCCCCAGACAAGGAGAAAATGGTTTTAAGAAACCATTTTTTTCCCCTATCAGTGACCTCATTTAATGATGTTGAAGGCAGAGGTAATGTAGGTTTTCGCACCAATCGGATGACATGCGTATCTACTTTAGGAGCCACCTCCCTTTTTAAATAGTCCCCAGCCAGAAGAGGATAATGGGAATTCCATTTCCTTGGAATTCTAAACTTCTTACTGGGTGTAACCCAAGCCTCTTGCATAATTTCCGTCAGCTGTTCTAACCCAGGAAACTCAGTCCTAACTATTTTGGGACATTTAAACACAGGTGCCTTAGATCTTAACAAAGGCTCTGCTGCCTCCTCTAAGGACAGAATGGCTTTCATAGCACTAATTAGCTCAGGAATGTCCACTGAGCTGAGGCCTTCCTCGTCTCTGTATGCAGACCCGTAGTGCGATGAATCCTCATCCTCTGACGAGTCCTCATCTGAAACATGTGTAGACTGCGAAGATGTTGTTTCATGTCTATGTGATTTACATACCACTGGCCTTTTAGACTGTTTCTGTTGAGATGCTGCCGATTCCTGTACTGGATGTTATAACCCCCAGGTAGAATGTTGCATGTAAGGGTTCACAGGATAACCTATCCCTGGTATAGGAGCTGGCATTATCCGCTCAGCTATACTGGATAAACGTCTGTGCAAAAGTAGCTCATGGGGGTTCAAACTGAACCTGTGACTGCCTCGGATTATTCGAGGCTTTGGTGAAAGCTAAATCAATTTGAACATAATCCCTTTTGAACCAGATCCTGAGAGGTTAACCCAGCTTTGCAAGACAAACATGGCATGAATGTTGGTGCTGCTGTGTAGAGTGTATCTTCCTCACCCTTGCCTCTCAGACATGATAAATAAATCACACACCTCTACAGTGTTAACTACACAAATTGTGACTGCAATCACTCTAAAATTTGTTAAAGTGACATACTGTACAATCCTATCCCTCCCTGCTTTGCACCAGCATTGAGGATCGGAATACACAGAAACTGACAGAAAATAGTAAAGTCAGCAATCACACTAACTCACATAATCAACTACAGATACATTTCAAGTATGTAGGAGAAACATATTACTGCAATACCTGCAATAGTTTACAGACTCACATGCATCAGGCACTTAAACACTATTTGTACTAAAGGTAGATAGAGACTTCGTGCTGTATCACCCAGCTCAGGAGAGGGGGATACAGGGAGACTTCACCCAGCTTCCAGGATCGATCAATACATTAGTGAACGCTAAGTGGCTCCATACACTATTCGTGTACACAATCGCCCCATGAACCTACAGCGAACAAAGACGCCTAAGTGAACACCGACACACCAGTCATACAGCTGCCTATGCTGCGACTGGGTCCTTTTAGATACACAGCGTCTTAGACAGAAGCGGAAACTCAGTTCATGGAGGGAAACTCGGAGGAAACTGGTCATGAACCGGGGGGAGGGGTGACCAAGGGAGTGTCTTACTCCCCAATGCTGACATCAACCCTAGGAATTGCGGCCTCATACTACCCCTGGAGCCTATGATCCCTGAGGCCTAGCGCTGGTGCACCCGAGATGGCAGCCGAGTCAGCGACTGTTCCGTAGTCTACATCCCGAAACAGTGCGGCTGTGTCTCGTGTTTCCCCTACAAAGCGGAACCGATGCCTTACATTCTCCCCATGCTCCGGCCACAGCCTGGTAACGTCTGCTGGACTTGCTAGTGCATCCTACACAGACACACTGCAGGGAGTTGTTGGCACGACTCTTTCTAAAAAGCGTCTTATACGTACCTTAGAAAGATCGCTCCAAAAATATAGTAAGACTACAAAAATAAAATAAATAAGCTTATGGCTGCTAAAAACCAGCAACCCATTGACCATGGTCCAGCTCCTGCCGCACCAAACAAAAAGCTGAATTGCCTGCGCCAGGAGCCGTGGATATAGGGACGGGCCCGTTGCATTCTGGGAGGCCAAAAGCTTTGATCGTTTGGTGCCAATCCGCTGTCGCTACCTCATATCCCAAGGTTATCCTGTGGATAACCTGTGGACTCTGCAGGAGAAAAAGCATTCTTTGGTTGAAACCAGTAAATGTTTTTGTGAAAAAATTGAATCCTGCTTATTATATTAATACTTTGAAACAGTGTTATGTATTAGTAACCTTGATCAACCATGTTTCAATGCTTTCTAAAATTAACAATCCAAAGTTATTAGGCTTTGATACAAATCATTTTACATCTTTCAATAAACCCAATTTTTTACTGCTTATTATTCCTAATATGTCTGAATATATTTAGACATACAAAATACACTCAGAGAGATCTCAACAGGACTGAAGGTTTTGAATTAAACATAAAGGAGATTAAACCATGAGGTGTTTCTGTGTATTGTCTCTTTAATGTGTTGGATTTGTTGACCCTTTAAGATTGAAAATGTTAGTTGTGGTTTTCTCCTATAGGATTGTTAGCTGAGGAGTTTGTAGAGTCTTAGCTGATGCTAGGCAGATATAGTACTTCTCTGATTTAGTTCACCCTCCCCATATCTCTGTTGTGTGAGTAAATTTACTGCATTAGTTCAGCTCACGCAAAAGAAGACCACAAGTAACTGAAAACAGGATTTATATACCTACGGTAAATCCTTTTCTCGTAGTCCATTTAGTACCATGGGGTATAGACGGGTCCTTGGGAGCCTTCGGCACTTTAAGACTTTAAATGTTTGGACTGACTCCTCCCTCTATGCCTCTCCTCCAGACCTCAGCATAGAAACTGTGCCCGAGGAGACGGACAACTTTGAGAGAAGGATATTACACAGATAGTGGCGAGATTCACACCAGCTCACACAAAATTCATAACCATGCCAGTCAACATGTAACATAAACAAACATGCCAACGAGTATGAAACCAATACAGCAACTGCTGAACCATTACTTAACAAGTAACAATGCAGGAAAAAGGAGCACTGTGAACACCTCCTGATGAAAGTCCCATTCTCCTGTATGGAGATCATGTCTGCTGAGGAAGTCTGCTTCCCAGTTCTCCACTCCCGGAATGAAGATTGCTGACAATGCTTTTGCATGTTTTTCTGCCCAGAGGAGAATCCTTGTTACCTCTGCCATTGTCACTCTGCTTTTCGTTCCACCTTGACGGTTTATGTAAGCAACCGCTGTTACATTGTCCAACTGGACCTGAATGGCTTGATCTTGCAGAAGATGCGCCGCTTGTAGAAGGCCGTTGTAAATGGCTCTCAACTCCAGAATGCTTATGTGAAGAATTTTTTCTTGACTTGACCATCTTCCTTGGAAGCTTTCCCCCTGCGTGACCGCTCCCCAACCTCGGAGACTTGCATCTGTGGTCAATAGGATCCAGTTTTGTATCCCGAACCTGAGTCCCTCGAGTAGGTGAGGTCTTTGCAGCCACCAAAGCAGCAAAATTCTGGCTTTTGGCGACAGACTTATCCGGTGATGCATGTGTAGATGCGAGCCGGTCCAGTAGATCTAACTGGGAGAACCTGGCATGGAATCAACCGAATTGTAGAGATTCGTACGAGGCTACCATCTTTCCCAGCAGGCGGATGCATTGAAGAACAGATACCCGGGGTGGTTTCAAAACTTCCCGGACCATTGACTGGATTTCCAAAGCTTTCTCCTCGGGATGGGGGGGGGGGGGGGGGATCTCTGGACCTCTGTGTCCAATATCATCCACAGGAATGATAATCTCCTTGTTGGTTCCAACTGTGATTTTGGAAGATTCAGAATCCAGCCGCGTTCCTGAAGCAATTTCAAGGATATTTGCGACGTTCTGCAATAACTTCTCCCTGGAGTTCGCCTTTATCAGCAGATCGTCCAGGTACGGAATTATGTGGAACCATCATCTCCGCCATCACCTTGGTGAATATTCTTGGTGCTGTGGAGAGACCGAACGGTAACGTCTGGAACTGGTAGTGACATTCCTGAACAGCAAACCGCAGGTATGCCTGATGTGAAGGCCAGATGGGAACATGCAAGTATGCATCCTTGATGTCTACAGACACCATGAATTCCCTTGCCTCCAAACTGGAGATCACCGCTCTTAGAGACTCCATCTTGAATTTGAATTTCTTTAGAAAATGATTCAACGATTTGAGGTTTAACAAATAGGCTGGAATAAAATCCTCTTCCCTGTTGTAATACTGGGACAGGGGCAATCACCCCTTCTTGAACCAATTTTTGAATTGCTTTCAGCACCCTTTCTCTTTCTGATATGGAAACTGACAAGGTTGATTTGAAAAATCTGCAAGAGGGAAGCTCCTGAAACTCCAGCTTGTGACACTGAGCCACAATCTCCAGCACCCAGGGGTCCAGGTCCGATAGGGCCCAACTTTGACTGTAGAGTTTCAGACGTGCTCCCACCTGAGTGGTCTCCCGAAGGGGAGCCCCAGCGTCATGCTGAGGATTTTGAGGAAACAGAGGCTGTCTTCTGTTCCTGAGACCCTGCAGCTGCTGCAGGCTTCCTACCCCTTCCACGGCCTCTTCCCGCGAAGAAGGGGGTTACTCTGGTCCTTCTGGACTTGGCGGCCCGAAAGGACTGCATTGAAGGAGCAGAGTAAGGTTTTCTTGCAGGTAGTGCTGCGGAAGGAAGAAAAGCTGACTTACCCGAAGTAGCCGCTGATATCCACGCATCCAGTGCGTCCCCAAATAGCGCCTCACCTGTGAAAGGGAGGGTCTCTATACTCTTTTTGGATTCAGTGTCTGCGTTCCATTGGCGCATCCAGAGACCTCTGCGAGCCGATACTGCCATCGAGGAAATTCTAGAATTCAACAATCCAATGTCCTTCATGGCTTCTACCACGAATCCCGCCGAATCCTTTGTGTGACCTAGAATTAAGACAACATTATACCTATCAATTGTATCTAGATTATCTTGCTCAGAATATGATATTTTGCTAGAGAGTTGAGATATCATTCCTTTCAAACTATCCAGCCACTCTGGTTCAGTCCCTGAGGGACGAGTCAACATATTACAAAGCTTCCTCTAAGGATGAACTCTCTGCAGCTTCGAATACATTTTCATTAGATATGACACAACGTGTACTTTCACCCACAGTCACACGGGAAACTATCAGGGACAGTCTCCCACTAAAGAATGTCAGAGGAGCCCAGAGATTAGAGCCAGCCTGCACCGCGCTATATATGAAGCGTTTTACATACAGATATAAACTCTTCAGCGCTGTAATCCTCAATTTAGGCTATTTCACCTAAAAAAACAACACTCCCCCCCCCCCCCCCCCACTGGTACGGCAGTGGCGTTATGAGGAGGTCAGCATCCCTGTCAGCGTCCTTATCAGTGATCCTGCAGGGAGAAAATGGCGCTGGTGAGTGCTGGCTATGCAGTAAGAAGAAGCCCCGCCCCCAAGAATGGCACGGCGCTCCCGCATTTTTATTATTTATACTGGCCTGAGGAATTTTTCGGCAAACAGCGGGTTAGAACCCATGTTTGCCAATATGGACAGTGAGAGTAGGTTTAATGCTGCTCCGAGCGCCCCTCTCACGCTCTGCACCCTGTACAGACTGAGCATGCCGGAGCGCAGCGTCCCGCCGCTGCGCTTTACCTTATAGCCACCATCGATGACCGGGGAACCCTCTCTCTGCAGGTCATCGGTAAATGCTCACCACTATTCTGACTTCTGGCTCTGTAGGGGGTGGCGGCTGTGCTGCAGGAGTGAGTGGTCGCCTCAAGGGGCTTGCGATCAGTACCCTCAGGAGCTTAGTGGCCTGTCAGCTGGAGCAGAGAGCCATGAACTCTTTAGGAAGTTGGTTCCTGCCCCCCCCCCCTAAGTCCCACAAAGCAGGGAAGCTGTTGCCAGCAGCTTCTCTAAAAATAAAAAAACCTTAGAAATGTCTTTACCAGTAAAACTAGCTGCGTCCGGCTCCACCGGGCACAATTTCTAAACTGAGGTGTGGAGGAGGGGCATTGAGGGAGGAGCCAGTACACACATTTAAAGTTTTAAAGTGCCGAAGGCTCCCAAGGACCAGTCTATATCCCATGGTACTAAATGGACCCCAGCATCCTCTAGGATGTTAGAGAAATGTGGAATACCACCAGGGGATTCCCTTATAATAAACTTTTTTAAGAAGCCACGGCAGCGTGCATGTAGTCACAGCATATTTAAAAAAAAAAACTAACTTTTTTGTTTTGTTAAACATTTGGTTTAAACCATGCTAAATCAAAGTAGGTTAAACCAGCCAACCCTGGTGGCTTCTAAAAAACCATACATTAGGCTAAAAGGTGTATAATTATATACACACACACATACATGGGGAATTCAAATAGCCCAGATAATTTAATGGGCACAAAAACAGGGCTTTTTCGCATCTGCTTGCTTCGGACTATTCAATTAGAGCATTTTGTGCACCTGTTAAATTATCTGTTTTGGGGCAAAAACACAGAGAAATCTTTGATAAGTTCACAGACCTACAATGCATCCGGAAAGTATTCACAGCGCTTCACTTTTTCCACATTAGGTTATGTTACAGCCTTAATCCAGAATTTAATAAATTAGTTTTTTCCCTCAAAATTCTACACAAAATACCCCAGAATTACAACGTGAAAAAAAGGTTTTTTTACATTTTTGCAAATTTATTAAAAACAAAAAACTAAGAAATCACATGTACATAAGTATTCACAGCCTTTGCCATGAAGCTCAAAATTGAGCACAGGTGCATCCTGTTTCTATTGATCATCCTTGAGATGTTCCTACAGCTTAATTGGAGTCCACCTGTGGTAAATTCAGCTGATTGGACATGATTTGCAAAGGCACACAAAGCAGAAGTGTGATATAAAAGCTAAGCAATTACGGTTAGCAGACCAACAATGAAGTCTATGAGGAAACCAGCAGTACATAGGTTACACAATTATTTCAGCTTGGGGCTCCCTAAAGTTTTAGTAAACTGTTGTGTGCAAAACAAAAAAAATTGTATTTACAAAAATGGGTGCCCGACATCGCTATTCAATTGTTTTTGGGAGCCCACTACTTATTGCGCCCAAATGCATCAGGTTTAGATGAGTCAAACAGCTAAACTCGTCTAAAGCTCTGGGCGTGACAAGAAAAATTAGGTTTGCCTGGCCATAATCCCGTAATTATGTTTGGCTACCCATAATTTTGCACATTTCTGCTAGTCATCTTGGGAGAGTGCAAGCAGAAAATATGGGCACCCACAGCACCCATACCCGATAGGGGCAACAACTGAATTATTCCGTCAGGTTCCCATTACTTAGCAGCATGCAAAAAATAATTAGATCTCAACCTTCTGGGTCCAGTGGGGACACGGTCTCAGAAAAGCCTGTGCTTTGATCTATTTACAATGCATTACTTATATCTGTGGGTGTGTCTACCCAGGATATGTATGTATGCAGGCTGTTGATCAATTTTGGACATTAAAAAGACGTTGATATTTGGTCCTTGAGTGCCGTGTCCGTTCTGAACATTCACCTGTTCTGACTCCACCATGTATATGTGTGTGCATGTATGTGTATATATATATATATATATATATATATATATATAGTGGGTCCTGCAACTTCTTCTACATACTACAGGAGTGAGCAGAGTGCAGAAACCATTTGACAACTGTCCACACCCCTGCTTACCAGGCAAGAATGAGCATACATGAGTGATAGGAGCAGAGCGGAGGCTGAAACCAGCAGCAGCAGTCTACTCATTAGATACTATAAACACCAGAACTTTTATCCTAACTTGTAGTTTTAGGTGGAATTGTTAGTTAAGCACTTTATATGAACTTATCTATTTGTGAATGTAATTAAACAAAACAACACATTTTGTATAGTTTTCAATTTGAATTGCCTTTAACTGAAAAAAAAAGGACCAAATACAATGGAAGCAAGTTACATAATCAGAAAAGGCTCCAAACCTCATATCAACATGGAAATGTAAAAGCTTACCAGTTTTACAACCCAACAGTTTTTACTGCTAAATACTGCAACAAATTGAACTGTGTTATTCAGCAAAGCCAAAACATACAAGGTCAGCAGCCTACCCGAATCTCTTGAAGGTTGTGGAAGTTGTTTCCAACTCTGACCGATATTTTACTTGGTGTGTAGCTCTCGTCTGACTTGTAATCAGCGTAAATGCATAAAGCCTTCACAGTAGTCTTTCTTCTGCAAGCCAGGAAAACAGAGAGCATAGTAAGGTAACCACAAGAACTAATCAAAATGATTTTACAGCGCTGTTCAAATTTTGGGAATCGTGTTCTTTTATGTGCTTAGTAATCTGTAAAGTCTTGGCGCATAAAGATCAACACAACAGGTCTTACTACACACTACATGAAGTCTCAACAATCTAGTAATTAAGAAACCATGAAAGCACAACAGCAATTTCAGGTTTTGTGGGTTAAGAAAAACATGATGAGGGTTAATTTCCAATTAGAGCTAGTAACTACATTATGGAATTGCTGGATCCAATTTACAATTATTTATTCTCCGTAAGCTTTAATTAAATGTAATGATAAAAACCATATTTTGTATCTGGCAAAACTCATAAAATGAGCCAGCACACACAAGACAATAAAACAATATATATTTCTATGAATGAGCTGCTATTTACAGGAAAATAAAAAGATTTCCTACACACGGAGAGATCTGACTAGATTGCTTAGATTTTAAGCACAGATCTCTCATGTGTATGCCCCCCAGCGATAGCGATGCGTGGCTCCGCGCGTGGCTATCGCAGGTGCTAGATTGGCCTGCAGGCAACATCTAGCACATCGCTCAGTTCAGCTGCTGGGTGAAATGAGCGCCCCCCTCGCTGAGCACACATCACGCTGTGCTAAGCGGGGGGAGAGATGTGTGCTGAGCAGTCACTTATAGATCGCTCAGCACACATCTCTCTCCCCGTGTGTACCCCCCTTTAGAAGCGACTTCTGGAGATAAGGGATTTACATGGCAGCCTTTTGCAATCAGTTCTTTACAGACTGGGAATCCGGATCATGACACAACCATCTTCTTACACAGGATTCCCAGCTACAAAACTACTTGCTCTTTATTTTGATTGCTCTATATTAGTCCTATTAAACAGATACTTACTCTACTGTAGCTTCAATAACTATACATTCAATTTAATGAAAACTCATAAAATCCCCAAAAAATAGAGTGCATAAACATGGCTTACAGCTACATTGTCACCAATGCCTCTGCAGACCCAACATCAAGCTTTATTTCTATATTAAACTGGAAAGTTTATTCAAGTGAAAGATACTGATTTACCTACTTTACCCATGTGATAAATGTAGCTAATAATGCCAGGTTAGGGTAAAAGATATGACATTATTGTACCTCCATGACAGCTTAATGTGTAGCAAGAAGTTTGTAAAATCACTGTGAACGGATTACATGGCTGCTCAATGAGTGGAACCACCACAGCACGCAACTACAGGCAACATGACATGAAAGCATAGTGGTAAGGAAACAGGCTTCTAGATCCCAAAGAGAGCTCTGTGTGGAGAATATACTGTATGTTGTCCCAGTACTGTGTAATTATATATATATATATATAGTGCTCATGCTAGGCTGTTTTAGCAGGGCGCCGCGCACTGCCAGATTTTTTAAGTGCAAAAAATGCCGTCTGGGCCACGCTGGAGCGACCAGAATTAGTATTCCTTTTTCTTGCTTGAATTTCCGAAGTACCGCGGGTAGGAGTGACACTGGAGGGAACACGTATGGCAGCCGAAAGTTCCATGGAATTGCCAGTGCGTCCACGAACGCTGCTTGAGAATCCCTTGTCCTTGATCCGAAGACCAGAACCTTGTGATTGTGTTGAGACGCCATCTATGTCTGGTAGGCCCCACTTGTTCACTAGGAGTTAAAAGACTTCTGGATGAAGACTCCACTCCCCAGCGTGAACATCCTGATCTGCTTCCCAGTTGATGACTCCGGGGATGAACACTGCCGATATTGCTGGCAGATGGCGTTCAGGCCAACTGAGGATTTTTGATACTTCCAGCATTTCCATATGGCTTTGAGTGCCGCCTTGATGATTTATGTACGCCACCGTGGTGGCGTTGTCTAATTGTACTTGAAAAGGCCTGTTCTGTACTAGAGGCAGGCCAGTGTCAACGCATTGAACACCGCCCGCAATTCCAGAATGTTTATCGGGAGGAGATACTCCTCCCTGGTCCACCGACCCTGGAGAGAGTGTTACTCCAACACCGCGCCCCAACCCTGCAGACTGGCATCCGTTGTCTGGAGGACCCAGTTAGAGATCCAGAAGGGACTTAACCGCGGTAGCCGTGGCAATCCACGCATCCAGCACCTCCCCAAAGAGAGCTTGACCTTTGTATGGTAGGCCTTCCACACACTTCCTGGATTTCGCGTTGCGCAGCCAGAGACCTCTGCGAGCCGAGACTGACATGGAGGAGATCCCAGCAGCCATGGAACCCAGGTCCTTCATGGAATCCACCAGGAACCCTGCAGAATCCTGAATATTACGTAAAAATAAATCAACGTCACCTTTGTCCAGCGTAGTCGATTCCTCCTGCAGAGTGATTGACCACCTGGCAATAGCTTTAGCAATCCAAGCACAGGCTATAGTAGGCCGCAATATAGCCCCTGAAGCCGTGTAAATGGATTTTAGCGTAGCATGCACATAGCGATCTGCCGGGTCTTTTAACGCGGTAGATCCCGGGACCGGTAATACCACCTGCTTGGACAGCCTGGAGACAGAGGCACCGACTATCGGCGGAGACTCCCATCTCTTCCTATCTTCCTCTGGGAAGGGAAAAGCCACCAAGACCCTCTTGGGAATCTGGAATTTCTTTTCCAGAGTTTCCCACGCTTCAAAGATAGCATTCAATTCTTTGGATGCTGGAAAAGTGAGGGGGGGGGCTTCTTATTATCTGTGAAGAAGGCCTCCTTCACCTGTTCCGGAGCTGTGTCCGAAATGTGTAAAAATAAGATTTTACTCACCGGTAAATCTATTTCTCGTAGTCCGTAGTGGATGCTGGGAACTCCGAAAGGACCATGGGGAATAGCGGCTCCGCAGGAGACTGGGCACAACTAAAGAAAGCTTTTAGGTCACCTGGTGTGCACTGGCTCCTCCCACCATGACCCTCCTCCAAGCCTCAGTTAGGACACTGTGCCCGGACGAGCTGACATAATACGGAAGGATTTTGAATCCCGGGTAAGACTCCTAACAGCGACACCAATCACACCGTATAACTCGTGATACTATACCCAGTTTAACAGTATGAAAACAACTGAGCCTCTCAACAGATGGCTCAACAATAACCCTTTAGTTAACAATAACTATGTACAAGTATTGCAGACAATCCGCACTTGGGATGGGCGCCCAGCATCCACTACGGACTACGAGAAATAGATTTACCGGTGAGTAAAATCTTATTTTCTCTGACGTCCTAGTGGATGCTGGGAACTCCGAAAGGACCATGGGGATTATACCAAAGCTCCCAAACGGGCGGGAGAGTGCGGATGACTCTGCAGCACCGAATGAGAGAACTCAAGGTCCTCCTCAGCCAGGGTATCAAATTTGTAGAATTTTGCAAACGTGTTTGCCCCTGACCAAGTAGCAGCTCGGCAAAGTTGTAAAGCCGAGACCCCTCGGGCAGCCGCCCAAGATGAGCCCACCTTCCTTGTGGAATGGGCTTTTACTGATTTAGGATGCGGCAGTCCAGCCGCAGAATGCGCCAGCTGAATTGTGCTACAAATCCAGCGAGCAATAGTCTGCTTAGAAGCAGGAGCACCCAGTTTGTTGGGTGCATACAGGATAAATAGCGAGTCAGTTTTCCTGACTCTAGCCGTCCTGGAAACATAAATTTTCAAGGCCCTGACTACGTCCAGTAACTTGGAATCATCCAAGTCCCTAGTAGCCGCAGGCACCACAATAGGTTGGTTCAAGTGAAAAGCTGATACCACCTTAGGGAGAAACTGGGGACGAGTCCTCAATTCCGCCCTATCCATATGGAAAATCAGATAAGGGCTTTTACATGACAAAGCTGCCAATTCTGACACACGCCTGGCTGAAGCCAAGGCCAATAACATGACCACTTTCCACGTGAGATATTTTAGATCCACGGTTTTAAGTGGCTCAAACCAATGTGATTTTAAGAAACTCAACACCACGTTGAGATCCCAAGGTGCCACTGGAGGCACAAACGGGGGCTGAATATGCAGCACTCCTTTCACAAACGTCTGAACTTCAGGTAGTGAAGCTAGTTCTTTCTGGAAGAAAATCGACAGAGCCGAGATCTGTACCTTAATGGAGCCTAATTTCAGGCCCATAGTCACTCCTGCTTGTAGGAAATGCAGAAATCGACCTAGTTGAAATTCCTCTGTTGGGGCCTTTTTGGCCTCACACCAAGCAACATATTTCCGCCCTATGCGGTGATCATGCTTTGCAGTTACATCTTTCCTGGCTTTAATCAGCGTAGGAATGACTTCCTCCGGAATGCCCTTTTCCTTCAGGATCCGGCGTTCAACCGCCATGCCGTCAAACGCAGCCACGGTAAGTTTTGGAACAGACAGGGCCCCTGCTGCAGCAGGTCCTGTCTGAGCGGCAGAGGCCATGGGTCCTCTGAGATCATCTCTTGAAGTTCCGGGTACCACGCTCGTCTTGGCCAATCCGGAACCACGAGTATTGTTCTTACTCCTCGTTTTCTTATTATTCTCAGTACCCTTGGTATGAGAGGCAGAGGAGGGAACACATAAACTGACTGGTACACCCACGGTGTCACTAGAGCGTCCACAGCTATCGCCTGAGGGTCCCTTGACCTGGCGCAATATCTCTCTAGTTTTTTGTTTAGGCGGGACGCCATCATGTCCACCTGTGGCCGTTCCCATCGATTTACAATCAGCGTGAAGACTTCTGGATGAAGTCCCCACTCTCCCGGGTGGAGGTCGTGCCTGCTGAGAAAGTCTGCTTCCTAGTTGTCCACTCCCGGAATGAACACTGCTGACAGTGCTAGTACGTGATTTTCCGCCCATCGGAGAATCCTTGTGGCTTCTGCCATTGCCATCCTGCTTCTTGTGCCGCCCTGTCGATTTACATGGGCGACTACCGTGATGTTGTCTGACTGGATCAGTACCGGCTGGTGTAGAAGCAGGGATTTTGCCTGACTTAGGGCATTGTAAATGGCCCTTAGTTCCAGAATATTTATGTGTAGGGAAGTCTCCTGACTCGACCATAGTCCTTGGAAGTTTCTTCCCTGTGTGACTGCCCCCCAGCCTCGAAGGCTGGCATCCATGGTCACCAGGACCCAGTCCTGTATGCCGAATCTGCGGCCCTCTAGAAGATGAGCACTCTGCAGCCACCACAGCAGAGACACCCTGGTTCTTGGAGACAGGGTTATTAGGCGATGCATCTGAAGATGCGATCCGGACCATTGGTCCAACAGGTCCCACTGAAAAATTCTGGCATGGAACCTGCCGAAAGGAATTGCTTCGTAAGAAGCCACCATCTTTCCCAGGACCCGCGTGCAGTGATGCACCGATACCTGTTTTGGTTTCAGGAGGTCTCTGACTAGAGATGACAGCTCCTTGGCTTTCTCCTCCGGGAGAAACACTTTTTTCTGGACTGTATCCAGAATCATACCCAGGAACAGTAGACGTGTAGTCGGAACCAGCTGTGATTTTGGAATATTCAGAATCCAACCGTGCTGGTGTAGCACCTCCTGAGATAGTGCTACTCCCACCAACAACTGCTCCTTGGACCTCGCCTTTATTAGGAGATCGTCAAAGTATGGGATAATTAAAACTCCCTTTCTTCGAAGGAGTATCATCATTTCCGCCATTACCTTGGTAAACACCCTCGGTGCCGTGGAGAGTCCAAACGGCAGCGTCTGGAATTGGTAATGGCAATCCTGTACCACAAATCTGAGGTACTCCTGGTGAGGATAGTAAATGGGGACATGCAGGTAAGCATCCTTGATGTCCAGGGATACCATGTAATCCCCCTCGTCCAGGCTTGCAATAACCGCCCTGAGCGATTCCATCTTGAACTTGAATTTTTTTATGTATGTGTTCAAGGATTTCAAATTTAAAATGGGTCTCACCGAACCGTCCGGTTTCGGTACCACAAACAGTGTGGAATAGTAACCCCGTCCTTGTTGAAGTAGGGGCACCTTGATTATCACCTGCTGGGAATACAGCTTGTGAATTGCCGCTAGCACAGCCTCCCTGTCTGAAGGAGTAATCGGCAAGGCAGATTTTAGGAACCGGTGGGGTGGAGACGCCTCGAATTCCAGTTTGTACCCTTGAGATACTATTTGCAGGATCCAGGGATCCACCTGTGAGCGAGCCCACTGATCGCTGAAATTTTTGAGGCGGCCCCCCACCGTACCTGGCTCCGCCTGTGGAGCCCCACCGTCATGCGGCGGACTTGGAAGAAGCGGGGGAGGACTTTTGCTCCTGGGAACCTGCTGTTTGTTGCAGCCTTTTTCCCCTACCTCTGCCTCTGGACAGAAAGGACCCGCCTTTTCCACGCCTGTTTTTCTGAGTCCGAAAGGACTGTACCTGATAAAACGGCGCCTTTTTAGGCTGTGAGGGAACATGGGGTAAAAATGCTGACTTCCCAGCAGTTGCTGTGGAAACTAGGTCCGAGAGACCATCCCCAAATAACTCCTCACCCTTATACGGCAAAACTTCCATGTGCCTTTTTGAATCTGCATCCCCTGTCCACTGGCGAGTCCATAAGCCTCTCCTAGCAGAAAATAAGAATTTACTTACCGATAATTCTATTTCTCGTAGTCCGTAGTGGATGCTGGGGACTCCGTAAGGACCATGGGGAATAGCGGCTCCGCAGGAGACTGGGCACATCTAAAGAAAGCTTTAGGACTATCTGGTGTGCACTGGCTCCTCCCCCTATGACCCTCCTCCAAGCCTCAGTTAGGATACTGTGCCCGGACGAGCGTACACAATAAGGAAGGATTTTGAATCCCGGGTAAGACTCATACCAGCCACACCAATCACACCGTACAACTTGTGATCTGAACCCAGTTAACAGCATGATAACAGAGGAGCCTCTAGAAAAGATGGCTCACTACAGCAATAACCCGATTTTTTGGTAACAATAACTAACTATGTACCAGTATTGCAGACAATCCGCACTTGGGATGGGCGCCCAGCATCCACTACGGACTACGAGAAATAGAATTATCGGTAAGTAAATTCTTATTTTCTCTAACGTCCTAAGTGGATGCTGGGGACTCCGTAAGGACCATGGGGATTATACCAAAGCTCCCAAACGGGCGGGAGAGTGCGGATGACTCTGCAGCACCAATTGAGAGAACTCCAGGTCCTCCTCAGCCAGGGTATCAATTTTGTAGAATTTTACAAACGTATTTGCTCCTGACCAAGTAGCTGCTCGGCAAAGTTGTAAAGCCGAGACCCCTCGGGCAGCCGCCCAAGAGGAGCCCACCTTCCTTGTGGAGTGGGCATTTACAGATTTTTGGCTGTGGCAGGCCTGCCACAGAATGTGCAAGCTGAATTGTACTACAAATCCAACGAGCAATAGTCTGCTTAGAAGCAGGAGCACCCAGCTTGTTGGGTGCATACAGGATAAACAGCGAGTCAGATTTTCTGACTCCAGCCGTCCTGGAAACATATATTTTCAGGGCCCTGACAACGTCTAGCAACTTGGAGTCCTCCAAGTCCCTAGTAGCCGCAGGCACCACAATAGGTTGGTTCAGGTGAAACGCTGAAACCACCTTAGGGAGAAACTGAGGACGAGTCCTCAATTCCGCCCTGTCCGAATGGAAAATCAGATAAGGGCTTTTACAGGATAAAGCCGCCAATTCTGACACGCGCCTGGCCCAGTCCAGGGCCAACAGCATGACCACTTTCCATGTGAGATATTTTAACTCCACAGATTTAAGTGGTTCAAAACAATGTGACTTTTGGAACCCAAAAAACTACATTGAGATCCCAAAGTGCCACTGGAGGCACAAAAGGAGGCTGTATATGCAGTACCCCTTTTACAAACGTCTGAACTTCAGGGACTGAAGCTAGTTCTTTTTGGAAGAAAATTGACAGGGCCGAAATTTGAACCTTAATGGACCCCAATTTCAGGCCCATAGACACTCCTGTTTTCAGGAAATGTAGGAAACGACCCAGTTGAATTTCCTCCGTCGGGCCTTACTGGCCTCGCACCACGCAACATATTTTCGCCAAATGCGGTGATAATGTTTTGCGGTTACATCCTTCCTGGCTTTGATCAGGATAGGGATGACTTCATCCGGAATGCCTTTTTTCCTTCAGGATCCGGCGTTCAACCGCCATGCCGTCAAACGCAGCCGCGGTAAGTCTTGGAACAGACAGGGTCCTTGTTGGAGCAGGTCCCTTCTTAGAGGTAGAGGCCACGGATCCTCCGTGAGCATCTCTTGAAGTTCCGGTTACCAAGTCCTTCTTGGCCAATCCGGAGCCACGAATATAGTGCTTACTCCTCTTCATCTTATCAATCTCAGTACCTTGGGTATGAGAGGCAGAGGAGGGAACACATACACTGACTGGTACACCCACGGTGTTACCAGAGCGTCTACAGCTATTGCCTGAGGGTCCCTTGACCTGGCGCAATACCTGTCGAGTTTTTCCCAACGGTTTATAATCATGTGGAAGACTTCTGGGTGAAGTCCCCACTCTCCCGGGTGGAGGTCGTGCTGAGGAAGTCTGCTTCCCAGTTGTCCACTCCCGGAATGAATACTGCTGACAGTGCTATCACATGATTTTCCGCCCAGCGAAGAATCCTTGCAGCTTCTGCCATTGCCCTCCTGCTTCTTGTGCCACCCTGTCTGTTTACGTGGGTGACTGCCGTGATGTTGTCCGACTGGATCAACACCGGCTGACCTTGAAGCAGAGGTCTTGCTAAGCTTAGAGCATTGTAAATGGCCCTTAGCTTCAGGATATTTATGTGAAGTGATGTCTCCAGGCTTGACCATAAGCCCTGGATATTCCTTCCCTGTGTGACTGCTCCCCAGCCTCGCAGGCTGGCATCCGTGGTCACCAGGACCCAGTCCTGAATGCTGAATCTGCGGCCCTCTAGAAGATGAGCACTCTGCAACCACCACAGGAGGGACACCCTTGTCCTTGGTGACAGGGTTATCCGCTGATGCATCTGAAGATGCGACCCGGACCATTTGTCCAGCAGGTCCCACTGGAAAGTTCTTGCGTGGAATCTGCCGAATGGGATTGCTTCGTAGGAAGCCACCATTTTACCCAGAACCCTTGTGCATTGATGCACTGAGACTTGGCTCGGTTTTAGGAGGTTCCTGACTAGCTCGGATAACTCCCTGTCTTTCCCCTCCGGGAGAAACACCTTTTTCTGGACTGTGTCCAGGATCATCCCTAGGAACAGAAGATAAGTCGTCGGAACCAGCTGCGATTTTGGAATATTGAGAATCCAATCGTGCTGCCGCAACACTAACTGAGATAGTGCTACACCGACCTCCAACTGTTCCCTGGATCTTACCCTTATCAGGGAATCGTCCAAGTAAGGGATAACTAAAATTCCCTTCCTTCGAAGGAATATCATCATTTCGGCCATTACCTTGGTAAAGACCCGGGGTGCCGTGGACCATCCATACGGCAGCGTCTGAACTGATAGTGACAGTTCTGTACCATAAACCTGAGGTACCCTTGGTGAGAAGGGTAAATTTTGACATGAAGGTAAGCATCCTTGATGTCCCGAGACATCATGTAGTCCCCTTCTTCCAGGTTCGCAATCACTGCTCTGAGTGACTCAATCTTGAATTTGAACCTCTGTACGTAAGTGTTCAAAGATTTTAGATTTAGAATCGGTCTCACCGAGCCGTCCGGCTTCGGTACCACAACAGTGTGGAATAATACCCCGTTCCCTGTTGCAGGAGGGGTACCTTGATTATCACCTGCTGGGAATACAGCTTGTGAATGGCTTCCAAAACTGTCTCCCTGTCAGAAGGAGACATCGGTAAAGCCGACTTTTAGGAAAACTGCGAGGGGGAGATGTCTCGAATTCTAATTTGTACCCCTGAGATATCACCTGAAGGATCCAGGGGTCTACTTGCGAGTGAGCCCACTGCGCGCTGAAATTCATTGAGACGGGCCCCCCACCGTGCCTGATTCTGCTTGTAAAGCCCCAGCGTCATACTGAGGGCTTGGCAGAGGCGGGAGAGGGTTTCTGTTCCTGGGAACTGGCTGATTTCTGCAGCCTTTTTCCTCTCCCTCTGTCACGGGGCAGAAATGAGGAACATTTTGCCCGCTTGTCCACGAAAAGACTGCGCCTGATAATACGGCGTCTTCTCATGTTGAGAGGCGACCTGGGGTACAAACGTGGATTTCCCAGCTGTTGCCGTGGCCACCAGGTCTGAAAGACCGACCCCAAATAACTCCTCCCCTTATTAAGGCAATACTTCCAAATACCGTTTGGAATACGCATCACCTGACCACTGACGTGTCCATAACCCTCTACTGGTAGAAATGGACAACGCACTTAGACTTGATGCCAGTCGGCAAATATTCCGCTGTGCATCACGCATATATAGAAATGCATCTTTTAAATGCTCTATAGGCAAAAATATACTGTCCCTATCTAGGGTATCAATATTTTCAGTCAGGGAATCCGACCACGCCAACCCAGCACTGCACATCCAGGCTGAGGCGATTGCTGGTCGCAGTATAACACCAGTATGTGTGTAAATACATTTTAGGATACCCTCCTGCTTTCTATCAGCAGGATCCTTAAGGGCGGCCATCTCAGGAGAGGGTAGAGCCCTTACAAGCGTGTGAGCGCTTTATCCACCCTAGGGGGTGTTTCCCAACGCACCCTAACCTCTGGCGGGAAAGGATATAATGCCAATAACATTTTAGAAATTATCAGTTGTTATCGGGGGAAAACCACGCATCATCACACACCTCATTTAATTTCTCAGATTCAGGAAAACTACAGGTAGTTTTTCCTCACCGAACATAATACCCCTTTTTGGTGGTACTCGTATTATCAGAAATGTGTAAAACATTTTTCATTGCCTCAATCATGTAACGTGTGGCCCTACTGGAAGTCACATTTGTCTCTTCACCGTCAACACTGGAGTCAGTATCCGTGTCGGCGTCTATATCTGCCATCTGAGGTAACGGGCGCTTTAGAGCCCCTGACGGCCTATGAGACGTCTGGACAGGCACAAGCTGAGTAGCCGGCTGTCTCATGTCAACCACTGTCTTTTATACAGAGCTGACACTGTCACGTAATTCCTTCCAACAGTTCATCCACTCAGGTGTCGACCCCCTAGGGGGTGACATCACTATTACAGGCAATCTGCTCCGTCTCCACATCATTTTTCTCATCATACATGTCGACACAAACGTACCGACATACAGCACACACACAGGGAATGCTCTGATAGAGGACAGGACCCCACTAGCCCTTTGGGGAGACAGAGGGAGAGTTTGCCAGCACACACCAAAGCGCTATATATATACAGGGATAACCTTATATAAGTGTTTTTCCCCTTATAGCTGCTGTATTGTTAATACTGCGCCTAATTAGTGCCCCCCTCTCTTTTTTAACCCTTTCTGTAGTGTAGTGACTGCAGGGGAGAGCCAGGGGAGCTTCCCTCCAACGGAGCTGTGAGGGAAAATGGCGCCAGTGTGCTGAGGAGATAGGCTCCGCCCCTTTTTCGCGGACTTTTCTCCTGCTTTTTTATGGATTCTGGCAGGGGTTAAAATTCATCCATATAGCCCTGGGGGCTATATGTGATGTATTTTCGCCAGCCAAGGTGTTTTTATTGCTGCTCAGGGCGCCCCCCCCTAGCGCCCTGCACCCTCAGTGACCGAAGTGTGAAGTGTGCTGAGGAGCAATGGCGCACAGCTGCAGTGCTGTGCGCTACCTTGGTGAAGACAGGATGTCTTCTGCCGCCGATTTTCCGGACCTCTTCTGTCTTCTGGCTCTGTAAGGGGGCCGGCGGAGCGGCTCTGGGACCCATCCATGGCTGGGCCTGTGATCATCCCTCTGGAGCTAATGTCCAGTAGCCTAAGAAGCCCAATCCACTCTGCACGCAGGTGAGTTCGCTTCTTCTCCCCTTAGTCCCTCGATGCAGTGAGCCTGTTGCCAGCAGGTCTCACTGAAAATAAAAAACCTAAACTAAAACTTTCACTAAGAAGCTCAGGAGAGCCCCTAGTGTGCACCCTTCTCGTTCGGGCACAAAGATCTAACTGAGGCTTGGAGGAGGGTCATAGGGGGAGGAGCCAGTGCACACCAGATAGTCCTAAAGCTTTCTTTAGATGTGCCCAGTCTCCTGCGGAGCCGCTATTCCCCATGGTCCTTACGGAGTCCCCAGCATCCACTTAGGACATTAGAGAAATGGACAATGCACTTATTTAAGATGCCAGCCGGCAGATCTCCCTCTGTGCATCTCTCATGTATAAGACTGAGTCTTTTATATGCTCTATGGTTAGCAGAATAGTGTCCCTGTCTAGGGTGTCAATATTTTCTGACAGGGAATCTGACCACGCAGCGGCAGCACTGCACATCCATGCTGACGCAATAGCTGGTCTAAGTATAATGCCTGAGTATGTATATACAGACTTCAGGATCGCCTCCTGCTTTCTATCAGCAGGTTCCTTGAGGGCGGCCGTATCCGGAGACGGTAGTGCCACCTTTTTAGACAAACGTGTGAGCGCTTTATCCACCCTAGGGGGTGTCTCCCAACGTGACCTATCCTCTGGCGGGAAAGGGAACGCCATTAGTAACTTCTTAGAGATTACCAATCTTTTATCAGGGAAAGCCCACGCTTCTTCACACACTTCATTTAATTCTTCTGATGGGGGAAAAACTACGGGTAGTTTTTTCTCCCCAAACATAATAACCTTTTTAGTGGTACCTGGGTTTATATCAGAAATTTGTAACACCTCTTTCATTGCTTCAATCATGCAACGAATGGCCTTAGTGGACATTAGACTAGACTCATCGTCGTCGACACTGGTGTCAGTATCCGTGTCGACATCCGCGTCTGCCATCTGAGGTAGCGGGCGTTTTAGAGCCCCCGATGGCCTTTGAGACGCCTGGACAGGCACGAGCTGAGAAGCCGGCTGTCCCGCATTTGGCATGTCGTCAAATTTTTTGTGTAAGGAGTCGACACGTGCACGCAATTCCTTCCATAAGTCCATCCACTCAGGTGTCTGCCCCGCAGGGGGTGACATCCCTTCTATAGGCATCTGCTCCGCCTCCACATCATTATCCTCATCAAACATGTCGACACAGCCGTACCGACACACCGCACACACACAGGGAATGCTCTAACAGAGGACAGGACCCACAAAAGCCCTTTGGGGAGACAGAGTGAGAGTATGCCAGCACACACCAGAGCGCTATATAATGCAGGGACTAACTGAATTATGTCCCCTATAGCTGCTGTTATATATACTGCGCCTAAATTTAGTGCCCCCCCCTCTCTTTTTTACCCTTTTCTGTAGTGTAGACTGCAGGGGAGAGCCAGGGAGCTTCCTTCCAGCGGAGCTGTGAGGGAGAAATGGCGCCAGTGTGCTAAAGGAGATAGCTCCGCCCCTTTTTCGGCTGACTTTTCTCCCGCTTTTTTATGGATTCTGGCAGGGGTAATTATCACATATATAGCCTCTGGGGCTATATATTGTGATTATTTTGCCAGCCAAGGTGTTTTTATTGCTGCTCAGGGCGCCCCCCCCTAGCGCCCTGCACCCTCAGTGACCGGAGTGTGAAGTGTGTATGAGGAGCAATGGCGCACAGCTGCAGTGCTGTGCGCTACCTTGGTGAAGACTGATGTCTTCTGCCGCCGATTTTCCGGACCTCTTCTTGCTTCTGGCTCTGTAAGGGGGACGGCGGCGCGGCTCCGGGACCGAACACCAAGGCCAGTTCCATGCGGTCGATCCCTCTGGAGCTAATGGTGTCCAGTAGCCTAAGAAGCCCAAGCTAGCTGCAAGCAGGTAGGTTCGCTTCTTCTCCCCTTAGTCCCTCGCTGCAGTGAGCCTGTTGCCAGCAGGTCTCACTGTAAAATAAAAAACCTAATTATATACTTTCTTTTTAGAAACTCAGGAGAGCCCCTAGTGTGCATCCAACCTCGGCCGGGCACAAAATCTAACTGAGGCTTGGAGGAGGGTCATGGTGGGAGGAGCCAGTGCACACCAGGTGACCTAAAAGCTTTCTTTAGTTGTGCCCAGTCTCCTGCGGAGCCGCTATTCCCCATGGTCCTTTCGGAGTTCCCAGCATCCACTAGGACGTCAGAGAAACATCCCTAACAGCCTCAATCATCAACTGCACCCCCTTGGCAAGTGATGCTGTCCCCCTTGACACATCCCCGTCACCGTCTGCAGCATCAGAGTCGGTGTCCGTGTCATCCTGCATAACTGCAAGTGCACGTTTGTGAGAATGTACCGCAGGGGACCCCGAGGAGGCAGTATCAGACCATACAACCATAGAGGACTGGAGGACTTGAGTGGCATGCTCAGTCCTAACAACTCTATCAGAAATCTGAGAAATAGTCACCTTCAGAGAGATTAACCATTCTGGCTCTCTAGCTGGGATCTGTGCTAAAACAGTGCAATCCTGATTACATGGAATGAAGTCTTCCTAGGAAGACAAATCTTCTGCAGCATATGAAACAGTGTCCATAGACATGTTGCGCACACACACTCAAACACCCCACAAACACACAGGGTATTATGAAGACAGAGTTTCCCCCCAAGAATGGCAGAGAGACACAGAGATTGGAACCAACCCACACACAGCACTGTCAAAGGTATAGGGAGTCCCTTACCAGTGCTGGCTGTGTCCCTTAATAGGTGACACAGCCTGTACACAGCCTCCCCCCCTTCTACAACCCCCTTGGTACCGTACAGACAGCTGGAGATTGCTCTGGAGGGACCTGGTTCCACTTGTAGTAAGTGCAGGCAGGAGAAAATGGCGCTGAACGCTGCAGGGTCCGCTCTGAGAAGCTCCACCCCCTCAATGGCACTGTCTTCCTGCTCACTGATAGATTATACTGGTCGGAGGAGTTGCGCTGGCCTGGATCCACAGACCCCAACAGACTTGCAGTGGACAGTGTAGGATTAGGCGCTGGCCCAGGGCGCCCCTCCCAGCACCGCACCGCAGTACCGCTGAGCCATCACGGAGCGCGGGTGAGACCGCGCTCCTTACCCTAAGGCCGCCTGCTTCACACTGTCCCCCTGTTTGCAAGGGGGGACAGTGACTCACTCGCCACCTCTTCAGCTCCCGAGGGGGTGGCGTTCAGACCCCTCTGAAGCCAAATGTTCAGTCAGCGGGAGCATTTTTTAAACTGAGTATGGTAGGAGGGGCATAGAGGGAGGAGCCAGCCCACACTATTAAACTCATAAAGTGCCAATGGACCCGTCTATACCCCATGGTACTAATATGCATCCTCTAGGATGTAAGAGAAATCTTTTTTTTTTTTTTTCTTTCCCCCCCCCAAACATCGAAACATTGATCGGGAACATCGCGGCCATCGGAACATTGCAACCATCGCAGCTTTCATTTTGAAAGCCGGGACAGCCTGCAGGTATACAGGGGGGTCTGGGGGTGGCTTGGGAGGGTTCATTTATACTCCCCTGCGGCTGCCATGGTCTGCAGCTGCTAGAGGGGGGGGATCCTGCCGTGCTGACCGATCGGCAGTGATCGGCAGCACGGCAATCAGTGGGGGAGAGTGCAGGGAGGCAGAGGGACCTTCCCGTCACTCTGACAGCAGCAGCGGAGGGAAGTTTATCTTCCCTGCCTGGCATGGTCGCATCTGATGCGACCATGCCAGGCAAGTGGTTAATAAGCATTTGGACTGCTGCCACTGAATATGGTCTATGAAAGAAATAGTAGGACATCCACTACAGAAAGGACTCTGGAAGCACAAGAGGGGCAGTTAGATGCAGATCTAGCTACTCAGAATGCAGTGGTCTGTGGGCCTAATTCAGACCTGACCGCAGCAGCAAATTTGCTAACAAATCGGCAAATCCATGTGCACTGCAGGAGGGGCAGATATAACATGTGCAGAGAGAGTTAGATTTGGGTGGGTTATTTTGTTTCTGTGAAGGGTAAATACTGGCTGCTTTATTTTTACACTGTAATTTAGATTTCAGTTTGAACACACCCCACACAAATCTAACTCTCTCTGCACATGTTATATCTGTCCTCCCTGCAGTGTACATGGTTTTGCCCATTTGCTAACACATTTGCTGCTGCGATCAGGTCTAAATTAGGCCCAGTGTGCGCAGTACTGAGCACAGAATGTGCCATAGCTCATCCTCAGCATTTATCTATTTAAATGGTTGCAGCTGGCCATCTGAGCTGTGGCAGTCGCTGTTGAAGAGAGAAAGAGAAATGCAGATGTGGAGTCATCTTGTTCTACGTAAAAGGAAAGTCATTTTATTTAATGATGAGACATGGCTGATCTCTATATTTAAAGAAGGAAGGAAAAAAACTAGCGGAATGCCAATAGAGTGCTGATGGGAGCTATCGACATTGGATTTTTAATCAGTGCACCTAAATATCAGGAAGCCACTAACTGGAAATGCACCACAGGAAAAACTCTTCACAAGTTCATACAGATGAGCCCAAAATGTTTAACTGTTTTTTACTTACATTTTTCAAAAGTAGGAGGGCAATATGGGGAATGGGCTCTCTTTCCCCCACATTCACCAAGACTTGTACATTGGAGAGGTGGTGGGGTGCAATACATAAATTGCTGAAACGGTGTTCAGCGGTCAGGTGAAGGAAATTAGATTACTCTGTGTATCTGGGAATAACTATTAAATGAAGAATAATCTTTGTCAAAGTATATTTTACAATGAAATGTCTTTTTTTTCTTTCGGATAAGTAAATAATTTGTTTTGTACAATAGACAAAGAGAGATATTTTTAATAGAAACCTATTCATGAATAAATCACGTCTGAATCCATGTGATTCTTCTCGCTTTGCATAGTGACTACTGCACTGATTGAGCTGGAACAGTGCCTATTTGGAAGTTCATGGGTACTGGCAGTAGGCCATTTAAATCCTGTATGAGATAAGTATGAATTTACAGTTTACAGTTATATATATTTAGCTGAGAAGTCAGAACGATGTGTCAGCCTCCTGGAACTCAATTTTTCTGTAATATAGTGTAAATCATTTTCTTTGAAATGCTTATTGTTATAAAGCAAGCCTAGCCAACCTGTGGCACTCCAGATGATGTGAAATTACAAATCCCAGCATGCACTGCCACAGTTTTAACAATTCCTAATAAGAAAACTGTGGCAAGGCATGATGGGACTTGTAGTTTTACAACAGCTGGAGAGCCACAGGTTGTCCAGGCCTGTTATAAAGACTATCTACCATTTGATTTGAAAGTATTGAAAACCCAAATATGTACCGAAACTGAATATTCACTAAATGAGGTTGAGATCCATCCGATTGCCAGTAGGTTTCAAGATTGTCATCTCGTAACTGATCGACTCCAAATCCTTAAAAAAATAAAACAGATACTAGGTTATTTAATAATGGACATTTAGTTTAAAGTGGCAGCTAAAAAAGTTCACAAACCACAACAGAGAATGTGTTTCTTCATATATGAAAAATAAAAACCCACTATTTGGTTGCATCCATAATCAGCATGGATATACTGTAGGGCTAAATAGGTCACTGCAGAGTACGGATTCGTTATTGGCCCCGACCACTATTGGGAATTACTTCAGGGAACTGAGCGGCTCCCTGACACTGGAATTTATGATTTAAATCACCTCACAAGTATCCCTGGTATACTGGTAAATGTTCTGGACTGTGTCCCTTTGGGTAGTTTAAGACTTTATCTATTATTGCTAGCATGAATTCATGACTTCAAGCTACATACAGTTGTAGGTTATCTTATCTGCCTACCTGTGTGACCATAGTTATATTTCAGCTTGTAGGAAATTTTGTGCTGCAATGTTTATGACTTTTGTTAGATGGCCATTTTATTGTTTTTATATGATTTTTAGTATATGTATCTAAATGTACTGTATGTTACAATCTATACTGGATGAATTTGATTTTAGGCTAACTGATTGATTAACAATACAGAAACCATCTGACTCAGAGTGGGCGATTCAGTTGGGGGGCTACGTGGAAAGACGTAAATACCACATTTACATGGATTTTGAATTTTTGCTGCCATCAAGTAGCTTCTGCCATCTAGCATCTATTCCACTAACTTCTAACATAGTGGCATGTGCCTATTTCTCACTAGTACAAAAATACAAAACCCTGGTATTATATTTAGTTATATTCTAAAAAAGTAATTTTGAGCCATGTGCCTCTTTTCCATTGAGCCCCTCAATTGTTTGAGAGAATTAGCTTCCATCTAAAGCAGCTGAGAGTTCATTCAATTGTTTTGGTTGACCAGTCCTGAGGCTGCACTTATCGCAAATTTCTGCTCACACCCTCCTGAGGTGCGAGCAGAAACCAGCATAACGTATGGCTATGGGGTGCGAGAATGCGGGCTGGTTGCATAAACAATTGGATTAGCACCCTCACACTTTAGACAGGAGTTAATTCACTCAAACAAATGAATTGTCACGTTAGTTTGTTCATTTGTTTTGTATTTTAAGTTGAGCTGCCTGTCTTTTTGTTTATACTTCTTTATGTTGTAAATCACCCAGAGATTTATTCAATGTACAGATGAAGCCATGTTCATCTTCGCTGCGATGCGGCACGCTGCACGGTGTGCCAGGCTGTGATTATTCACATGGGATGTTGGGTACTTTCTTATTTCATTCTTGTATATAGCAGGGTAATCCAAACTGGGTACCTCGGGTTGATGGTCCAGGACTAACTCAAATTATTTATGGTCAATGTAAAAATAGGATTTTAATACCTACCGGTAAATCCTATTCTCTTAGTCCATAGAGGATGCTGGGGATGCTTCAAGAACCATGGGGTATAGACGGGATCCGCAGGAGACATGGGCACACTATAAGACTTTGAATGGGTGTGAACTGGCTCCTCCCTCTATGCCCCTCCTCCAGACTCCAGTTATAGGAACTGTGCCCAGGGAGACGGACATTTCGAGGAAAATGATTTATTTAATTATTTTAAACTAAGGTGAGATACATACCAGCTCACACCACTAACACGCCGTACAACATGGCATTAAACAACAACGCATGCAACGGCATGATCAACAACAGTCACAGATTGACTGAACTTAACGCAACATAAGCGTAACTATAACCAAACTGCAGATACAGCCCGCACTGGGACGGGCGCCCAGCATCCTCTACGGACTAAGAGAAAAGGATTTACCGGTAGGTATTAAAATCCTATTTTCTCATACATTCTAGAGGATGCTGGGGATGCTTCAAGAACCATGGGGTTTAGACCAAAGCTCTAGAACGGGCGGGAGAGTGCGGTTGGACTCTGCAGCACCGAGTGACCAAACAAGAGGTCCTCCTCAGCCAGGGTATCAAACTTGTAAAACTTCGAAAAGGTGTTTTAACCCGACCAAGTAGCAGCTCGGCAAAGTTGTAACGCCGAGATTCCCCGGGCAGCCGCGCAGGATGAGCCCACCTTTCTGGTAGAATGGGCTTTCACCGATTTCGGTAACGGCAATCCTGCCGTAGAATGAGCCTGCTGAATCGTATTACCAATCACCCGCGCAATAGTCTGCTTAGAAGCAGGAGCCCCAATCTTGTTGGGAGCCCACAGGACAAACCGAGCCTCTGTTTTCCTAATCTGCGCCGTTCTGGCGACATAGATCTTCAAAGCTTTGACCACATTGAGAGACTTTGACTCCGCCAAGGCGTCAGTAGCCACTGGCACCACAATTGGCTGGTTAACATGAAATGATGAAACCACTTTTGGCAGAAATTGCTGACGAGTTCTCAACTCCGCTCTATCAGCATGGAAAATCAAATAGGGGCTTTTGTGAGACAAAGCCGCCAACTCAGACACTCGCCTTGCAGACGCTAAGGCCAACAACATGACCACTTTCCAAGTAAGGAATTTTAACTCAACCTTGCGCAAAGGTTCAAACCAATGTGATTGCAAGAATTGCAACACCACATTAAGGTCCCATGGTGCCACTGGGGACACAAAGGGAGGTTGGATGTGCAGCACGCCTTTTACGAAAGTCTGAACTTCTGGAAGGGAGGCCAATTCTTTTTGAAAAAAGATCGACAAGGCCAAAATCTGTACTTTAATAGAGCCTAACTTTAGGCCCGCATCCACACCTGCTTGTAGGAAATGGAGCAAACGCCCCAGGTGAAATTCTTCCGTAGGAGCCTTTTCGGATTCACACCAAGACACATATTTTCTCCAAATACGGTGGTAATGCTTTGCCGTCACTTCTTTCTAGCCTGAAGAAGTGTAGGAGTGACTTTACTGGGAATACCCTTTCGGGCAAGGATTTGGCGTTCAACCGCCACGCCGTCAAACGCAGTCGCGGTAAGTCCTCATACACGCACGGCCCCTGTTGTAAGAGGTCATCCCGAAGAGGAAGAGGCCAGGGATCTTCTATGAGCAACTCCTGAAGATCTGGATACCAGGCCCTTTTTGGCCAATCCGGAACAATGAGGATCGCCTGAACCCTTGTTCTTCTTATAATTTTTATCACCTTTGGAATGAGTGGAAGTGGAAGAAACACATAGACCGACTGAAACACCCACGGTGTCACTGGGGCGTCCACCGCTATCACCTGAGGGTCCCTTGACCTGGAACAATATCTCTGAAGTTTCTTGTTGAGGCAGGATGCCATCCTGTCCACTTGAGGAACTCCCCAACGACTTGTCACTTCTGCAAAGACCACTTGATGAAGACCCCACTCTCCTGGATGGAGATCGTGTCTGCTGAGGAAGTCTGCTTCCCAGTTGTCCACTCCTGGAATGAAGACCGCTGCCAGAGCGCTGGCATGTCTTTCCGCCCAGCGAAGAATCTTCGTGGCCTCGGCCATCGCCGCTCTGCTCTTTGTTCCGCCTTGGCGGTTTATGAACGCCACTGCTGTCACGTTGTCTGACTGAATCAAGACTGGCAGACCTCGAAGAAGATGTTCTGCTTGCAGTATGCCGTTGTGGATGGCTCTTAATTCCAGAATGTTCAAGTGTAGACAAGCTTCCTGGCTTGACCACTTTCCCTGAAAGTTTCTCCCCTGTGTGACTGCTCCCCAGCCTCGGAGGCTTGCATCCGTGGTCACCGGGATCCAATCCTGAATCCCGAACCTGCGTCCCTCCAGAAGGTGAGAACTGTGCAGCCACCACATAAGGGAAATTCTGGTCCTGGGAGATAGAATTATTTCCGGTGCATGTCCAGGTGAGACCCGGACCACTGGTCCAGCATGTTCCACCGAAATACCCTGGCATGGAACCTGCCATACGGAATGGCCTCGTAGGCCGCCACCATCTTCCCCAGCAACCGAGTGCAGTGAAGAACTGACACCTTAGCCGGTTTCAGAATCTGTTTTACCATGTTCTGTATTTCCAGAGCTTTTTCCACTGGAAGAAAAACTCTCTGCAATTCTGTATCCAGAATCATACCCAGGAACGACAGCCGTGTCGTTGGATCCAACTGTGATTTTGGCAAATTTAGGAGCCAACCGTGTTGTTGCAGAATCGTCAGTGAAAGAGCAACATTCTTCAACAATTGCTCCTTGGACCTCGCCTTTATTAGGAGATCGTCCAAGTATGGGATAATTGTGATTCCCTGCTTGCGCAGGAGAACCATTATTTCCGCCATTACTTTGGTGAAAATCCTCGGAGCCGTGGACAGACCAAACGGCAACGTCTGAAATTGGTAATGACAATCCTGCACAGCAAATCTCAGGTAAGCCTGATGTGGAGGATATATGGGGACATGTAAGTAGGCATCATTTATGTCGACCGACACCATAAAATCCCCCTGCTCCAGACTGGAGATCACTGCTCGTAGAGACTCCATCTTGAACTTGAATTTTTTCTGAAAGAAATTGAGGGATTTTAGGTTTAGAATCGGTCTGACTGAGCCATCCGGCTTCGGGACCACGAACAGGCTCGAATAAAAACCTTCCCCCTGTTGAGATGGGGTACCGTGACAATCACTTGATTTTGACACAACTTAAGTATCGCAGCGCTTACTATCTCCCTTTCTGGAAGAGAAGATGGCAAGGCCGATTTGAAAAATCGGTGAGGGGGCACGTCTTGAAACTGTAACTTGTACCCTTGGGTTACTATGTCTACTATCCAAGGATCCAGGTCCGAGTGCACCCAGACCTGACTGAAGAGTTTGAGACGTGCCCCCACTGGAGTGGACTCCCGCAGAGGAGCCCCAGCGTCATGCGGTGGATTTGGTAGAAGCCGGAGAGGACTTCTGCTTTAGGGAACTTGCCACAGGCTGTGACCTTTTTCCCCGTCCTCTCCCCCTCGCAGCAAGGAAGGAGGACCCACGTCCTTTTTTTAATTTATTGGGCTGAAAGGACTGCATCTGATAGTGAGGCGATTTCTTCTGCTGTGCAGGGACATAAGGTAAAAATGAAGACTTACCTGCGGTAGCCGTAGACACCAGGTCAGTGAGGCCGACGCCAAACAAGAACCTACCATTAAACGGAAGAGACTCCATCGCCTTCTTAGAGTCAGCATCAGCATTCCATTGATGTATCCACAACGCTCTCCTTGCTGAGACCGCTATGGCATTGGCCCTTGAACCCAAAAGGCCAATATCCCTTACAGCTTCTTTTAAATATGCTGCAGAGTCCCTGATGTGACCCAGAGTCAAAAGCACACTATCCCTGTCTAGGGAATCTACCTCAGATGACAAGTTATCTGCCCACCTTTCAATAGCGCTACTCACCCATGCCACAGCAACGGCAGTCCCGAATAGCGACCCTGTAGTGACATAAATGGATTTTAGTGTATTTTCCTGCTTACGATCTGCAGGATCCTTTAGGGCTGCCGTGTCAGGAGACGGAAGCGCCACCTTTTTGGATAGACGCAATAAAGTTTTGTCTACCGTGGGGATTGACTCCCAACTTTTCCTGTCCCCAGATGGGAACGGATATGACACTGAAATTCTTTTGGGAACCTGTATCTTCTGGTCAGGATTTTCCCAAGCCTTTTCAAAAAGAGCGTTCAGTTCATGAGAGGGAGGAAACGTTACCTCAGGTTTCTTTCCTTTAAACATACAGACCCTTGTATCAGGAACAGCAGGGTCCTCAGTGATATGTAGTACGTCTTTTATTGCCACAATCATGTACTGAATACTCTTAGCCAGCTTTGGATGTAATCTGGCATCACTATAGTCGACACTGGAATCAGAGTCCGTGTCGGTATCTGTATCTACTATCTGGGCAAATGCACCCGAAGGGGTCTGGGTCTGTGACAAAGCATCTTCCATGGATTTCCTCCATGTTTGGTTCTTAGACTCAGATTTATCAAATCTCTTAGTCACGTTTGCATTTAAAACACTCAACATATTCACCCAATCATCCGTCGGCGGTGCCGACACGGTCACTCTCACAGTATTTTCTGTCCCCACTCCAGCTGGGAAGAGCATTCAGCCTCAGACATGTCGACACACACGTACCGACACCCACAACCACACTGGGGCTATAGGAGACAGACCCACAATAAAGCCTGCAAGAGGGACACAGAGAGAGTTCTGCCAGCTCACACCCAGCGCCTATCCCGGTACTGAGGCCAGTAAAATGACTGCCCAGACCTGTTA
Organism: Pseudophryne corroboree; assembly: GCF_028390025.1. Classification (NCBI taxonomy): domain Eukaryota; kingdom Metazoa; phylum Chordata; class Amphibia; order Anura; family Myobatrachidae; genus Pseudophryne; species Pseudophryne corroboree. The sequence continues at coordinate 994,984,529 of NC_086444.1, read as the reverse complement.
GCGCTTTATATATAAACAAATCAGCACCAAATTATTTGTCCCCCCCCCTCCCTCCTTTTTACCCTGTTACTTGTACAGCAGTGCGGAGGACAGGGCCAGCGTCTCTGCAGCTTCTGAGGAGAGAAAATGGCGCTGGTCAGAGCTGTGTGGGCAAAGCCCAGCCCACTACATGGCGCGCTTCAGTCCCGCTTAAATCTATGTTTATACTGGCGGGGGTCCCTTAACTAGTGCCCGGAGCACTGTTATAACACATGCCAGTCTGAATTTGAGGTCTCATGCTGCCCAGGGCGCCCACCCCTGCATCCTGCCGTGCTGTGGTATGTGTGGGAGCATGGCGCGCAGCGCGGCCGCTGCGCGGTGCCTCTTCTGCCGTCATTGAAGTCTTCTGATCTTCTCATACTCACCCGGCTTCTATCTTCCGGCTTTGTGAGGGGGTTGACGGCGCGGGAACAAGCGGCCAGGCGTACCGTATTGATGGAACCCTCTGGAGCTAATGGTGTCCAGTAGCCTAAGAAGCAGAGCCCTTGAACTCTTAAGAAGTAGGTCTGCTTCTCTCCCCTCACTCCCACGATGCAGGGAGCCTGTAGCCAGCAGGTCTCCCTGAAAATAACAAACCTAAATAAAAGTATTTTTCTGAGAAACTCTGGAGAGCTCCTCAGTGTGCATCCAGTCTCACTGGGCAAAGAATCTAACTGGAGTCTGGAGGAGGGGCATAGAGGGAGGAGCCAGTTCACACCCATTCAAAGTCTTATAGTGTGCCTATGTCTCCTGCGGATCCCGTCTATACCCCATGGTTCTTGAAGCATCCCCAGCATCCTCTAGGACGTATGAGAAAAGCAAAATCAGCGCTTGTAGCTTCCAATTATAAAATAGGTGGACAAACAGAAGTGAATACTGTCCCTCACCAGAAATCTGAAGATAAGGATGGCATATAAACACAAATTACTTCATTTTGTATTTTTTTCTGAATTTCTCAATAAGAAACTTTTGGCCTAGGCGTGCCTTGAAAAAAATATCTGACACTCTAGGGCGCCGTGACTCAAAGTTTGGGAACCGCTGGCTTAGGAACAAAGAGATGATCATCACTATTCCTATTACTGAACTGATGATAAAAGGATTGTCTAGCCACTATGACCTGTGATTTGCAACTGACAAAGGGGCCCATATACGTTTGTATGGAGTTTATATTAATGAAAATGCAGTTTGCAATCTATAATGGAGTATTTCCATAATACTGCTAACGTGAAAATTGGAATAGTCAGCACTATATTTTATAGGTTATATGTAAACTCTAATAAACAGGCATACAGAATATGAAGTTTGGGAAAATATAACTTAACAACATAAACATCTACAATGTTAATGTCAACTCAAATAATAATATAAATATATAGAGGCTAATAGAGCAATGTAGGTTGGAGGCTTAAACTGATTGAATTACTGGAACAATAATAATATAAAAAGGACTATATAGTCTAAATTCCAGGAGTTAAAGTCTGAAACATTGCAATAGATAAAAACTTGCAATCGACATATAGGATTCTGCATAATGTGTGCAAAATAGAGCAACACAAACTAAGTATACAGCTGCATGCCAGCAGTACACTGCCCTTTGATCTTCCATTCAGAAATATACAGAGTACGAATGTGAAACTGTGCTTCACACAAAGGAATAATGGCTATTCAGCTGCTCTTCTGGAGCACACTGTAATAGAATTTCTGTAGATGCGAGAGTTTATATAGTCAAAATGAATTCAGTCCAGCTATGGAAGGCTGTGCCTGGAACAAAGGTTTAGCGAGTAATTAGCGGCTTTTCTGTAGCACGCTGTGGTGATACCTCCATGGATTCACGGCCAAATTTTCTATGCAAGAAATACATAATCAATGTTATTAAGTACAAAGTGAGAGACAGAAAATAATAGCAGCAGTCTTTTGATCAGTGCCTCCAATAGTCTCTCCTATTGCAATTTTAAATGTCCTTATCTGTGTGATCTGTGAACCTTAGGGACCAAGTAAATAGGTGTGAACCACGGCTCTAGTACCCTGTATCTGGATGGCCTATATTCACAGGTTTCTTTCTAGAATACTATCCTGATCACTGAGCCAACGGACAACTGAACCACACCATTTATACAACCTGTGGCTCTCCAGTTGTTATGAAACTACATATACCAGGATGCCCTGCCACAGTTTTAGCATTCCCTAATACCAAAATTGAGGGAGGGTGTACTCGGACTTGTAGTTTCACAACAGCTGAAGAGCCACAGGTGGGGTATGCCTGCTCTAGAAGATCAGGTACCCTGATAAGCCCAGATAAAGATTGCTATTTTAGGTGACCTGTCGGGTAATCTAATGATACCTATAGAACTCACCAATCATACATCTCCAACCTCGTCATGAGATACTGTCAAAGTCGAAAAATATCGTTATTCCAATGCTTTGTACTAACCCCAATGCACATGCCCGCTGCTCGTGCATTCAGTCTGCCGTACGTGCACATGTCCGCAAATTGCGTACGCTCGCTCCGGCGATTACGCGCGGTATATGCGTATTTACGGTAGAGTTTATGGGCTTGTAGCGGGCGACTCGTTTATAGCATAGTTAACTAATATAGTGCGTTTTGTAGATAATATTCCCTTTAATAATGTCTGCAAGTATGTTTAGTGTAAATGGTTCAGGGACTTGGGAATTCCTCTTTGCATGATACGAAGGGTCTGACAAAGGTTGAACAGTGGTGTCTAGTACCTAACTGAAGAGTATTTTATTAGAAACATTCCGGTGTTGGTTAGGAAGTGATTAAATCGCTCCTGCGTATAGTTATGACTATAAGAAGGTTATAGACATTTGCTGTATTTGCAGTTCATTACCCATGCGGCGGGAATCCTGAGGATACCTCCCACCTGAGCAGTTTGAAATAGTCACAGCCCACCTGTTCAAATCCACCTATGACCTTTTGTTATAATGAAGAGAGACATTCCTGCGTCCAATGAACAATGAGATTGTAGGGCCCTTTGTAGTGTACTGTATGTTGTGTATATAAAGGCCACTGTCCCCTGACCGGCCAGTACTCTCTCTCATCAACAATTATCAGTCGGATAATTGGAGGACTGGATCCGGTTGCGCTAGCGAGTGTTCCCCCGTATGGTATGTTTCTCTGTGGCCACTTTGTTACCCGTTTAATGTAAGCCATTCATTCTTATTCTATGTATTTGTGTTTGCGTTCGTTCGCCATTGTGTATATTTTTGTCTAGTTATTCTGTTTAGGTATTAATGTTAGGTCTGTAGTGTATAAGCTGTAATCTGTATTCTTTTCCCTTTGACTTACTAAAAATCATCTGGTAAGGTGTTGGAACCTTAACAAGTGTTTGTGTGATTCACTATATAAGTGCTAAGGGTTTCAGATCATCTCAATTGCTCAAACAGCTTGCATACTCACAAAGGTTCAGTGTTACACCATTATAGTACCACGGTATTAAGGTTTACAGTGTAAGCATATTCTGTGTTTAAAGTTTATAAAGGTTACTGTCTGTGTGTACGCTCGCTGTGTTTATTCCGTACACCCAGCGTAGTGTGTGTACGTAACTTGCGTACCACGTGTGAGGTCTTTGTACGCAAATAGCGTACAAAGTACGTAGCACGTGCACGAGGTTTAGCGGCCATTACGGCTTTACGGTAATAGTAAATAGCTTATGTTAAAAGGTAAATATTTAGCTTTATCAATTGGGGACTCGTCCGGTCCACCTCATATCCGCAGTCAGGCGAAAACGCGCAGACTTTATCGATCAGCAAAGGGCGGAAAGGTAGTATCCCCTGTATCCGTGTTTGTGGTTGGGGATACAGTAGTGCTGATCGGATGAGCGTCTGCTTTGCTTGGTTTGTAGGGATGCTGGTGAGATCCGAGGAAGGTAAGAACATACAGCTATTGTTTTAAATCTGTTTTCTCTCTCTCTCTCTCTGTTTGGCACACAATACACGCATACACACCTGTATTTTTATTTGTGTATTTTTCGCATCGTCACTCTCTTGTTGCCATTAGAATTGATTGTTAGACACGTGCTGAGGAAATTTGGTGCTATTTAGTTGAGATTATAAAAGTAATATTTAAGGGAATAATTGTTAAGGGCACGCACACAGCATAAACAGATACTGTGTGGTGTTCAGTAAGCGATTACAGTTGAACATCGTTTACATTTATAGAAGCGTGTTATTTGTGTTACTGTGAACGTATCTGGACTTTGTGCATACGTGGCTCGGGCAACGTGCGAGATTACGTACGCGACGCAAAGGCGTACACACGTGGCGTATATTACGCAACGTGCGTACGGATACGCCCACTAAACTTAAATCACACGATAGCATTGTTTAGTGTGGGCAGGTATAGTAGCCACGTGATAATAGCACAAGTTTGTTCAGTTTCCAAAAGTTTAAAGAGAACCTTTTTCTATTGCAAAACCTGGGGATCGAACTACTGCCTGAATGAAAGAAATTTCTGTACAGAAAAGTCAGTGTGCATATGAGTGAATAGGAGAGAGTGTGCAAATAAAGGTATTCTTTTTGTGAACCCAGAAATCGGGATCCCGTCGAAGACCACATCAGGTGAGTGGACACTTGGTGGCGTGGGACTGGCTTGCTCACGTTAACATTGTATAAGGTAAAGGAGCAAGTAGTATTCGCAGACAAAAAGAACTACGAAGGTTAAAGCGCAGCCCAGGGGTTTGGCGTAGCACCCATATAGGCACAAGTTGAGAAAACGCTCCGGCTGAAGGTTTCGCAGCCTAATCAACCGATTCCATTGGTCGCACGGCGAATAAATAATAGTTATTTATACGAAGTGCGACTGGACCGCACGCTACTGTGTACATTAGTTAGGTCACCTTGATACCCACTAAAAATTTGCTGTGGGATCATAGACGCTATTTGTACATTTTAACGTGATTTGTGTAGGTTTTTGTTATTTTAAGGGAGTTTCGCTGTTCACTCAGGAAATCTCCAACAACTAATATTTACTGGGAAGGGTAGCATACTCCCACACGCCCTAGTAAATAGAGGTTACAAAAAGATCCCGAGATTGGGTACGACCAGTGGTGGGCACATTGCTGGAATTCGTATTGGCCAATACGGGGCGTGAGTGGGTGAAGGCACTCGTTGAACTTTCACCGTCGCCTTATCTCTGGGAACTTGGTTTGTTTTGTAAGAATTCGCTGAGACAGCAATATCTGCAAACGATGGGGGCCAGTTGCTCAAGTAAGGGACGACCAACAAGGGTTCACGTTGGTAGTTGTTGGCCCAAAGGGTCAGCACGGTATATAATGTGTGAGAAATACGGATCACACACACAGGTATTATGCAAAGAATGGAAACGAATGACTGAGGATGATGGGGAACAGTTTCCCAGGGTGGGCAGTTTGAATCCGGAGGTATTGCAAAACTTAAGAAAGATGATAGGTCTAATAAAATCTGCAAAACAGAGGATTAGACATTATGATTGTTTACAGTTATGGCAACAGGAGAGTGAAATACAACAGGAATTAGCTCAAAAAGCAAATTCAAATCCTGGTAGAAGTCTGATAGCAACGGCACCACCACCGTATATAGTAGGGGAAAAAGTGGCTGCAGAGAATGGCATACGGGTGTACGAAAAGAGTGCACTTAACAAATATAGTAGTGATAAGAGTAAAATGAATGTTAATGCAAATATTGATGCTAATGCTAACCCGTGCAAGTTGCATCCCATTTAAACTTCCCTCAGGAATGCGACCAGGAAGATGAGCCTAGTGTTCACTCTAGGCTGTTTTAGCAGGGCGCCGCGCCCTGCTAGAACAGCCGCCCGCTCCCTGCCCTCCCGGCGTGTATAGATGCCGTGCGCATGCGCGCGGCATCCATCCACGCATTGGGAGAGGGCTGGGGGAAGCCCAGCACCGACGGAGGTGCTGGGCACGCCCCCAACAGTGACGTCGCCGGCCACAGACGCTCTCTATAGTAGCGTCTGTGGGCCGCACCGCCCCCTAAAATGACGGAGGCGTGGCCACGCCCTTAATTTGCGTGGTCGTGCCCCTTCGCCGCGCGCGCGCTCGTGTGCCCCCGGAGTCCGGCGCCCTGCCCCTTTTCACTCCTAGAGTGAACACTATGAGCCCACTACGATTTCAGCTCTCTCTCTAGCGGCCACCATAAACGATACTCCAGTGGGCACGGCCCAACCAGTAAGAGCGGTATCGAAGGCCCCTAGTGCAGGGACAGGTGAGGTTGTGTCTACAGGTAAGTACGGCACTGTACAATATGCTGAAAATGTTACACCACACACTGTAGAATCAACCCAGAGTGAGGTAATTGATCTTAATCCTGTTAGAGTGATAGCGGTCCCCAATGGGAAGACCGACGCAAATGGAGTCACACCCATCAGGAATATTGCAATGCATTGTCCCTGGTCCCGGGCAGAATTAAGAACAATTTTGTCTGAATTTCCCGATCCCAGAAAAGATCTAGCTGCATGTCAAAGGTTCATTAAGGACCTAGGTAACTCCGCTGAACACAATAACAAAGATTGGCGGACACTACTGCGGGCATGTCTGCCCTCTAGTATTGACCCTGTTAAATTCATTACAGATAGTAAATTGGATGCTGAGGTACCCCTCACTGACGAGTACAATCAGGAAAATGTTAAACAGATCAATCTGCAGTTAGGAGTATATTTCCCAGCCGTTGTAAAATGGAACAAAATTTTCTCCATAAAGCAAATGGAAGGAGAAACTGCTTCTGATTATTTCCACCGGGCACTGGAGGAAATGGCTAGATATACTGGGATCATGGACATTGAGGCAAATGTACATCATAGAGAGGTAGCGGTGTCCGTATTGATGGACGGTTTAAAGGAAGTATTAAGAAATAGGGTACAAACCACTCAACCTAACTGGAGAGGTATGTCGGTGGCCGCCTTAAGAGAGACTGCTGTCGGGCACGACAGGAACATCACGAGACGCAGGGAGTCACAGGGTGATAAGCTGATGGCCATAAGTATCCAAGCCCTTACAACAAGGCCGCCTCAGTTTAAATCTCAGACCCCTGGTGGTAAGCCGTATATGGTAAAATGTTACAATTGTAATACGGAAGGACATTTTGCACGTAACTGCACCAATAGAAACTCACATAATGTATACCGACCCCCTAGACCAGAGCATGACACACAGTATGGCACACGTAGATGGGAGCAGGGACCGCAGAGGAGGAGTGATGAGCAACACGCAGGGGAAACTAGGAGGTACCCACCAAAAAGAGACTGGCAAGTCTCTGATAATTCCCAGTTACCTCCCTCACATATTGTAGCAACCAATGCGCTGCGGGAAGGTCACAATTTACATTAGGGGTGGGGCCACACCTGTAGTTTGCAGCCAGTGAAATTAATTGCGAGCCTTTGAAGTGAACCCGAGGTCACAATTGATGTAGCTGGTAGATCTCTACCTTTCCTTGTAGATACGGGGGCGGCCAAATCAGTGATAAATTCAACAGTGGGTATGAAGACCACTGGTAAGACAATTCCAGCCATGGGAGTAACAGGAGTAGTACAATACTACCCGATAAGCAAACCAGCTGAGATTACGATAGGGCCTTTACAGACTAAGCATTCTTTTCTGCTAGCTGCATCGGCTCCGACTAATCTACTTGGTAGAGATTTACTGTGTAAGATGGGATGTGTCATATATTGTACTCCTGAAGGTGTGTTCTTGGACATACCCGAGAACCACGCTCAGGAAGTGCAGGATATGCTAGATTCCCCATCAAAATTAATGTCACACACTGTTGTTGTAGATAGGTGTCCGTCCAAGGTAGAGGAAATGACTTCCCAGATACCGGAGTCACTTTGGACCAAGGATGGATAAGACACTGGATTAATGGCAAATGTAGCTCCTGTAGTAGTTCAAGTAAAAGATGGTAGGATAGCTCCAAAAATCCCACAGTATCCTCTGAAGCCGGAGGTGGAGTTAGGAGTTTACCCAGTAATAGAGCGCTTGCTACAACAGGGCATTCTGGTTAGAACGTCCAGCACTGCCAATAGTCCCATCTTCCCTGTTAAAAAGAGTGGGGGGGAGGGGTTACAGGCTAGTGCAGGATCTAAGGGGGATCAACAAAATAGTTGAGAGCCAATTCCCCGTAGTGCCAAATTCAGCTGTCATCCTGATGCAAATCCCTCCCACTGCCAAATTTTTCACTGTAATTGACCTCTGCTCCGCTTTCTTCTCTGTACCTCTCCACCCTGACAGCCAATATTTGTTTGCATTTACATATAGAGGAGTACAGTACACCTGGACTCGTTTACCACAAGGTTTCATCGACAGCCCAAGTATTTTCTCGCAGGCCTTGCATGATTGTTTACAATCCTTTCAACCTGAGAGTGGATAAATATTAATACAGTATGTAGACGACTTACTGCTGTGTTCTGATTCACTCGAATCGTCCTTGAGAGATACGAAACAGGTTCTGTTTCATCTTTCTGATACAGGACACAAGGTTTCAAAGGACAAGTTGCAATTATGCCAGACAAAGGTAAAATATTTGGGGCATTGTTTGACACAAGGACTGAGACACCTCACCACTGATAGAGTACGGGCAATTCATGACATGACCCTGCCACAGACTCAGCAACAGATTCGCACGTTCCTAGGAATGTGTGGGTACTGTCGTAACTGGATCCCAGGATTTTCCAAACTGGCCCTACCTTTGCAGGAGATGGTCTCATCAAACAAACCAGATCCGATCTCGCACACAGATGAGTCTGAGCTGGCGTTTGAGAGACTCAAGCAATGCCTAACGCAGGCACCAGCATTAGGTATGCCAGATTATGGGAAACCCTTTGAACTGTACGGTACGGAAAATGCTGGATGTGCGGCAGGTGTCTTAACCCAGAAGCACAGTGATGCCAGCAGGCCGGTAGCCTACTACAGCGCTCAGCTAGACACGGTAGCGCGATCCCTCCCCACATGCTTGCGAAGTGTTGCAGCAATAGCATTGCTAGTGAGTAAAAGCGAAGATGTAGTACTAGGACACAACCTCACAATCCATACACCTCATGCAGTGTCAGCCTTACTAAATTCTGCACAAACCAGACATGTCTCATCCGCACGGTTTACAAGGTGGGAATTAGCACTAATGGCCCCTGTAAACAATACCATAAAGAGATGCAGTGCACTAAATCCAGCAACGTATCTCCCAGGTGTGCCTGGACAGGCACAAAGGGTGGGGGATGAGAGTGATGGTGAAGGAGGATTTAGTACAGACACTGACTCACATGATTGTATGGAATATTTGACCCAAAATTTCACGGCAAGGCCTGACATCAGTGACAATCCACTGGAAGGTGTAGATTTTACTTTCTACACTGACGGTAGTTGTCACAGACAGACGGACTCGGGAGACTTGTGTACTGGATACGCAGTCGTAGATGACAAAGGTACCATAGAAGCGGAACCCCTGGGCCCACCTCACTCAGCACAAGTTGCTGAGCTGGTCGCCCTAACCAGAGCGTGTGAATTGGCTAAAGGTAAATCAGCCAATATCTACACAGATTCTAGGTACGCCTTTGGAGTAGTTCATGATTTCGGGGCCCTATGGCGCCTTAAAAAATTTCATGACGGCAGCTGGCACACCCGTGGCACATGCAACACACATCAAAAGACTTTTAGCAGCAATACAAGAACCTGACAGAGTGGCTGTTATCAAGTGTAAAGCCCACACGTACAGCCAAGACCCAGTGTCACTTGGTAACAGCCGAGCAGACGAAGCTGCTAAATCAGCAGCCAGCACCCCCATGCAGACAGACACCACACAACTGATGGTATTTAATACTGTAAGCACACAGAAATTGTGTGAAATGCTAAATTTGTGTTCATTACAAGAAAAGGCAGTTTGGAGGTCAAAAGGATATGGCCAGGAGTCCTCAGGACTCTGGACAGATGGACAGGGTAAGCCAGTGGCACCCAGAGCATATCTTCCAAGTCTAGCAGAAGCGGCACACGGGCTGACTCATCTAGGTAAAGAAAGAATGGGTAAGTTGGTAAGAGCCTATTGGTGCGCGCCAGGATTTTCTTCCCATGCGGGTAAAAGAGCGATGACATGTCTCACCTGCTTGAGAAAGAATATCGGAAAGGCAATACCAACAGAGCCATCCCATATCCCTCCTACAGATGGTCCTTTCCAGGTAATACAAATTGATTTCATACAATTACCACCTTGTAGAAATTTAAAGTATGTATTGGTTTGTATTGATGTGTTTTCAAAATAAGAATTTACTTACCGATAATTCTATTTCTCGGAGTCCGTAGTGGATGCTGGGGTTCCTGAAAGGACCATGGGGGATAGCGGCTCCGCAGGAGACAGGGCACAAAAAGTAAAGCTTTAGGATCAGGTGGTGTGCACTGGCTCCTCCCCCTATGACCCTCCTCCAAGCCTCAGTTAGGTACTGTGCCCGGACGAGCGTACACAATAAGGAAGGATTTATGAATCCCGGGTAAGACTCATACCAGCCACACCAATCACACTGTACAACCTGTGATCTGAACCCAGTTAACAGTATGATAACAGCGGAGCCTCTGAAAAGATGGCTCACAACAATAATAACCCGATTTTTGTAACTATGTACAAGTAATGCAGATAATCCGCACTTGGGATGGGCGCCCAGCATCCACTACGGACTCCGAGAAATAGAATTATCGGTAAGTAAATTCTTATTTTCTCTATCGTCCTAGTGGATGCTGGGGTTCCTGAAAGGACCATGGGGATTATACCAAAGCTCCCAAACGGGCGGGAGAGTGCGGATGACTCTGCAGCACCGAATGAGAGAACTCCAGGTCCTCCTTAGCCAGGTTATCAAATTTGTAGGATTTTACAAACGTGTTTGCCCCTGACTAAATAGCCGCTCGGCAAAGTTGTAAAGCCGAGACCCCTCGGGCAGCCGCCCAAGATGAGCCCCCTTCCTTGTGGAATGGGCATTTACATATTTTGGCTGTGGCAGGCCTGCCACAGAATGTGCAAGCTGAATTGTATTACACATCCAACTAGCAAAAGTCTGCTTAGAAGCAAGAGCACCCAGTTTGTTGGGTGCATACAGGATAACAGCAAGTCAGTTTTCCTGACTCCAGCCGTCCTGGAACCTATATTTTCAGGGCCCTGACCACATCTAGCAACTTGGAGTCCTCCAAGTCCCTAGTAGGCGCAAGACACCACAATAAGCTGGTTCAGGTGAAACACTGACACCACCTTAGGGAGAGAACTGGGGACGAGTCCGCAGCTCTGCCCTGTCCGAATGGACAAACAGATATGGGCTTTTTTGAGAAAAAAACCACCAATTTGACACTCGCCTGGTCCAGGCCAGGTCCAAGAGCATGTTCACTTTTCATGTGAGATGCTTCAAATCCACAGATTTGACTGGTTTTAAACCAATGTGTTTTGAGGAATCCCAGAACTACGTTGAGATCCCACAGTGCCACTGGAGGCACAAAAGGGGGTTGTATATGCAATACTCCCTTGACAAACTTCTGGACTTCAGGAACTGAAGCCAATTCTTTCTGGAAGAAAAATCGACAGGGCCGAAATTTGAACCTTAATGGACCCCAATTTGAGGCCCATAGACACTCCTGTTTGCAGGAAATGCAGGAATCGACCGAGTTGAAATTTCTTCGTGGCGCCTTCCTGGCCTCACACCACGCAACATATTTTCGCCACATGTGGTGATAATGTTGTGCGGTCACCTCCTTTCTGGCTTTGACCAGGGTAGGAATGACCTCTTCCTGAATGCCTTTTCCCTTAGGATCCGGCGTTCCACCGCCATGCCGTCAAACGCAGCTGCGGTAAGTCTTGGAACAGACATGGTACTTGCTGAAACAAGTCCCTTCTTAGCGGCAGAGGCCATAAGTCCTCTGTGAGCATCTCTTGAAGTTCCGGGTACCAAGTCCTTCTTGGCCAATCCGGAGCCATGAGTATAGTTCTTACTCCTCTACGTCTTATAATTCTCAGTACCTTAGGTATGAAAAGCAGAGGATGGAACACATACACCGACTGGTACACCCACGGTGTTACCAGAACGTCCACAGCTATTGCCTGAGGGTCTCTTAACCTGGCGCAATACCTGTCCCGTTTTTTGTTCAGACGGGACGCCATCATGTCCACCTTTGGTAATTCCCAACGGTTTACAATCATGTGGAAAACTTCCCCATGAAGTTCCCACTCTGCCGGGTGGAGGTCGTGCCTACTGAGGAAGTCTGCTTCCCAGTTTCCATTCCCGGAATGAAACACTGCTGACAGTGCTATCACATGATTTTCCGCCCAGCGAAAAGTCCTTGCAGTTTTTGCCACTGCCCTCCTGCTTCTTGTGCCGCCCTGTCTATTTACGTGGGCGACTGCCGTGATGTTTTATCCCACTGGATCAATACCGGCTGACCTTGAAGCAGAGGTCTTGCTAAGCTTAGAGCATTATAAATTTACCCTTAGCTATATTTATGTGGAGAAAAATCTCCAGACTTGATCACACTCCCTGGAAATTTTTTCCTTTTGTGTGACTGCTCCCCAGCCTCTCGGGCTGGCCTCCGTGGTCACCAACATCCAAAACTGAATGCCGAATCTGCGGCCCTCTAGAAGATGAGCACTCTGTAACCACCACAGGAGAGACACCCTTGTCCTTGGATATAGGGTTATCCGCTGATGCATCTGAAGATGCGATCCGGACCATTTGTCCAGCAGATCCCACTGAAAAGTTCTTGCATGAAATCTGCCGACTGGAATTGCTTCGAAGGAAGTCACCATTTTTTTACCATGGCCCTTGTGCAATGATGCACTGATTTTAGGAGGTTCCTGACTAGCTCGGATAACTCCCTGGCTTTCTCTTCCGGGAGAAACACCTTTTTCTGGACTGTGTCCAGAATCATCCCTAAGCACAGGAGACTTGTTGTCGGGATCAGCTGCGATTTTGGAATATTTAGAATCCACCCCTGCTGTTGTAACAGTATCCGAGATAGTGCTACTCCGACCTCCAACTGTTCCGTGGACTTTGCCCTTATCAGGAGATCGTCCAAGTAAGGGATAATTAAGACGCCTTTTCTTCGAAGAAGAACCATCATTTCGGCCATTACCTTGGTAAAGACCCGGGGTGCCGTAGACAATCCAAACGGCAGCGTCTGAAACTGATAGTGACAGTTCTGTACCACGAACCTGAGGTACCCTTAGTGATAAGGGCAAATTTGGGACATGGATCCCGGTTCGTTATCACTGCTCTGAGTGACTCCATCTTGATTTGAACCTTTGTAAGTGTTCAAATTTTTTTAGATTTAGAATAAGTCTCACCTAGCCTTCTGGCTTCAGTACCACAATATAGTGTGGAATAATACCCCTTTTCTTGTTGTAGGAGGGGTAATTTAATTATCACCTGCTGGGAATACAGCTCGTGAATTATTTCCCATACTGCCTCCTTGTCGGAGGGAGACCTTGGTAAAGCAGACTTCAGGAGCCTGCGCAGGGGAAACGTCTCGACATTCCAAACTGTACCCCTGGGATACTACTTGTAGGATCCAGGGGTCCTGTACGGTCTCAGCGTCATGCTGAGAGCTTGTCAGAAGCGGTGGAACGCTTCTGTTCCTGGGAACGGGCTGCCTGCTGCAGTCTTCTTCCCTTTCCTCTATCCCTGGGCAGATATGACTCTTATAGGGACGAAAGGACTGAAGCTGAAAAGACGGTGTCTTTTTCTGCAGAGATGTGACTTAGGGTAAAAAACGGTGGATTTTCCAGCAGTTGCCGTGGCCACCAGGTCCGATGGACCGACCCCAAATAACTCCTCTTCCTTTATACAGCAATACACCTTTGTGCCGTTTGGAATCTGCATCACCTGACCACTGTCGTGTCCATAAACATCTTCTGGCAGATATGGACATCGCACTTACTCTTGATGCCAGAGTGCAAATATCCCTCTGTGCATCTCGCATATATAGAAATACATCCTTTAAATGCTCTATAGTCAATAAAATACTGTCCCTGTCAAGGGTATCAATATTTTTAGTCAGGGAATCCGACCAAGCCACCCCAGCTCTGCACATCCAGGCTGAGGCGATCGCTGGTCGCAGTATAACACCAGTATGTGTGTATATACTTTTTATGATATTTTTCCAGCCTCCTGTCAGCTGGCTCCTTGAGGACGGCCCTATCTATAGACGGTACCGCCACTTGTTCTGATAAGCGTGTGAGCGCCTTATCCACCCTAAGGGGTGTTTCCCAACGCGCCCTAACTTCTGGCGGGAAAGGGTATACCGCCCATATTTTCTATCGGGGGGAACCCACGCATCATCACACACTTCATTTAATTTATCTGATTCAGGTAAAACTACGGTAGTTTTTTCACATCCCACATAATACCCTCTTTTGTGGTACTTGTAGTATCAGAAATATGTAACACCTCCTTCATTGCCCTTAACGTGTGGCCCTAATAAGGAATACGTTTGTTTATTCACCGTCGACACTGGATTCAGTGTCCCTGTCTGTGTCTGTGTCGACCGACTAAAGTAAACGTGCGTTTTAAAACCCCTGACGGTGTTTTTGAGACGTCTGGACCGGTACTAATTGTTTGTCGGCCGTCTCATGTCGTCAACCGACCTTGGCGCGTGTTGACATTATCACGTAATTCCCTAAATAAGCCATCCATTCCGGTGTCGACTCCCTAGAGAGTGACATCACCATTACAGGCAATTGCTCCGCCTCCTCACCAACATCGTCCTCATACATGTCGACACACACGTACCGACACACAGCACACACACAGGGAATGCTCTGATAGAGGACAGGACCTACTAGCCCTTTGGAGAGACAGAGGGAGAGTTTGCCAGCACACACCAAAAACGCTATAATTATATAGGGACAACCTTATATAAGTGTTTTCCCTTATAGCATCTTTTTTTTTTTATATATATTTCTAACGCCAAATTAGTGCCCCCCCTCTCTGTTTTAACCCTGTTTCTGTAGTGCAGTGCAGGGGAGAGCCTGGGAGCCTTCCCTCCAGCCTTTCTGTGAGGGAAAATGGCGCTGTGTGCTGAGGAGATAGGCCCCGCCCCTTTTTCGGCGGCCTCGTCTCCCGCTCTTAACGGATTCTGGCAGGGGTTAAATATCTCCATATAGCCCCCGGAGGCTATATGTGAGGTATTTTTAGCCAAAAAAGGTTTTCATTTGCCTCCCAGGGCGCCCCCCTCCCAGCGCCCTGCACCCTCAGTGACTGCCGTGTGAAGTGTGCTGAGAGGAAAATGGCGCACAGCTGCAGTGCTGTGCGCTACCTTAAGAAGACTGAGGAGTCTTCTGCCGCCGATTCTGGACCTCTTCTCGTTTCAGCATCTGCAAGGGGGCCGGCGGCGAGGCTCCGGTGACCATCCAGGCTGTACCTGTGATCGTCCCTCTGGAGCTAATGTCCAGTAGCCAAGAAGCCAATCCATCCTGCACGCAGGTGAGTTCACTTCTTCTCCCCTAAGTCCCTCGTTGCAGTGATCCTGTTGCCAGCAGGACTCACTGTAAAATAAAAAACCTAAGCTAAACTTTTCTAAGCAGCTCTTTAGGAGAGCCACCTAGATTGCACCCTTCTCGGCCGGGCACAAAAATCTAACTGAGGCTTGGAGGAGGGTCATAGGGGGAGGAGCCAGTGCACACCACCTGATCCTAAAGCTTTACTTTTTGTGCCCTGTCTCCTGCGGAGCCGCTATCCCCCATGGTCCTTTCAGGAACCCCAGCATCCACTAGGACGATAGAGAAATTGGGTTGAAGCATTCCCCGCTGCCACAAATACCGCTACGTTTACTGCAAAGAAAATTGTGCAGGAATGTGTGTGCAGGTATGGTATCCCTAGAATAATTGAAAGTGATAGGGGTACCCATTTTACAGGTGACGTCTTTAAAGCAATGTGTAAGTTAATGGGAATTAATAGTAAGCTGCATACTCCGTATCGCCCCCAGGCGAGTGCGAAAGTGGAAAGAGTAAACAGCACTATTAAGAACAAGTTGAGCAAAGTGATGGCTGAAACAGGATTGTTGTGGCCGGAAGCTTTGCCAATTGTATTGTACAGCATCAGAACCACTCCCAGGTCCCCTCTTAATCTGTCACCCTTTGAAATTCTGTTTGGTAGACAACCTCCTGTAATGATTGACCCCCAGGATGATTTGAAATGTAACAATGAAGTAACTGTAAAGTACCTGGTTAAGATGAGTAAGCAGTTAAGGAATCAAAATGACAACCTAAAGCTAGTGATTCCTGATCTGCCAGACAGTAATTGTCATGACATTGAACCTGGGGATTATGTAATGATTCGCAATTTTCTACGCTCAGGTTGCCTTATTGACAGATGGGAAGGACCATATCAAGTCTTATTGACCAGCACGACAGCGTTAAAGGTTGCCGAGAGAGAGACTTGGGTCCATTCGTCTCACTGTAAGAAGGTCACTGACCCAGAGAGGTCCCGTGGCAAAGAACAAGCGGTAGAGGAAATTGTATCGCTAGAGTATTTGTTCCAGGAAGGTTGAGACGGCACCTGAGCACTGAAAAAGATCGGAGGCGGTTGTCGAGCCAGATTTCTTTTTCCCTTTTGTTATTTTCTCCAGTTCCCATCTCCCTCCTATTCTTCTTCCCCCTTCTTACTCTTCTCCTTTTCCTCCTCTAAGATGGACTTACCCCAAGAGACTGTGTTCCGGATTTTCCTGTTGACCCTGTTGTTGACCAGAGCAGTCTGTTTCGGTGAGAGTACCAGAGAGGCCAAAGAGGGATCTGGAATGGGATCTGATGATCAGGATGGAGGCGTGGAATTTCCAGGACAACACAATCACCGAGCAAAGGCGAGTATCAGAAAGCGATCTGGTAGCCATGACATTAATAGATATTGTGAAGGATTGTTAGCTGAAGAGAACTGCATCTGTAGAAATTGTAAAAATATAGTTGAGGACGATTGCATCAAGGAATGTCAGTCCAGTTTTAATATCAACATGGACCGGCATCCATTGAGTGACTATCACTCATTGGTGGGTAAAGTGTTAAATCAGACAGACTGTTGGGTATGCTCACAAGTACCTCAAGGTCATAGAAAGTCAGGACTAGTGCCATATCCTTTAACGGTAGATGAGGTACTTGAGTTAAAGGGTGGGAGACCGGTGGACAAGAGATTTAATATTTCCAGTCCTCCTAGTTTAAAGCTCCACCAATACCATGTAGATAGGTCCCTAATATGTTTTAACATTTCCAATCCCCGAAAGCCGGGAAATTGGGAAGTGTCATGGAACAACCAAACCATGACATTCTCACACAGAGCCGACAAAATGCCCCTAGACTCAGAACTTATACGCCAAATAGCCGATAGTGGAAAATATTTCCGGTATAGGTACACTCTAGGAAGTAGGATCATGCGAGTTGGAGAAGTATCACCAGGATACTGTGCACATGTCGTACAGCCTGATACGTGTACTAGACAAATGAAAGAGTTAGAGATAGGAGTGTTTTCATGGAAGGTTTGTAATATGGTTATGTCATTTTCCATCCAATATGTTCTCCCCGATGATGCATATTTCATATGTGGGAGGAGGGCGTATAAGTGGCTTGCCCCAAACTCCGAGGGATTGTGTTACGTTGGAAAAGTACTGCCTGAAGTAATGACCATTGCCCATAACAAAATGAAAGACATTCACCGCAGTGCCCAAGCTCCTTACACTCACACTCATTACGAACACATCGTTAAAAGACACCTTGTAGATAGGACAGAGCATGCGGCCTCTGATTTGATCCACGAATCCACCGGGATTCAATTCCTACTCGCGTTAGATATCACCCGTACCGCCAGAGGAGTTATAAATTATAGGTATATATCTGCGCTAGCGAACCTGTTAGACAATATCACCGAGATGTATGATGACACCTTCAGGTATACTGGGAGAGAGCTGCAAGCCTAAAGAACAGAGCTGGTCCAGCATAGAATGGTTCTCAATTACCTCACAGCGGTAACAGGCGGGTATTGTGTCACCCTAGCAACTCAGTATGGCGTGAAATGTTGTACATATATCACTAACAGCACCGAGGACCCAACCGAGGTTATAGATCGAAAAATGGATGATATATTGCAATTAAAGTGGGAGTTTCGAAGGAGGCACAATCTTACACTCGCTGCTGTGGGTAATGAATTGACTGGCTGGGTGTCATGGTTGAACCCACGAAATTGGTTTTCAGGTTTAGGAGAATGGGCTCAGAGCGTCATCATGGACGTAGGGAAATTCCTCTTGTGTATCCTGGGAGTTATCATATTGATTGGTCTGGTATTCAGATGTGTTCGGGGTTTAATGAATTGCAAGCGTAGTACCAAGGTGATGAGTCTGAGGAGTGAGGGCATTGTAGCAACAACTAATTTGATATATGACCCGTCAATCGAGACAATGTTGTGATAAAATGTGATTCCACGATCCGTTTCTTTCACCCGTTTCTCCTTTGTTTTCCTCCGAGGTACAAGGACATCCACTTAGAAGAAGAATTTGACAACCTCTTTTATACAGACCATTGATGAAATGTGTCAGACACCCAATACTTTTAGTGACTTTAACTATCTACTAGAAACCCAATACTTTAGAGACTGTAATTTTATGGACACTGGAAAAGCTTTTGTTCACCACTTACAGCAAAAGCACCGCGAGACATCAGACAACACGTACATCAGACAAGACATCAACAAGACCCCAATCGGCGACTGTATACTAAACCTCACATAGTTATATGACTGCATTCATAACGCTTGTTTCTTATCTTCATCTTTAATACCTCCAGGTAGTATCCCACATAGTCGACAGGTGATTTTCACATATTAGCATCCACATATTCTCCCCCTTCATGTATCATCAACTAATGTGCACCCCATTTGTTGTAACCTAAAGCCGGAAAGAGCTCGGTAGAGTTTGACAGCCCATCCACAGACCCTTAACACGGGATAAGAAGGATTCAAATGTATACTTCGCAATACCTCAAAGCTTGATTTAGAACACGTACGGCACGATGATACATGACCCTTCAGACATGGATTTCATACACACATGCTTTCACTATCTCACTAGGTCATATCCTTCCCACCTTCTCCTCCCTCTTCCCAATCATAAAAAGGTATTCCATGATGACATATTTTTCTGTTTGAATTGTTTAGAAAGTGGCAGTTATTGGTGACTGCCAAAGGGTGGACTGTCAAAGTCGAAAAATATCGTTATTCCAATGCTTTGTACTAACCCCAATGCACATGCCCGCTGCTCGTGCATTCAGTCTGCCGTACGTGCACATGTCCGCAAATTGCGTACGCTCGCTCCGGCGATTACGCGCGGTATATGCGTATTTACGGTAGAGTTTATGGGCTTGTAGCGGGCGACTCGTTTATAGCATAGTTAACTAATATAGTGCGTTTTGTAGATAATATTCCCTTTAATAATGTCTGCAAGTATGTTTAGTGTAAATGGTTCAGGGACTTGGGAATTCCTCTTTGCATGATACGAAGGGTCTGACAAAGGTTGAACAGTGGTGTCTAGTACCTAACTGAAGAGTATTTTATTAGAAACATTCCGGTGTTGGTTAGGAAGTGATTAATCGCTCCTGCGTATAGTTATGACTATAAGAAGGTTATGGACATTTGCTGTATTTGCAGTTCATTATCCATGCGGCGGGAATCCTGAGGATACCTCCCACCTGAGCAGTTTGAAATAGTCACAGCCCACCTGTTCAAATCCACCTATGACCTTTTGTTATAATGAAGAGAGACATTCCTGCGTCCAATGAATGAGATTGTAGGGCCCTTTGTAGTGTACTGTATGTTGTGTATATAAAGGCCACTGTCCCCTGACCGGCCAGTACTCTCTCTCATCAACAATTATCAGTCGGATAATTGGAGGACTGGATCCGGTTGCGCTAGCGAGTGTTCCCCCGTATGGTATGTTTCTCTGTGGCCACTTTGTTACCCGTTTAATGTAAGCCATTCATTCTTATTCTATGTATTTGTGTTTGCGTTCGTTCGCCATTGTGTATATTTTTGTCTAGTTATTCTGTTTAGGTATTAATGTTAGGTCTGTAGTGTATAAGCTGTAATCTGTATTCTTTTCCCTTTTACTTACTAAAAATCATCTGGTAAGGTGTTGGAACCTTAACAAGTGTTTGTGTGATTCACTATATAAGTGCTAAGGGTTTCAGATCATCTCAATTGCTCAAACAGCTTGCATACTCACAAAGGTTCAGTGTTACACCATTATAGTACCACGGTAATAAGGTTTACAGTGTAAGCATATTCTGTGTTTAAAGTCTATAAAGGTTACTGTCTGTGTGTACGCTCACTGTGTGTATTCCGTACACCCAGCGCAGTGTGTGTACGTAACTTGCGTACCACGTGTGAGGTCTTTGTACGCATATAACGTACAAAGTACGTAGCACGTGCACGAGGATTAGCGGCCATTACGGCTTTACGGTATTAGTAAATAGCTTATGTTAAAAGGTAAATATTTAGCTTTATCAATACAATCACTGCTGCCCTCTTCGATCTGCTTATGATCTACACCTCATCCTCCCCGATAAACACCTCCCAAACCTTCAATCTGTAGAGCGCGCTCTGAAAATCCACCTCTTAACAATAATCCTTCTACACCTGATACTATTCACATCTGCACCTCCTTCACCTCATCTATACTAGTCTTTCATATGTGATTATATTTCATAGGATAGTGCTGCTCTCTCCCTCGCTAAACAGTCATACTTCAAGAATCTCATCTCCTCCCAGTCTTCCTCTTTGCCACACTCAATTCCTTCCTTTGCCCCCCCCCCCCCCCCTCCTCTCTCTCTGGTCTTGACTTTGCCACTTACTTCACATCCAAAATTGACTCCATACATCAGGATATCACATCCCACCAGACCATCAGCCACCTCCTATACCTAATCACCCCTCCACATCCCTCTCATCAACTCGGACATCTTTATCCCATGTATCTGGTGAAGAAGTTATGACCAGCAGCTGTTTCTCTCCCCCTTAATGTGAGAATCACACTAAGGCCGGTATCCAATTACCCTTGGGTAATTGTATCGTTAGGGGCTATCTTACTGTGCCCGAAAAAGTCAGGCAGGCGAAAAAAAATCCCTGATAATCGACTAATTTTCGGGATGCAAACGTGAAAACACACAGGTTTCACTGAACCTGTGTGTTTTTGAGAGAGAATGGGTTGTTTTTTTTCAGTCGTCCCAACAGGGTTACCCGGAAAAAAATATTGGCTAAACATCTGGAAAAAACGCAAAAAAAACCCACGCTTTTCGCACCTGATGGGTTTTCACCGGTAATTAAATACTGGCCTAAGCATCTCATTTATCTTCATGCAAATGTCATAAACCATTAAAATGTTACCTGGTTTACAGGAAGACAAAGACCAAACAGCCTGTGAGCCAATTTCTCGTACAGTGCCAGTTCTTTTTAGCTGGTTGGGATCAGCACCAGGTGGGGTTTTGTTGGGCGTTGTCATTTTCTATTTAGAGACGAGAAAAATTAAACAAAATAAGAAAAAATAAGAATTTACTCACCGGTAATTCTATTTCTCATAGTCCGTAGTGGATGCTGGGACTCCGTAAGGACCATGGGGAATAGCGGCTCCGCAGAAGACAGGGCACAACTATAAAGAAAGCTTTAGACTACTGGTGTGCACTGGCTCCTCCCACTATGACCCCCCTCCAGACTTCAGTTAGGATACTGTGCCCGGAAGAGCTGACACAAGAAGGAAGGATTTTGAATCCCGGGTAAGACTCATACCAGCCACACCAATCACACCGTATAACTCGTGATACAATACCCAGTTAACAGTATGATAACAACTGAGCCTCTAACAGATGGCTCAACAATAACCCTTTAGTTAGGCAATAACTATATACAAGTATTGCAGACAATCCGCACTTGGGATGGGCGCCCAGCATCCACTACGGAGTATGAGAAATAGAATTACCGGTGAGTAAATTCTTATTTTCTCTAACGTCCTAAGTGGATGCTGGGACTCCGTAAGGACCATGGGGATTATACCAAAGCTCCCAAGCGGGCGGGAGAGTGCGGATGACTCTGCAGCACCGAATGGGCAAACTCTAGGTCCTCCTCAGCCAGGGTGTCAAACTTGTAGAATTTAGCAAACGTGTCTGACCCCGACCAAGTAGCTGCTCGGCAAAGTTGTAGAGCCGAGACCCCTCGGGCAGCCGCCCAAGAAGAGCCCACCTTCCTCGTGGAATGGGCTTTCACCGATTTAGGATGCGGCAGTCCAGCCACAGACTGTGCAAGCTGAATCGTACTACAGATCCAGCGAGCAATAGTCTGCTTTGAAGCAGGTGCACCCAACTTGTTGGGCGCATACAGGATAAACAGCGAGTCAGTCTTTCTGACTCCCGCCGTCCTGGAAACATAAATTTTCAGGGCCCTGACTACGTCCAACAACTTGGAAGCCTCCAAGTCATTAGTAGCCGCAGGCACCACGATAGGTTGGTTCAGATGAAAGGCTGATACCACCTTAGGGAGAAATTGGGGACGAGTCCTCAATTCTGCCCTATCCATATGGAAAATCAGATAAGGGCTTTTACATGACAAACCCGCCAACTCTGATATACGCCTGGCCGAAGCCAAGGCCAACAACATGACCACTTTCCACGTGAGATATTTCAATTCCACGGTTTTCAGTGGCTCAAACCAATGTGATTTTAGGAAATCCAACACCACGTTGAGATCCCAAGGTGCCACTGGAGGCACAAAAGGGGGCTGAATATGCAGCACTCCCTTAACAAAAGTTTGAACTTCAGGTAGAGAAGCCAGTTCTCTCTGGAAGAAAATCGATAGAGCCGATATCTGGACCTTAATGGAACCCAATTTTAGGCCCATAGTCACCCCTGACTGTAGGAAGTGCAGGAAACGGCCCAGCTGAAATTCCTCCATTGGGACCTTCCTGGCCTCACACCACGCAACATATTTTCGCCATATGCGGTGATAATGGTTTGCGGTTACTTCTTTCCTAGCTTTAATCAGCGTAGGAATGACTTCCTCCGGAATGCCCTTTTCCTTCAGGATCCGGTGTTCAACCGCCATGCCGTCAAACGCAGCCGCGGTAAGTCTTGGAACAGACAGGGCCCCTGCTGCAGCAGGTCCTGTCTGAGCGGCAGAGGCCATGGGTCCTCTGAGATCATTTCTTGAAGTTCCGGGTACCAAGCTCTTCTTGGCCAATCCGGAACAATGAGTATAGTCCTTACTCCTCTTCTCCTTATTATCCTCAGTACCTTTGGAATGAGAGGAAGAGGAGGGAACACATAAACCGACCGGTACACCCACGGTGTCACTAGAGCGTCCACAGCTATCGCCTGCGGGTCTCTTGACCTGGCGCAATACCTTTCTAGCTTTTTGTTTAGGCGGGACGCCATCATGTCCACCTGTGGCCTTTCCCAACGGTTTACAATCAGTTGGAAGACTTCTGGATGAAATCCCCACTCTTGGGGACGTGGAGGTCGTGCCTGCTGAGGAAGTCTGCTTCCCAGTTGTCCACTCCCGGAATGAACACTGCTGACAGTGCTAACACGTGATTTTCCGCCCATCGGAGAATCCTTGTGGCTTCTGCCATCGCCGTCCTGCTTCTCCTGCCGCTTTACATGGGCGACCGCCGTGATGTTGTCTGACTGGATCAGTACCGGCTGGTTTTGAAGCAGGGGTTTTGCCTGACTTAGGGCATTGTAAATGGCCCTCAGCTCCAGAATATTTATGTGCAGGGAAGTCAGGGGAGGGGTCCTGGGGTGCACACCGGTAATGAGAGGTGCGACCCTGCGGAGACCTTTCAGTAGAACTGCATGCAAAGAAAAAGGTTGCAGGTGCACAATGCAAACATTACCAATTTATTAATAATAATCATTGCAATAAAATTTTGCATTTTAAGCGAGGTTCTTCGCATAGTTATGGCCATAAGTAACGGCTTGTCCACCGCGTCCAGGTGACCTCATTAGTCGGGCAAGTCCCTAACATTTTGGGGGGTACAAATCTAGGGTGCGGGACCCCCCAAAATGAAGTAGCTGAGTGACCCCAGGGCAACACAAAAGTGAAAAAATATATAGTGAAAAAGTGAAAATAGGTTAGTGAGAGAGGCTGCTGAAAACAGCAGGGGTAAATTAGTGAGAGGTAATGAAGGGGGAGATAAAGTAGTGAAAAGTGAAGGTAGGAAATGAATTACATTGAAACAAAACACACGATAGGGATGAAAGTAAATATGAAAATAAGTGTTAATATGTGTTGCTCCTGAGGCAAAACAGCCACAACAGTCCAGGGGGACCCACACCCCGGAAGGGTGTGCAGGGAAGTCTCCTGACTTGACCATAATCCTTGGAAGTTTCTTCCCTGTGTGACTGCCCCCCGGCCTCGAAGGCTGGCATCCGTTGTCACCAGGACCCAGTCCTGTATGCTGAATCTGCGGCCCTCTTGAAGATGAGCACTCTGCAGCCACCACAGCAGAGACACCCTGGTCCTTGGAGACAGGGTTATCAGCCGATGCATCTGAAGATGCGATCAGGACCACTTGTCCAACAGGTCCCACTGAAAGGTTCTTGCATGGAACCTGCCGAATGGAATTGCTTCGTAGGAAGCTACCATCTTTCCCAGGATCCGCGTGCAGTGATGCACCGACACCTGTTTTGGTTTTAGGAGGCCTCTGACTAGAGATGACAACTCCTTGGCCTTCTCCTCCGGGAGAAACACTTTTTTCTGTTCTGTGTCCAGAACGATCCCCAGGAACAGTAGACGTGTCGTAAGGACCAGCTGTGACTTTGAAATATTTAGAATCCAGCCGTGCTGTTGTAGCACCTCCCGAGATAGTGCTACCCCAACCAACAACTGCTCCCTGGACCTCGCCTTTATCAGGAGATTGTCCAAGTACGGGATAATTAAAACTCCCTTCTTTCGAAGGAGTATCATCATTTCGGCCATTACCTTGGTAAAGACCCTCGGAGCCGTGGATAGACCGAACGGCAACGTCTGGAATTGGTAATGACAATCATGTACCACAAATCTGAGGTACTCCTGGTGAGGATGGTAAATGGGGACATGCAGGTAAGCATCCTTGATGTCCAGTGATACCATGTAATCCCCCTCGTCCAGGCTTGCAATAACCGCCCTGAGCGATTCCATCTTGAACTTGAATTTTTTTATATATGTGTTCAAGGATTTCAAATTTAAAATGGGTCTCACCGAACCGTCCGGTTTCGGTACCACAAACATTGTAACCCCGTCCTTGTTGAAGGAGGGGCACCTTGACTATCACCTGCTGGGAATACAGCTTGTGAATTGCCTGTAACACTGCCTCCCTGCCTGAGGGAGTGGTTGGTAAGGCAGATTTGAGGAAACGGCGGGGGAAAGACGTCTCGAATTCCAGCTTGTACCCCTGAGATACCACTTGAAGGATCCAGGGATCCACCCGTGAGCAAGCCCACTGATTGCTGAAATATTTGAGACGGGCCCCCACCGTACCTGGCTCCGCCTGTGGAGCCCCAGCGTCATGCTGTGGACTTAGAGGAAGCGGGGGAGGACTTTTGCTCCTGGGAACTGGCTGTATGCTGCAGCTTTTTCCCTCTACCTCTGCCTCTGGGCAGAAAGGACGCGCCCCTAACCCGCTTGCCCCTATTGGGCCGAAAGGACTGTACCTGATAATACGGTGCTTTCTTTGGCTGTGAGGGAACATGGGGTAAAAATGTAGACTTCCCAGCTGTTGCTTTGGAAACGAGGTCCGAGAGACCATCCCCGAACAACTCCTCACCCTTATAAGGCAGAACTTCCATGTGCCTTTTTGAATCTGCATCTCCTGTCCACTGCCGAGTCCATAACCCTCTCCTGGCAGAAATGGACATTGCACTTATTTTAGATGCCAGCTGGCAAATATCCCTCTGTGCATCTCTCATGTATAAGACTGCGTCTTTAATATGCTCCACGGTTAGCAATATAGTGTCCCTGTCTAGGGTATCAATATTTTCCGACAGGGAATCTGACCACGCAGCTGCAGCACTGCACATCCATGCTGAAGCAATAGCTGGTCTCAGTATAATACCTGTGTGTGTATATACAGACTTCAGGATAGCCTCCTGCTTCCTATCAGCAGGCTCCTTTAGGGCGGCCGTATCCGGAGACGGTAGTGCCACCTTTTTTGACAAGCGTGTGAGCGTGTGAGCGCTTTATCCACCCTAGGGGATGTTTCCCAACGTGACCTATCCTCTGGCGGGAAAGGGTACGTCATTAGTAACCTTTTAGAAATTACCAGTTTCTTATCGGGGGAAGCCCACGCTTCTTCACACACTTCATTTAATTCCTCAGATGGAGGAAAAACTCCTGGTAGTTTTCTCTCTCCAAACATAATACCCTTTTTTTGTGGTTCCTGGGGTAACATCAGAAATGTGCAACACATTTTTAATTGCCTCAATCATGTAACGTGTGGCCCTATTGGAAGTTACATTAGTCTCATCGTCGTCGACACTGGAGTCAGTATCCGTGTCGACATCTGTGTCTGCCATCTGAGGTAGCGGGCGTTTTAGAGCCCCTGATGGCTGAGAAGCCGGCTGTCCCATATTTGGTATGTCGTCAAACCTTTTATGTAAGGAGTCGACACTGTCGCGTAATTCCTTCCACATAACCATCCACTCAGGTGTCGACCCCGCAGGGGGTGACATCACATTTATCGGCATCTGCTCCGCCTCCACATAAGCCTCCTCCTCAAACATGACAACACAGCCGTACCGACACACCGCACACACACAGGGAATGCTCTGACAGAGGACAGGACCCCACAAAGCCCTTTGGGGAGACAGAGAGAGAGTATGCCAGCACACACCAGAGCGCTATATAACACAGGGATGAACACTATAACTGAGTGATTTTCCCTTATAGCTGCTTATATATATACTGCTGCGCCTAAATTTAGTGCCCCCCCCTCTCTTTTTTACCCTTTGTAGTCTTGAAACTGCAGGGGAGAGCCTGGGAGCGATCCTTCCAGCGGAGCTGTGAGGGAAAAATGGCGCCAGTGTGCTGAGGGAGATAGCCCCGCCCCTTTTTCGGCGGACTTTCTCCCGCTTTTTTATGGATCCTGGCAGGGGTATTTTTCACATATATAGCCTCTAGGACTATATATTGTGATTATTTTGCCAGCCAAGGTGTTAATATTGCTGCTCAGGGCGCCCCGCCCCCCCCCCCCCAGCGCCCTGCACCCATCAGTGACCGGAGTGTGAGGTGTGCATGAGGAGCAATGGCGCACAGCTGCAGTGCTGTGCGCTACCTTGTTGAAGACCGAAGTCTTTTGCCGCCGATTTTCAGGACCATCTTCATGCTTCTGGCTCTGTAAGGGGGACGGCGGCGCGGCTCCGGGACCGGACGATCAAGGTCGGGTCCTGTGTTCGATCCCTCTGGAGCTAATGGTGTCCAGTAGCCTAAGAAGCCCAAACTAGCTGCAAGCAGGTAGGTTCGCTTCTTCTCCCCTTAGTCCCTCGTAGCAGTGAGTCTGTTGCCAGCAGATCTCACTGAAAATAAAAAACCTAAAATATACTTTCTTTTCTAGGAACTCAGGAGAGCCCCTAGTGTGCATCCAGCTCAGCCGGGCACAAGATTCTAACTGAGGTCTGGAGGAGGGTCATAGTGGGAGGAGCAAGTGCACACCAGGTAGTCCTAAAGCTTTCTTTAGTTGTGCCCAGTCTCCTGCGGAGCCGCTATTCCCCATGGTCCTTACGGAGTCCCAGCATCCACTTAGGACGTCAGAGAAATATTAATAAATGCTCCCAATGACAAAACTGCGAGATTCAATCTCCGCCCCCCTCTATCGCCCCCACCGGCAGTATTCTAATGTTGCTGCAGACGGACGCGACAATTTCATTTCAGCTCCCAACCCCCGGGGGTAGCGAGCTGAAATGCGCATAAAGAGACCCATTTGGGCGCCCAAATGTGTCTCTTCACGGTCACGTCCATTACTTTAGTCTGGATTAGGTGGTTTGTGCGCCTAAACCCAAGTGTAATGGGCACGATCAGCGTGATAAGCGGAGGAAATTTGAATATCACCCCTTGATCTCCCGACACTTTACACAGGAGATTGGACGTGCGATAACATTTGAATTCCCCCCATATATAGCATTGCCCAATCCATCAATATAGTAATATAGCCTCTCAATGTCCACCAGCATGACAGATGGGCAAATGACACAAAGGGGGAAGGGGGGGGGGGGTTATTCCAAACCAATGACTACTTGCACATTTCTGACCACCACTTCAGGAGGCTGTGAGAAGAAATGTGTGCGCCGGCAGCATTCAAGCCCAACTGAAGCAACAATTGAATTGCTCCATGCAGGCACCCACTAATTAGCACCATAAAAATCTATTGCATTCCTCCATTGTGCCAATACAATTTCTTATAATGTGCCACACATATCGGAACACTGCATCATTGGACAGCTCTGCAATTACCAATTTGCAGATCCCATGTGTGTGTGGTGACAGGCGAATATACAGAGTGGAGATGGTAGTTATAACTGTGTGTGGAAGGCCAGAATATACAGGAAGTGATGACAAACTAGTATATTACATTTCTTTATAAACTAAATGAAATATGTAACCGGTGTTTAGATCTTGAGTTCATTCCAACATAACAGATGCTCTGTAATTAGAAAATAGCAATAAGAATATTTTAAAAAAAATTAAAGATTTGACCGAACACACAAACCTGACTAAAGTTCTTTGAGAAAATGGTGTAATATAATAGGATATATGAAATCCAGAGTAGATAACCTAGAGAAGAAATTTAAAAGACTATATTAAAATATTGGATATTGGAGTAATAAGACTCCAGACATCGAATCTAATATGTTGGGGACACACAGAATTATTGTAATATTCGTATTGGGCAACTGCTGCGCTATCTGAAAATAAATATTACACCATATGCGACATGAAGAACTACCTACAGGATCATTAACAAACATGTAGGTGCAGTAAATATGGTTTAAAAAGGATTCTGGGACTTATTCAGGTTTGTTAGCAAACCAAAAAAAGTAAGCAACTGGGCAAAACCATGTGCACTGCAGGCAGGTGGGGCAGATGCAACATGTGCAGGGAGAGTTAGATTTGGGTAGGGTGTGTTTAAACTGAAATCCAAATCGCAGTGTAGAAATTAAGCAGCCAGTATTTACCCTGCACAAAAACAATAAAGTATAACCCATTAAAATTAAATCTTATTGCACGTTACATCTACTCCTCCTGCAGTGCAACATGGCTTTGTCAAATTGCTTACTTTTTTGGTAAGCTAACAAACCTGAATAACCCCGTCTGTGTGTAAGTCACTTTCGGGCTCCATTAGCAGTCTCCAGGAATATTAATGTGGCTTATGATGCATTATATAAGTTATGCATAACACTTAACTGCTTATAATAAATAACAGGTACAAAAATTGTTTCTAGTTTCCAGGTTGAAGAAATACAAAATAAGCATTTATTTAAATTTGCACTTTATAGTGATTATTTTAAAAAGGATGCATGTAGTATAACAAGTACTTTTATATATCAAAACTCCAATTGTTAGAAACTTTTGCGCTATATTATAAATTTATATGATATGGCTGACAAAAATAACAGACTCCTATTAAATTAAAAATATTTAATAATATATGAATAATCACAAATCATAAAACAAGACCGGTCTTAGTAGTTTAAACATCTAAGATGACAAGTATATATACTTTCCAATAAAAGGAGGTGGACTTAAGCATATTCTGTGCACAGAGGTGTAAAAACTAGCTTTATAGCTAAATGACTTAATTTACAAAGTCAAAAAAAATATAGATCAAGTGTAGCTGCTGGTAGAACCCGTATAATAGATGTTTCCAATAAACAGTCACTTTGTATCAAAGTTCCTTTGAATGTAATAATCCAACATAGATCAGTAAAATGAAATGAGAGCCGTTTTCAACCGGAATCTTACGTGAGGTGTGAGCAAGTAGTATCAGCAGGAGTACATCCCGACGTCCACCACACTGGCTTCTAGCTGCGGGGAAAACGTCACCTGCACTGGCGCCTGCTACAACCTGTCCTGCTCGGTCTGAATGCTCCACAGGTCTCCACCTCTACGTGCCGTTTGCGGGCACCGATGAGCAGCTCCTCTCCACTCAAAAAATATACAACCAGCAGATGAATGCTGCGGCCGGTATGTACTACGGGTCTAACTCCAGCTGGGGTTTCTTTCTTTGAGGAAGCCCCTGTGGGAGGAGCGAAACGCGTCAGAAGCTGAACTGGAGTTAGACCCGTAGTACATACCGGCCACAGCATTCATCTGCTGGTTGTATATTTTTTGAGTGGAGAGGAGCCGCTCACCGGTGCCCGCAAACGGCACGTAGAGGTGGAGACCTGTGGAGCATTCAGACCGAGCAGGACAGGCTGTAGCAGGCGCCAGCGCAGGTGCCGTTTTCCCCGCAGCTAGAAGCCAGTGTGGTGGACGTCGGGATGTACTCCTGCTGATACTACTTGCTCACACCTCACGTAAGATTCCGGTTGAAAACGGCTCTCATTTCATTTTACTGATCTATGTTGGATTATTACATTCAAAGGAACTTTGATACAAAGTGACTTTTTTTTGGAAACATCTATTATACGGGTTCTACCAGCAGCTACACTTGATCTATATTTTTTTTGACTTTGTAAATCAAGTCATTTAGCTATAAAGCTAGTTTGTACACCTCTGTGCACAGAATATGCTTAAGTCCACCTCCTTTTATTGGAAAGTATATATACTTGTCATCTTAGATGTTTAAACTACTAAGACCGGTCTTGTTTTATGATTTGTGATTATTCATATATTATTAAATATTTTTAATTTAATAGGAGTCTGTTATTTTTGTCAGCCATATCATATAAATTTATAATATAGCGCAAAAGTTTCTAACAATTGGAGTTTTGTGGTTAATTGCACTTGGGTGGCCCAGTGCAATTTGATTGACCTGCTAACCCCAGGTCATTAACATTTTGCAGCTGATTGTTATTTTATCCAAAAGGGTTTTTTATAGCATTTGATATTAGCGCCTGTTAAAAAAAGGTTTTTACTTTTATATATCAAGGTGTACTATAAGAAGTTTCTGTTCTACACCATTTTCAGACAGAAATGTCTGAAAATACCGGCTTTTACCTGGCATTTCAGGGCCAGGTAGTTTAGCCAATCCCTGACTGACCCCCCACAGACAGGCAAATTACCGAGTGAAGCAGCTCTACCTGGTAATTTGCAGATCAACACAGGTATTTCGTCTGTGTGAAAGGGTCAACCCGGGTCTCCAACCCTGGTAAATTTCTGGGTCGAAGTCCCAAGAATTTCAACCCAGGTTGACCCTTTCACACAGAAAAAGGACCCGTGTTTTTCGGCAAATTACCGGGTAGAACTTCTTCAACCGGGAATTTGCCTTTCTGTGTGAAAGGGTTATTAATGACAATATACTTTTTGTATAGAGTGCAGTGAGGTATAACAACACCTCCCGTGTATGTAAACTATTAGATAAAGTACTGACCTTGGGCGCCAAGTCGAATCAGATACAAACTTGTGAAGAATGCAAGGACGATTTGTTTATACAAATGAAAATAAGAATTTACTTACCGATAATTCTATTTCTCAGAGTCCGTAGTGGATGCTGGGGTTCCTGAAAGGACCATGGGGAATAGCGGCTCCGCAGGAGACAGGGCACAAAAGTAAAGCTTTCCGATCAGGTGGTGTGCACTGGCTCCTCCCCCTATGACCCTCCTCCAAGCCAGTTAGGTACTGTGCCCGGACGAGCGTACACAATAAGGGAGGAATTTTGAATCCCGGGTAAGACTCATACCAGCCACACCAATCACACCGTACAACTTGTGATCAAAACCAGTTAACAGTATGATAACAGAGGAGCCTCTGAAAGATGGCTTCTTAACAATAACCCGAATTAGTTAACAATAACTATGTACAATTATTGCAGATAATCCGCACTTGGGATGGGCGCCCAGCATCCACTACGGACTCCGAGAAATAGAATTATCGGTAAGTAAATTCTTATTTTCTCTATCGTCCTAGTGGATGCTGGGGTTCCTGAAAGGACCATGGGGATTATACCAAAGCTCCCAAACGGGCGGGAGAGTGCGGATGACTCTGCAGCACCGAATGAGAGAACTCCAGGTCCTCCTTAGCCAGAGTATCAAATTTGTAAAATTTTACAAACGTGTTCTCCCCTGACCACGTAGCTGCTCGGCAAAGTTGTAATGCCGAGACCCCTCGGGCAGCCGCCCAAGATGAGCCCACCTTCCTTGTGGAGTGGGCCTTTACAGATTTAGGCTGTGGCAGGCCTGCCACAGAATGTGCAAGTTGGATTGTGCTACAGATCCAACGAGCAATCGTCTGCTTAGACGCAGGAGCACCCATCTTGTTGGGTGCATACAATATAAACAACGAGTCAGATTTTCTGACTCCAGCTGTCCTTGCAATATATATTTTTAATGCTCTGACAACGTCCAGTAACTTGGAGTCCTCCAAGTCACTTGTAGCCGCAGGCACTACAATAGGCTGGTTCAGATGAAATGCTGACACCACCTTAGGGAGAAAATGCGGACGAGTCCGCAGTTCTGCCCTGTCCGAATGGAAAATCAGATATGGGCTTTTGTAAGATAAAGCTGCCAGTTCTGACACTCTCCTGGCCGAAGCCAGGGCTAGTAACATGGTCACTTTCCATGTGAGATATTTTAAATCCACCTTTTTTAGTGGTTCAAACCAATGAGATTTTAGAAATTCCAAAACCACATTGAGATCCCACGGTGCCACTGGAGGCACCACAGGAGGCTGTATATGCAGCACTCCCTTAACAAAAGTCTGGACTTCAGGAACTGAAGCCAATTCTTTTTGAAAGAAAATCGACAGGGCCGAAATTTGAACCTTAATAGATCCCAATTTGAGACCCATAGACAATCCTGATTGCAGGAAATGTAGGAATCGACCCAGTTGAAATTCCTCCGTCGGAGCACTCCGATCCTCGCACCACGCAACATATCTTCGCCAAATGCGGTGATAGTGTTGCACGGTTACTTCCTTCCTTGCTTTAATCAAAGTAGGAATGACTTCTTCCGGCATGCCTTTTTCCTTTAGGATCCGGCGTTCAACCGCCATGCCGTCAAACGCAGCCGCGGTAAGTCTTGAAACAGACAGGGACCCTGCTGAAGCAAGTCCCTCCTTAGAGGTAGAGGCCACGGATCTTCCGTGATCATCTCTTGAAGTTCCGGGTACCAAGTCCTTCTTGGCCAATCCGGAACCACTAGTATCGTTCTTACGCCTCTTTGCCGTATAATTCTCAATACTTTTGGTATGAGAGGCAGAGGAGGAAACACATACACCGACTGGTACACCCAAGGCGTTACCAGCGCGTCCACAGCTATTGCCTGCGGATCTCTTGACCTGGCGCAATACCTGTCCAGTTTTTTGTTGAGGCGAGACGCCATCATGTCCACCATTGGTCTTTCCCAACGGGTTACCAGCATGTGGAAGACTTCCGGATGAAGTCCCCACTCTCCCGGGTGAAGGTCGTGTCTGCTGAGGAAGTCTGCTTCCCAGTTGTCCACTCCCGGGATGAACACTGCTGACAGTGCTATCACATGATTCTCTGCCCAGCGAAGAATCCTTGCAGCTTCTGCCATTGCACTCCTGCTTCTTGTGCCGCCCTGTCTGTTCACATGGGCGACTGCCGTGATGTTGTCCGACTGGATCAACACCGGTTTTCCTTGAAGCAGAGGTTCTGCCTGGCTTAGAGCATTGTAGATTGCTCTTAGTTCCAGAATGTTTATGTGAAGAGACGTTTCCAGGCTCGTCCACACTCCCTGGAAGTTTCTTCCTTGTGTGACTGCTCCCCAGCCTCTCAGGCTGGCGTCCGTGGTCACCAGGATCCAATCCTGTATGCCGAATCTGCGGCCCTCCAATAGATGAGCACTCTGCAACCACCACAGAAGAGATACCCTTGTCCTTGGAGACAGGGTTATCCGCTGGTGCATCTGAAGATGCGACCCTGACCATTTGTCTAACAGATCCCTCTGGAAAATTCGTGCATGGAATCTGCCGAATGGAATTGCTTCGTAAGAAGCCACCATTTTTCCCAGGACTCTTGTGCATTGATGTACAGACACCTTTCCTGGTTTTAGGAGGTTCCTGACAAGCTCGGACAACTCCTTGGCTTTTTCCTCCGGGAGAAAAACCTTTTTCTGAACCGTGTCCAGAATCATCCCTAGGAACAGCAGACGAGTTGTCGGCATTAACTGGGATTTTGGAATATTCAGAATCCAGCCGTGTTGTTTTAGCACTTCTTGAGACAGTGCTAATCCCCTCTCTAGCTGTTCTCTGGACCTTGCCCTTATTAGGAGATCGTCCAAGTATGGGATAATTAATACGCCTTTTCTTCGAAGAAGAATCATCATCTCGGCCATTACCTTTGTAAAGACCCGAGGTGCCGTGGACAATCCGAACGGCAGCGTCTGAAACGGATAGTGACAGTTTTGTACAACGAACCTGAGGTACCCCTGGTGTGAGGGGTAAATTGGAACGTGGAGGTTTAGAATAGGTCTTACCGAGCCGTCCGGCTTCGGTACCACAAATAGAGTGGAATAATACCCCTTTCCCTGTTGTAGAAGAGGTACCTTGACTATCACCTGCTGAGAGTACAGCTTGTGAATGGCTTCCAAAACCGTCTCCCTTTCGGAGGGGGACGTTGGTAAAGCAGACTTCAGGAAACGGCGAGGCGGATCTGTCTCTAGTTCCAACCTGTACCCCTGAGATATTATCTGCAGGATCCAGGGATCTACCTGCGAGTGAGCCCACTGCGCGCTGAAATGCTTGAGACGACCGCCCACCGCCCCCGAGTCCGCTTGAGAAGCCCCAGCGTCATGCTGAGGCTTTTGTAGAAGCGGGGGAGGGCTTCTGTTCCTGGGAAGGAGCTGCCTGTTGGTGTCTCTTCCCCCTTCCTCTGCCTCGTGGCAGATATGAATATCCCTTTGCTCTCTTGTTTTTAAAGGAACGAAAGGACTGCGGTTGAAAAGTCGGTGTCTTTTTCTGTTGGGGAGTAGCTTGAGGTAAAAAGGTGGATTTCCCGGCTGTAGCCGTGGCCACCAAATCTGATAGACCGACTCCAAATAACTCCTCCCCTTTATACGGCAAAACTTCCATATGCCGTTTTGAGTCCGCATCGCCTGACCACTGTCGCGTCCATAAACTTCTTCTGGCCGAAATGGACATAGCACTTACCCGTGATGCCAGTGTGCAGATATCCCTCTGTGCATCACGCATATAAAGAAATGCATCCTTTATTTGCTCTAAAGACAGTAAAACATTGTCCCTATCCAGGGTATCAATATTTTCAATCAGGGACTCTGACCAAACTACTCCAGCACTGCACATCCAGGCTGACGCTATAGCTGGTCGTAGTATAACACCTGTATGTGTGTATATACTTTTTTGGATATTTTCCATCCTCCTATCTGTTGGATCTTTAAGTGCGGCCGTCTCAGGAGAGGGTAACGCCACTTGTTTAGATAAGCGTGTGAGCGCCTTATCCACCCTAGGAGGTGTTTCCCAGCGCGCCCTAACCTCTGACGGGAAAGGGTATAAAGCTAATAACTTCTTTGAAATTAGCATCTTTTTATCGGGGGCAACCCACGCTTCATCACATACATCATTTAGTTCTTCTGATTCAGGAAAAACTATAGGTAGTTTTTTCACACCCCACATAATACCCTGTTTAGTGGTACCAGTAGTATCAGCTAAATGTAACGCCTCCTTCATTGCCAAAATCATATAACGTGTGGCCCTACTGGAAAATACGGTTGATTCGTCACCGTCGCCACTGGAATCAGTGCCTGTGTCTGGGTCTGTGTCGACCGACTGAGGCAAAGGGCGTTTTACAGCCCCTGACGGTGTTTGAGGCGCCTGGACAGGCACTGATTGTCCGGCCGTCTCATGTCGACAAACGACTGCTTTAGCGTGTTGACACTATCCCGTAATTCCATAAATAAAGGCATCCATTCTGGTGTCGACCCCCTAGGAGGTGACATCCCCATATTTGGCAATTGCTCCGCCTCCACACCAATATCGTCCTCATACATGTCGACACACACGTACCGACACACAGCAGACACACAGGGAATGCTCTTAACGAAGACAGGACCCCACTAGCCCTTTGGGGAGACAGAGGGAGAGTTTGCCAG
Source organism: Pseudophryne corroboree (assembly GCF_028390025.1). Classification (NCBI taxonomy): domain Eukaryota; kingdom Metazoa; phylum Chordata; class Amphibia; order Anura; family Myobatrachidae; genus Pseudophryne; species Pseudophryne corroboree. Next base: position 994,948,268 of record NC_086444.1, on the reverse strand, counting down.
CACACACCAAAAGCGCTATATATGACAGGGATAGCCTTATAATAAGTGCTCCCTGTATAGCTGCTTTTATAATATAATTTTTGCCACTATTTTGCCCCCCCTCTCTTGTTTTACCCTGTTTCTGTAGTGCAGTGCAGGGGAGAGACCTGGGAGCCGTCCTGACCAGCGGAGCTGTGTAAGGAAAATGGCGCTGTGTGCTGAGGAGATAGGCCCCGCCCCTTTTCCGGCGGGCTCGTCTCCCGCTCTTTAGTGTATTCTGGCAGGGGTTAAATATCTCCATATAGCCCCGGAGGCTATATGTGAGGTATTTTTTAGCCAAATAGGTTTTCATTTGCCTCCCAGGGCGCTCCCCTCCCAGCGCCCTGCACCCTCAGTGACTGCCGTGTGAAGTGTGCTGAGAGGAAAATGGCGCACAGCTGCAGTGCTGTGCGCTACCTTTAGAAGACTGAGGAGTCTTCTGCCGCCGATTCTGGACCTCTTCATGTTTCAGCATCTGCAAGGGGGCCGGCGGCGAGGCTCCGGTGACCATCCAGGCTGTACCTGTGATCGTCCCTCTGGAGCTGATGTCCAGTAGCCAAGAAGCCAATCCATCCTGCACGCAGGTGAGTTCACTTCTTCTCCCCTAAGTCCCTCGTTGCAGTGATCCTGTTGCCAGCAGGACTCACTGTAAAATAAAAAACCTAAGCTAAACTTTCTCTAAGCAGCTCTTTAGGAGAGCCACCTAGATTGCACCCTTCTCGGCCGGGCACAAAAATCTAACTGGCTTGGAGGAGGGTCATAGGGGGAGGAGCCAGTGCACACCACCTGATCGGAAAGCTTTACTTTTGTGCCCTGTCTCCTGCGGAGCCGCTATTCCCCATGGTCCTTTCAGGAACCCCAGCATCCACTAGGACGATAGAGAAATATATAATATATACAAAGATTGAGTGTATTCTCACTCAAAATATTATTATTGATCGTACAAGTCTAGAAGTAAAAGAGCCGCAGGTGTTAAAACATTGCAGAGTATGTTCCAGACTATACCCTGCAAAAGGCTCCAAAGTTTGTTCAGAAACAGGTGACCAAGGTCCCAGTGTTGGATAGCGCACGCACCAGGCCTAGTACTTTAAAAGCACTGCCATCTTATGCTTTTATGTTTTGTGCTAAACGGGACACATTTTGTGCACTTAGTGGCTCCTTTGTAGATTTTATATATTGCTATCTGTACATATAAATCATCCTTGCATTCTTCACAAGTTTGTATCTGATTTGACTTAGCGTCCAAGGTCAGTACTTTCCTATTTAATAGAAACCTTTTTTACTTGGATACCCAGTGTATTGAATATTAGGCTTGCTTTGTCTTGGTTGCTTTTTACAGCTATTTCTACCTACCTATCAGCATGTATTTAAACTGTTGTCCTTAAAGGCTCGGATACAAGAAAAAAAATGTGACCACCTGGATGCTGAACAAAAAGGGGAAGGTTATACAAAGAACGGGTATGGGACTCGAGGTCGACACCCATTAGGTCGACAGCAGGTAGGTCGACACGGCCATTAGGGCGACATGAAAAAAGGTCGACATAAGTTGTTTTTTGCGTCGTTTTCTTCGTCAAGTGACCGGAAACCCCAATTAGTGCACCGCATCCCCTTGCATGGCTCGCTGCCTCATTCCACTACCGCTGCGCTCAGCACAGGTTACTGTTCCCTATCGTAGTCCACGTGGATTGTAATGAAAAAGTCCCCCCAAATATGTGAAAAACTCATGTCGACCTTTTTGACTGTCGACCTAATCGCCGTGTCGACCTATTTCTAGTGTTGAACTATCCACTGTCGACCTAGAGTCGGGATACGCCAAAAACACACCGAGTTGTGTCATAACACTGCACTCATAGTGGAACTGATAACAGGCACATGACTATGTCAGTACATATGGATAGACTGAAGCTTCACTATCTATCAATGGCATATAATAAAGTACATGTCAATAAGATCAGAATATCCACATATGACAATTATAGGATTGATATTGCACAATTCTATGTAATTAAGGATCAAACTTGGGGTGTATATTATTATATATGAACTGTATAAGGTAGGTTTGCTTATAGCTTGTTTATTCCATTAGGATATTTAGCCATTTTAAAAGAGATTTAAATAGTAAAGGATAGTTTGTAAAATGACTGTATTTTCCATTTCAGATGTATATATTAGCTCTATTAACAAGTAATGGAATCACTGCTGCAAGAATAGTGCTAAGGTCCCATTGAGTTTGCATTCAGTTTATAAATAACAAGACTGTACGTGTAAAAAATAAACCCTACTGCATTAGTTAAAAGGAATTGGAAGAACACTGACATTGGACTATCCAAAACAGTACTGCAAGTTTCACCCCTGTTGCAAATAGTTTACTGGCATGGCATTTGAAGTTGTTTTTCCTTAGATCAAACGTAGAGCAACGTGTTAACTTAAAATTTTAGTTACATTGAACAAAACGCCCACCAAATCTTTCCATATGATAAAAGAGGCTTAAGGGGCAGATTGTATGTCACGTGTTTGAGTGGCACCAAAGATTTAGTGACAGTCATGAGGATGTTGAAGATGATGAAAGTTCTGGAAGACCTTGCACATCAAAAACAAACGCAATTGTGAAAATAATTGAGAAAATTGATTGAATTGACCGTCGATATGAATGATAGCAAAAATAGTAAACATTGCCACAGAAACTGTTAGGCAAGTTTTGCATCATGAGCTTAACATTACAAAACTTTGGGCTAAGATGGTTCCAAGGCTTCTCGCTGCTGGGCAGAGATAAAATTGAAACCGAATTTGTACAGACATTTTGGAACAAATCCAAGCGGATTTGCATTATTTGGCAAAAGTTATTATTACCTGTGATGAAACATGGATCTTCAGTACAATCCTGAGATAAAACGTCAGTCCAGGCACTGGATAACGCCACCATCCCCAAGAATGAAGAAAGCATGTCAAAGCAAATTCAAAGCCATGATAATGGTCTTCTTTGCTTTCAAGGGTATTATTTTGGAAGACTGGGTACCAGAAGGCGTAAACATTACTACAAAAATGCTACAAAAATGTTCTAGAAACTTTGCAGGAAAGAATCATAAGAGGCCAAAGTTATGGAAAAATGGTTTCATCCTCCATCAGGACAAAGCACCAGTCCACACAGCTCTCTGTGAAGCTGTTTTTTGGCAGATTGCAGTGCTAGAACACCCTCCCTACCTGCCAGACCTAGCACCGTGTGACTTCTATCTTTTCCCTAAAGTCAAATCTGTACTCAAGGGAACCTGTTTTGCATCAGTTACTGAGGTAAAGAAGAAAACGATGGAGATGTTGAGAAAGCTGACAGATAATGAGCTATAGCACAGCTTTGACCAATGAAAAATGAGAATGCAGTGACGTGGATGCAGAAGGGGAGTACATAGAAGGGAAACAGAGTTAAAAAATACTTAATATAATTAAATTTAAGTTATAGCATCAGTCTCATTATTTAATAACCACACCTCGTAAGCTTTCTCTACAGAACTGGTATATACACTGCTCAAAAAAATAAAGGGAACACTTAAACAACACATCCTAGATCTGAATGAATGAAATATTCTTATTAAATACTTTGTTCTTTACATAGCTTAATGTGCTGACAACAAAATCACACAAAAATTATCAATGGAAATCACATTTATTAACCCATGGAGGTCTGGATTTGGAGTCACACTCAAAATTAAAGTGGAAAAACACACTACAGGCTGATCCAACTTTGATGTAATGTCCTTAAAACAAGTCAAAATGAGGCTCAGTAGTGGGTGTCGCCTCCACGTGCCTGTTTGACCTCCCTACAACGCCTGGGCATGCCCCTGATGAGGTGGCGGATGGTCTCCTGAGGGATCTCCTCCCAGACCTGGACTAAAGCATCCGCCAACTCCTGGACAGTCTGTGGTGCAATGTGGCGTTGGTGAATGGAGCGAGACATGATGTCCCAGATGTGCTCAATTGGATTCAGGTCTAGGGAACGGGCGGGCCAGTCCATAGCATCAATGCCTTCGTCTTGCAGGAACTGCTGACACACTCCAGCCACTTCTGGCGAGCACATGGAGGGCTGTGCGGCTCCCCAAAGAAATGCCACCATACACCATTACTGACCCTCTGCCAAACCGGTCATGCTGGAGGATGTTGCAGGCAGCAGAACGTTCTCCTTGGCGTCTCCAGGCTCTGTCACGTCTGTCACATGTGCTCAGTGAGAACCTGCTTTCATCTGTGAAGAGCAGAAGGTGCCAGTGGCGAATTTGCCAACCTTGGTGTTCTCTGGCAAATGGCAAACGTCCTGCACGGTGTTGGGCTGTAAGCACAACCCCCACCTGTGGACGTCGGGCCCTCATTCCACCCTCATGGAGTCTGTTTCTGATCGTTTGAGTAGACACATGCACATTTGTGGCTTACTGGAGGTCATTTTGCAGGGCTCTGGCAGTGCTCCTCCTGTTCCTCCTTGTACAAAGGCGGAGGCAGCGGTCCTGCTGCTGGGTTGTTGCCCTCCTACGGCCTCCTCCACGTCTCCTGATGTACTGGCCTGTCTCCTGGTAGCGCCTCCATGCTCTGGACACTACGCTGACAGACACAGCAAACCTTCTTGCCACAGCTCACATTGATGTGCCATCCTGAATGAGCTGCACTACCTGAGCCACTAGTGTGGGTTGTAGACTCCGTCTCATGCTACCACTAGAGTGAAAGCACCGCCAGCTTTCAAAAGTGACCAAAACATCAGCCAGAAAGCATAGGAGCTGAGAAGTGGTCTGTGGTCACCACCTGCAGAACAACTCCTTTATTGGGGGTGTCTTGCTAATTGCCTATAATTCCCACCTGCTGTTTATTCCATTTGCACAACAGCATGTGAAATTGATTGTCAATCAGTTTTGCTTCCTAAGTGGACAGTTTGATTTCACAGAAGTGTGATTGATTTGGAGTTACATTGTGTTGTTTAAGTGTTCCCTTTATTTTTTTGAGCAGTGTATTTCTCTAACGTCCTAGTGGATGCTGGGGACTCCGTAAGGACCATGGGGAATAGACGGGCTCGCAGGAGACTGGGCACTCTAAGAAAGATTTAGTACTACTGGTGTGCACTGGCTCCTCCCTCTATGCCCCTCCTCCAGACCTCAGTTAGAATCTGTGCCCGGCCAGAGCTGGGTGCTTTTAGTGGGCTCTCCTGAGCTTGCTAATAAGAAAGTATTTTAGTTAGGTTTTTTATTTTCAGAGAGCTTCTGCTGGCAACAGACTCTCTGCTACGAGGGACTGAGGGGAGAGAAGCAAACCTACTAACTGCGGCTAGGTTGCGCTTCTTAGGCTACTGGACACCATTAGCTCCAGAGAGTTCGAACACAGGATCTTAACCTTGGTCGTCCGTTCCCGGAGCCGCGCCGCCGTCCCCCTCGCAGAGCCAGAAGACAGAAGCCGGCAGAAGCAAGAAGACATCGAAATCGGCGGCAGAAGACTCCTGTCTTCACATGAGGTAGCGCACAGCACTGCAGCTGTGCGCCATTGCTCCCACACTAACCCACACACTCCGGTCACTGTAGGGTGCAGGGCGCAGGGGGGGGCGCCATGGGCAGCAATTAAGTACCTCCTGGCAAAAGCAGCATATATACAGTTGGACACTGTTATATGCATGAGCCCCCGCCATTAATTTTACACAAAATCGCGGGAGAAGCCCGCCGCTGAGGGGGCAGGGCCTTCTTCCTCAGCACTCACCAGCGCCATTTTCTCTCCACAGCTCCACTGAGAGGAAGCTCCCCAGGCTCTCCCCTGCACGATAGAGAGGGTGAAAAAGAAAGGGCGGGCACATAAATTTGGCGTAAAAACAATATATACAGCAGCTACTGGGTTAACACTAAGTTACTGTGTGATTCCTGGGTCATATAGCGCTGGGGTGTGTGCTGGCATACTCTCTCTCTGTCTCTCCACAGGGCCTTGTGGGGGAACTGTCTTCAAATAGAGCATCCCCTGTGTGTGTGGTGTGTCGGTACGTGTGTGTCGACATGGCTGAGGTAAAAGGCTCCCCTAAGGAGGAGATAGAGCAAATATGTGTGAGAGAGTGTCTCCGTCGACAACGCCGACACCTGTTTGGATATGTGTAAGTGCTGAGGTGAATTTATTGCACAAAAGATTAGAGGACAGGAAATCTACCCATGTCTGTCCCTGTGTCACAGAGACCTTCAGAGTCTCACAATGCTCACTATCCAAAATAATAAACACTGATATCGACACGGAGTTTGACTCCAGTGTCGACTACGATAATGCAAAGTTACAGCCAAGATGGCTGAAAGGTATTCAATATATGATTATTGTAATAAAAGATGATTTGCATATCACCGATGACTCATTTGTCCCTGACACAAGGGTACACATGTTAAGGGGAAGAAAGCTGAGGTAAATTTCCCTCCTCTCATGAGGAAAAAGAGCGGGAATCTCCAGACAAGAGACTGCAGCTTCCCACAAAAAATTCTCAGGCAGTATCCTTTCCCCACTAGGGCCAGGATGTGTTGGGAATCTTCCCCTAGGGTGTCCTGTTTGCACAGAAGGTAGCACTAGCTATTCTCAGGGATCCTGCAGACAGCGTGCACATTCTAGTATACTACTCAGACCGGCGATTGTGTCGGCATGGGTTTATAGCGCTGTGGCAGCGTGGACAGGTACCTTATCAGCAGAGATTGAGACCCTAGTATGCATATAGATATATATATATATATATATATGTATATATAGATATATATATATATTAAAGATGCTGTCTTAAGTGATAGATATATATATATATATATATATATATATATATATATATATATATATATATATATATAGATATATATATATATATATATATATATATATAACATGCCCAAAGAGACATGAGTATACTGGGTCCTAGAGTCAAAGCTATGTCGATTTCTGCTTGACGTGTCCTGTAGAATATGCAATGGACAGATGATGCCGACTTAAGAGGCATGTGGAAGGCTGAGGATTGTGTGGAGAAGGGTCCTCGGACCTGGTCTACACAGCTATAGCTGGTAATTCTGATATTTTGCCTTATATTCCTGCACAGCCTAGGAAAGCACGACATTATTAAATGCAGCCTTTCGAATAAAGAAACAAGAAAGTCCGAGGTGCGTCCTTTCTTGCCAGAGGTGGGGGCACAGGAAAGAAGCTGCACAACACAGCTAGTTCCCAGGAACAGAAGTCCTAACCGGCCTCTACAAAAATCCACCGCAAGGCGGAGCTAGGCCCGGTGGGGGCACGCCTTCGTCAGTTCAGCCACAAGTGGGTTCACTCCCTGTTAGATCCCTGGGCAATAGATATTGTGTCTCAGGGATACAAGCTGGACTTTGAGAAGTTGCCCCCTCATCGACGGCCCTGCCGGCTTCCCCCCACGAGAGGGAAACAGTGTTAACTGCAATTCATAAATTGTATCTTCAACAGGTGGTGGTCAAGGTTCCCCTCCTTCAACAAGGAGGGGGTTATTATTCGACCATGTTGTAGTTCCGAAACCAGACAGTTCGGTCGGACCCATATTGAATTTAAAATCCCTGAACCAGAAAGGGTTCAAGTTCAAGATGGAATCGCTAAGAGCTGTTATTGCAAGCCTGAAAGGGGGAGATTTTATGGTGACTCGGGACATAAAGGATGCATACCTTCATGTCCCCATTTATCCACCTCATCAGGCGTACCTCAGAATTGCGGTACGGGATGGTCATTACCAATTTCAGACGTTGCCGTTGGATCTCTCCACGGCCTTGAGAATATTCACCAAGGTAATGGCGGAAATGATGGTGCTCCTGCGGAAGCAAGGTGTCACTATTATCACGTACTTGGACAATCTTCTCATAAAAGCGAGATCAAGAGAGCAGTTGCTGAACAGCGTATCACTTTCTCTGGAAGTGAAACGGCAACACGGCTGGATTCTATATATTCCAAAGTCGCAGTTGGTTCTTACAGCTCATCTGCCTCTCCTAGGCATGATCCTAGACACAGACCAGAAAAGGGTTTATCTCCCGATAGAGAGAGCTCAGAAGCTCGTGACACTGGTCAGGAATCTATTAAAACCAAAATAGGTGTCAGTGCATCACTGCACTCGAGTCCTGGGAAGGAGGGTGGCATCATTCGAGGCCATTCCCTTCGGCAGGTTCCATAGGAGGACCTTCCAATGGGACTTACTGGACAAGTGGTCCGGATCACATTTTCGGATGCATCGGTTAATCACCCTATCCCCCAAAGCCAGGGTGTCTCTCCTGTGGTGACTGCAAAGTGCTCACCTTCTCGAAGGTCGCAGATTCGGCATTCAGGACTGGGTCCTGGTGACCACGGATGCAAGCCTCCGAGGGTGGGGGGCAGTCACACAGGGAAGAAATTTCCAAGGGCTGTGGTCAAGGCAGGAGACTTGCCTTCACATCAATATCCTGGACCTAAGGGCCATATACAACGCCCTAAGTCAAGCGGAGACCCTGCTTCGCGACCAACCGGTTCTGATCCAGTCAGACCGCAGTAACTCCTGTAAACCGCCAAGGCGGCACAAGGAGCAGGGTGGCGATGGTAGAAGCCACCAGAATTCTTCGCTGGGCGGAGAATCACGTAAGCGCACTGTCAGCAGTGTTCATTCCGGGAGTGGACAACTGGGAAGCAGACTTCCTCAGCAGGCACGACCTCCACCCGGGAGAGTGGGGACTTCATCAGGAAGTCTTCACGCAGATTGCAAATCGATGGGAACTGCCACAGGTGGACATGATGGCGTCCCGCCTCAACAAAAAGCTAAAAAGGTATTGCGCCAGGTCAAGGGACCCTCAGGCGATAGCTGTGGACGCACTAGTAACACCGTGGGTGTTCCAGTCGGTCTATGCGTTTCCTCCTCTTCCTCTCATACCAAAGGTGCTGAAAATTGTAAGAAAAAGAGGAGTGAGAACAATACTCATTGTTCCGGATTGGCCAAGAAGGACTTGGTACCCGGAACTGCAAGAAATGCTCACAGAGGACCCATGGCCTCTGCCTCTCAGACAGGACCTGTTGCAACAAGGGCCCTGTCTGTTTCAAGACTTACCGCGGCTGCGTTTGACGGCATGGCGGTTGAACGCCGGATCCTAGCGGAAAAAGGCATTCTGGATGAAGTTATTCCTACGCTGATAAAGGCTTGGAAGGACGTGACAGCAAAACATTATCACCGTATATGGCGAAAATATGTTGCTTGGTGTGGGGCCAGGAAGGCCCCTACAGAGGAATTCCAGCTGGGTCGATTCCTGCACTTCCTACAGTCAGGAGTGACTATGGGCCTAAAATTAGGGTCCATAAAGGTCCAGATTTGGGCCCTATCCATTTTCTTTCAAAAAGAACTGGCTTCACTGCCTGAGGTTCAGACGTTTGTTAAGGGAGTGCTGCATATTCAGCCCCCTTTTGTGCCACCGGTAGCACCTTAGGATCTTAACGTGGTGTTGGGTTTCCTGAAATCCCACTGGTTTGAGCCACTTAGGACTGTGGAGCTAAAGTATCTCACGTGGAAAGTGGTCATGCTGTTGGCCTTAGCTTCGGCTAGGCGTGTGTCAGAATTGGCGGCTTTGTCATGTAAAAGCCCCTATCTGGTTTTCCATATGGACAGGGCAGAATTGCGGACTCGTCCGCAATTTCTGCCAAAGGTGGTGTCATCTTTTCATTTGAGCCAACCTATTGTGGTGCCTGCGGCTACTTGTGACTTGGAGGATTCCAAGCTGTTTGACGTAGTCCGGGCTTTGAAGATTTAGGTAACCAGATCGGCTGGAGTCAGGAAGACTGACTCGCTGTTTATCCTGTATGCATCCAACAAGCTGGGTGCTCCTGCTTCAAAGCAAACTATTGCTCGCTGGATCTGTAACACGATTCAGCAGGCTCATTCTGCGGCTGGATTGCCGCATCCAAAATCAGTGAAAGCCCATTCCACAAGGAAGGTGGGCTCTTCTTGGGCGGCTGCCCGAGGGGTCTCGGCATTACAGCTTTGCCGAGCTGCTACTTGGTCGGGTTCAAACACCTTTGCAAAATTCTACAAGTTTGATACCCTGGCTGAGGAGGACCTTGTGTTTGCCCATTCGGTGCTGCAGAGTCATCCGCACTCTCCCGCCCGTTTTGGGAGCTTTGGTATAATCCCCATGGTCCTTACGGAGTCCCCAGCATCCACTAGGACGTTAGAGAAAATAAGTTTTTACTCACCGGTAAATCTATTTCTCGTAGTCCGTAGTGGATGCTGGGCGCCCGTCCCAAGTGCGGACTCTCTGCAATACATGTATATAGTTATTGCTTAATAAAGGGTTATGTTATGTTGGCATACATTGGTTGATGCTCTGTTTGTTCATACTGTTAACTGGGTAAGTTTAGCACAAGTTATACGGTGTGATTGGTGTGGCTGGCATGAGTCTTACCCTGGGTTCCAAAATCCTTTCCTTGTAATGTCAGCTTTTCCGGGCACAGTTTCCTTAACTGAGGTCTGGAGGAGGGGCATAGAGGGAGAAACCAGTGCACACCAGTAGTACTAAATCTTTCTTCGAGTGCCCAGTCTCCTGCGGAGCCCGTCTATTCCCCATGGTCCTTACGGAGTCCCCAGCATTGTTGGGGTGTATCAAGTGTCCACCCAAAAACGCCTTAAATATTGCTCCCCGGGGTTTGCAGCAACAGTCAGCGAATTCCCTTTGGATACTGTAGGTACCTCCAACCAGTCACCAACGCGTTTCTGCCCTTTAAGGGCCTTTGTCAAGGTGACACCTTGACAAAGGCCCTTAAAGGGCAGAAACGCGTTGGTGACTGGTTGGAGGTACCTACAGTATCCAGAGGGAATTCGCTGACTGTTGCTGCAAACCCCGGGGAGCAATATTTAAGGCGTTTTTGGGTGGACACTTGATACACCCCAACAACTCTGGTACGTGGGTCCACTAATCTGTGGTGGATTGCATATTTTAACTATTTATTTACTCTTGCAAATTTGCACTTGGACGTTACATGTTTTAAAAAAAGACCTTCTGTTGCACTTTAATAAAAATTATCATTTGCACATCAGAACAAATAGTACTTCACTATATACTGCTGTTCTCTTCCTATTTTTGGGGATATAACTCAAAATGGAGAGGTGAATTGGTGAAGAATCTCGGAGGAGATCTACTAGAAAGCAGTGGAAGCAATACTACAGGCGTATTTGGGTGGGCACTACTGACACCCCACAGAATCTGGTACGTGGGTCCACCAATTCAGGGGGGATTCCATTTGTTTGAATAATTTATGTAAGCAGAATTGAGTCTGACTATACTTCACCATATTGCTCTCTCTCTCATCTTTTGGGTAAAACCATGTGAATTGGAGTGGGGAATCTTTGCCGAACTAAGAATATCCTCATCAGAGCCTAATACTATTCTTCTGAAGATCGAATATTGCCCTAGTAACCCAGGGAGCGCACCACAGCAAAATTTGACTGTACAAACTGTGACTTTTTGGGATTCAGTTGACCATCCCGGCTGGTGGACTGCAGCACCTTTGAACTAAAGCGCCATCTTTACATTCTTTTGTTTGCGAAATCTACTTTTTTACCTTATGTTTCCCCACAGCAAAAGAAAACGCCGCAATATCAGATGCAGTCCTTTCGGTCGCATAAGTCCAGAAGAGGTCGGGGCTCTTCCTTCCTCGCCAGAGGTAAGGGAAGAGGGAAAAAGCTGCCTGCTACGACTAGTTCCCAGGAGCAGAAGTCCTCCCCGGCTTCTACTAAATCTACCGCATGACGCTGGGGCTCCACTGAGGCAGTCTGCGCAGGTGGGGGCACGTCTTCGACTCTTCAGCCACGTTTGGGTTCAGTCAGACGTGGATCCTTGGGCAATGGAAATTGTATCCCAAGGCTACAAGCTTGAATTCGAAGACATGCCTCCTCGCCGGTTTTTCAAATCGGCTCTTCCAGCTTCTCCCCCAGAGAGGGAGATAGTTTTAGAAGCAATTCAAAAACTGTGTCAACAACAAGTGGTTGTCAAGGTTCCCCTAGTTCAACAGGGGAAGGGGTACTATTCAACCCTATTGGTGGTCCCGAAACCGGATGGCTCGGTCAGACCCATTCTAAATTTAAAATCCCAAAACCTGTACTTGAAAAAGTTCAAATTCAAGATGGAATCGCTCCGGGCAGTTATCTCCAGCCTGGAGGGGAGGGGAATTTATGGTGTCACTGGACATAAAGGACGCATACCTTCATGTCCCCATATATCCCCCTCATCAGGCGTACCTGAGATTCGCTGTACAGGACTGTCATTACCAGTTTCAGACGTTGCCGTTTGGGCTTTCCACGGCCCCGAGGATTTTCACCAAGGTAATGGCGGAAATGATGGTGCTTCTGCGCCGGCAGGGAGTCACAATTATCCCGTCCTTGGACGATCTCCTTATAAAGGCGAGATCGAGAGATCAGTTGCTGAAAAGCGTGGCGCTCTCCATGAGAGTGCTGCAGCAACATGGCTGGATTCTGAATTTACCAAAGTCACAGTTGGTTCCAACAACTCGGCTATCTTTCTTAAGGGCCCTACTCACTGGCCGACCCGCCGCCGAGCTGCCCGACGGCGGATACGGCCGACGAGCGACCCGGCGGCGGGGGGGCAGTGACGGGGGAGTGAAGTTTCTTCACTCCCCCCGTCACGCGGCTGCATTGAAGTGCAGGCAAATATGGACGAGATCGTCCATATTGGCCTGCATGCACAGCCGACGGGAGACCAGCGATGAACGAGCGCGGGGCCGCGCATCGTTCATCGCTGGAGTCTCCACACTGAAAGATATGAACAAGTTCTCGTTCATTTATGAACGAGATCGTTCATATCTTTCTGAAAATCGGCCAGTGTGTAGGGCCCATTAGGCATGATTCTGGACACGGAACAAAAATAAGAATTTACTCACCGGTAATTCTATTTCTCGTAGTCCGTAGTGGATGCTGGGACTCCGTAAGGACCATGGGGAATAGCGGCTCCGCAGGAGACTGGGCACAACTAAAAGAAAGCTTTTGGTCTAACTGGTGTGCACTGGCTCCTCCCTCTATGACCCTCCTCCAGACTTCAGTTAGGATACTGTGCCCGGAAGAGCTGACACAATAAGGAAGGATTTTGAATCCCGGGTAAGACTCATACCAGCCACACCAATCACACCGTATAACTCGTGATACAATACCCAGTTAACAGTATGACAATAACTGAGCCTCTCAACAGATGGCTCAACAATAACCCTTTAGTTAAACAATAACTATATATAAGTATTGCAGACAATCCGCACTTGGGATGGGCGCCCAGCATCCACTACGAACTACGAGAAAATAAGATTTTACTCACCGGTAAATCTATTTCTCGTAGTCCGTAGTGGATGCTGGGGACTCCGTAAGGACCATGGGGAATAGCGGCTCCGCAGGAGACTGGGCACAGCTAAGAAAGAATTAGGACTACCTGGTGTGCACTGGCTCCTCCCACTATGACCCTCCTCCAGACTTCAGTAAGGATACTGTGCCCGGAAGAGCTGACACAATAAGGAAAGGATTTTGAATCCCGGGTAAGACTCATACCAGCCACACCAATCACACCGTATAACTCGTGATATTATACCCAGTTAACAGTATGAACATAACAGAGCCTCTCAACAGATGGCTCAACAATAACCCTTTTAGTTAACAATAACTATATACAAGTATTGCAGACAGTCCGCACTTGGGACGGGCGCCCAGCATCCACTACGGACTACGAGAAATAGATTTACCGGTGAGTAAAATCTTATTTTCTCTGACGTCCTAGTGGATGCTGGGGACTCCGTAAGGACCATGGGGATTATACCAAAGCTCCCAAACGGGCGGGAGAGTGCGGATGACTCTGCAGCACCGAATGAGAGAACTCAAGGTCCTCCTCAGCCAGGGTATCAAATGTGTAGAATTTTGCAAACGTGTTTGCCCCTGACCAAGTAGCAGCTCGGCAAAGTTGTAAAGCCGAGACCCCTCGGGCAGCCGCCCAAGAAGAGCCCACTTTCCTCGTGGAATGGGCTTTTACAGATTTAGGCTGCGGCAGGCCAGCCACAGAATGCGCAAGCTGAATTGTGCTACAAATCCAGCGAGCAATAGTCTGCTTTGAAGCAGGAGCACCCAGCTTGTTTGGTGCATACAGGATAAATAGAGAGTCAGTCTTCCTGACTCCAGCCGTCCTGGAAACATAAATTTTCAAGGCCCTGACTACGTCCAGTAACTTGGAGTCCTCCAAGTCCCTAGTAGCCGCAGGCACCACGATAGGTTGGTTCAAGTGAAAAGCTGATACCACCTTAGGAAGAAACTGGGGACGAGTCCTCAATTCTGCCCTATCCATATGGAAAATCAAATAGGGGCATTTACATGACAAAGCCGCCAATTCTGACACCCGCCTTGCCGAAGCCAAGGCCAAAGCATGACCACTTTCCACGTGAGATATTTTAAATCCACGGTTTTGAGCGGCTCAAACCAATGTGACTTTAGGAAACCCAACACCACGTTGAGGTCCCACGGTGCCACTGGAGGCACAAAAGGAGGCTGAATATGCAGCACTCCCTTGACAATGTCTGAACTTCAGGCAGTGAAGCCAGTACCCTTTTGGAAGAAAATCGATAGAGCCGAAATCTGGACCTTAATGGAACCCAATTGTAGGCCCATAGTCACCTCTGACTGTAGGAAGTGCAGAAATCGACCTAGCTAAAATTTCTCCTTTGGGGCCTTCCTGGCCTCACAGTACGCAACATATTTTCGCCATATGCAGTGATAATGGTTAGCGTTCACTTCTTTCCTAGCTTTAAATAGCGTAGGGATAACTTCTTCCGGAATTCCCTTTTCATTCAGGATCCGGCGTTCAACCGCCATGCCGTCAACGCAGCTGCGGTACGTCTTGAAACAGACAGGCCCCCTGCTGCAGCAGGTCCTGTCTGAGCGGCAGAGGCCATAGGTCCTCTGAGATCATTTCTTGGAGTTCTGGTTACCAAGCTCTTCTTGGCCAACCCGGAACAATGGGTATAGTTCTTACTCCTCTCCTTCTTATTATTCTCATTACCATGGGTAAGAGAGGCAGAGAAGGGAACACATACCAGAGCGTCCACAGCTATCGCCTGAGGGTCTCTTGACCCGGCGCAATATCTTTGTAACTTTTAGTTGAGGCGGGACGCCATCATGTCCACCTGTGGCCTTTCCCAACGGTGTACAATCATTTGGAAGACTTCTGGATGAAGTCCCCACTCTCCCGGGTGGAGGTCGTGTCCTCTGAGAAAGTCTGCTTCTCAGTTGTCCACTCCGGGAATGAACACTGCTGACAGTGCTAACACATGATTTTCCGCCCATCGGAGAATCCTTGTGGCTTCTGCCATCGCCATCCTGCTTCTTGTGCCGCCCTGTCGTGTACATGAGCGACCGCCGTGATGTTGTCTGACTGGATCAGCACCGGCCGGTGTTGAAGCAGGGGTCTAGCCTGACTTAGGGCATTGTAAATGGCCCTTAGTTCCAGAATATTTATGTGTAGGGAAGTCTCCTGACTTTTCCATAGCCTTGGAAGTTTCTTCCCTGTGTGACTGCCCCCCAGCCTCGAAGGCTGGCATCCGTGGTCACCAGGACCCAGTCCTGTATGCCGAATCTGCGGCCCCCTAGAAGATGAGCACTCTGCAGCCACCACAACAACGACACCCTGGCCCTTGGAGACAGGGTTATCCGCTGATGCATCTGAAGATGCGACCCGGACCACATGTCCAACCGATCCCACTGGAAAATCCTTCAATGGGACCTGGCGAATGGAATTTCTTCGTAAGAAGCTACCATCCTTCCCAGGGCTCGCGTGCATTGATGCACCGACACCTGTATACGTATTAGGAGGTCTCTGTCTAGAGACGACAACTCCTTGGACTTCTCCTCCGGGAGAAACCCTTTTTATCCTGTTCTGTGTCCAGAACCATACTCAGGAACAGTAGACGCGTCGTAGGAACCAGCTGCGACTTTGGAATATTCAGAATTCAGCCGTGCTGTTGTAGCACTTCCCGAGATAGTGCTACTCCGCCGAACAACTGCTCCCTGGACCTCGCCTTTATAAGGAGATCGTCCAAGTACGGGATAATTATTTCGGCCATTACCTTGGCAAATACCTCGGTGCCGGGGACAGACCAACGGCAACGTCTGGAATTGGTAATGACAATCCTGTACCACAATTTTGAGATACTCCTGGTGAAGAGGGTAAATAGGGACATGCAGGTAAGCATCCTTGATGTCCAGTGATCCCATCCAGGCTTGCAATAATCGCCCTGAGCGAATCCATTTCGAACTTGAACCTTCGTATATAAGTGTTCAAGGCTTTCAATTTTAGAATGGGTCTCACCGAACCGTCTGGTTTCGGTACCACAACATTTTTGAATAGTAACCCCGGCCTTGTTGAAGAATGGGTACCTAGATTTCACCTGCTGGAAGTGCAGCTTGTGAATTGCCACCAGTACTACCTTTCTCCGAGGGCAGCAGGCAAGGCTGAGGTGAGGTAACTGCGAGGGGGAGTCGCCTCGAACTCCAGCCTGTATCCCTGTGATACTATTTGCAGAACCTAGGGATCCACCTGTGGGCAAACCCACTGGTCCCTGAAGTTCCCGAGACGCGCCCCTACCGCACCTGTCTCCACCTGTGGAGCCCCAACGTCAAGCGGTGGACTCAGAGGAAGCGGGGGAAGATTTTTGATCCTGGGAACTGGCTGCTGGTGCAGCTTTTTCCTTCTTCCCTTGTCTCTGTGCAGAAAGGAAGCGCCTTTGACCCGCTTGCTTTTCTGAAGCCGAAAGGACTGTACCTGAAAATACGGTGCTTTCTTAGGCTGTGAGGAAACCTGAGGTAAAAAAAATTTTCTTCCCAGCTGTTGCTGTGGATACGAGGTCCCAGAGACCATCCCCAAACAATTCCTCACCCTTATAAGGCAGAATCTCCATGTGCCTTTTATAGGCAGCATCACCTGTCCACTGCCGGGTTTCTAATACCCTCCTGGCAGAAAGGACATTGCATTAATTCTGGATGCCAGCCGGCAAATATCCCTCTGTGCATCCTTTATATATAAGACAACGTCTTTAATATGCTCTATGTTAGCAAACTATTTTCCCTGTCTTAGAGTATTAATATTATCTGACAGGGTATCAGACCACGCTGCAGCAGCACTATTTATGCTGAGGCGATTGCAGGTCTACAGACTTCAGGATAGTCTCCTGCTTTTTATCAGCAGGCTCCTTCAAGGTGGCCGTATCCTAAGACGGCAGTGCCACCTTTTTTGACAAACGTGTGAGCGCCTTATCCACCCTAAGGGATATCTCCCAACGTGACCTATCCTCTGGCGGGAAAGGGTACGCCATCAGTAACTTTTTAGAAATTACCAGTTTCTTATTGGGGGAACCCACGCTACTTTACACACTTCATTCATTCATCTGATGGGGGAACAAAACACTGGCTGCTTTTTCTCCCCAAAAATAAAACCCCTTTTATGTGGTACTTGGGTTCATGTCAGAAATGCGTAACACATTTTTTATTGCCTAGATCATGTAACGGATGTTCCTAGTGGATTGTGTATATGTCTCAACCTCGTCGACACTGGAGTCAGACTCCGTGTCGACATCTGTGTCTGCCATCTGAGGTTACGGGCGCTTTTTTGAGCCCCTGATGGCCTTTGAGACGCCTGGGCAGGCGCGGGCTGAGAAGCCGGCTGTCCCACAGCTGTTTTACGTCATCCAGCCTTGTAAGGAGTTGCCATTGTCGTTTAATACCTTCCACCTATCCATCCACTCTGGTGTCGGCCCCACAGGGGACGACATCCCATTTATCGGTCTCTGCTCCACCTCCACGTAACCTTCCTCATCCCACATGTCCACACAGCCGTACCGACACACAGCACACACACAGGGAATGCTCTGACTGAGGACAGGACCCCACAAAGTCCTTTGGGGAGACAGAGAGAGAGTATGCCAGCACACACCAGAGCGCTATATAATGCAGGGATTAACACTATAACTGAGTGATTTTTCCCCCAATAGCTGCTTGTATAAACAATATTGCGCCTAAATTTAGTGCCCCCCCTCTCTTTTTAACCCTTTGAGCCTGAAAACTACAGGGGAGAGCCTGGGGAGCTGTCTTCCAGCTGCACTGTGAAGAGAACATGGCGCCAGTGTGCTGAGGGAGATAGCTCCGCCCCTTTTTCGCTGACTTTTCTCCCGCTTTTTTATGGATTCTGGCAGGGGTATTTATCACATATATAGCCTCTGGGGCTATATATTGTGATATATTTGCCAGCCAAGGTGTATTTATTGCTTCTCAGGGCGCCCCCCCCAGCGCCCTGCACCCTCAGTGACCGGAGTGTGAAGTGTGTATGAGGAGCAATGGCGCACAGCTGCAGTGCTGTGCGCTACCTTGGTGAAGACTGATGTCTTCTGCCGCCGATTTTCCGGATTCTTCTTGCTTCTGGCTCTGTAAGGGGGCCGGCGGCGCGGCTCCGGGACCGAACACCAATGGCCGGTTCCATGCGGTCGATCCCTCTGGAGCTAATGGTGTCCAGTAGCCTAAGAAGCCCAAGCTACCACCAGTTAGGTAAGTTCGCTTCTTCTCCCCTTAGTCCCTCGCTGCAGTGAGTCTGTTGCCAGCAGATCTCACTGTAAAATAAAAAACCTAACATATACTTTCTTTCTAGGAGCTCAGGAGAGCCCCTAGTGTGCATCCAGCTCGGCCGGGCACAGGATTCTAACTGAATTCTGGAGGAGGGTCATAGTGGGAGGAGCCAGTGCACACCAGGTAGTCCTAATTCTTTCTTAGCTGTGCCCAGTCTCCTGCGGAGCCGCTATTCCCCATGGTCCTTACGGAGTCCCCAGCATCCACTAGGACGTTAGAGAAATAGAATTACCGGTGAGTAAATTCTTATTTTCTCTTACGTCCTAAGTGGATGCTGGGACTCCGTAAGGACCATGGGGATTTATACCAAAGCTCCCAAACGGGCGGGAGAGTGCGGATGACTCTGCAGCACCGAATGGGCAAACTCTAGGTCCTCCTCAGCCAGGGTGTCAAACTTGTAGAATTTAGCAAATGTGTTTGACCCCGACCAAGTAGCTGCTCGGCAAAGTTGTAGAGCCGAGACCCCTCGGGCAGCCGCCCAAGAAGAGCCCACCTTCCTCGTGGAATGGGCCTTCACTGATTTAGGATGCGGCAGTCCAGCCGCAGAATGTGCAAGCTGAATCGTACTACAGATCCAGCGAGCAATAGTCTGCTTTGAAGCAGGTGCACCCAACTTGTTGGGCGCATACAGGATAAATAGCGAGTCAGTCTATCTGACTCCAGCTGTCCTGGAAACATAAATTTTCAGGGCCCTGACTACGTCCAACAACTTGGAAGCCTCCAAGTCTTTTGTAGCCGCAGGCACCACGATAGGTTGGTTCAGATGAAAGGCTGATACCACCTTAGGGAGAAACTGGGGACGAGTCCTCAATTCTGCCCCATCCATATGGAAAATCAGATAAGGGCTTTTACATGACAAAGCCGCCAATTCTGACACACGCCTGGCCGAAGCCAAGGCCAACAACATGAACACTTTGCACGTGAGATATTTCAATTCCACGGTTTTAAGTTGCTCAAACCAATGTGACTTTAGGAAATCCAACACCACGTTGAGATCCCAAGGTGCCACTGGAGGCACAAAAGGGGGCTGAATATGCAGCACTCCCTTAACAAAAGTCTGAACTTCAGGCAGTGAAGCCAGTTTTCTCTGGAAGAAAATCGATAGAGCCGAAATCTGGACCTTAATGGAACCCAATTTGATGCCCATAGTCACCCCTGACTGTAGGAAGTGCAGAAAACGGCCCAGCTGAAATTCCTCCGTTGGGGCCTTCCTGGCCTCACACCACGCAACATATTTTCGCCAAATGCGGTGATAATGGTTTGCGGTCACTTCTTTCCTAGCTTTTATCAGCGTAGGAATGACTTCCTCCGGAATACCCTTTTCCTTCAGGATCCGGTGTTCAACCGCCATGCCGTCAAACACAGCCGCGGTAAGTCTTGGAACAGACAGGGCCCCTGCTGCAGCAGGTCCTGTCTGAGCGGCAGAGGCCATGGGTCCTCTGAGATCATTTCTTGAAGTTCCGGGTACCAAGCTCTTCTTGGCCAATCCGGAACAATGAGTATAGTTCTTACTCCTCTTCTCCTTATTATCCTCAGTACCTTTGGTATGAGAGGAAGAGGAGGGAACACATAAACCAACCGGTACACCCACGGTGTCACTAGAGCGTCCACAGCTATCGCCTGAGGGTCTCTTGACCTGGCGCAATATCTTTCTAGCTTTTTGTTTAGGCGGGACGCCATCATGTCCACCTGTGGCCTTTCCCAACGGTTTACAATCAGTTGGAAGACTTCTGGATGAAGTCCCCACTCTCCCGGGTGGAGGTCGTGCCTGCTGAGGAAGTCTGCTTCCCAGTTGTCCACTCCCGGAATGAACACTGCTGACAGTGCTAACACGTGATTTTCCGCCCATCGGAGAATCCTTGTGGCTTCTGTCATCGCCGTCCTGCTTCTTGTGCCGCCCTGTCGGTTTACATGGGCGACTGCCGTGATGTTGTCTGACTGGATCAGTACCGGCTGGTTTTGAAGCAGGGGTTTTGCCTGACTTAGGGCATTGAAAATGGCCCTCAGTTCCAGAATATTTATGTGTAGGGAAGTCTCCTGACTTCACCATAGTCCTTGGAAGTTTCTTCCCTGTGTGACTGCCCCCCAGCCTCGAAGGCTGGCATCCGTGGTTACCAGGACCCAGTCCTGTATGCCGAATCTGCGGCCCTCTTGAAGATGAGCACTTTGCAGCCACCACAGCAGAGACACCCTGGTCCTTGGAGACAGGGTTATCAGCCGATGCATCTGAAGATGCGATCCGGACTACTTGTCCAACAGGTCCCACTGAAAAGTTCTTGCATGGAACCTGCCGAATGGAATTGCTTCGTAGGAAGCTACCATCTTTCCCAGGATCCGCGTGCAGTGATGCACCGACACCTGTTTTGGTTTTAGGAGGCCTCTGACTAGAGATGACAGCTCCTTGGATTCTCCTCCGGGAGAAACACTTTTTTCTGTTCTGTGTCCAGAACCATCCCCAGGAACAGTAGACGTGTCGTAGGGACCAGCTGTGACTTTTGAATATTTAGAATCCAGCCGTGCTGTTGTAGCACCTCCCGGGATAGTGCTACCCCGACCAACAACTGCTCCCTGGACCTCGCCTTTATCAGGAGATCGTCCAAGTACGGGATAATTAAAACTCCCTTCTTTCGAAGGAGTATCATCATTTCGGCCATTACCTTGGTAAATACCCTCGGAGCCGTGGATAGACCAAACGGCAACGTCTGGAATTGGTAATGACAATCCTGTACCACAAATCTGAGGTACTCCTGGTGAGGATGGTAAATGGGGACATGCAGGTAAGCATCCTTGATGTCCAGTGATACCATGTAATCCCCCTCGTCCAGGCTTGCAATAACCGCCCTGAGCGATTCCATCTTGAACTTGAATTTTTTTATATATGTGTTCAAGGATTTCAAATTTAAAATGGGTCTCACCGAACCGTCCGGTTTCGGTACCACAAACATTGTGGAATAGTAACCCCGTCCTTGTTGAAGTATGGGCACCTTGACTATCACCTGCTGGGAATACAGCTTGTGAATTGCCTCTAGCACTGCCTCCCTGCCTGAGGGAGTTGTTGGTAAGGCAGATTTGAGGACACGGCGGGGGGGAAACGTCTCGAATTCCAGCTTGTACCCCTGAGATACTACTTGAAGGATCCAGGGATCCACCCGTGAGCGAGCCCACTGATTGCTGAAGTTTTTGAGACGGGCCCCCACCGTACCTGGCTCCGCCTGTGGAGCCCCAGCGTCATGCGGTGGACTTGGAAGAAGCGGGGGAGGACTTTTGCTCCTGGGAACTGGCTGTATGCTGCAGCTTTTTCCCTCTACCTCTGCCTCTGGGCAGAAAGGACGCGCCTTTAACCCGCTTGCCCTTATGGGGCCAAAAGGACTGTACCTGATAATACGGTGCTCTCTTTGGCTGTAAGGGAACATGGGGTAAAAATGCAGACTTCCCAGCTGTTGCTGTGGAAACGAGGTCCGAGAGACCATCCCCGAACAACTCCTCACCCTTATAAAGCAAAACTTCCATGTGCCTTTTAGAATCTGCATCACCTGTCCACTGCCGAGTCCATAACCCTCTCCTGGCAGAAATGGACATTGCACTTATTTTAGATGCCAGCCGGCAAATATCCCTCTGTGCATCTCTCATGTATAAGACTGCGTCTTTAATATGCTCTACGGTTAGCAATATAGTGTCCCTGTCTAGGGTATCAATATTTTCCGACAGGGAATCTGACCACGCAGCTGCAGCACTGCACATCCATGCTGAAGCAATAGCTGGTCTCAGTATAATACCTGTGTGTGTATATACAGACTTCAGGATAGCCTCCTGCTTTCTATCAGCAGGTTCCTTTAGGGCGGCCGTATCCGGAGATGGTAGTGCCACCTTCTTTGACAAGCGTGTGAGCGCTTTATCCACCCTAGGGGATGTTTCCCAACGTGACCTATCCTCTGGCGGGAAAGGGTACGTCATTAGTAACCTTTTAGAAATTACCAGTTTCTTATCGGGGGAAGCCCACGCTTCTTCACACACTTCATTTAATTCCTCAGATGGAGGAAAAACTACTGGTAGTTTTTTCTCTCCAAACATAATACCCTTTTTTGTGATACCTGGGGTAACATCAGAAATGTGCAACAAATTTTTATTGCCTCAATCATGTAACGTGTGGCCCTATTGGAAGTTACATTAGTCACATCGTCGTCGACACTGGAGTCAGTATCCGTGTCGACATCTGTGTCTGCCATCTGAGGTAGCGGGCGTTTTAGAGCCCCTGATGGCTTTTGAGACGCCTGGGCAGGCACAGGCTGAGAAGCCGGCTGTCCCATATTTGGTATGTCGTCAAACCTTTTATGTAAGGAGTCGACACTGTCACGTAATTCCTTCCATATAACCATCCACTCAGGTGTCGGCCCCGCAGGGGGTGACATCACATTTATCGGCATCTGCTCCGCCTCCACATAAGCCTCCTCATCAAACATGTTGACACAGCCGTACCGACACACCGCACACACACAGGGAATGCTCTGACAGAGGACAGGACCCCACAAAGCCTTTTGGGGAGACAGAGAGAGAGTATGCCAGCACACACCAGAGCGCTATATAACACAGGGATGAACACTATAACTGAGTGATTTTCCCTTATAGCTGCTTAAATATATATATCTGCGCCTAAATTTAGTGCCCCCCCTCTCTTTTTTACCCTTTGTAGCTTGAAAACTGCAGGGGAGAGCCTGGGAGCGATCCTTCCAGCGGAGCTGTGAGGGAAAAATGGCGCCAGTATGCTGAGGGAGATAGCCCCGCCCCTTTTTCGGCAGACTTTCTCCCGCTTTTTTATGGATTCTGGCAGGGGTATTTTTCACATATATAGCCTCTGGGACTATATATTGTGATTCTTTGCCAGCCAAGGTATTAATATTGCTGCTGAGGGCGCCCGCCCCCCCCCCGCCCCCCCCCCCCCCCCCCAGTGCCCTGCACCCATCAGTGACCGGAGTGTGAGGTGTGCACGAGGAGCAATGGCGCACAGCTGCAGTGCTGTGCGCTACCTTGTTGAAGACCGAAGTCTTCTGCCGCCGATTTTCAGGACCATCTTCATGCTTCTGGCTCTGTAAGGGGGACGGCGGCACGGCTCCGGGACCGGACGATCGAGGTCGGGTCCTGTGTTCGATCCCTCTGGAGCTAATGGTGTCCAGTAGCCTAAGAAGCCCAAACTAGCTGCAAGCAGGTAGGTTCGCTTCTTCTCCCCTTAGTCCCTTGTAGCAGTGAGTCTGTTGCCAGCAGATCTCACTGAAAATAAAAAACCTAAAATACTTTCTTTTCTAGGAGCTCAGGAGAGCCCCTAGTGTGCATCCAGCTCAGCCGGGCACAAGATTCTAACTGAAGTCTGGAGGAGGGTCATAGAGGGAGGAGCCAGTGCACACCAATTAGACCAAAAGTTTTCTTTTAGTTGTGCCCAGTCTCCTGCGGAGCCGCTATTCCCCATGGTCCTTACGGAGTCCCAGCATCCACTTAGGACGTAAGAGAAAGAAGGTTTTTCTCCCAATGGAAAAAACCCAGGAACTCCAGAACATGGTCAGAGACCTGTTAAAACCGAAAAGAGTGTCAGTCCATCAATGCACTCGAGTACTGGGAAAAATGGTGGCGACCTACGAGGCCATCCCCTTCGGCAGGTTTCATGCGAGGACGTTTCAGTGGGACATTCTGGACAAGTGGTCCGGGTCCCATCTTCAAATTCATCAGAAAATAAGCCTGTCCCCCGGGGCCAGGGTGTCTCTCCTGTGGTGGCTGCAGAGTGCTCACCTTCTAGAGGGTCGCAGGTTCGGCATTCAAGACTGGGTTCTGGTAACCACAGACGCAAGCCTCCGAGGATGGGGAGCAGTCACACAAGGAAGAAACTTTCACGGGCTATGGTCAAGCCAGGAGGCTTGTCTACACATCAACGTACTGGAATTGAGGGCCATATACAACGGCCTACGTCAAGCGGAGAATCTTCTTCGCGACCTACCGGTTCTGATTCAATCAGACAACGTCACAGCCGTGGCTCATGTAAACCGCCAAGGCGGAACAAGGAGCAGGGTGGCAATGGCGGAAGCCACCAGGATTCTGCGCTGGGTGGAAAATCACATAAGCGCTTTAGCAGCAGTCTTCATTCCGGGAGTGGACAACTGGGAAGCAGACTTCCTCAGCAGACACGATCTCCATCCGGGAGAGTGGGGACTTCATCAAGAAGTTTTTGCAGAGATAACAAGTCATTGGGGACTTCCTCAATTAGACATGATGGCGTCACGCCTCAACAAGAAGCTTCGGAGGTATTGTGCCAGGTCAAGAGACCCTCTGGCAGTAGCAGTGGACGTCCTCGTGACACCGTGGGTGTATCAGTCAGTCTATGTGTTCCCTCCTCTTCCACTCATCTCACAGATATTGAGAATCATAAGACGAAAAAGAGTGCAGACAATACTCATTGTTCCAGATTGGCCTCGAAGGGCCTGGTATTCCGATCTTCAGGAAATGCTCACAGAAGATCCGTGGCCTCTTCCTCTCAGAGAGGACCTGTTGCAACAGGGGCCCTGCGTCTTCCAAGACTTACCGCGGTTACGTTTGACGGCATGGTGGTTGAACACCGAATCCTATCTGGGAAAGGCATTCCGGAAGAAGTCATCCCTACTCTGATGGAGACTAGAAAGGAGGTGACGGCGAAACATTATCACCGTATCTGGAGGAAGTATGTATCTTGGTGTGAATCCAAGAATGCTCCTACGGAAGTTTTCCATCTGGGCCGTTTTCTCCACTTTCTACAGACAGGAGTGGATATGGGCCTAAAATTAGGCTCCATTAAGGTACAGATTTCGGCCCTATCGATTTTCTTTCAGAAGGAATTGGCTTCTCTCCCAGAAGTCCAGACTTTTGTAAAGGGAGTGCTGCACATACAGCCTCCTTTTGTGCCTCCAGTGGCACCATGGGACCTTAACGTGGTGTTACAGTTCCTGAAGTCTCACTGGTTTGAACCTCTTCAAACGGTTGAATTAAAATTTCTCACTTGGAAGGTGGTCATGTTGTTGGCCTTGGCATCTGCAAGGCGGGTGTCTGAATTGGCGGCTTTGTCTCACAAAAGCCCCTATCTGATTTTCCATGTGGATAGAGCAGAATTAAGGACTCGTCCTCAATTTTTGCCTAAGGTGGTTTCATCGTTTCATATGAACCAACCTATTGTGGTGCCTGTGGCTACGGGTGACTTGGTGGATTCCAAGTCCTTTGATGTAGTCAGGGCCTTAAAAATTTATGTAGCCAGGACGGCTCGGGTTAGGAAAACAGAGGCACTGTTTGTCCTGTATGCAGCCAACAAGGTTGGCGCTCCTGCTTCTAAGCAGACTATTGCTCGCTGAATCTGTAACACGATTCAGCAGGCTCATTCTACGGCTGGATTGCAGTTACCAAATTCGGTAAAGGCCCATTCCACTAGGAAGGTGGGCTCTTCTTGGGCGGCTGCCCGAGGCGTCTTGGCATTACAGCTTTGCCGAGCGGCGACTTGGTCGGGTTCAAACACTTTTACTAAATTCTACAAGTTTGATACCTTGGCTGAGGAGGACCTCATGTTTGCTCAACCGGTGCTGCAGAGTTATCCGCACTCTCCCGCCCGGTCTGGAGCTTTGGTATAAACCCCATGGTCCTTACGGAGTCCCCAGCATCCTCTAGGACGTAAGAGAAAATAAGACTTTAAACCTACAGGTAAATCTTTTTCTCCTAGTCCGTAGAGGATGCTGGGCCCCCGTCCCAGTGCGGACATATTTCTGCAAGGCTAGTATATAGTTGTTGCTTACATAAGGGTTATGCTACAGTTAAGATCAGTCTTTGGCTGATGCTGTTTTGTTCATACTGTTAACGGTATCCGGACTCCAGGTCGACAACAAAAAGGTCGACACACCTTAGGTCGACACCTTATGTCGACATGGACAAAAGGTCGACAGGAACAAGGTCGCCATGGAAAAAGGTCGACATGAGTTTTTTACTATTTTTTTCTTTTTTGGAACTTTTTTATACTTAACGATCCATGTGGACTACGATTGGAACGGTAATCTGTGCCGAGTGAAGGCACCATGCCCGAAGCATGGCGAGCGAAGCGACGCGGTGCACTAATTGGGGTTCCCGGTCACTCCACGAAGAAAACTACACCAAAAAAACATTAAAAAAACTCATGTCGACCTTTTCCATGTCGACCTTGTTCCTGTCGACCTAAGGTGTGTCGACCAATTGGCGTCGACCTAAGGTGTGTTGACCTTTTTGTTGTCGACCTGGAGTCCCAGACCCCTGTTAACTGGTTGCGTATATTCCAGGTTATACGGTGTGGATGGTGTGGGCTGGTATGAATCTTGCCCTTAGATTAACAAAAATCCTTTCCTCGTACTGTCCGTCTCCTCTGGGCACAGTTTCTCTAACTGATGTCTGGAGGAGGGGCATAGAGGGAGGAGCCAGTGCACACCCATCTAAAGTTCTTTATAGTGCCCATGTCTCCTGCGGAGCCCGTCTATACCCCATGGTCCTTATGGAGTCCCCAGCATCCTCTACGGACTAGGAGAAAAAGATTTACCAGTAGTTTTAAAATCTAATTTTTTAACAACAGTATGCAGCACCTTAAAAATACACAGTGGTAGTATTATTATCTGCTGTCAAGGTACCACTTAGTAGTCACTGCAACCCCAGCAAGTGATGACAGGCAGAGCTAGGTCTGTATTACAGGCACACACTCTTGTTACAGCCAGGGCATGTACATTTTTAAATACATTTTTGTTGCTCACGAAAATCAACTCAATTGAAGTAGAACACGTATTTGCACGAGGTGTGCTGAGGCAGCACCGGCACTGACAGTACCGCGGGCACCGGTCAGTGGGGACAGTACACCGGGCTGTTAGACAGCAAGCACCGTGCCTGAAGATGATGGAATAACAGCCCACAGCCGGGGAGGGTTTTGGGCGCCGGTGACACCGTGTGCTCCACGGGCCCGGTGCTGCCGCACTCACCTCATCCCCGGCCGCTGCTGCAACAATATGAACACAACAACCACAGCAGCCAGTTCAAATGATCCTCACCCAAACCGCCGGCCTCTGCCTGTCTGGCGCCTACTGGTGACGTAACGGACGCGACCCGGCCTCCGAGTTGGCCGATTGGTCTGGGTGACGCTGTACGTCTTACTGCACGTCAGCTGTGCGGGGAGGAGTGGCGGCCATCTTGGCCGGTGTTTTTCCGTGTGCTGTGCATGCTGCTGACGCCGCCGTCGCTTCGGGAGAAGAGCGAGCGTTACCGCGGCGGACAGGGTGGAAGGAGGAAGCCGACCTACACCCTTCCCACCAGCCGGCACCATCCTCCGCCCCTACCGGTGAGTAACCCCCAGGCCTGTGGATGTTACCCGCCACTATGGCTGCTGCTGTTACACATGATGGTAATCCTAGGCCGGGTGCGGCCGTCACCCGGCTCCTAGATCCACAGCGTGTGAGGAGGACAGCGCTCCATGTGCCGGCTGCTGCCCTCCTGACACTCTCCCGGGGCTAGAGCCAGTACGGGCGGCTGCGGTCAGTGATGCCCATATAGAGAGGCAGTGTGTGGTACATAGCGTGGAGCGGGCACTAGTTGGGGTGGTGATTGCCTTGCAGTTAGCGGCCTGATGCTGTGCAATCCCCGCACCACCTGTGGATGTGTGTGTACCCCATGTAACCAGACATATGGTGAGTGCTGTCACCTGCTCATTGCGTTGCACAACAGTGAACACACGGTCACATCAAGTCAGCAGGGAACGACCTCTAATTACATGCACATATACCCTCCAACTGTACCTTTTTGGTAGGTACTGTACCTTTTTTTTATGGTCTGTACCTGCCGATTTTTGACTCTCCAAATTAACATTGAAAGTATAGGAAAGGGGGCATGGCCACGTCCCTTTTACCCATGGTCACGCCCCCTTTCCTAATTTGTATCGGTTTTCATGTGTAAAATGTTGGAGGGTATGTGCACATAGCCAGGATACAGTTTTCAAACCCA
This sequence comes from Pseudophryne corroboree, assembly GCF_028390025.1. Taxonomy (NCBI): domain Eukaryota; kingdom Metazoa; phylum Chordata; class Amphibia; order Anura; family Myobatrachidae; genus Pseudophryne; species Pseudophryne corroboree. The sequence goes on along the minus strand of NC_086444.1, from coordinate 994,919,593 downwards.
AGCCGTCAGGGACCCTTGCAATGCAGGTGTTATATCTCCTGGTTGCTGCACAGGTGTATTTCTATCTGTCTGACACATCTTAAAAGAGCCACAGGCCGGGCTACTTATTTCACTTGTTATACTGAGGAGATCTGTGAAGCATGCACTGTTATTGGTCCCTGAGTCCTGGAGGTGGGAAACTCTGCCATACAGGGAAGCGCGTGCAGGGGTAGAGCCTGCGATAGTTGCAATGTGCAGCACTTGCTTTCTTATCTATTTAGCTTTTGTGCGACACTTGCTGTGTCCTGTTTATGCTTCTGTGTTTTGTAGTTCGGTGCACTGTACAGTGTCAGCTCATTCAGTGATACCACCTATACAATGTAGCTGTCGATAAGAGCCATATTTCCAGGATATCTGATCTTAGAAACTAGACTTCCTTTATCAGATTTATGTAAGGCTATAACTTTGCCATCAGATGAAGGTACATGCTATAACCAAGTCTGCTAAATGACATTTGACGTCAGGGAAAGGATTTGGGACGGCAGGATAGTTCTTTTACTATCCTTGCAACCCACTACTCCCTTTGGTAACCCGGTGACAAGTGAAGCCTGCGAGGGTACATTTCAGGTACCATGTTCAGGCCTTTCTCCTCCCCCTGGTGATGCCAAATGTCCTTTTCACAACTTTGTTTTCGCTATAACCATCAGATGAAGTGGATGTGTGGGGGGATCTGTTTTGTTGTTTCAGCAATATAGACACATACTAGTAGTTGTCCCCGGCATTTCCCTTTTCTCTATCGTCCTAGTGGATGCTGGGGTTCCTGAAAGGACCATGGGGAATAGCGGCTCCGCAGGAGACAGGGCACAAAAAGTAAAGCTTTTTCAGATCAGGTGGTGTGCACTGGCTCCTCCCCCTATGACCCTCCTCCAGACTCCAGTTAGATTTTTGTGCCCGGCCGAGAAGGGTGCAATCTAGGTGGCTCTCCTAAAGAGCTGCTTAGAAAAAGTTTAGCTAGGTTTTTTATTTTACAGTGATTCCTGCTGGCAACAGGATCACTGCAGCGAGGGACTGAGGGGAGAAGGAGTCAACTCACCTGCGTGCAGGATGGATTGGCTTCTTGGCTACTGGACATCAAGCTCCAGAGGGACGATCACAGGTACAGCCTGGATGGTCACCGGAGCCGCGCCGCCGGCCCCCTTGCAGATGCTGAAGTCAGAAGAGGTCCAGAATCGGCGGCTGAAGACTCCTGCAGTCTTCTAAAGGTAGCGCACAGCACTGCAGCTGTGCGCCATTTTCCTCTCAGCACACTTCACACGGCAGTCACTGAGGGTGCAGGGCGCTGGGAGGGGGGCGCCCTGGGAGGCAAATGAATACCTATAAAGGCTAAAAAATACCTCACATATAGCCCCTAGAGGCTATATGGAGATATTTAACCCCTGCCTGATTTTTCTAAATAGCGGGAGACGAGCCCGCCAGAAAAGGGGCGGGGCCTATCTCCTCAGCACACGGCGCCATTTCCTCTCACAGCTCCGCTGGTCAGGACGGCTCCCAAGTCTCTCCCCTGCACTGCACTACAGAAACAGGGTAAAACAGAGAGGGGGGGGCAAATTTATGGCGATATTTTGATATAACAAAGCAGCTATAAGGGAGCACTTATTATAAGGCTATCCCTGATATATATATATAGCGCTTTTGGTGTGTGCTGGCAAACTCTCCCTCTGTCTCCCCAAAGGGCTAGTGGGTCCTGTCTTCGTTAGGAGCATTCCCTGTGTGTCGGTACGTGTGTGTCGACATGTATGAGGACGATATTGGTGTGGAGGCGGAGCAATTGCCAAATATGAGGATGTCACCCCCTAGGGAGTCGACACCAGAATGGATGCCTTTATTTATGGAACTACGGGATAGTGTCAACACGCTAAAGCAGTCGTTTGACGACATGAGGCGGCCGGACAATCAATTAGTGCCTGTCCAGGCGACTCAAACACCGTCAGGGGCTGTGAAACGCCCTTTGCCTCAGTCGGTCGACACAGACCCAGACGCAGGCACTGACTCCAGTGGTGACGGTGACGATTCAACCGTATTTACCAGTAGGGCCAAACGTTATATGATTTTGGCAATGAAGGAGGCGTTACATTTAGCTGATACTACAGGTACCACTAAACAGGGTATTATGTGGGGTATGAAAAAACTACCTATAGTTTTTCCTGAATCAGAAGAATTAAATGACGTGTGTAATGAAGCGTGGGTTGCCCCTGATAAAAAGCTGATAATTTCAAAGAAATTATTGGCATTATACCCTTTCCCGCCAGAGGTTAGGGAGCGCTGGGAAACACCTCCTAGGGTGGACAAGGCGCTAACACGCTTATCTAAACAAGTGGCGTTACCCTCTCCTGAGACGGCCGCACTTAAAGATCCATCAGATAGGAGGATGGAAAATATCCAAAAAAGTATATACACACATGCAGGTGTTATACTACGACCAGCTGTAGCGACTGCCTGGATGGGCAGTGCTGGGGTAGTTTGGTCAGAGTCCCTGATTGAAAATATTGATACCCTGGACAGGGACAATATTTTACTGTCGTTAGAACAAATAAAGGATGCATTTCTTTATATGCGTGATGCACAGAGGGATATCTGCACACTGGCATCACGGGTAAGTGCTATGTCCATTTCGGCCAGAAGAGCTTTATGGACGCGACAGTGGACAGGCGATGCGGATTCAAAACGGCATATGGAAGTTTTGCCGTATAAAGGGGAGGAGTTATTTGGAGTCGGTCTATCAGATTTGGTGGCCACGGCTACAGCCGGGAAATCCACCTTTCTACCTCAAGTCACTCCCCAACAGAAAAAGGCACCGACTTTTCAACCGCAGCCCTTTCGTTCCTTTAAAAATAAGAGAGCAAAGGGCTATTCATATCTGCCACGAGGCAGAGGTCGAGGGAAGAGACAGCAACACGCAGCTCCTTCCCAGGAACAGAAGCCCTCCCCGGCTTCTACAAAAGCCTCAGCATGACGCTGGGGCTTCTCAAGCGGACTCGGGGACGGTGGGCGGTCGTCTCAAAAATTACAGCGCGCAGTGGGCTCACTCGCAGGTAGATCCCTGGATCCTGCAGATAATATCTCAAGGGTACAGGTTGGAATTAGAGACAGATCCACCTCGCCGTTTCCTGAAGTCTGCTTTACCAACGTCCCCCTCCGAAAGGGAGACGGTTTTGGAAGCCATTCACAAGCTGTATTCTCAGCAGGTGATAGTCAAGGTACCTCTTCTACAACAAGGGAAGGGGTATTATTCCACTCTTTTTGTGGTACCGAAGCCGGATGGCTCGGTAAGGCCTATTCTAAATCTGAAGTCCTTGAACCTGTACATAAAGAAGTTCAAGATGGAGTCACTCAGAGCAGTGATAGCGAACCTGGAAGAGGGGGACTTTATGGTATCCTTGGACATCAAGGATGCGTATCTCCACGTTCCAATTTACCCCTCACACCAGGGGTACCTCAGGTTCGTTGTACAAAACTGTCACTATCAGTTTCAGACGCTGCCGTTCGGATTGTCCACGGCACCTCGGATCTTTACAAAGGTAATGGCCGAGATGATGATTCTTCTTCGAAGAAAAGGCATATTAATTATCCCATACTTGGACGATCTCCTAATAAGGGCGAGGTCCAGAGAACAGCTAGAGATGGGATTAGCACTGTCTCAAGAAGTGCTAAAACAGCACGGGTGGATTCTGAATATTCCAAAATCCCAGTTAATGCCGACAACTCGTCTGCTGTTCCTAGGGATGATTCTGGACACGGTTCAGAAAAAGGTTTTTCTCCCGGAGGAAAAAGCCAAGGAGTTATCCGACCTTGTCAGGAACCTCCTAAAACCAGGAAAGGTGTCTGTACATCAATGCACAAGAGTCCTGGGAAAAATGGTGGCTTCTTACGAAGCAATTCCATTCGGCAGATTCCACGCAAGAATTTTCCAAAGGGATCTGTTGGACAAATGGTCAGGGTCGCATCTTCAGATGCACCTACGGATAACCCTGTCTCCAAGGACAAGGGTGTCTCTTCTGTGGTGGTTGCAGAGTCCTCATCTATTGGAGGGCCGCAGATTCGGCATACAGGATTGGATCCTGGTGACCACGGACGCCAGCCTGAGAGGCTGGGGAGCAGTCACACAAGGAAGAAACTTCCAGGGAGTATGGACGAGCCTGGAAACGTCTCTTCACATAAACATTCTGGAACTAAGAGCAATATACAATGCTCTAAGCCAGGCAGAACCTCTGCTTCAGGGAAAACCGGTGTTGATCCAGTCGGACAACATCACGGCAGTCGCCCATGTGAACAGACAGGGCGGCACAAGAAGCAGGAGTGCAATGGCAGAAGCTGCAAGGATTCTTCGCTGGGCAGAGAATCATGTGATAGCACTGTCAGCAGTGTTCATCCCGGGAGTGGACAACTGGGAAGCAGACTTCCTCAGCAGACACGATCTTCACCCGGGAGAGTGGGGACTTCATCCAGAAGTCTTCCACATGCTGGTAACCCGTTGGGAAAGACCAATGGTGGACATGATGGCGTCTCGCCTCAACAAAAAACTGGACAGGTATTGCGCCAGGTCAAGAGATCCGCAGGCAATAGCTGTGGACGCGCTGGTAACGCCTTGGGTGTACCAGTCGGTGTATGTGTTTCCTCCTCTGCCTCTCATACCAAAAGTATTGAGAATTATACGGCAAAGAGGCGTAAGAACGATACTAGTGGTTCCGGATTGGCCAAGAAGGACTTGGTACCCGGAACTTCAAGAGATGATCACGGAAGATCCGTGGCCTCTACCTCTAAGGAGGGACTTGCTTCAGCAGGGTCCCTGTCTGTTTCAAGACTTACCGCGGCTGCGTTTGACGGCATGGCGGTTGAACGCCGGATCCTAAAGGAAAAAAGGCATGCCGGAAGAAGTCATTCCTACCTTGATTAAAGCAAGGAAGGAAGTAACCGTGCAACATTATCACCGAATTTGGTGAAAATATGTTGCGTGGTGCGAAGATCGGAGTGCTCCGACGGAGGAATTTCAACTGGGTCGATTCCTACATTTCCTGCAATCAGGATTGTCTATGGGTCTCAAATTGGGATCTATTAAGGTTCAAATTTCGGCCCTGTCGATTTTCTTTCAAAAAGAATTGGCTTCAGTCCCTGAAGTCCAGACCTTTGTTAAGGGAGTGCTGCATATACAGCCTCCTGTGGTGCCTCCAGTGGCACCGTGGGATCTCAATGTGGTTTTGGACTTTCTAAAATCTCATTGGTTTGAACCACTAAATAAGGTGGATTTGAAATATCTCACTTGGAAAGTGACCATGCTTCTAGCCCTGGCTTCTGCCAGGAGAGTATCAGAATTGGCAGCTTTGTCTTACAAAAGCCCATATCTGATTTTCCATTCGGACAGGGCAGAACTGCGGACTCGTCCGCATTTTCTCCCTAAGGTGGTGTCAGCATTTCATCTGAACCAGCCTATTGTAGTGCCTGCGGCTACAAGTGACTTGGAGGACTCCAAGTTACTGGACGTTGTCAGAGCATTAAAAATATATATTGCAAGGACAGCTGGAGTCAGAAAATCTGACTCGTTGTTTATATTGTATGCACCCAACAAGATGGGTGCTCCTGCGTCTAAGCAGACGATTGCTCGTTGGATCTGTAGCACAATCCAACTTGCACATTCTGTGGCAGGCCTGCCACAGCCTAAATCTGTAAAGGCCCACTCCACAAGGAAGGTGGGCTCATCTTGGGCGGCTGCCCGAGGGGTCTCGGCATTACAACTTTGCCGAGCAGCTACGTGGTCAGGGGAGAACACGTTTGTAAAATTTTACAAATTTGATACTCTGGCTAAGGAGGACCTGGAGTTCTCTCATTCGGTGCTGCAGAGTCATCCGCACTCTCCCGCCCGTTTGGGAGCTTTGGTATAATCCCCATGGTCCTTTCAGGAACCCCAGCATCCACTAGGACGATAGAGAAAATAAGATTTTACTTACCGATAAATCTATTTCTCGGAGTCCGTAGTGGATGCTAGGCGCCCATCCCAAGTGCGGATTATCTGCATAAATTGTACATAGTTATTGTTAACTAATTCGGGTTATTGTTGAAGGAAGCCATCTTTCAGAGGCTCCGCTGTTATCATACTGTTAACTGGGTTTAGATCACAGGTTGTACGGTGTGATTGGTGTGGCTGGTATGAGTCTTACCCGGGATTCAAAATCCTCCCTTATTGTGTACGCTCGTCCGGGCACAGTACCTAACTGGAGTCTGGAGGAGGGTCATAGGGGGAGGAGCCAGTGCACACCACCTGATCTGAAAAAGCTTTACTTTTTGTGCCCTGTCTCCTGCGGAGCCGCTATTCCCCATGGTCCTTTCAGGAACCCCAGCATCCACTACGGACTCCGAGAAATAGATTTATCGGTAAGTAAAATCTTATTTATTTTATTTGTCCCCTCTGCTCAGTCTCTCTCTCTACTATCCCTCGTTGCCCATAAGTCTCTCCCACTGGCCATCAGTCTCTAGCATTGTCTGACACACACAATATTAGTACAACATAATACAGGGTTACTATAAAAGAAATAATACTTAGTATTATTGATAAAGTCAAAATGCTAACATGGATATGTAGTATGTCTAAAGGGGGGTACACACTGAGAGATCCGTGCTTAAATTCTAAGCAATCTGATTAGGTTGCTTAGAAATGAAGCACGGATCTCTCCGTGTGTAGGGTGCCGGCGACAGCGATAGCGATGCGCGGTCCCGCACGTCGCTATCGCTGGCTCTAGATATGGCATGCAGGCTTTAAAACGGGTAGGGAACCTTTGGCCCTCCAGCTGTAGTTGAACTATACATACCAGCATGCCTTGCTAAAACTGTTGCAAGGCATGCTGGGATGTGTAGTTCAACAACAGCTGGGGGGCCGAAGGTTCCCCATCCCTGCTTTAAAACCTTTTACTTTCCGTCTCCAGTTATACTAATGGTGTGTACACACAGTGAGATTTTCTTACGATTTTGACTATATAGTCAAAATTGTAAGAAAAGTTGGTGCAGATCGCAAGGTGAAAGTCACCTTGCGATGCGCGGTTGGCATCACAAGCCTAGATAGACTGTGCAGGCAAGTCAATTTTTACTATCTCGTAGAAAAGATAGTCAAAATTGACACTTAGCCAAAATCCGCACAGTCAGTATCGCAAGCACAGTCATTATGTGCTTGCGATACCGACCTAGCCCCTGTCGCATAGTGAGAATCGGGGGTTAGCCCGAATCTCACCGTGTGTATGCACCTTAAAAGCATACAGATGTGTTCACGTGTGCCTGTCCTCAAATGACACAAAATTGCCCAGTTTGGTGTGCCACAGACTTAGCCACTTAGTGACACCATGACACTTTTTCTTATGTATCTTCATCTGCTACTTTATACCAATTCTTTTGCAACAAAAGTCGTAACCCTAAGTACTTAGTACCCTACTTTGTACACCATTAGCAAATTAAAATACAAAATTCAGTGAAAAGTATGCAATCTGCAAAAAGACAAAATACAAGTGGCTTGTACCCTTGCATAGTTGTGAAAAGTCTGCTACTTTATATCAACTTTATATCAATTACTTTGTGACAAAATGATTAGTCCTAAATTCTATTTACGTATGTCTCTTTTCTCACTTTGTTTCAGTTTTGGGTCCAGTTTGAGTAACTTTGCCTAATAAGGAGTTTAGAGCACCTTCACCGAAAAAGATGGCAGACAAGCTAACAAGAATAGCCATTGTTAATCATGACAAATGTAAGCCAAAGAAATGCCGCCAAGAGTGCAAAAAGAGTTGCCCTGTTGTCAGAATGGGTAAGTGTCTAAAAATAAATAAAACAAATTGCTTTCCTAATTGTCTATTTTGATAAATGGAAACTCTGCTATTTGATTTACTGCTTGTTTATACAACTTGCGCTATGAATTTTAGGGGGGAATTCAGTTGTTTTATTGGGCACCTTAACTAATGGGTGTTCAATGGAGAAATTCAATTGTTGCTCCAATTGGGCACCCATTAGTGGCGAGAGACATTTATTTTAGCAGCCTTCTGGGGTGGCAAGAAAAATCAGTGGTTTGGGTGCTGTAACTGGCTTTTGACAGGTTTAACCGCTTTGCACATCTAATCCCGGTGCTTTTGGGAACATCAACAGTAATGGTGCCTGATCAGAGCAACAATTGAATTGCCCCGACGGGCGCCCAAATGGGTGCCTGATAATACTATTGAATCGCCCCCAAAGCATGTGATTAAGGGTTTAATTGTTGAGATTCATGCTCAATGCTACAACTATAACCATCTCAATTATTGCATCCATCCATCAGATTTCTAACATTTTACATTTTGTGCCATACCCTTGTAGCATATATCACAGTTTTATGTTCAGTGTTGGTAATGGTTTATGGGGGACATATAATAGTAGAAGTTAGAATTGTGTGTATTTTCATGTACTATGCTGCAAAAAGTTACTAGATTGTCCCCATGGTATCCTAAATTACCCTATACCCTACAGTTAAGAATGTGAAGTGGCTTAGAGTGTTAATGATGGCATAGTTCAAAATAGGAATTTCAACCCTTATGCGTTATTTTTTTTTCTAGGAAAACTGTGCATTGAAGTCACTCCCCAGAGTAAGATAGTATGGATTTCCGAAACTCTCTGTATTGGGTGCGGTATCTGTATCAAGGTAATGTGTTCATTGACAATTACTATAACCCTAAATAATTTGTGTACAGCTTATTTTTTGGGGGGGATATTCCTTACCTTACAGCTAGATTCATAGATTTTATTTTTAATATAGAAATGTCCTTTTGGAGCCTTGTCTATTGTCAACCTGCCAAGCAACCTGGAGAAAGAGACCACTCACCGATATTGTGCAAATGCCTTTAAGCTTCACAGGTAAGAAACAGTAAGATGTGGCAATGAAATCTATAAAACTTATCTGGGAACTGAAAGGTATGCTGATTGTAGTGTGACATCAAGGTTGGAGAAAGACTTCCAGATTATTAGTTGCTTATGATAAGGCAAGTAAAGTCCTTGCGTGCATAAAACGGGGTATTGAGTCAAGGAACGACGATGTAATCCTGCCTCTGTATAAATCATTGGTACGTCCGCATCTGGAATATTGTGTTCAATTTTGGGCACCATATTATAAAAAAGATATTGGGGAGCTCGAAAGGGTTCAAAGGCGCCCTACTAAAATGATTAAAGGGTTAGAGACACTGGAGTATGAGGAAAGGATTACTAGGTTAAATGTATTCCCTTGAAAAGAGGAGACATTATTAATATATTCAAATATGTAAAGGGTCAATACAAAGAGTTAGGGTATTTGTTTATTAATAAAACTGTATAGGACACGTGGACACTCACTGAGGCTAGAGGATTGAAAATTCCATACACAACGTAGGAAAGGGTTCTTCACTGTAAGGGCAATAAGGATTTGGGACTCCCTGACAGAGAAGATGATAATGGCGGACTCTTCAAATGCATTTAAAAACGGATTGGACAATTTTCTAACTGAAAAAGGTATCCAAGGCTATAGCATTTAATATATTGACATTATGTATATGGGAGTGATACGAAATATAGTTATCAATAGGTATGAAACCATTATTTTGGCTGGTGCATTATAATATGCACTGTTTAACACGGATACAGGTTGAACCCGATGGGCATTTTGCCACTTTTCAACCTCACTAACTATGTAACTATATAAGGGTAGGGTTTTATTGTTCTGTAGTGCACCACCCTGCCCCGTAGTAGTCCGTGGATAACAACATTCATAAAACAGGAACAAAGATGGTATTCACAATAAATACAGATGTCAAGACAAATGGTAGACAGCGTTCTGCTCATGAGAAAAAGTTTAGTGGGAAAAAGCAGAACTGACATGAAGTGTGAATGCGTCTCAGAGCAGAGGTTGCTGCAGTTATGAAGCATTGCATTCACTCGAGGATTTTTTTAGGGCATGGTGCTGATCACACAGGAGGGCACTTTTTCATTTTGAAAGATGAATTTTTGATGCAATGTGTCACTAAAGATACAGTGGGTAGTCAGCTCAGAATGCACAGCACATATGTTAATAGTTTTTATACACATATGTGCCCCTAGTGCAGAGCTTGACAGATCCTGGGGGCCAGGACCAGATTCTAACTGTTGGCGTGGGGGGAGCAGTTCCAGCTCATGGGCGTGTCTATATTATGCATAGAGCTCTCTGGTAAGAGGGTCTATGCGTGGCTGGGGGTTTGTGTTGTGTGCCGTGGGTGGCTGTGGTTTAACCCCTTAGTTGTGTGACCATGGGGGGGGGGGGGGGGGGGGAATATAATGGTATTTTGCTAGTGTCCTTCCTATTTCCTCTATCCCCCAGGTGCCGCTGGGGTGCCAGAGCTAGTCGATTTTAGGAAAAATCAGACCTGCTCTGGAGGTGTTTGGAAAAAGATGCAGTGATTTCTACGGAAATCACCACGTCCCATTTTCAGTCCTGCAATTGAATAGCAAATCCCGCACCGCTGTTTTTTATTTTTATGTCATCCATAAAGGATATTGGGGGAATCTAGTACGATGGGGTATAGACGGGGTCCAAAGGAGCAAGTGCACTTTAAATTTCTTTAACTGGGTGTGCTGGCTTCTCCCCTCTATTCCCCCTCCCACAGGCAGTTTAGAAAAAAAGTGCCCTCAGTAGAGGATGCACATCTCTGAGCTCCAGAGAGTTTAATTCAGTTTCTTTTTTTCTGTTTATTTTCGGTATGCTGTCTGGGCAACAGCATACCTGCACCGTGGAAGTTAGGGGGAGACGGTCACCGGCCTTACGAGGTGCAGAGCCGCTTCCCCGCTGCAAGACCACCGTCCTGAGGGTGGGTTTTTCAGCGGGGCACTGCGTCTTGGCTGTCACAGCCGCAGCACGCCGCACACTCCTAATGCTGCCTGAAGGTGACATCGGTGGTGAGTACACACCGGGGGCTACGCTAGGGAAGTCACCCGGTTCAAAGTGCGGCTGACCACAGGCGCGCTGTACGGGACCCCCCCGGTGGGGTCCCGCTAAGATCCCCCATGTGGAACTGGCACAAAAACGCTTGACTAGCACTTGTGATGTTTTGATCTAAAAGGAGATTTTGCCAGTATAATATATTAGTGTAACTCCGGTGCCATTGGAGGGGGTGGAGCTATATCAGAGCTGGACCTGAGGCGTTTTGGCGCCTTTTTCTGCTTACTGCAGCCACAGACGGCAAACGCAACACATCCTGATTCCTCAGCCACGCTGGGTATCTGGTACAGGGTGTAGCAAAGGGGGAGAGCCGCTTGTGTACACTATCTGGATCCTCTTTAGGACAGAAATTGTTAGTGTTTACTGTAATATAGTGAGCTGACACCCTCACTGGGGCTGTGCAGCTTAGGGTGTGCTGGTGTCCTTCTCTGTGTCTCCTCTCACATACAGTAGGGCAGGCTTGCAAAATCACTGTCTGTGTGTATGTTGTGCTTACTGTGAAACATGGGTAAACACACACTGTGCAGTGTATGTCACACCAGATTCTCTCAATTATCTACTGACTCTGTTTTATATGAACAATGCAGTCAGTCTTCACAAACCAGTGAAGGGGACGGGGGAGAGGGTCCAGAGCCCCCACTGGTTAGGGTCTCTTAAAATTATGATGTCAGATATGTCTTCCCAGCTCACTGCTAATGTGCAGAAGACTTAGCTACTACAACAAGCTGTTGCAGATTTAGCTGCTAGGGCAGATGCACAGCCCCCCCCCCCCCCCCCCCTTCCCTTCCCCCTCTCATGCAGGTCCACAGAAACGTGGGTTACCTGATCTATTCTCTGATACAGATGATATACAGGAGAGTGGGGATGACCTAGATCCCGTTAGTGGAGATCCTGATTCTGCTCAGGGTATTGAACCTTTAATTCTGGCTATACGGGACGTGTTAAAGCTCTCTCTAGAGGACGCTGCGTCACAGCAGTCATTTTTCTTTATACAAAACAAGCCTAATGTCACTTTCCCTGACTCTACAGAGTAAATGACCTATTCAAGCAGGCATGGAAAAATCCAGACAAAAAATTCCAAGTGTCCAAAAAGTTTTTGCGCACTTTCCCATTTGCTCCTGAAGGTAGGACATTTTGGGAGGAACCCCCTGGGGTGGATGTATCAGTCTCTTGCCTGTTTAAAAAGGTGGTGCTGCCTGCCCCGGGCTCCCTTACCATGAAGGATCCTGGTGGTAGAAAGACTACACTAAAGTCTATATACACCGCAGCAGGTATATCACAAAGGCCGGTCATTGGGGGTTGCTAGATGACCCATGCCATTCATTCCTGGGCCACTCAAATTCAGGGGAGCCTTTCGGGGGATATCCCTTGGTTACTATGGTAACCCTCCTAAAACACATTCAGGACACTACACGTGTCCTATGTGATTTGCTCAAGGAGATGGGGAACATTAATGCTAAGACTTAAGCCATGGCAGTGTCGGCGCACAGGGCCTTGCGGTTGCGTCAATGGATTGCGGACGCAGAATCCAAACGTGTGGAATCCCTCCCCTTTTCTGGGGAATGGCTCTTTGGGATTGAATTGGATACCTGGATTTCCAAAGTTACGGCTGGGAAATCCACGTTTCTCCCCTCTGGAGCACCGCCGGCGAGACGTTCCTACCCGAGGCCGTCTGTCCAGTTCTTTCGTTCTCACAGATTTCTATCTAAGGCCAGAGGTGCCTCCAATGCGACTAGAGGCACCAGAGGGAAGTCCAGAAAGCCTGCAAGCACTAGTTCTCAGGAAAAGACCACCAGTTCTGCTTCCACTAAGGCAGGGTTGGGGATCCTTTTTTCTACCAAGGGCCATTTGGATATTTATAAAATTCTTCGGGGGCCATACAAAAATTCTCAACTTAAAAATTACCCTGCCCCCCAGTAGGTCTGCACCTTAGAGGTACTGAGTGCGTGCGCACCAAAAAATGGGTGTGGCCAATTAAAATGGGACGTGATACACACATGCCCCCAATAGTGCAGTGCCAGATCCACAAATGCCCCCGCAGTGCCAGATCCACAAATGCCCCACCCCACTGTGCTGATCACCGCTGTTGCTCCATCTGGTGGCGTGTGTCGGGGTCAGGGCAGGGAGGAGAGCGCGGCTATGTCGGGCGGCGGCGTGTGGGACCGCAAACCAGCCGCCGGTTCGTGAGCCAATCAGAGCTCACGGACCTGCAGCGGCGGCCTCTGATTGCTTGCCGGTCCGCGAGCTCTGATTGGCTCACGAACCGGCGGCTGGTTTGAAATCTTACCTGCCGCCATACATGTAGCTGTGCTCTCCTCCCTGCCCTGACAGCTGAGACACGCCGGCGGCGGGTGGGCCGGAACAAACGGCTTTACGGGCCTTATACAGCCCGCGAGCCGGAGGTTCCCCACCCCTGCACTAAGGCCTCAGCATGACTGCCCACCCACCCCGAGGGGATCTCGAAGTGGGAGCTCGACTGCGTTACTTCAGCCGCGTCTGGGAGACCTCCTGCCAGGATACCTGGGTCAGAAATCTCGCTTCTCAAGGCTACAAGCTGGAGTTCGACAGTACTCCTCCTAAACAATTTTTCAAATCAAGCTTACCAGCTTTAGAGAATATGCAAGTTACGTTGCAACAGGCCATCCAACAGTTGGTCCAGTCCCACGTCATTATTCCTGTACCGATACCGCAACGCGGCAATGGGTTTTACTCCAACCTATTTGGTACTGAAACCGGACGGTTCGGTAAGACCCATTTTGAATCTAAAATCCTTGAATCCTTATTTGAAGGCGTTCAGGTTCAAAATGGAATACCTGCGAGCAGTGATTGTGGGCCTGGAAGAACAGGAACTCATGGTCTCCTTGGATATCAAGGACGCCTACCTCCATATTCCGATTTGGCCACCTCATCAGGCGTACCTGCGGTTTGCCCTGCTGGACAATCACTTCCAGTTCCAGGCACTGCTCTTCGGCCTGTCCACAGCCCCGAGGGTATTCACGAAGGTGATGGCGGAGATGATGTTCCAACTCGGGGTCAATGTTGTCCCTTACCTGGATGATCTTCTGATAAAAGCAAGATCCAGGGAGCTTTTATTGCTCCATATCGACCACACTATCCACCTTCTGTCAGACCATGGGTGGATCCTCAACTTACAGAAGTCCCACCTGGAGACAGCTCAGAGGCTCCTGTTCCTGGGGATGTTGCTGGATACTGTGGCCCGGAAGGTGCTCCTACCAGAGGACAAGGCGAGAACACTTCAGGAGATGGTCCGCATGGTGCTCCGACCCACTCGATTGTCCGTACATCTTTGCAAAAGATTGTTGGGAAAGATGGTCGCCTCAAACGAGGCGATCCAGTATGTGAGGTTACATGCCAGAACATTTCAGTTGGATCTCCTGAGCAAGTGGTCCAGATCGCATCTACAGATGCACCGGATGATTTGACTGTCACCTCATGCCAGGATTTCCCTCCTGTGGTGGCTGCAGTCCTCCAATCTCCTGGAAGGCCGGAGTTTTGGGATTCTGGATTGGACCCGCCTCACGACGGATGCGAGTCTAAGGGGATGGGGAGCTGTCATCCAAGGGACGCAGTTCCAGGACAGGTGGTCAGCCCACGAAGCCCTCCTTCCGATCACCATTCTGGAACTTCGGGCGATCTACAATGCTTTGCTTCAGGCCTCTCCTCTACTCAAGGATCATGCAATCCAAGTAGTCGGACAATGCCACAGCGTTGGCTTATATCAGTCGACAAGGAGGGACAAAAAGCAGAGCCTGCATGCGAGAGGTGTTAAAGATACTCCTCTGGGTGGAAAGAAATGCAAGAGCAATGTCCGCAATCTTCATTCTGTGGACAACTGGGAAGCGGACTTCCTGAGTTATCACGATCTCCACCCTGGGGAGTGAGGTCTCCACCAGCAGGTCATCAACCGGTGGGGCTGCCCGCAAACAGACATGATGGCTTCTCATCTCAACAAGAAACTTTCCTGGTATTGCTCACGGACCAGGGATCCTCAGTCGAGGGCAGTGGATGCACTGGTGTCGCATTGGCCTTACCGGCTGGTCTACCTGTTTCCTCCGATTCCATTTCTCCCAAGGGTGCTAAAGCGAATCAGAGTCCACGCAATTCTGATTGCCCCGGATTGGCCTTGGAAGACTTGAATGTGAATCTTCTGGACATATCCGTTGAAGACCATTGGCCTCTACCAGTAGGACGCATTCTTCTTCAACAAGGACCATTCATCTACCCGGACTTACGGTGACTTCGTTTGACTAGCTCACAAGGGCCTTTCCAAGGTTATTGCTACCATGGTTCAGGCCAGGAAACCTGTGACGTCAAAACACTATCATCATATCTGGAGGAGATGTCTCTTGGTGTGAGGAACGCACGTATCCGCCTGCTGAGTTCCACTTGGACGCTTCTTACATTTCCTGCAGGCTTGTGTTGATAGGGACTTACGTCTGGGTTCCACTAAGGTCCAGATTTCAGCCCTCTCCATTTTCTTCAAAAAGAAATTGGGGGTGTTGCCAGATTTTCAGACCTTCTTGCAAGGGGTGCTCCACATAAAACCTCCTTTTGTGCCGCCTACGGCACTCTGGGATCTGAATGTGGTGTTGGAATTTCTACAGTCCTCCTGGTTTAAACCTCTGATGACTGTAGAAGACAAGTACCTCACGTGGAAGACGGTGATGTTACTGGCCCTGGCTTCTGCTCGACGTGTCTCAGAATTGGGGGCCTTGTCGTGTAAAAGTCCATACTTGGTCTTTTACGAGAGCCGAGCGGAGCTCCGGACTAGGTAGCAGTTCCTGCTGAAAGTTGTCTCTGTGTTTCACTTGAATCAGCCTATTGTGATTCCATCCAGTTCTGGCGCTTCTGCTCCTCCGGAGGTATTGGATGCTGTGTGATCCTTGAAGATCTATGTTAAGAGAGCGGCTCGGATCAGAATGACGGATTCTTTGTTTGTGCTCTATGATGCACAGAAAAAGGGTTGTAATTCAAAGCAGTCCATTTCTCGTTTGATTAGGCTTACTATTCAACAGGCCTGTGTGTCTGCAGCCTAACCTTTTCCTAAGTCTCTGAAGGCCCACTCTATAAGATCTGTGGGTTCTTCCTGGGCGGCTGCCCGTGGAGTCTCGGCCTTACAACTTTGCCAAGCTGCTACCTGGTCGGGGAAGAACACTTTTTTTTGTGAAGTTGTACAATTTTGATACCCTGGCCAAAGAGGATACCCAGTTTGAGCAGGCGGTGGTGCAGTAGTCTCCGCACATTCCAGCCCGTTCTGGAAGCTTTGGGACATCCCCATCGTACTAGATTCCCCCAATATCCCTTATGGATGCTAGAGAAAATAGGATATTAATTACCTACCAGTAAATCCTTTTCTCATAGTCCATAAGGGATATTGGGCGTCCGCCTCAGTGCATTGACTTGTCTGCAGGTTTTTGTTATATGGTTACCTGTTCAGCTGCTTGCTGTTGTTGTTAACAGCCGTTGCTGGTTGTTCTATGTTAGTGGTGTGCTGGAATGTAAATCTCACCACTCTGTTATCATATTTCCTTCTCATATATATATGTCCTTTCTCCTTCGGGCACGTTTTTACCTGTAACTGCCTGTGGGAGGGGGCATAGAGGGGACGAGCCAGCACACCCAGTTGAAGAAATTTAAAGTGCACTGGCTCCTTTGGACCCCGCCTACACCCCATCGTACTAGATTCCCCCAATATCCCTTATGGACTTGCAGAAAAGGATTGACAGGTAGGTAATTAAATTCCTATTTTACCGCTCTCAATTGAGTTCCCCCCTTAGTTTGTTTTTCTCTGTGTCTTTAATATTTTGAATTGACGTTGAAATGTACACTGGTAAATTATAAAATCTTAACATTACTTTAATGTCTAAGTGGTAAATTTACAAAAGTTTCTCAATGTGTTTGATACCAAATTTTAAAGCAGCACTGATCTTAAAATCAAAACACATCCTGTTTTGCACATCATTTTAAATTTCAGTGGCAAACATGTATAAAGTAGCATCGGCTTACTAAAGTTGCCAATTACCCACAAGTCTTCCAGATGTCTTGGAATATTTAAGATTACAGTACCTGCAAATCTTTTACATACAGGTTGCCTACTCCTCGACCTGGTGAGGTGCTTGGATTGGTTGGCACCAATGGTATTGGAAAGTCAACCGCATTGAAAATTCTGGCTGGAAAACAAAAACCTAACCTTGGGAAGTATGATGTAAGTTGGGCACAGGTTTTGTGCCTAATTTGGTGTATGGATATTTGTTTTTGGGGGGTTGGGAGTGATCTCTCAAACTACATGTTAGTGAAAGTCTCCTTGTATCAGGGTTTTTCCCAAACTCGTTTCTCATGCACCCTGACAGTCCAAAGTTTTAAGGATACATGGTTGTGTACAGATGATTTAATGAAACTGGCTAATGAAGAAACCTGTGCCTAACCTCTTAATTGGCATGGTCATAATTACATTTGACCGCACCACCCAACTCCCCCTCCCCCCCCCAGTTTTTGACGAGGATATCCGTTCTGCAGATGTGCATAATCAAATATTTGAAAATTCTTTTTAAACTATAATTTTTTTTTTTCTGTCAGCCACTACGGGACACTGCCACAACGTGAAGACCATGGGGGTGATGATTGTGACTTACAGGGAGCTGGCACTTTAAATAATCTAAGAAGTGAACATGCTCCTCCCCTCTATCCCACATAATCCCTCAGTTTGAAATTTGTGCCGATGGAGCCGGTCTATGCTAACTGAGCTCCTGCTCGGTTATCTTAATGTTTTCTTTTTATTTAAATTTTTGTTTCTCTAACGTCCTAAGTGGATGCTGGGGACTCCGTAAGGACCATAGGGATTAGCGGCTCCGCAGGAGACTGGGCACAACTAAAGAAAGCTTTAGGACTACCTGGTGTGCACTGTCCTCCCACTAAGACCCTCCTCCAGACCTCAGTTAGATTCTTGTGCCCGGCTGAGCTGGATGCACACTAGGGGCTCTCCTGAGCTCCTAGAAAGAAAGTATATTTAGGTTTTTTATTTTACAGTGAGATCTGCTGGCAACAGACTCACTGCAGCGAGGGACTAAGGGGAGAAGAAGCGAACCTACCTAACAGGTGGTAGTTTGGGCTTCTTAGGCTACTGGACACCATTAGCTCCAGAGGGATCGACCGCAGGACCCGACCTTGGTGTTCGTTCCCGGAGCCGCGCCGCCGTCCCCCTTACAGAGCCAGAAGCATGAAGAGTCCGGAAAATCGGCGGCAGAAGACTTCGGTCTTCACCAAGGTAGCGCACAGCACTGCAGCTGTGCGCCATTGCTCCTCATGTACACCTCACACTCCGGTCACTGATGGGTGCAGGGCGCTGGGGGGGGCGCCCTGAGGGCAATATATGACACCTTGGCTGGCAAATCTACATCATATATAGTCCTAGAGGCTATATAGATGTAAAATTACCCCTGCCAGTATTCCAGAAAAAGCGAGAGAAAGTCAGCCGAAAAAGGGGCGGGGCTTCTCCCTCAGCACACTGGCGCCATTTTCTCTTCACAGTGCAGCTGGAAGACAGCTCCCCAGGCTCTCCCCTGTAGTTTTCAGGCTCAAAGGGTTAAAAAGAGAGGGGGGGCACTAAATTTAGGCGCAATATATGTATACAAGCAGCTATTTGGGGAAAAATCACTCAGTTATAGTGTTAATCCCTGCATTATATAGCGCTCTGGTGTGTGCTGGCATACTCTCTCTCTCGGTCTCCCCAAAGGACTTTGTGGGGTCTTGTCCTCAGTCAGAGCATTCCCTGTGTGTGTGTGGTGTGTCGGTACGGCTGTGTCGACATGTTGGATGAGGAAGGTTACGTGGAGGCAGAGCAGAGGCCGATAAATGGGATGTCGCCCCCTGTGGGGCCGACATCAGAGTGGATGGATAGGTGAAAGGTATTAACCGACAGTGTCAACTCCTTACATAAAAGGCTGGATGAAGTAACAGCTGTGGGACAGCCGGCTTAACAGCCCGCGCCTGCCCAGGCGTCTCAAAGGCCATCAGGGGCTCAAAAAACGCCCGTTACCTCAGATGGCAGACACAGATGTCGACACGGAGTCTGACTCCAGTGTCGACGAGGTTGAGACATATACACAATCCACTAGGAACATCCGTTACATGATCTCGGCAATGAAAAATGTGTTACGCATTTTCTGACATGAACCCAAGTACCACATAAAAGGGGTTTTATTTTTGGGGAGAAAAAGCAGCCAGTGTTTTGTTCCCCCATCAAATGAATGAATGAAGTGTGTAAAGAAGCGTGGTTTCCCCCGATAAGAAACTGGTAATTTCTAAAAAAGTTACTGATGGCGTACCCTTTCCCGCCAGAGGATAGGTCACGTTGGGAGATATCCCTTAGGGTGGATAAGGCGCTCACACGTTTGTCAAAAGGTGGCACTGCCGTCTTAGGATACGGCCACCTTGAAGGAACCTGCTGATAAAAAGCAGGAGGCGATCCTGAAGTCTGTATTTACACACTCAGGTTATATACTGAAACCTGCAATTGCCTCAGCATAAATAGTGCTGCTGCAGCGTGGTCTGATACCCTGTCAGATAATATTAATACGCTAAGACAGGGATAATATTTTGCTAACATTGAGCATATTTAAGACGTTGTCTTATATATAAAGGATGCACAGAGGGATATTTGCCGGCTGGCATCCAGAATTAATGCAATGTCCATTCTGCCAGGAGGGTATTAGAAACCCGGCAGTGGACAGGTGATGCTGCCTTTAAAAGGCACATGGAGATTCTGCCTTATAAGGGTGAGGAATTGTTTGGGGATGGTCTCTGGGACCTCGTATCCACAGCAACAGCTGGGAAGAAAAATTTTTACCTCAGGTTTCCTCACAAAAGCCTAAGAAAGCACCGTATTTTCAGGTACAGTCCTTTCGGCTTCAGAAAAGCAAGCGGGTCAAAGGCGCTTCCTTTCTGCACAGAGACAAGGGAAGAAGGAAAAAGCTGCACCAGTCAGCCAGTTCCCAGGATCAAATATCTTCCCTTGCTTCCTCTGAGTCCACCGCATGACGCTGGGGCTCCACAGGTGGAGACAGGTGCGGTGGGGGCGCGTCTCGAGAACTGCAGGGACCAGTGGGCTTGCCCACAGGTGGATCCCTAGGTTCTGCAAGTAGTATCACAGGGATACAGGCTGGAGTTCGAGGCGACTCCCCCTCGCCGTTGCCTCACATCAGCCTTGCCTGCTGCCCTCGGAGAAAGGTAGTACTGGCGGCAATTCACAAGCTGTACTTCCAGCAGGTGAAATCAAGGTACCCCTCCTTCAACGAGGCCGGGGTTACTATTCCAAAATGTTGTGGTACCGAAACCAGACGGTTCGGTGAGACCCATTTTAAAATTGAAATCCTTGAACACTTATATACGAAGGTTCAAGTTCAAAAGGGAATCGCTCAGGGCGATTATTGCAAGCCTGGAAAATTTCAGGGTATCACTGGACATCAAGAATGCTTACCTGCATGTCCCTATTTACCCTCTTCACCAGGTGTACCTCAAAATTGTGGTACAGGATTGTCATTACCAATTCCAGACGTTGCCGTTGGTCTGTCCCCGGCACCGAGGGTATTTACCAAGGTAATGGCCGAAGTACTTATCCCGTACTTGGACGATCTCCTTATAAAGGCGAGGTCCAGGGAGCAGTTGTTCGTCGGAATAGCACTATCTCGGGAAGTGCTACAACAGCACGGCTGGATTCTGAATATTCCAAAGTCACAGCTGGTTCCTACGACGCGTCTACTGTTCCTGGGTATGGTTCTGGACACAGAACAGGATAAAAAGGGTTTCTCCCGGAGGAGAAGTCCAAGGAGTTGGCGTCTCTAGACGGAGACCTCCTAATACAAATACAGGTGTCGGTGCATCAATGCACGCCAGCCTTGGGAAAGATGGTAGCTTCTTACGAAGAATTTCCATTCGCCAGGTCCCATGCAAGGATCTTCCAGTGGGATCTGTTGGACAAGTGGTCCGGGTCGCATCCTCAGATGCATCGGCGGATAACCCTGTCTCCAAGGGCCAGGGTGTCGCTGTGGTGGTGACTGCAGAGTGCTCATCTTCTAGGGGGCCGCAGATTCGGCATACAGGACTAGGTCCTGGTGACCACGGATGCCAGCCTTCAAGGCTGGGGGGCAGTCACACAGGGAAGAAACTTCCAAGGCATATGGGAAAGTCAGGAGACTTCCCTACACATAAATGTTCTGGAACTATGGGCCATTTACAATGCCCTAAGTCAGGCTAGACTCCTGCTTCAACACCGGCCGGTGCTGATCCAGTCAGACAACATCACGGCGGTCGCTCATGTAAACCGACAGGGCGGCACAAGAAGCAGGATGGCGATGGCAGAAGCCACAAGGATTCTCCGATGGGCGGAAAATCATGTGTTAGCACTGTCAGCAGTGTTCCTTCCCGGAGTGGACAACTGAGAAGCAGACTTTCTCAGCAGACACGACCTCCACCCGGGAGAGTGGGGACTTCATCCAGAAGTCTTCCAAATGATTGTACACCGTTGGGAAAGGCCACAGGTGGACAGGATGGCGTCCCGCCTCAACAAAAAGCTACAAAGATATTGCGCCAGGTCAAGGGACCCTCAGGCGATAGCTGTGGACGCTCTGGTAACACCGTGGGTGTACCAGTCGGTGTATGTGTTCCCTTCTCTGCCTCTCATACCCAGGGTAATGAGAATAATAAGAAGGAGAGGAGTAAGAACTATACTCATTGTTCCGGGTGGCCAAGAAGAGCTTGGTACCCAGAACTCCAAGAAATGATCTCAGAGGACCCATGGCCTCTGCCGCTCAGACAGGACCTGCTGCAGCAGGGGGCCTGTCTGTTCCAAGACGTACCGCGCTGCGTTTGACGGCATGGCGGTTGAACGCCGGATACTGAAGGAAAAGGGCATTCCGGAGGAAGTTATCCCTACGCTATTTAAAGCTAGGAAAGAAGTGAACGCAAACCATTATCACCGCAAATGGCTGAAATATGTTGCGTGCTGTGAGGCCAGTAAGGCCCCAAAGGAGGAATTTCAGCTAGGTCGATTTCTGCACTTCCTACAAGTCAGAGGTGACTATGGGCCTAAAATTGGGTTCCATTAAGGTCCAGATTTCGGCTCTATCGATTTTCTTCCAAAATAGAACTGGCTTCACTGCCTGAAGTTCAGACTTTTGTTAAGGGAGTGCTGCATAGTCAGCCCCCGTTTGTGCCTCCAGTGGCACCGTGGGATCTCAACGTAGTGTTGGATTTCCTGAAGTCGCATTGAGTTGAGCCACTTAAATCCGTGGAGCTACAATACCTCACGTGGAAAGTGGTCATGCTGTGGGCCTTGGCGTCGGCCAGGCGTGTATCAGAATTGGCGGCTTTGTCATGCAAAAGCCCTTATTTGTATTTTATATGGATAAGGCGGAATTGAGGACTCGTTCCCAATTCCTTCCTAAGGTGGTAGCAGTTTTTCATGTGAACCAACCTATTGTGGTGCCTGCTGCTACTTTCGACTTGGAGGATTCCAAGTTTCTGGACGTAGTCAGGGCCCTGAAAAGTATATGTTTCCAGGACGGCTGGAGTCAGGAAAACTGACTCGCTATTTATCCTGTATGCACCCAACAAGCTGGGTGCTCCTGCTTCTAAGCAGACTATTGCTCGCTGGATCTGTAGCACGATTCAACTTGCACATTCTGCGGCTGGACTGCCGCACCCTAAATCTGTGAAAGCCCATTCCACGAAGAAAGTGGGCTCTTCTTGGGCGGCTGCCCGAGGGGTCTCTGCTTTACAAATTTGCCGAGCTGTTACTTGGTCGGGTTAAAACACTCTTGCAAGAGTCTACAAGTTTGATACCATGGCTGAGGAGGACCTAGAGTTTGCTCATTCGGTGCTGCAGAGTCATCCGCACTCTCCCGCCCGTTTGGGAGCTTTGGTATAATCCCCATGGTCCTTAAGGAGTCCTCAGCATCCACTTAGGACGTTAGAGAAAATAAGATTTTACTCACCGGTAAATTTATTTCTCGTAGTCCGTAGTGGATGTTGGGCACCCATCCCAAGTGCGGATTGTCTGCAATACTTGTATATAGTTATTGCCTAACTAAAGGGTTATTGTTGAGCCATCTGTTGAGAGGCTCAGTTGTTATACTGTTAACTGGGTATAGTATCACGAGTTATACGGTGTGGCTGGTATGAGTCTTACCCGGGATTCAAAATCCTTCCTTATTGTGTCAGCTCTTCCGGGCACAGTATCCTAACTGAGGTCTGGAGGAGGGTCTTAGTGGGAGGAGCCAGTGCACACCAGGTAGTCCTAAAGCTTTCTTTAGTTGTGCCCAGTCTCCTGCGGAGCCGCTAATCCCTATGGTCCTTAAGGAGTCCCCAGCATCCACTACGGACTACGAGAAATAGATTTACCGGTGAGTAAAATCTTATTTTTCTCTTTCATCCACTAGGGGACACTGGAGTCCTATACAGTAGGGGTGTGAGGCTTGCAACCGGAGGTGTGGCACAATCTAAAAATTAGCATTGTCTGCACAGCCGGCTCCTCCCCCTTCACATCCCTCCTCGCTCAGTTTGAAAAATTGTGCTAGGAGGAAAGAAGCACAGATTGGGAGCTCCTGCTCCATATAGCATTATTATGAAAAAAAAAAAAAAAATATATATATATATATATATATATATATATATATATATATATATATATATATATATATATATATATATATATATATATATATATATATATATATATACACACACACAAATGGGGGGGGATGGGGTTTAGCGACCACTGGTGTCTAAAATGATAAAGACTCGCACTATAGGTGAATAAGTAAAATATAAAATACAGTTTATTCACGTACAAATTTAAAACAACAAATCTTTTTCTAAAAAATGGGATAAAATGTATACACACATAATATATAATACCAGTTAAAATGTATAAATAATAAAAATTTTCTTAACTTGGTATGCAGTCACTGCCAGGTTGTTCAACGCGTTTCGTCATTCAGACTTCATCAAATGACGAAACGCGTTGGACAACCTGGCAGTGACTGCATACCAAGTTAAGAAAAATTTTATTTATAAATTTTAACTGGTATTATATATTGTGTGTATACATTTTATCCCATTTTTTAGAAAAAGATTTGTTGTTTTAAATTTGTACGTGAATAAACTGTATTTTATATTTTACTTATTCACCTATAGTGTGAGTCTTTATCATTTTAGACACCAGTGGTCGCTAAAACCCCCCCCCCCCCATTTGTGTATTTAATTTTATGCTCCAGGGAACCGCCATCCCTGTCTGGGGGTAAGCAGACGCCCTTTTAAACTTCTAAGGAGTGTCAGATTCATTTGTATGGTACATTTCACATTCAGGATACGTAAACGTTGGTGAACACAAGTGGCGCAATAATTCCTTTTTATTTCTAATATATATAATTTTTTTTTATGTTATGTTCTGATGGCCTAATCCCTCCTAACTAAAAGGAGGGTGCAGGCTTTACCTAAAGAGAAACTGCCCAATCCCTCCTAAATGAAAAGAGGGTGCAGGTTTAACCACAAGAGAAAAAGACTGCGTCAACCTAATAAAAGGGGGACAAAAGTCTTCAAAACGGAGAGACAAGGAGCCCAGCTAAATGGATCTACATCTCTCTACAGCAAAATCCAGAAGCACAGAGTCAGGAGTGTCTCAGGGTACTGTGAGTACTGGTGGTAACAAGGGCCCTAGTTCATAAAATTATGATCTTTGTGCAGTAGATCTTTATAACGTTAGTCCCTCTGCACGCTGCTGCCTTCTGGTTAACTTGCTGCCAGCGCAGCATCGCCCGCTGCAGCCCTCCCTCCCTCCATGCTGGTGTCTCCCGGCCACAGCACGTCTCACGCAGTGATCCTGTGGGCGCGCTCCCTCCCTCCACCGCGCTGCGCCTAGGGATGGTGTCCAACGCGGCTGACAGCCGCAGCAGTTCTCCTGCGCTACCCTTGCATAATCCCTGGCAGGCTAGCGGCGCAGCTTCCCCGCCATAGGCACAGCGCGGTCTCTCGGCTCCTGCTGTGTATCAGCTCCCCCGCCCGCCCCCCTTCCTTTGCAGCGCTGGGGGAGACAGCGCGGCTGCCAGCGCCCGCCGCTCAAACAATATCGGCTGCTGTAGTATAGTGAGACTAAACCAAAAGTTCTAATCTCCATTGGTTTACACAGCGGGGCGCTTAGGAAGCGCGTTCCCGCCCGCCGCCCGCTAAAACGGTATCTCGTCCCCTCCCGCCGCCAGCGGAGGACTGGGGGAGACAGCAAGGGGGTTGTGTTAGAAAGAGGCAGAAGACCTCTTGTTGGTAAATCGGCCTGAAGCAGCCGTTAAAGGGGGCAAAGTGATCAGGGGACGCCTTTAAAATATAAATATAAATATATATATATATATATATATATATATATATATATATATATATATATATATATATATATATATATATATATATATATATATATAAACAGACAATGGAAGCATGCAGCGGCACTCAGAGACTGATTCCAAAAGTTAAAGGTGCAAAAGTAGGTGGTTTAATCCATGTAAATAGAAACACAAAAGTGACCAACGTTTCGGGGCGCTAACGCCCCTTTGTCGAGGTGATCTCCCGCACACTCCGGTGTACACTCACAGCCCCGCCGCCGGAAGCTGTGAGTGTACACCGGAGTGTGCGGGAGATCGTGACTGGGGACGCACGACGGTGTGGGAGGTCCACGGGGTAAGTGGGTATTTATTGTTGGTTTTGCACATTGTTAAATTGTTCTGAGGAAGGGGAGCACGTCCCCGAAACGTCAACACTCTTGTGATTATACATTTCACGTTTTTTGCTGACTTCGAGTGTCGCCTCTTTTGTTTGAGATATAGATATATATATGAGAGAGAGATATAGATATATATATATATATATATATATATATATATATATATATATATATATATATATATATAAAATTTAATTGGCGGCCTTTTTAAAACTGATTGGAGACGCCAAAAGGGCTCCATAGGAGGTATTACGCCCCCCTTTAGATACACACGCTTCCAGGCCAGTCAGAGCAGAGGGAGGTGTTTTTATAATAGAGCACTACTCCCTCTACTGGAGATTTGTATATTAGGACTCTGCTGCAATGGATTTTCAATGCATTAATGATATATATTTTCAAGGGACTTCTAAACAACAGATCCCAACGAAATAAAGGGTACGACTGGTTCACAACCCCGACCTCAGAACTGAAATACAGTTGGATGTGCGAGTGTTGCAACGAGGCTGGTGATGTTGTTGTTGTTGTTGTTGTTGTTGTTGTTATAGAAAAAAAAATATTTTTATTTTATTTTTTCTGTATTATATACAAAAAGATCCAGCTAGGTGGATCCAGTGTACCTTTAATCCCATCACCCGTTACGGTCTTTCTGTTCCCATTATAAAGGGGGAAAGCACCGTGGAGCGCTCTATGGGGTGCGGTTTCGAAAATCAAAAGCACTTGCCAAGAACACTAGAACTTATTATGTATACAAACTGTAATAAGATGAGTGTTCGTTTGGGCGACCCCCGGGTATGCGTTCCCTGTTTAAGTTAAGGGCGCTCAACTCGGGAGCAAGGCTCCGCCAAGATCAGGGGAGCAAGCCCTGACAAATATTTCAAAAGAAATGTCAGAATCCCGCAGCAGTCAGTAAGGGCTGAGGGATTCTCCAAGACCATGGAGGAATTTCTAATTTAAATTAATCCTCCTGCGCAAACATTAAGCAAGGTGAACAAGGCGGTTAATAGAATCCTTCCCATCTTACACGATGGAGGAAGAGGGTCTTATTATAGATGAAAAGGCGAGAAAATTAAGTCTGCCTGAGATCAGGAGTTTTATGGTGATCCTATGCTTCAAGAAGTAAGGAGTTAGGGAACCAGAGAGTTTTCCATTTATTCGTATGTCTACGCCTCAAACTCTCCACACTGATAAACGTTTAAAAAGTGAGCCAGTAGTCTAGTGGTTAGGCATGCTGACTGCCAACCCAGAGGTCCTAGGTTCAATCCCCACTATGGGCTGTGATTGTATACACACAGTGGGGCGCTTAGGAAGCGGGGAGAAGACGATGTCCCCTATGCCTAGCGTGACCACCTTAAAGGATAGGTCATGTCGCGAAGGTAGACACTGCATTAAAATCAATTTTTGTAGCAGCACATTGTCGCATGGGCTGGGCGTAAAAGTAGCCTGGAGGAAAATTCTCAGCGGAGCATATTCGAGAATCTGCGACTTCTATGTGCCAGGCTTCAAAGGACACTAGTAAAATAGCGTCCTGCATCTCGGTTTTGCCTATTTCGGCTAGAAAAATTTTATGGCTCAGAGAAGGGCGAGTGGACTCCGATCCCAAGAATAGAGACGATTACATTTGGGGGTTAGATGTTATTGGTCCTGAGTTAGACAAGTGGATTTCGCAGCAACTGCAGTGAGATCTAACTTTCTACAGACTTCTTACTCGAGAGGTAGAGGTCGTTCACAGTCGACACAGAAGGCAGGACAAACCTGCTCACAAACCCGTGGCATGACAAACCTGCTCACAAACCCGTGGCATGACAGTCTCCCTGCTCACCTTGGGTCCCCCTTGGTGGGCGCAGGTTGGAAGGTTTTCGGGACACCCGGGCCAAAACCTCACCAGACGTTTGGGTCAAGGATACAGTTTCAAAGACGTCCACAGTCTGTTTCTTTACAGCTTGAGGTCCTAGGTGCCCGTTGCGAGCAGGAGCATTACAGACGGCAAATTCAAAGGCTTCTGCATACAGGGGGTTATGTCACCAGTCCCGGATCCTTAAGGAGGAACGGGATTTTATTCAAATCTGTTGCTAGTGCACAATGCCTTCATATCCCGATTTGGACCTCCCGCCATGCTTACTTAAGGTTGCACGGGTGAAGGATCACTACCAATTAAGGGCCCTGAATATTTACAAAGATCATACCAATAATGGTGACAGAATTGAGAGTTAGGGGTCACGATCATACCTTATCTAGAGCCTCATCTCAGGAACAGCTGATAAAGGAAGCTCAAACATCTCATAAATTTTTCATTCAACATGGGTGGATTGTAAACTTCCAAACAATCCAACCTCATGCCAACTGGATACGGTACAATTGAGAGTATTCCTACCAGAGAACAAGACCCAGGACCCACAGAGGTTAGTGGCTCAGGTACTAAACACACAGACGGTTTTTCTACACCTCTGTAGGCAATTTCTAGGGAAGATAGTGGCGTCGTTTGAAGCTATCCAATACGGCAGACTTCATTCCCGACCATTTCAAATGAACCACATTGCTCTGAAGAGCAGGTTCGCACTGGCTTCTACATCGAAAAATCCGACTTTCACTACGCATACGAACCTCCTTGATTTGGTGGTCGTTGCACAAGTATCTCGCAGTAGGCAAAGAGTTTCGGCATTTGGGATTGGAGGATCCTGACAACGGACGCCAGTCTCAGAGGTTGGAGTGCCGTCCTAGGGGCACAAATTCCTCACGGTTTGCAGATTCAGGATGGACTAAATCCAGTCAGCTATTGCAGGTTTGAAACAAGGAGAGTTCGTGGTCCATGGACATAAAGGTTGGTGGTTACAGGAGAGCAGCCTACCCATAGACGTTCTCGAACTGAGAGCAGTTTGCAATGCGCTTTTCCTAGCCGATGACCTAGTCATGGGTCAACACTAAAAGATACTGCCGGACAATGTCACGATGACGGTTTACATAAACCGTCAAGGAGGAACAAACTGCAGAATGGCGTTAATGGTAGCCACAAAGATCTTGTTGTGGGCAGAAAGGCTAAACATTATCGCAGTCGCCAGAACATGCAGACGGGGAGAGTGGTGCCTACTTCCACAGATCTTCGACAGGGAGGTGAGGAGATGGGGTCTACCTCAAGTGGACATAATGGCGTCTCGGCACAACCATCAGCTGCCCAGATATGTGTCCAGGACAAGAGATCCAGCAGCAGAAGGAGTGGACGCATTAACACTTCCTTGGTATTACAGAAGGGTTTACATATTTCCACTTTTCCCACTCATGCCGAGAGTTTTAAAAAAGAAGTGAAACAAGAATGAGTGTGGGCGATTCTACTAGCACCAGATTGGCTCCGCAGGAGTTGGTACTCAGACTTGCGGGTGTTCCTAGCGGAAGATCTTTGGCGGTTACCTCTGAGAGAGGACCTACTATCTTAGGGACCGTTCCTATACTGAACAGGCTACGCTTAACGGCGTGGCTATTGAAACCCGGAAGTTAAGAAACAGAGGGATACCGAGAACGGCTATTCCTACGAGGTTTGCTGTTAGAAAGCCTGTTACAGCCATACATTACTACAGAATTTGGTAGAAGTACATGGACTGGTGTCCGGAAGGTGGGTGGAATTCGACGAACTTCCACTTACCAAAATTCTACTTTTTTTTCAAGCTGGTCTAGAGGGAGGACTAAGACTAGTTTCCTTTTGAAGGTTCAGGTTTCAGCTCTCTCCATACTTTTGCAACAGCGGTTAGCATCCTTACAGGAGGTTCAAACCTTTTTACAGGGGGCTCTCAGGATACAACCTCCTTTCCGTACTCCCACTACGCCGTGGGACTTAAATTTAGTGTTGGAATTTTTTCTGATGACCAACTTTTGAGCCGTTGGAAAGAACAAACCTGAAATATCTTTCTTGGAAGGTCACGTTCTTACTTGCCTGAGCTTCGGCCAGGAGAGTTTCTGAGTTGTAGCCTTATCATGTTAGACTCCGTTTTTACTTTTCCATGATGATAGGGCAGAACAGATTGCCTTCCTAAGGTCGTTTCGGGTTTCACGGAAACCAGCTGATTGTAGTCCCATCTTTTCAGGGATGCGCAGATGGGAGCGTGTCTTGGGATATTGTCCGAGCTTTATGAATATGCGTACAAGTTACGCTGTCCCTCAGAAGGTCAGACCATTTGTTTGTTCTCTATGATGGTCCAAAGAAGGTTTGGCCAGCATCTAAGCAGTCTTTGTCTAGATGGATTAGATTATATTTCCTGTGGTAACCAGGTTCCAGTTCCGACTGGTGCTCAGACCACCAGATAAGTGGATGCCTCATGGGCGGCTGCCAGAAGGGCTTCCACTATTCAACTTTAGAGAGCGGCGACGTGGTCCTCAGCCCACACGTTTCGCGAAATTTTACAAGTTTGATACTCTTGCGTCCGGAGACTCTAAGTTCGGACGTTTAGTTTTGCAGGCCACCGACAGCACTCCCGCCCTTGGGGATAACTTTGGGACGTCCCCTACTGTATAGGACTCTAGTGTCCCCTAGTGGATGAAAGAGAAAAGAGGATTTTGGTACTTACCGATAAATCCATTTCTCTGAATCCTCTAGGGGGACACTGGACGCCCGCCTCGGTGCTGTCAACCTGCTGTGTTCAAAGTTCTTGTTCAAACAGTTCGTGCAAACAGCGTTAGTTATTCGATTAAGAGTTCTTGGATGCTGTTTGATATGTTGTACGGTTCGGTTCCTCGCCATGTGCTAAAGTATCATATCCTATTCTCTCTCAGTCAAATTTTTCAAACTGAGGGAGGAGGGATGTGAAGGGGGAGGAGCCGGCTGTGCAGACAATGCTAATTTTTAGATTGTGCCACACCTCCGGTTGCAAGCTTCACACCCCTACTGTATAGGACTCCAGTGTCCCCTAGAGGATTCAGAGAAATGGATTTATCGGTAAGTACCAAAATCCTCTTTTTTATTTTTTTCTTGGAACTTTGTTCCCTTAGCCTCAGGCACCCTTCGCCACTTATCCAGAGAAGTGGGGTCCGGGTCATACACCAGCAGCAAGCTGCAGGAGAACAGCGCTTAACCCTAGAAGCACTGTTCCTCCCGACACAGACTCATCCTGAGGCTCCGGTTTGGTGAGTGAGCCTCCTTGTAGGCACGGTGGCTGGCCTCCCTCCCCTCCTCTTCCCGGTTATGCTGGGTGCGATATCGGCGGGACCCCCAAGCACAGCGCAGTCTTCCTGCACTGCCACGCTGACAGTACACATCGCGGCAGTGTAGGGGAACAGTACGGACGCATACAGTTTGTCTTCCCTCCCCAATTTGTGTCGGGTCCGCGACACGTCGCGGCAGCATGAAGGGGAAGGAGTCCTCTGTGTGTGTGTGTGTGTGTGGAGCGGCCGCGTCCTGTGCAGCGCCGGTGTCACCCGCTGTGTGTAGTGGCCGCATTGCACAGCGCGGCTGTGTTAGCAGGGTCTAGCAATGTTATCACTGTTTATCAGAGCACACATGAGCTGCTTGTTTAATTTGTGCACCCACTTTAAAAGATGGAGAGATGGGTGCCTCTGCATTGAAGATGGAGGCAGAGTTGGCGGGTTTCCAACCTGTCCGTCCAAAAAAAAGGCGCCTTTTTTCAGCTAGGCATCTCATTTAATGGCAACAATTGTTTTTCTACTCGGTAGCCTGCACTGTAGAGAGAGACAGGTGCACTTGGCTACAGACTACCAGAAACTTAGAAGCCTGCATAAAGTACAGGCTGTTGGCTGAGGGGCTTTAGAATAGGGGAGTCCGTCAAATACCTCCCTCTATCCTTCTGATTTTCCCCTCTCTCTTTCTCTATATTTGTGAGAGTGCTGCTGTAAAATTGTATGTGTTGCTACAATGGCAGGCAAGGGACCTGCGATTAAGGCGTCACAAAAATTGTTTGTTTATGCGAAGTGTAATAAAAGCTCACACAGACGATTCCTCGCTATGTGAGGCATGTGCTTCAGAGGTTGCGTTAGTTAACCCGTCCCAAGACGCTAATTTCCCCGCATGGGTGGTAGCGCTAACAGGAACCATCTCACAATTACATATTGAGGTGGCTGCCTTACGGAGGACTCGTGAGACGGTTGGGGATATGCCTGTGGTAGCTCGACGTAGTATTTTCAGTAGCTCACAGAGCGCACGGGCTTGGGCAGTTACTAACACTCCTCCTCCCTTCATTTTTAATATGGTGCTGGGCGTCAGCCAATCAGAGCTTGTGGACCGGCAGTGGCGGCACCTGATTGGCTGCTGGACCGCAAGTTTTGTTTGGCTCACTTACCGCCACCATATTTTAAATGCCCGCAGCCACTGGAGACTGTCACCCTCACCGCAGCCGCTCTCTGGACTTCACAGGAGAGGCACGTGCTGCGCTCTCCTCCCCTTCCGTCCCTCATACAGGAGGAGCAGCACCGGCGGCAGTAGAAGCCAGCAAGGGTTAGAACTGTATTGGACACTGTGGGGGGGGGGCATTTTAAATTGAACTGCGGGGGGAATTGTATCTGGCACTGCTGGGGGGCATTTGAATATCTGGCACTGCTGAAGGGCATTATTTGTGTATCTGGCACTACGCGGTGGGGGGGGGGGGGCGCATTACTTGTAGTTGTGAGGCCACACCCACTTTTGTGAGGCCACACCCACTTTCACAGGACTGCACGCGCATTGGGGGGAGGGGGTAGCTCCTTCAGAGGTTTTATTTTCCGAAAGTAGCTCACACCCCAATTAAGGTTGGAGTCCACTGCTCTATTGCTACAGAACCACCCTGGGTGGCAGGACTAGCCAAGTCGGTAGAAGGTCTCATAAAACGCTTAGACACGTCCAGTGAACAATCGCAGATAGTGGCTAAGACTAAGAAACGCCCAGTACCTTTAATTCTTCAGTCCGATGAGTCTCTCTTGGGATGAAGCTGAAAAAGGATGATCGTGAGTTGGGCGAAATTACTTACACGGCCGACAAAGTTACATTAGAACCTTCTCAGGTTATGCCAAGCTGCTACCTGGTCGGGGAAGAACACCTTTGTGCAGTTCTACAAGTTTGATACCCTAGCCAAAGAGGATTCCCAGTTTGGGCAGGCAGTGCTGCAGATGTCTCCGCACATTCCCGCCTGTTCTGGAAGCTTTGTTATGTTCCCATCGTACTAGATTTCCCCAATATCCCTTATGGATGCTAGAAAAAATAGGATTTTAATTACCTACCGGTAAATCCTTTTCTCGTAGTCCATAAGGGATATTGGGCGCTCGCCTCAGTGTGTTGACTTTTCTACAGGTTCTCTTTTGTATGGTTACCTGTTCAGCTGTTGCTGTTTTGTTACCAGCTGTTGCTGGTTGTTTTATGTTTGTGGTGTGCTGGTGTGTGAATCTCACCACTCGTTATGTTCCTTCTCTCAAGTATGTCCTTTCTCCTTCGTGCACTGTTTTACCTACAACTGCCTGTGGGAGGGGGCATAGAGGGGAGGAGCCAGCACCTTTGGACCCCGTCTATACCCCATCGTACTAGATTCCCCCAATATCCCTTATGGACTACGTGAAAAGGATTTACCGGTAGGTAAGTAAAATCCTATTTTTGTCTGCGTCAAGACAAAGCTCTGAGTATACAGAAACTGTTCCAAGCTGTTCTCAAGCCACGACTGGTATCAATCCATTTATGCCTTCTTTTACTTGGGACAATGCTAGCGGCTTTCGAAACTCTGGAGTTCAGCCGTTTTCATTCACGTCCTTTCCAGCTGAATCTGAATGGTCGGGGTCGCATCTACACCTTCAACAGTTAGTTCGACTAACTCCGGAGATACGACTTTTGCTTCTTTGGTGGCGCCAGCTGCACGATCTCACTGCGGGCAAGCGGTTCGGTGTGTAGGACTGGAGGGTCCTCACAACGAATGCCAGCCTCAGGGGATGGAGCGCGGTTGTGTTGAACTCCCATCTTCAGGGCCACTGGTCTCCACAAGAATCGCTGTTGCCAATAAATGTGTTTGAACTGAGAGCGATCTACAATGCGCTGGTACAAGCCGCCCACATTCTTCGATCCAAGGCTGTAAAGGTTCAGTCGGACAACGCGACTGCTGTAGCGTACGTAAACAAACAAGGCGGAACTCGCAATCGCCAGGCAATGCGAGAGGTATCATGCGTTTTCCATTGGGCAGAACGCAACGCAGTAATTCTCTCGGCGGTATTCATTCCAGGAGTGGACAATTGGGAAGCAGATTACCTCAGCCGTCAGGATTTACATCCGGGAGAATGGGCACTTCACCCGGAGGTGTTCAACGATCTGATACTACGCTTGGGGTGTCCAGATGTGAATCTCATGGCATCGTGTCTCAATCATCAGCTTCGACGATACATCTCCAGAACCCTCAAACGGAAGCTGTGGACGCTCTGTCTGTGCCTTGGCCGTACGACCTAGTTAACGTGTGTCCTTTGTTCCCTCTATTTGTCTCGAGTTCTCAAGAGAATCTAACGGGAGTCCATCACGATGATCCTGGTGGCACCAGATTGTTCTCGGAGGGCTTGGTATTCAGACCTGCGCTTTCTTCTAGCGGACAATCATTGCCCTCTTCCTCTGCGTCTGGATCTACTCCAACAAGGGCCCTTCGTGCATCCAGATTTACCACGGCTACGTTTAACGGGATGGCTATTGAGGCAGACATCCTGAAAAGAAAAGGAATTCCGTAATGTGTGATCCCCACAATGTTGCAGGCATGAAAATCGTTTACGGCAGCCCGTTACCATCGCATCTGGCGATCTTATATCTCGTGGTGTGACCGGAAAGGGTTTCAATCAGATTCTTTTTGTCTCTCACTGTATTTGCTCTTTCTTCAGGTAGGTTTAGATTCAGGACTTCGTCTAGGATCCATGAAAGTTCATGTATCTGCCTTATTGATTTTCTTTCAGAACGCCTGGCGCTCCTACCGGATATTCAAACTTTCCTACAAGGGGTCTTTCGGGTACAGCCTCCGTTTGTTCCTTCTACAGCTCCTTGGGATTTGAATCTGGTGCTGGATTATCTACAGTCACCCTGTTTTGTACCCTTGAAAGAAGCAGAGCTTAACTATCTTGGAAGACTTTCTACTAGCCATAGCTTCAGCCCAGAGGGTACCTGAATTAAGTGCCTTGTTTTGTAAGCCTCCCTACCTGATTTTTCATACTGACAGGGCTGAGTTGAGAACACATGCTTCCTTTCTTTCCAAGGTCGTGTCTGCATTCATATCAATCAGCCTATTGTGGTACAGTCCTTGCAGAAGGATTCTGGGATGCCTTCTTCTCTGGATGTAGTAAGAACGTTGAAGATCTACGTGGATCGGACAGCACCGTTACGAAAGATTGATGCTTTATTTGTGCTTTATGATCTCCCACGTCGAAGGTGGCCTGCTACTAAGAAGACCTTGGCCTGCTGGATTCGGTTGATTATTCGTCAAGCCTATCTACACCAATCTAGGTGTCCTGCATTATCCATTGCGGCCCACTCTATACACTCAGTTGGGTCTTCCTGGGCCGCTAGTAGCGGGGCTACCACGTCTCAACTCTGTAGAGCACCCACTTGTTCCAGTATTCATACGTTAACCAAATTCTACAAGTTTGATACTTTTTGCGGCTTCATCTTCACAGTTTTGTTTTGCAAGTTCCTCCGCTATCTCCCGCTCAGGGGGGAAACTTTGGGGTGTCCCCATGGTCTTGAAGTTGTGCCAGTGTCCCCTGGTGGCTGACAGAAAAAGGAGGATTTTGGTACTTACCAATAAATCCCTTTTTCGGGAGCCATAATGGACACTGGCCGCCCGCCTGTCACTGTTCTCTAGCCTTCATTGTTCTGTTCTGTTTTAATTGTTATGTGCTCTCTTCCCTCGTATAGTTCTGTTCTCTTGTTCCCATCTCCTCTCGGCTAATTCATAACTGAGAGATTATGGGGGATAGAGCACTTCTTTAGATTATTTAGAGTGCCAGCTCCCTGTAAGCCACCATCATCACCCCACGGTCTTGAAGTTGTGCCAGTGTCCCCTATGGCTTCTGAAAAAGTGATTTATCGGTAATTACAAAAATCCTCCTCCTTCTCTTTTTTTTTTTTTTTTTTTTTTAAACTGTTATGAACGATTTTGAAGGGAGAAATAATCAATTAAGTGGTTAAGCATAGATATCCTTAAATCCTGGACTGCTTTATAGCCTTGAGTACTGAGTTTGGAAACCACTGCCTTAGTTGACTTTGAGTGCAATATTTAATATGTGTTAGACAATGAGCAGAGAGAAACGATTGAGTGCGTGAGAGTATTGTATGCAAATTATCCCTATATAGGGGTCAGTATGTTTTATAGCACTGTAATATTATTACATCAGTCTTCATTAGTCTTTCAATTAAAATTCCCTACTACATGTGCGTATACAATTGCCAGATAACCTACCTGAATGTAGCATACATATCTGTTATCTAACACATTACATTAGTTGCGGAAGTTCTTTAAAAGTAATGGTAAGATTTTAGAATGCATGGTTTGCATCATTGAAGTCATTGGCTAATTAACGCATTTACATAATTTTAGTTGTATTCATTTTTAGAATTGCTGCATAATATTTGTCTTGTTTCAAAGGATCCCCCTGATTGGCAGGAAATCCTGACTTACTTTAGAGGGTCAGAGTTGCAGAATTACTTCACCAAGATTCTGGAGGATGACTTGAAGGCCATCATTAAGCCCCAATATGTGGACCAAATTCCAAAAGCTGCAAAGGTCAGTGTGTACGAGGATTGTTAGATGTGTGTAGGCCATCTACGTTAGCTCCTTGGGAAGATGACTGCCGTATCCACTTTTACACATGTAATGTGTGAATGAGCTGGAACTGAAGTTGAAGACATTGCTGCTTTATTACTTTGCAGAATTGTATTTCCAAATGATGGGGCAGATGTATTAAACCTGGAGAAGTGATAAATGCAAGGTGATAACGCACCAGCCAGTCAGCTACTGTCATTTTTCAAATCTGTAATGATTAGCTGGTGCGTTATCACTTTGCACTTATCACTGGTTTATCACTTCTCCAGGTTTAATACATCTGCCCCATTGTTTTCTATTTTTAAACACTGGCAAAAAGTGTCAAATGTCAGTAGTCTGTGTGGACAGCGGATTAACAAATATTTATTTTCAAAGGGCCCAGTTGGGACCATCTTGGATCGAAAGGATGAAACAAGGACCCAGACTATTGTTTGTCAACAGCTTGGTAAGTACCTCACAAACAATTAGTTTCAACAATTGTTAAATGTGTATGACTTCCTTTTTTTGGGGTTGTATTACCGGCGGCCGGGATTCCGATTGGGGGGAGGGGGACGCACAACGAAGCTTCTTGCGGACTCTGTGGCGAGCGGCACTCGCCACTAGTTCTATTCCCAATCTATTGGTGTCGTGGACACCCACGAGTAGGAATAATCCCTGTTGTT
Source organism: Pseudophryne corroboree (assembly GCF_028390025.1). Lineage (NCBI taxonomy): Eukaryota > Metazoa > Chordata > Amphibia > Anura > Myobatrachidae > Pseudophryne > Pseudophryne corroboree. The sequence continues at coordinate 994,882,417 of NC_086444.1, read as the reverse complement.
CGGGATTTCGAGTGGGCAGAATGTAGGGGTCGGTATTGTGACCGGTGGCTTTCTGACCACGGTTACATAACTACATCCCCTTCCTACGATGGTATAAGTGGAATGATTAATTTCAGTCCTGTGGCAGAACAAAGGAATGGGACATTATAATACTCTTTCTTTTAAATATAACGGTGCCTTTTTTATTAACAAGATGAAATCTTTGTCTTGCTGTGCATTCTAATACTGACTGACTGCACAAACCTGAAGTTTAGCTGGTTAGAGGCATGCAATCCTGCTATATTCTTTCTCTGCTACATGGGTCATTCTGTGAGCTGAACAGAAATTCCAACATTTACTGCACTTGCTATATTCCCCATCCAGTCCAATATACCTATGACAATGCTGTGTTTGTGTGTGTGTGTGTGTCACAGATCTGACTCACCTAAGAGATCGAAATGTGGAGGACCTTTCCGGAGGAGAGCTTCAGCGATTTGCTTGTGCTGTTGTTTGTATCCAAAAAGCAGACATGTAAGAAAATTAAATCTTTACAAATTAACCCCACAGTACTGTTACATTAAATTTTGTTATGTTTGAAATTAAAATTAATCTTCAGTTAACTTGGATTTCCTTTTGGTTTTATCTTCTGGCAGCTTCATGTTTGATGAACCATCTAGTTACTTAGATGTAAAGCAACGTCTTAAGGCTGCCATTACCATCCGATCGCTGATTGACCCTGACCGGTACGGAAACAGTTTTTGTTTGTATTCCTTATTTTAAATACAGTGTGGAGCGTTAATTCTCGATGTACCACGTTGGCATGTGTCTATAATAAGCCATTTTGAAATTCACATAATAGTATTGCAATGAGTGGTCTCTTGAAATGCGGCTTCTAGAAACAGAATGAAAGCATTTCATGCTTCATGTGGTTAATAAAAGAATATCTAGATTTTAACTGGCACTTGCATAGCTGAGTTTTGATTTGTGTGCGGACAGAGGCACTAATTAGAAGTAATGAGATTAAGAGGAAAAACCTGATCCCTAAGGTGTAATGAGAGAAAATGTTAGCCTACAGATATGTAACTGTAGATTATTAAATAATAGTCACTACACCACCTCCTCATTTATTAAAATGCACTCCATGCTGTTAAACTTATGTGGTACTTTCCAATTTTCGTAAGGTCGCGATTTTGCATGTAATTATCTTAAAATATCTATTTACACATTGCTAATTCAGTAGTGCCTCTGCTGCATGTTGCTAAACTGATGGTTAATTATATATATATATATATATATATATACCACAACAACCACCTAGGTGGAAGGTGCACTCACGCCCAGAAATTAGTCTCTGAAGTCACTTGTAAATTCAGTATATTTTTATTCGGGTTCACTGTTGATGCCGTATTTCATCGACGTTTCGGTCCTTATGCGGACCTTTATCAAGATTGGCACTTAAATCACCTATACAATCAGAAACAGTTACAATTAATATGTATAAGAACCCAGATTTATTCAACACCAACACCACCAGTGCCTCCCAGGCCCTGAAGACTGTCACAAAAACCAGAAAACGTATTAAAAAGCTGTTTTTTTATATATGTAAAAAAGAGATACTTGGAAATAATCCACGTGTGATGAAAGAGACACCTCCACCATTAGGACTATCTGTTTAGATAGGCAAATGATTACCTGGACGGCAAGCCAGATCACTCAGATGTGTGGAATGGCCTTCAAAGTTGGCAACATGCCTGATCACATAATGAAGTTAAAAAGCCTATAACGTAGGGGAAGCTGCAAGGCGTAGTCACCTATTAGATAAATAACAGAGTAACTACACCATAAGAAAATACACTAACAACGTCATTTTGGAAAAGATCATACCTAGTTACATGTAGAAATAGCTCATGGCAGCTTGTGGGCTCTGTACATGTGTCAGACACTCAGTCTGTAAGGAGGCACAACAGGAAAAAATAATCACCAACCGTAATCATGTGTCAGAAGGGAGCTGCAGGAGAACCATACTCACTGCTCAAGTGTCCAGAGCCAAATGGAAGCTGCATAAAGTTCAGCCTCAGCTGAGCACTATTTAAGGATCAACCACAGGAAGTGCCAATTAGGGAGATTAGTATAAGCCCAGTCTCTCATTAACTGATCACCTCTCAGATAACTAACTCAGACCAACTGGGAAAAACGTTACAGGGTTCACAGGACAGGCAGTGGCTATCGCTAACGCACGGCTACTTAAATGAGTGTATTTTAACGATTTGGAAGGGCAACTGCCGGAGACGCGTCTTTTGCGTTCCACCGACCGGAACACCATGCGTTCCATTCCGCGGAAGTGGCGCTGGCCGGAAGTCTCTGCGTTCCACTCGCGGAAAGAACCGTAATTAGGCTTATCCACTGGCTAATGTTTAAAGGAGGTGTACAACCTAGAGGGGGGTGTTCTCAGAGAATGAACACTCCCCCAGGTGGAATCATCAATGTACAGGTTCACTCATAGCTCACAGGGACTCGGAGGTATACCGGAGGTCTCCTCACGTATAATCCTGGATTAACCTATGTGTAGCCTGTCAATCACCACAGAAGAAAAAGAGTGCAAATGTAAATAATGATCCATAATATGAAATGTCAAAAATGTCAAAAATGACATAAGAGGGCACCAGATCAAATGACCACAACTCACCCTACGCATACAAACTAACATATATCTGATCAACAAAGGCAAATTGAATACTGATGTGAGTGTAATATCTTTATAGTAATACATTGGTATAATGTAGTAAAAGATTTTAAATAATAAAAGGGAATAGTGGGTGGTGTGGTCATTGAAATTGGTGGACCCTCGTGACTAGTATAGGACCTGGGAAGGCTCCGGGAAACAACAGAAAAATATATATAAAAAACATAAGCAAGGACGTATAAATAACTGTCCTTACTTTCTTAATCTCTATACATAAAAAGAACATACAAAAATGAAAAAAATAAAACATAGAACATAGAACATAGAACATATAAAACACAAATCGAAACCCAGCCTGTATGTGCTGATTGTATCACAGTGCCCTATGTCCCTGAAACATACAAAGTGTGTTCCAAGGTATCCAATCAACTATGGCAAAATAAAATTCTAAAGAAAAATATTAAGGGGGTTGGCCTCATTGAGGCCCTTTGGTGACACTGTATTGAGTTTGTGTATCCAAAAGCTTTCCTTCTGTTTAAGTAACAAGGTGCGATCGCCTCCACTAACAGGTGGCGGCACCCAGTCAATCAGCTGACACTTCAGGGCAGATACTTGATGTCTAACTGACAAAAAGTGCCGTGCTACCGGTTTGTCAGAAAAGCCCACATTGAGGGCCGTGTGTATGGATGACCGATGGTTTGCCATCCTGTCGCGAAAGGGACGCGCGGTTAGTCCGACATAACATAACCCACATGGGCACTTTAGAAGGTAGACGACATGATCCAGTCGACAGTGGAGATGATATCTGATAAAGATTTTTTTCCCTGTGTGTGGGTGATACAAAAAAGGACCAGTGATCATAGATCTGCACGTTGTGCACCCCCCGCAGGAAAAACTGCCAGGTTTGGCTTGCATAAGCTGGATTTGAGATGTGTTCTGTTCAGGGAAAATCGTGGGTCTCATTAGTAATTGCTTTAGGTTGGCCCCTCGTTTGTATGCAACCATAGGAGCAGGTGTTTTAAGAAAAGGCAAACTGTTGTCGGTGGCTATTATTGGCCAATGTTTCCGTAGGGCCTTTCTGGTTGTACTTGTGGAACCATCATACTGAGTGGAACAAATCATCCGATTGTTACGAATGGGGTTTTTAACCTGTTGTCCATGAAAAATGCTGTTCGCTTTATTGAGACAGCGAGTAAGTACACTGCTAGTGTACCCTCGCTCCAGAAAGCGAGAAGTGATCTCGTTACATTGTTGATCTTTGAGTGCTGCGTTGGAATTGATCCTCATGGCTCTGAGGTACTGGGATATGGGCAATCCTTCTTTGAGGGCTGGGGGATGATGGCTGCTAGCATGCAAGGTCAGATTGCGGTCAGTGGGTTTACGGTACAACGAGGTGTCCAGTCGGTCACCATTTCTGGTGATACTGACATCCAGGAAAGTGATGTTAGTGGCCGATACTGTGTATGTGAACTTGATAGGATTATCCAAAGCATTCAATTGGTTCACCATGTCAAGAAACTCAGACTCGGTGCCCTCCCACAGCAAGAAGACGTCATCAATGTACCGTTTAAAGAAGGCAATCTTGTGCCCATACCTAGGTAACAGGTACGTATGTTCATAGTGCGCCATGAACAGATTAGCGTAGGCGGGGGCCAAATTCGACCCCATCGCGGTTCCGGCGATTTGAAGAAAATAATCATTTTTATACATAAAGTGGTTGCACGTAAGAACCAATGAGGTCAGTTCCAACACAAACTCAGTGGGGTAATCTTTGCAGGGGCTGTTGGAAAGAAATTGACGTATAACATCCAAACCTAAGTGGTGTGGTATAACGGTATAAAGGGACCCCACATCCATAGTGGCCAGAAGAGTGCCTTCACTAAGATGGGTAAATGTCCGTAGATGTGTGAGGAAATCCCCAGTGTCCTTTAAATAGCTATCAGTTTTTAATACCAAAGGCTGTAGGATACTGTCAATAAAGACAGCAATTGGCTGTAACAAAGAGCCTTCCGCGGCAATAATGGGTCGGCCGGGAGGGTGAACTAATGTCTTATGAATTTTGGGCAGAGTGTATAGGATGGGACACCTGGGTGAATTGATGGTCAAATATTTTAATGTGTCTTCACTTATGTAGCCCTGCTCAAAACCTAACTTCAGAAATTGATCGATTTTAGATTTAATTTTAGGAACCGGATTGGTGGTTAATTTCTGATAGGTCATGTCATCTGCTAATTGTCGGTTGATCTCCATGTCATAGTCAGTCCAATCTTGGACGACTATTGCTCCTCCCTTATCCGCCGGGCGGATGACTATATGGGGAGAATCCTTTAAAGTTTTTAATGCTTTCCTCTCGGCTATGGACAGGTTATCAAACATCCTTTTGGGGGGTGAGCTCTCAGAGTCTCTTTGGACTAACCGTAAATAAGTTTTGATGCTGGGATTGGAGGATGGAGGATCGAATGTCGATTTGGGTCTGAATTGAGGTATCTCTTTGTTAGTGGATTTGTTAGCAAAGAACTCCCGCAGACGGAGGGAGCGGCCAAATTTATACTGATCTATAGTTTGTTGGAATGAATTAATTCTGCATGTGGGGACGAAAGATAAACCTCGGGCAAGAAGTTTAGTTTCCGCTGGACTCAGTTCTACGCTAGATAGATTAAAGACATTGTCACCTACTGTCTCCTCCTCCCTCTTCTCTTGGTACCCCCCTCTCCTCGGGTGCGGTCTGTGCCGCTTCTGAGAACCCTGGAACGGGTAGAGGAGGCCTCTCCTCCTCGATCTAAAAAACGAGTGGAGTCGTTGTTCCCTACGTTATAGGCTTTTTAACTTCATTATGTGATCAGGCATGTTGCCAACTTTGAAGGCCATTCCACACATCTGAGTGATCTGGCTTGCCGTCCAGGTAATCATTTGCCTATCTAAACAGATAGTCCTAATGGTGGAGGTGTCTCTTTCATCACACGTGGATTATTTCCAAGTATCTCTTTTTTACATATATAAAAAAACAGCTTTTTAATACGTTTTCTGGTTTTTGTGACAGTCTTCAGGGCCTGGGAGGCACTGGTGGTGTTGGTGTTGAATAAATCTGGGTTCTTATACATATTAATTGTAACTGTTTCTGATTGTATAGGTGATTTAAGTGCCAATCTTGATAAAGGTCCGCATAAGGACCGAAACGTCGATGAAATACGGCATCAACAGTGAACCCGAATAAAAATATACTGAATTTACAAGTGACTTCAGAGACTAATTTCTGGGCGTGAGTGCACCTTCCACCTAGGTGGTTGTTGTGGTATATTGGTGGCCTCTCTGGTCATTAGGAGCACCCGCCGTCGTTATTACTTTTGATGAGAGTGCAGGATCTTCCAAGACTATATATATATATAGTTATATATATATATATATATATATATATATATATATATATATATATATATATATATATATAGTTATATATATATAGTTATATATATATATATAGTTATATATTTGTTTGTTTTTTCAGTTACATCATTGTTGTAGAGCATGATCTGAGCGTCCTAGATTACCTTTCGGATTTCATTTGCTGCTTGTACGGTGTTCCAAGTGCTTATGGTGTGGTCACCATGCCTTTCAGTGTACGAGAAGGTATGTTTGCTGTGAAAACAGTACAAACTGTGTATGGTTATATAATTTGTATGTGTATATATGAGGATTTCTATATACTATATAACTGTGTCTTTAGGGCCATATGAATGTTTTGATAAGACAACATAGCATTTGTATAAAAATCCAAAGTGTTCTCGGACACCTGTAAATTCCCATATACATCTTGTGTTGAGCTCATGTGCTGCAGATTATGCTATTTGTCCCTACAAGTAGTAGGATATCTTGCGTTGAATGACTTGTGCAAGATACTTCGGGGCAGGGCTAATGCAGAGTTGAACATACATCTGTATATGTAGAGTAACTTGCCTGTTTTCATGCCCTGGAGTGGAACATACACAAGTACATACGCTTCATTTCAACTGCATCTCACTTGCAACTGAGGAGGCATAACTGGACTGTGACGGGGCATTCACACAGGCACGGTCATGTGTACAGGACTGCAGGTTGTGCAGAGTAATAAACCAGCATATTTTCACGAGGTACCGTGCTGCAGCTGTGCACTGATGATTATAAGAAGACTTAGCATAGGGATTGGTTTGGGTGCTGTACAAGATGCATACAGCATTACATATGTCTGTACATGCGCTTTTACTCTGTGCATGCAGAGCGAGAGCATATTGGGCTGATTAGCATTCAACATTGCACCAGGCCCGAGTATATTCTCCTATTTAATTAATAATGTCAAATTTCTGTCCATATTGCAAACATTATTCTGTTTGGTTAAATTGTATGTTGTCCTTACGTCATTACTTTTTCCATTCAAGCTTATGTTTCTAAACCTACTGCTCCCCACCAGGCATCAACATCTTCTTGGATGGCTATGTTCCCACTGAAAATTTAAGATTCAGAGACTCCTCCTTGGTGTTTAAGGTGGCTGAAACGGCCACGGAAGAGGAAGTTAAAAAGATGTGCATGTATAAGTATCCATCTATGAGGAAGCGGTTGGGGGAGTTCCAGCTGCGCATTGTTGCTGGCGAGTTCACAGACTCTGAAATCATGGTCATGTTGGGAGAGAATGGTAAGGAGTATATAATAATCGGGGCAATCAGGTTTTTTAGAAAAAATGTAAGTATTGTTTTTTTTGTAGAGGTGTAATGTCAACACAACCCACATCTAAGCTACCCATTTGTGATTCACTTACCGCAGCATGTCTGTACTGAGCATGTTGGAGCCAATGACCTGTTAACTTGTGTGATTATAGTTGTGAGGGCAGGTCTGCATGTGGAAGGGGCAATATCCTGATAGGAGGTTTGGAGTGTTAAGGGTAAGTTACCTCCTTAGTTGTATGGTAAAAGGACCCCTGATTAATGAGATTACTATTTAACTGGTGCAGGAAAACTTTGTTGGCAAAGATACCCCCTTATTTAATATTTCTATATCCAACGTGTTGGACATACCTTGCAGAATTACTTCGTAACTAGATCTATAACGTAATTTTGTGTTTCTAAAGGAACTGGTAAAACTACCTTTATCCGAATGTTGGCTGGAAGGCTGAAGCCAGATGAAGGAGGTACAGAAAATCAAAGTTCTTCTGGTGTTTTTAGATTGTGTATACAAGGTACATTAGATAACTGCTTATGTTTTCATTTGGCAGGCGATGTTCCTGTTCTTAATGTGAGCTACAAACCACAGAAAATCAGTCCAAAATCAACAGTAAGTATATAAAATGGCTTTTTATCAAAACTCACAAAATTATGTAAATTGCTTCTGGTCGACTGACAGCTACCAAGCTGATAGGGTTCCCACCTTCCTTTATATAAAACACTTTTATTTTCAGTGATATTTCTGGTCCATGAGCATGTGATTATAGCATGTACATTCTGTACATTCTTAATAGTTACTTAATAACTTTTTCCCATATATTTGAAAAAAGTCCACTAGAAAAGTTTATGTAATAAAGAGCATTTTATAACGCAAAACTGGGAATGGTATTTGCCCTTGATATTTGCATCTACAGTGTTCATTTGCATCGAGATCTTATAAGGCAGGGGTTTACAAATGATATGCCTCCGTCAATGATACAATATTTGAAGGCTGTTTGGGTTTTAGTTGGACGTAAATAGCAGCATGGGATAAAGTAGGCCACGTTCATCTGATTTTGTCAGTGGGTTTTGGGGATGGGCTCTACAATCTGATTGGACAATGAACATATCTGACAGTTCTGATGGGGCCCAAAGGTCTGTATGCTTTTGACTTGATCACACGTACAGATGGGTCCACGTTTATCTTGACCTTTAATAGGATTAACAGACTGGCCAGTCGGACTTAATCCCCTGCTGCAATGACTTAATCCCCTGCTGTATTGTTCTCTATATTGTATTGCAGCTGAGAACAATAGACGATGGGTTTATGCCAATAAATCATGTTGTGCCTAAGCGCAGAAAACTAGTCAAGATAACCATGGACCCATCTGTAGGTACAGAGATCAACCTGTTTGTAGCCAGCTTTCCAGTTTTCTTTCTGTCGATTTAAATAGGGATCCGTTCGTCAGCTGCTGCATGAAAAGATCAGAGATGCCTACACACATCCACAGTTTGTCACAGATGTGATGAAACCAATGCAGATTGAAAATATTATTGATCAAGAGGTAATTACTTATTTTTTAATTTTTTGAGAAAATAATTCATAGCAAAGTGAATTTACATTTTTATTTTCACTAGTTAAAATCTGCAGTTAAGCATTTATTGTTTCTGCCACTAAGTTTGTGTTGATCTAACAGGTGCAGACATTGTCTGGAGGGGAGTTGCAGCGTGTGGCTTTGGCTCTGTGTCTGGGTAAACCGGCTGATGTGTACCTTATTGATGAGCCATCTGCATATCTGGATTCTGAACAGCGTCTCATGGCTGCCAGAGTCGTCAAGCGGTAATTGTATTTTGGGGTTTTTAGTATAAAAACATAGGCTATTGCTATGAAGTTGCTCACACGTATTAGATCAGAAATGCTGTCTCAAATATAAAGAGAAACCCTGTAATGTCCAGCAATACTCAAGTAGATTTGTGTGTGTTGGCTTTTCTTTGTGGACCATTATGATCGGTAGGCTTTTCTAGATCAAGACTTTTGTGTGTTATATGTTCATCATACAGTACATTTAGAAGAATGTGTTCTGTGGAGAGATGGATATATTTGTGTTCTCTGGTAAGACCTAGAGCTGAAAACAAATGGATTATCTCATTGTAGATTCATTCTTCACGCTAAGAAGACTGCTTTTATTGTGGAGCACGATTTTATTATGGCCACCTACCTTGCTGACCGTGTAATCGTCTTTGATGGTAACCCTTCTAGGGATACAGTTGCAAACAGGTATGTATTGAAGACGTTTTATCTCTTAAAATAAAATTTGTTTTCTTTTTGTATTGAATATTTTTATCTCGATGGTCTGTATTTTAAAATGTCACAATTGCGTGAATCGTTTCTTTCTTCAGCCCTCAAACACTTCTAGCTGGTATGAACAAGTTTTTGTCTCAGCTGGAGATCACATTTAGGAGAGACCCCAACAACTACAGACCAAGAATAAACAAACATAATTCTATCAAGGTAAGAACACTGTTCAGAATACACACAACACATTGTGGGGGATGTTGGTTTAATGCAGAAATACTTTTTTGTTTTTGTTTAAAGCTGTAAATTTTAATGAAGGCTATAACAAATTTCTTGATGGTAATGTTTTCTAACCACAAAATACTGGTTTTGTTTATCTGTAGCTTCATTTGTTGGAAGAATGTAAGGACGAGAGAGAATACTTTAAAGGAGTTTAAGAGCTATTTGTTCTACATAAATGAATGTATAATTCATTTTACTTTACAAACTTTGCAGAATAATCCCAGTTTTAATAAAGTTTTAACACATATAAATGTTTCATACAGTGAGGTAGAATTTTAAGGTGGAGACACACATCCTAATTAGTGATGGTACATATTGGAGACCAAAGAACTCGGTATAAAAACGTTTGCTATTTTTTTCTGTTAATGTTTCGTAGTTGTCGTGTTTTATTTTTTTTATTTATTTTTTGTTACCACAATGACATAGTGATAAATACTTCATGTTCCACACTTAATTACTGATAACTTTGTGTGCATTTTTCATGCTGATGAGCCAGTGGTTCCCAAACTCTGTCCTCAAGACACCCTAATGGTCCATATACTAAGGCTAACCATATCTGGGCAAGGTAACTTAATACCTCAGTCAATTTGATTTAACAATCTGTGCTCAGCCATGGATATCCTTAAAACCTGGACTGTTGTGGTACCTTGAGGACAGAGTTTGGGAACCACTGCTCTAAACATTGTCTAAACAAAGGGGTGATTTTAAGGGTGTTTAATAGATTTAACTATAGACATTTAGCTTTTTCTCTATCGTCCTAGTGGATGCTGGGGTTCCTGAAAGGACCATGGGGAATAGCGGCTCCGCAGGAGACAGGGCACAAAAAGTAAAGCTTTTTCCGATCAGGTGGTGTGCACTGGCTCCTCCCCCTATGACCCTCCTCCAGTTAGATTTTTGTGCCCGGCCGAGAAGGGTGCAATCTAGGTGGCTCTCCTAAAGAGCTGCTTAGAAAAAGTTTAGCTAGGTTTTTTATTTTACAGTGATTCCTGCTGGCAACAGGATCACTGCAGCGAGGGACTGAGGGGAGAAGGAGTCAACTCACCTGCGTGCAGGATGGATTGGCTTCTTGGCTACTGGACATCAAGCTCCAGAGGGACGATCACGGGTACAGCCTGGATGGTCACCGGAGCCACGCCGCCGGCCCCCTTGCAGATGCTGAAGACAGAAGAGGTCCAGAATCGGCGGCTGAAGACTCCTGCAGTCTTCAAAAGGTAGCGCACAGCACTGCAGCTGTGCGCCATTTTCCTCTCAGCACACTTCACACGGCAGTCACTGAGGGTGCAGGGCGCTGGGAGGGGGGCGCCCTGGGAGGCAAAATGATTACCTATAAAGGCTAAAAATACCTCACATATAGCCCTAGAGGCTATATGGAGATATTTAACCCCTGCCTGATTTCTCTAAATAGCGGGAGACGAGCCCGCCAGAAAAGGGGCGGGGCCTATCTCCTCAGCACACGGCGCCATTTCCTCTCACAGTTCCGCTGGTCAGGACGGCTCCCAAGTCTCTCCCCTGCACTGCACTACAGAAACAGGGTAAAACAGAGAGGGGGGGGCACATTTATGGCGATAATTTGATATAACAAAGCAGCTATAAGGGAGCACTTATTATAAGGCTATCCCTGATATATATATAGCGCTTTTGGTGTGTGCTGGCAAACTCTCCCTCTGTCTCCCCAAAGGGCTAGTGGGTCCTGTCTTCGTTAGGAGCATTCCCTGTGTGTCTGCTGTGTGTCGGTACGTGTGTGTCGACATGTATGAGGACGATATTGGTGTGGAGGCGGAGCAATTGCCAAATATGAGGATGTCACCCCCTAGGGAGTTGACACCGGAATGGATGCCTTTATTTATGGAACTACGGGATAGTGTCAACACGCTAAAGCAGTCGTTTGACGACATGAGGCGGCCGGACAATCAATTAGTGCCTGTCCAGGCGACTCAAACACCGTCAGGGGCTGTGAAACGCCCTTTGCCTCAGTCGGTCGACACAGACCCAGACACAGGCGATGACTCCAGTGGTGACGGTGACGAATCAACCGTATTTTCCAGTAGGGCCACACGTTATATGATTTTGGCAATGAAGGAGGCGTTACATTTAGCTGATACTACAGGTACCACTAAACAGGGTATTATGTGGGGTATGAAAAAACTACCTATAGTTTTTCCTGAATCAGAAGAATTAAATGACGTGTGTAATGAAGCGTGGGTTGCCCCTGATAAAAAACTGATAATTTCAAAGAAATTATTGGCATTATACCCTTTCCCGCCAGAGGTTAGGGAGCGCTGGGAAACACCTCCTAGGGTGGACAAGGCGCTAACACGCTTATCTAAACAAGTGGCGTTACCCTCTCCTGAGACGGCCGCACTTAAAGATCCATCAGATAGGAGGATGGAAAATATCCAAAAAAGTATATACACACATGCAGGTGTTATACTACGACCAGCTGTAGCGACTGCCTGGATGGGCAGTGCTGGGGTAGTTTGGTCAGAGTCCCTGATTGAAAATATTGATACCCTGGACAGGGACAATATTTTACTGTCGTTAGAACAAATAAAGGATGCATTTCTTTATATGCGTGATGCACAGAGGGATATCTGCACACTGGCATCACGGGTAAGTGCTATGTCCATTTCGGCCAGAAGAGCTTTATGGACGCGACAGTGGTCAGGTGATGCGGATTCAAAACGGCATATGGAAGTTTTGCCGTATAAAGGGGAGGAGTTATTTGGAGTCAGTCTATCAGATTTGGTGGCCACGGCTACAGCCGGGAAATCCACCTTTCTACCTCAAGTCACTCCCCCACAGAAAAAGGCACCGACTTTTCAACCGCAGCCCTTTCGTTCCTTTAAAAATAAGAGAGCAAAGGGCTATTCATATCTGCCACGAGGCAAAGGTCGAGGGAAGAGACAGCAACACGCAGCTCCTTCCCAGGAACAGAAGCCCTCCCCGGCTTCTACAAAAGCCTCAGCATGACGCTGGGGCTTCTCAAGCGGACTCGGGGAGGGTGGGCGGTCGTCTCAAAAATTACAGCGCGCAGTGGGCTCACTCGCAGGTAGATCCCTGGATCCTGCAGATAATATCTCAAGGGTACAGGTTGGAATTAGAGACGGATCCACCTCGCCGTTTCCTGAAGTCTGCTTTACCAACGTCCCCCTCCGAAAGGGAGACGGTTTTGGAAGCCATTCACAAGCTGTACTCTCAGCAGGTGATAGTCAAAGTACCTCTTCTACAACAAGGGAAGGGGTATTATTCCACTCTTTTTGTGGTACCGAAGCCGGATGGCTCGGTAAGGCCTATTCTAAATCTGAAGTCCTTGAACCTGTACATAAAGAAGTTCAAGTTCAAAATGGAGTCACTCAGAGCAGTGATAGCGAACCTGGAAGAGGGGGACTTTATGGTATCCTTGGACATCAAGGATGCGTATCTCCACGTTCCAATTTACCCCTCACACCAGGGGTACCTCAGGTTCGTTGTACAAAACTGTCACTATCAGTTTCAGACGCTGCCGTTCGGATTGTCCACGGCACCTCGGATCTTTACAAAGGTAATGGCCGAGATGATGATTCTTCTTCGAAGAAAAGGCGTATTAATTATCCCATACTTGGACGATCTCCTAATAAGGGCGAGGTCCAGAGAACAGCTAGAGATGGGATTAGCACTGTCTCAAGAAGTGCTAAAACAGCACGGGTGGATTCTGAATATTCCAAAATCCCAGTTAATGCCGACAACTCGTCTGCTGTTCCTAGGGATGATTCTGGACACGGTTCAGAAAAAGGTTTTTCTCCCGGAGGAAAAAGCCAAGGAGTTATCCGAGCTTGTCAGGAACCTCCTAAAACCAGGAAAGGTGTCTGTACATCAATGCACAAGAGTCCTGGGAAAAATGGTGGCTTCTTACGAAGCAATTCCATTCGGCAGATTCCACGCAAGAATTTTCCAAAGGGATCTGTTGGACAAATGGTCAGGGTCGCATCTTCAGATGCACCTACGGATAACCCTGTCTCCAAGGACAAGGGTGTCTCTTCTGTGGTGGTTGCAGAGTCCTCATCTATTGGAGGGCCGCAGATTCGGCATACAGGATTGGATCCTGGTGACCACGGACGCCAGCCTGAGAGGCTGGGGAGCAGTCACACAAGGAAGAAACTTCCAGGGAGTATGGACGAGCCTGGAAACGTCTCTTCACATAAACATTCTGGAACTAAGAGCAATATACAATGCTCTAAGCCAGGCAGAACCTCTGCTTCAGGGAAAACCGGTGTTGATCCAGTCGGACAACATCACGGCAGTCGCCCATGTGAACAGACAGGGCGGCACAAGAAGCAGGAGTGCAATGGCAGAAGCTGCAAGGATTCTTCGCTGGGCAGAGAATCATGTGATAGCGCTATCAGCAGTGTTCATCCCGGGAGTGGACAACTGGGAAGCAGACTTCCTCAGCAGACACGATCTTCACCCGGGAGAGTGGGGACTTCATCCAGAAGTCTTCCACATGCTGGTAACCCGTTGGGAAAGACCAATGGTGGACATGATGGCGTCTCGCCTCAACAAAAAACTGGACAGGTATTGCGCCAGGTCAAGAGATCCGCAGGCAATAGCTGTGGACGCGCTGGTAACGCCTTGGGTGTACCAGTCGGTGTATGTGTTTCCTCCTCTGCCTCTCATACCAAAAGTATTGAGAATTATACGGCAAAGAGGCGTAAGAACGATACTAGTGGTTCCGGATTGGCCAAGAAGGACTTGGTACCCGGAACTTCAAGAGATGATCACGGAAGATCCGTGGCCTCTACCTCTAAGGAGGGACTTGCTTCAGCAGGGTCCCTGTCTGTTTCAAGACTTACCGCGGCTGCGTTTGACGGCATGGCGGTTGAACGCCGGATCCTAATGGAAAAAGGCATGCCGGAAGAAGTCATTCCTACTTTGATTAAAGCAAGGAAAGAAGTAACCGTGCAACATTATCACCGAATTTGGCGAAAATATGTTGCGTGGTGCGAAGATCGGAGTGCTCCGACGGAGGAATTTCAACTGGGTCGATTCCTACATTTCCTGCAATCAGGATTGTCTATGGGTCTCAAATTGGGATCTATTAAGGTTCAAATTTCGGCCCTGTCGATTTTCTTTCAAAAAGAATTGGCTTCAGTCCCTGAAGTCCAGACCTTTGTGAAGGGAGTGCTGCATATACAGCCTCCTGTGGTGCCTCCAGTGGCACCGTGGGATCTCAATGTAGTTTTGGATTTTCTAAAATCTCATTGGTTTGAACCACTAAATAAGGTGGATTTGAAATATCTCACTTGGAAAGTGACCATGCTTCTAGCCCTGGCTTCTGCCAGGAGAGTGTCAGAATTGGCAGCTTTATCTTACAAAAGCCCATATCTGATTTTCCATTCGGACAGGGCAGAACTGCGGACTCGTCCGCATTTTCTCCCTAAGGTGGTGTCAGCATTTCATCTGAACCAGCCTATTGTAGTGCCTGCGGCTACAAGTGACTTGGAGGACTCCAAGTTACTGGACGTTGTCAGAGCATTAAAAATATATATTGCAAGAACAGCTGGAGTCAGAAAATCTGACTCGTTGTTTATATTGTATGCACCCAACAAGATGGGTGCTCCTGCGTCTAAGCAGACGATTGCTCGTTGGATCTGTAGCACAATCCAACTGGCACATTCTGTGGCAGGCCTGCCACAGCCTAAATCTGTAAAGGCCCACTCCACAAGGAAGGTGGGCTCATCTTGGGCGGCTGCCCGAGGGGTCTCGGCATTACAACTTTGCCGAGCAGCTACGTGGTCAGGGGAGAACACGTTTGTAAAATTTTACAAATTTGATACTCTGGCTAAGGAGGACCTGGAGTTCTCTCATTCGGTGCTGCAGAGTCATCCGCACTCTCCCGCCCGTTTGGGAGCTTTGGTATAATCCCCATGGTCCTTTCAGGAACCCCAGCATCCACTAGGACGATAGAGAAAATAAGATTTTACTTACCGATAAATCTATTTCTCGGAGTCCGTAGTGGATGCTGGGCGCCCATCCCAAGTGCGGATTATCTGCATAAATTGTACATAGTTATTGTTAACTTATTCGGGTTATTGTTGTAGGAAGCCATCTTTCAGAGGCTCCGCTGTTATCATACTGTTAACTGGGTTTAGATCACAAGTTGTACGGTGTGATTGGTGTGGCTGGTATGAGTCTTACCCGGGATTCAAAATCCTCCCTTATTGTGTACGCTCGTCCGGGCACAGTACCTAACTGGAGTCTGGAGGAGGGTCATAGGGGGAGGAGCCAGTGCACACCACCTGATCGGAAAAAGCTTTACTTTTTGTGCCCTGTCTCCTGCGGAGCCGCTATTCCCCATGGTCCTTTCAGGAACCCCAGCATCCACTACGGACTCCGAGAAATAGATTTATCGGTAAGTAAAATCTTATTTTTACTGTTGCTAATCCTAAATATTTCTGTATTATTTTTCATTGTTACTGTAATTACTTTCCTTTCAGGATGTGGATCAGAAGAAGAGTGGAAACTATTTTTTCTTGGATGATTAAAGCTAATCCTGAAGGTTTTTTTCAGCTTCCTTCAAACAAAAGAAATAAAACCTGTGAAGCCTGACTGGTTTCCTACAGCATACCCAACGTGCTGTAGTGAGATAAAACATAATTGCACAATGTTACCACCCTGCCTGTAAAGAAAAGGATATTGGTTTTCATTCCTCCCTTCTGCACCAACGCAAAACTAAGTTCTGATTGTTATGGTTTCATAACATGGTATCTAATTTATTCATCATGGATTTTCCTCCCCCTAATATTTGTCTAAAATATGGTTTTTAAAATGCTGCCATTAAGAGTGCAATGTTATTTTAAAGAGTCTAAACCTTTTATAGGTTTTGAAAATTAAACATCCACCTAAAACTAGCCTGATGCTTTTTTGCACATTATACACTTGCTTATTTTTATATAAGGAACAGGTTTTCTAATGAGCAGTCCCAGCAAACTTGCACACAAAAAAAACTTTACCCTTGTTGTCTTAAGTAACCTGAAAACCCAATCATTGTCTGCTAACTACCAACTGCCTGGTGGTTCTAATTTATGTGCTAGCTGAACCCTGCAAATAAATAGGTTGGGTCAGTTGCTTCATTATAAACTGATATTTAATGCAGTTTATAAGCTGAAACTTCACAATTAAACATCAGGTGCTATGGACCAAACATGAGTTAATATAAGCCAAGATAATGCTGACATTATGCTCATCCAATCAGGTTCTGCCATTTTCAGTCTGTAACACTTTACAGAAGTATCTGCTGATTAGTTGTGTTTTGGTTATGTTGAATTCTCAGTACGGGAGGGTAGGCTACTTTTGTCATATGGTGCATTGTTAGTGAAGCCCCACCCTTAATAAACAATGATCTTTATGTAATGCAGGGACTAATCCAATTGCTTTATTTATTTTTTTACTTTATCCAGTTTGACCTTGCACACTATACAAAAGGCTGTAAAATGTTTGTTTTTTAAATGTGTTTATTGAGAAGTTACACACACATTCTGCCAACGTAAGAAGGCACAGAAGAACAGCAGAAACAACTGCATCAATAGGATACAAAAGAGAAAAGCATCATAAACAAAGTGACAAGGATATGAATGAGTCATGGTTGTAAGAAAAACAGTTTAAGCAATATTAGATAACTGATTAAAAGAGCGGAGACCCTTGTGGTAGAGTTTCTATGTTATACCACGTTGTGACTCTGACCACTTTGCGCATAAGGTCCGTGGTGGGCATCGGCAAAGTAAAAACATAAGGCAGCCATATAGCAAAAAATTTTGAAGTGAGAGATTCTACATCTAAAGAACAGTCTACCCTGTCCATTTGATAAAGGTGAGACAGTCAGGGAAGCATAAGGTTTATGGACAAAGGATCATTATGAACCCATTGCGACAATATAGTTTTCTTTGTGGCTGTGGCAACACGAGCCAACAATAGTTTGGTACCCTTGGACAATGTAGAGGCCTAAGAGTTGTAATGGTTCCAAAGGCCCAAGCCAGGGTAGAAGTAAAAGGGACAGCCAAATCTACATTAATATAAGGACAAACACCTCAAAATGTTTGCATTATGGGACAGGACCAGAGGCAGTGAATGATGTCTGTGTCAGGCAAGGCACATTCCAAACCGTTAATTATCGGAGGCATCAGTAAGGAATCTGAGGCAGGGGGTGTAATACGTCCTATGAAGGATTTCTAAATGCATCTTCGCATATGAGGAAGAACCATCTGATTACAGTTTGAATATTTGGGCAGGGCATATTTCTATTTAGCCAATCCAGTAGTAAGTTTGGACAGATCTAGCCTACGTCTGGTATCTGCATAATTTAGGGAGGACTATAGATTCAGTCTCATCTGGTTATCCAGGGGAAAGTATGCAAACAATAAAGAAAGAAAAGACCCTTGTCTGGCGCACTCCTTAATTTAATTGCACTGTCCGGGTGAAATGCGTTTTCTCACTGCACCGGCAGCAGGAAGCACACCGCGCCCTCCGGACACATCACAAGCAGCAGCTCCTCTACCTTGGCTCACCACTAGCTGCCACATCCAGAAATTGCGTCAGGTCCCAGCCTTACACTGATAGCGGTAACAGGTTTCTTAACCCACTATACTTTCCATTAACCATATATTGTCACTCTTTGCCTGTTAACTCTATAACCAGTAAAGCTTCGAAAGAAAACAATCTCACAGTGTAAATTTACATTTAGAAGCTTTATATTGTGATAGCATTTTGTTGCTTTGGTAGGATTAATAATTAGTGTCTGCAGCCTTTCTTGATTCAGTCTCTTTATTACAAACCTGAACTACACAGTACTCATTCACCGATGAAGTAACTTTGACCACACATTAGTGTGATCCTGTTCTGCTATAGAATCACTCAATTTTATGAATTATATTGATCTGTTTGGCAGCCTGAAATAGGACATAAGCTGCCTTTGTATAACTGCCTAACTGTTAACTAGCAGTAAGTATTGCCACTGTGAAAAAACTATTAATGAAAACTTGACCTATGCACATGTGGATTTAATGCAATTTCATAACTCTAGCAACAATTTTGCAATGGAAGGCTGACCCAAGAAAGGTCTCTATATTGCTTTATACCTCTTACTGTTGTTTTGTCTCATTTTCATACTTCAGCATGCTAAGGGCTCTCATTGGTGATTCAGCATAGATATTAGGTTCCCTGGGGCAGTTTTCCAACTGACAGGTACAGCTGTCTAATGCCAACAGCAGATCCGTCTTGTTTCTCTATCTTTGCTAATATCTCACCCGCCACTTATATCCGTGAACTCTCATCAACGATTCGAGAGGAGGAGCATTGCAAATTACTACCAAACCACACTTAAATTGCCCAATCTCGTCCGATCTTGGAAGTGATAGTGTTGGGCCAGGCAAGTATCTGGTGGGGGACCGCCAGAGAATACCTGGTGTAGCAAGTTCTTAATAAATCCAGTCTAACGCTGAAAGCAGATTCACATCTACTCTTGCTTCCTGCCTTTTTCAGCCTTATTACAGGAGACTTTTTGCCTCTAATTATTTTTGGAATATACAATACACCCACTGACTGACACAATGAACGGCTAAACCAGTATGATAATGAAATTTGTTCCCAGTAATTACTGTACTAATCAGAGTGCGGGGTGAATTTCACGGTTATAATCCAATATAGGATATTGTCTAGTCTATAATTTTTTCCAACCAGATTGCGCTGTGCAAAAAGTTCTTTTCAGGACTAAAATATTGTTCCGGCTGCATATAAGCATCCTAGCCTAGAAAATTAATACAATTTAGTATATTAAATTGCTGCAATCACACATATCTTGTTACTTATTGCTCCCCTTGTACACAAGATTTTAACAATAATTTTCAATGTACTTGGTCAATTAAACTTGATGTGCAGCTATAAAGGGTGCAAATAGAGGTGTTTCCCACACTTCAGAAGAGACAATGAATACAAAGAAAGTATGCACACACAGATACAGCGCTCACCAAATACCATGACAATACATATACGTAATAAAATGATATGGATAAAATACAATCACCCTTAATTAGATGATAATCCTCATATGATGGTGAATGATGAATAGAAATTCTCTCTGAGGGGTCTTTGCATCAAACCCAATGTACAGATAAGACTGGTTTTAGCCTTGAGGAACCTGAAAAATAAGTGCCTCTTTTCCCAATATGAATGGGAATGTTTAAGAGGCAAAAAGGTCTAAAAAAAGAACAGCATATCACAATAAATTCCATAGGGTCGCACAGCATACACGCTCCTGTTTTATATCTGCTACTAATCCTGGGACACACGGACACATTCACCTCCTGGGGGGGTCGAACCTGCATGTTATCCGGCATCCAGAGAGCCTGACCGCACCGTTTACCATCTTTCTTTATCATCCACTAGGGGTCACTGGAGTACTCTTGGGATATGGACGGGCTTCCGTAGGAACAGCACTGAATATTTAAATTTAGAACACTCCACCCCTCCATCTTTTCCTGTGGCTGCAAGGATCCTCTCGGTGATATATATGCTGTGTGACCCTATGGAATTTATTGTGATATGCTGTTCTTTTTTTAGACCTTTTTGCCTCTTAAACATTCCCATTCATATTGGGAAAAGAGGCACTTATTTTTCAGGTTCCTCAAGGCTAAAACCAGTCTTATCTGTACATTGGGTTTGATGCAAAGACCCCTCAGAGAGAATTTCTATTCATCATTCACCATCATATGAGGATTATCATCTAATTAAGGGTGATTGTATTTTATCCATATCATTTTATTATGTATATGTATTGTCATGGTATTTGGTGAGCGCTGTATCTAAGTGTGTACAAGGAGTACGAAGAAAGTATGCACACACAAAGTGTACATGTTATAGAGGGAATCATATTTTAACTGAAACTAATAAAAGTTAAGTTTTAAAAACAATCACATAATTTACAAATTGTGTGCGCCAGACAAAGGTCTGTCCTTTCTTTCTTGTTTGCATATGGACCTACCAGTAGGACACTACTGATACCCCTGGCGCACCGTAATTTGACAATGCAGTCAGCAAAAATTGAGAACGTTGCTTACAAACTCTTTTCAGATTTTCTCTTAGAAAGCCAGTGCGGAAACATACTATTCAGGGGAAAGGTAAGATCAGTCGTAAATGTGCAGCAAAACTTCTCACCTGAAAATAGGCAAAAAGGGGGATATTAAGGGTTGGGAATTTCTGTTTAAGTTAAGATACTAAGCGGAGGCCCTGAAGATACAAGAGTTTAAGTATTGCACCAGCTTCCCTACCTTGGAATGCAGGATTAAATAAGTTGTTGGAACAAGGAATTTGCCATTGTAAGGCCCATTTGTTTCCTTAGCTGAGTCCATGCCCTATAAGTGTAGTAGAACAACAGATTCAAATGTAAGGAAGCCTATATGGTGGAATCGGAAAAGTGTAAGACCTTAAATCGCAATTTGGCAACATAGATTGTTAAAGTGTTCTATTAACATAGTTATCACCACCACACCCACCCAGTTTATGCCGTATCTATAATTAACAGCCAGAGAATAATCTTCCAGGCAAGGTAGGTTTACACCCCCCAATGAAGTCTGTTGTTTTAGTTTAAGTAGCGCAATGCATGGACGTTTGTTCACCCAAATTAATTTTGTAAGGGCTTGGAGTGTGTGTACTGTATATCTCGTTTAGACAATAGATACAACCATTTGGACCGGGTAAAGTAGGTGGGGAAATGAGACCATTTTGCATAAGTGGCATCTACCCAAATATGAAATCTGCAAATGTTGGCAACTATCAAAATCACTTACCATTTCTCTAGCATCCATAAGGGATATTGGGGAAATCTAGCACAATGGGGTATAGACAGGGTCCAAAGAAGCCAGTGCACTTTGAATTTCTTCAACTGGGTGCTCTGGCTCCTCCCCTCTATGTCCCCTCCCACAGGCATTTTAGAAAAAACTCAGGAGAGGATGCACATCTCAGCTCCAAAAAGTTTCTTCAATTTCTTTGTTTTCTGTTTGTTATTTTCGGTATGCTGTCTGGGCAACAGCATACCTGCATCGTGGGAGTTGGAGGGGGGCGGTCACCGGCCTTTACGAGGTGCAGAGCCGCTTCCCCGCTGCAGGACCACCGTCCTGAGGGGTTGTTCAGCGGGGCACTGCGCCTTAGTTGTCACAGCCGCAGCATGCTGCACACCCCTAACGCTGCCTGAAGGTGACATTGGTGGTGCGTACAAACCGGGGGCCCCAGATTCAAAGTGCTGCTGACCACAGGCACGCAGCGTACAGGACCTTCCTGGGAGGGGGGGGGGGGGGTCCCACTAAGATCCCCCATGTGGAAACTGGCATAAACGCTTGACTAAGCATTTGTGAGGTTTTGAGCAAAAATGGAGACACTGCCAGTATAATACTATTGGGTATCTCCAGCACCACTGGAAGGAGCGGAGCTACCTCAGAGTGGGACCTGAGGTGTTTTGGCGCCTTTCTCTGCTTACTGCAGCACACACAGCGCTCCCTGATCCTCAGACAGGCTGGATATCTGGTACAGGGTGTAGCAAAGGGGGAGAGCCACTTGTGAACACTATATACTGTAAATCCTATTTAGGATAGAAATTGTTAGTGATTATAGTGAGCTGACAGCCTTACTGGGTCTGTGCAGCTCAGGGTGTGCTGGTGTCCTCTCTCTCTCTCTCCTCTCACATACAGTAGGGCAGGCTTGCAATATCACTATGTTGTGCTTACTGTGAAATATGGGTAAACACAAGCTGTGCAGTGTATGTCACCAGATTCTCTCCATTATCTACTGATTCTGTTTCATGTGAACAATGCAGTCAATCTCAGAACAGTGAAAGGGCTGGGGGAGAGGGTCCAGAGCCCCACTGTCTAGGGCAGAGGTTCTCAAACTCGGTCCTCGGGGGCCCACACAGTGCATGTTTTGCAGGTCTCCTCACAGAATCGCAAGTGAAATAATTAGCTCCACCTGTGGACCTTTTAAAATGTGTCAGTGAGTAATTAATACACCTGTGCACCTGCTGGGTTACCTGCAAAACATGTACTGTGTGGGCTCCCGAGGACCGAGTTTGAGAACCTCTGGTCTAGGGTTTCTTAAAACTATGATATCAGATATGTCATCCCAGCTCACTGCTAATGTGCAGAAGACTCAGCTATTACAACAAGCTGTTGCAGATTTAGCTGCTATGGCAGATGTACAACCCCCTCCCCCCCCCCCCTCTCTCATGCAGGTCCACAGAAGCGTGATTTACCTGCTCTACTCTCTGATACAGATGATGATATACAAGAGGATAGGGATGACCTGATTCTGTTTAGGGTATTGAACCCCTAATTCTGGCTATATGAGACGTGTGAAAGCTCCCTCTAGAGGACGTTGCATTACAGCAGTAATTTCTCTTACGTCCTAGAGGATGCTGGGGACTCTGTAAGGACCATGGGGTATAGACGGGCTCCGCAGGAGACATGGGCACTATAAAGAACTTTAGAATGGGTGTGCACTGGCTCCTCCCTCTGTGCCCCTCCTCCAGACCTCAGTTAGATCCTGTGCCCAGAGGAGACTGGGTGCAATACAGGGGAGCTCTCCTGAGTTTCTCTGAATAAGAATTTTGTTAGGTTTTTTATTTTCAGGGAGCACTGCTGGCAACAGGCTCCCTGCATCGTGGGACTGAGGAGAGAGAAGCAGACCTACTTAAATGATAGGCTCCGCTTCTTAGGCTACTGGACACCATTAGCTCCAGAGGGTCGGAACGCAGGTCTCACCCTCGCCGTTCGTCCCGGAGCCGCGCCGCCGTCCTCACAGAGCCGGAAGATAGAAGCCGGGTGAGTATAAGAAGAAAGAAGACTTCAGATCTGCGCGCCATTGCTCCCACACAACACACAGCGGGCACTGAAGGGTGCAGGGGGGGCGCCCTGGGCAGCAATTATAAACCTCTAGGGGCTGGCTAATATATATATATATATATATATATATATATATATATATGAGGCTGCGGAGGCAGTATAATATATAATCCCCCACCAGTATAGAAAATTTGAGTGGGACCGAAGCCCGCCGCTGAGGGGGGCGGAGCTTGATCCTCCAGCACTAACCAGCGCCATTTTCTCCACAGCACACTGCAGAGAAGCTGGCTCCCCGGACTCTCCCCTGCTGAACACGGTGACAGAGGGCAAAAAAGAGGGGGGGGGGCACTTTTTATTGGCGCAGTGAGTGTATATTTATATAAAAGCGCTGTTTTGTCTGGGAATTAGGTTTCCAGTGTCAGTTGGCGCTGGCATACTCTCTCTCTGTCTCTCCAAAGGGCCTTATTGGGGAACTGTCTCCATATAGATATATGCCTGAGTGTGTGGGGGTGTCGGTACGCGTGTGTCGGCATGTCTGAAGCGGAAGCCTCATCTAAGATAGGGGATAGACGGGCTCCACAGAAGACATGGGCACTTTAAGAAAGACTTTAGGTATGGGTGTGCACTGGCTCCTCCCTCTATGCCCCTCTTCCAGACCTCAGTTTGATACTGTGCCCAGAGGAGACTGGGTGCATTACAGGGAGCTCTCCTGAGTTTCCTGTCAGAAAGTATTTTAGTTAGGTTTTTTATTTTCAGGGAGCCTGCTGGCAACAGACTCCCTGCATCGAGGGACTGAGGAGAGAGAAACGGACCTACTTCTGTGAGTTTCAAGGCTCTGTTTCTTAGGCTACTGGACACCATTAGCTCCAGAGGGATTGGTACGCAGGTCTCACCCTCGCCGTCCGTCCCAGAGCCGCGCCGCCGTCCTCGCAGAGCCGGAAGATAGAAGCCGGGTGAGTATGAGAAGAAAAGAAGACTTTAGAGGCGGCAGAAGACTTCTTGATCTTCACAGAGGTAACGCACAGCAGTAAAGCTGTGCGCCATTGCTCCCATACACCTCACACACGACAGTCACTGTAAGGGTGCAGGGCGCAGAGGGGGGGAAGGCGCCCTGAGCAGCATATAAACCTCTCCTTTGGCAAAAATACATATATACATGTACAGCTGGGCACTGTACATGTATATAAAGAGCCCCCGCCAGTTTTTTAAGATTTTAGAGCGGGACAGAAGCCCGCCGCCGAGGGGGCGGGGCTTCTCCCTCAGCACTCGTCAGCGCCATTTTCTCCACAGCACAGCGCTGAGAGGAAGCTCCCCGGACTCTCCCCTGCTTACTCACGGTGACAGGGTTTTCAAGGGGGGGGGGGCACATAATTGGCGCATATACATATAAAAGGCGCTACTGGGTAAACATTTTGTGTTTCTTCCTGGGTCATATAGCGCGGGGGTGTGTGCTGGCATACTCTCTCCCTGTCTCCAAAGGGCCTGGGGGGGGGAAACTGTCTTCAGATAAGAGTTTCCCTGTGTGTGTGGTGTGTCGGTACGCGTGTGTCAACATACCTGAGGTAGAAGGCTCGCCTAGGGAGGAGGGGGAGCGTATGAATGTGAGGTCTCTGTCGGCAGCGCCGACACCTGACTGGATGGATATGTGGAATGTTTTAAGTGCTAATGTAAATTTATTGCACAAAAGATTAGACAAAGCTGAAGCTAGGGAACAGTCAGGGAGTCCACCCATGTCTGTCCCAATGTCGCCGGGACCTTCGGGGTCTCAAAAGCGCCCACTATCCCAAATTGAAGACACAGATACCGACACGGATTCCGACTCCAGTGTCGACTACGATGATGCAAAGTTACAGCCAAAAGTGGCTAAATATATTCGTTATATGATTATTGCAATAAAAGAGGTTTTGCATATCACAGAGGAACCCCCGGTCCCTGACACGAGGGTACACATGTATAAGGGAAAGAAACCTGAGGTAACTTTTCCCTCCTCACATGAGTTGAACGAATTATGTGAAAAAGCTTGGGAATCTCCAGACAAAAAACTGCAGATTCCCAAAAGGATTCTTTTGGCGTATCCTTTCCCGCCAACGGACAGGATACGGTGGGAATCCTCCCCTAGGGTAGACAAAGCATTGACACGCTTATCAAAAAAGATAGCGCTGCCATCCCAAAATACGGCTACCCTCAAGGATCCTGCTGACCGCAAGCAGGAGGTTACCTTGAAGTCCATTTACACACATTCTGGTACGTTTCTCAGACCGGCAATTGCGTCGGCCTGGGTTTGTAGCGCTGTAGCAGCATGGACAGATTCCTTATCAGCGGAAATTGAGACCCTAGATAAGGATACCATTTTATTGACCCTAGGGCATATAAAAGATGCTGTCTTATATGAGAGATGCTCAAAGAGACATTAGTCTACTGGGTTCCAGAATAAACGCTATGTCTATTTCTGCTAGGCGAGTCTTATGGACCCGGCAGTGGACAGGTGATGCCGACTCAAAGAGGCATATGGAGGTTTTGCCTTACAAGGGTGAGGAATTGTTTGGGGAAGGTCTCTCGGACCTCGTCTCCACAGCTACGACAGGTAAATCGAATTTTTTGCCTTATGTTTCCTCATAGCCTAAGAAAGCGCCACATTATCAAATGCAGTCCTTTCGGTCAAATAAAAGCAAAAGAGTACGTGGATCGTCCATTCTTGCCAGAGGTAAGGGCAGAGGAAAAAAGCTGCACAACACAGCTAGTTCCCAGGAACAGAAGTCCTCCCCGGCCTCTGCAAAATCTACTGCATGACGCTGGGGCTCCGCTGAGGGAGTCCGCCCCAGTGGGGGCACGTCTTCGACTTTTCAGCCACATCTGTGTTCACTCGCAGGAGGATCCCTGGGCAATGGAAATTGTTTCTCAGGGATACAAGCTGGAATTCGAAGAGGTGCCTCCTCGCCGGTTTTTCAAATCGGCTCTACCGACTTTTCCCCTAGAAAGGGAGATAGTGTTAAATGCTATTCACAAATTGTGTCTTCAACAAGTGGTGGTCGAGGTTCCCCTGCTTCAAAGAGGGAAGGGATACTACTCAACTCTGTTTGTAGTCCCGAAACCGGACGGTTCGGTCAGACCCATTTTGAATTTAAAATCCCTGAACCTATACTTAAAGCGGTTCAAGTTCAAGATGGAATCGCTAAGAGCGGTCATCGCCAGCCTGGAAGGGGGGGATTTTATGGTGTCACTGGACATAAAGGATGCGTACCTTCATGTCCCCATTTATCCGCCTCATCAGGCGTACCTAAGATTTGCGGTACAGGACTGTCATTACCAATTTCAGACGTTGCCGTTTGGTCTCTCAACGGCTCCGAGGATTTTCACCAAGGTAATGGCAGAAATGATGGTGCTCCTGCGCAAGCAGAGTGTCACAATTATCCCGTACTTGGACAATCTCCTCATAAAAGCGAGATCAAGAGAGCAGTTGCTAAACAGCGTATCTCTTTCCCTGAAAGTGTTACAACAACACGGCTGGATTCTCAATATCCCAAAGTCGCAGATGGTTCCTACAACTCGTCTGCCTTTCTTGGGCATGATTCTGGAAACGACCCAGAAAAGGGTTTATCTTCCGATAGAAAAAGCCCAGGAATTTATGACTCTGGTCAGGAACCTTTTGAAATCAAGACAGGTGTCCGTGCATCATTGTACTCGAGTCCTGGGAAAGATGGTGGCCTCATACGAGGCCATTCCCTTTGGCAGGTTCCATGTGAGGACTTTCTAATGGGATCTGTTGGACAAGTGGTCCGGATCACATCTACAGATGCATCGGTTGATCACCTGTCCCCCAGCGCCAGGGTGTCGCTCCTGTGGTGGCTGCAGAGTGCTCACCTTCTCGAGGGCCGTAGATTCGGCATTCAGGATTGGATCCTGGTGACCACGGACGCAAGCCTCCGAGGTTGGGGAGCAGTCACACAGGGAAGAAATTTCCAGGGTCTTTGGTCAAGTCAAGAGACTTGTCTGCACATCAACATCCTGGAACTAAGGGCCATATACAACGCCCTACGTCAAGCGGAGGCCTTACTTCGCGACCAACCAGTTCTGATCCAGTCAGACAACAGCACCGCAGTGGCTCATGTAAACCGCCAAGGCGGCACAAGGAGCAGAGCGGCAATGGCGGAAGCTACCAGGATTCTTCGCTGGGCGGAGAATCATGTAAGCGCACTGTCAGCAGTGTTTATTCCGGGAGTGGACAACTGGGAAGCAGACTTCCTCAGCAGACACGACCTACACCCGGGAGAGTGGGGACTTCATCCAGAAGTCTTCGCACAGATTGTGAGTCGGTGGGAACTGCCACAGATAGACATGATGGCGTCCCGCCTCAACAAAAAGCTACAGAGGTAATGTGCCAGGTCCAGAGACCCTCAGGCAGTAGCGGTAGACGCCCTTGTGATACAGTGGTTCTGGTCCGTCTATGTATTTCCTCCTCTTCCTCTCATACCCAAGGTGTTGAGAATAGTAAGAAGAAAAGGAGTGAGAACAATCCTCGTTGTTCCAGATTGGCCACGACGGACCGGGTATCCAGATCTGCAGGAAATGCTCACGGAAGATCCGTGGCCTCTTCCTCTAAGGCAGGACCTGTTGCAACAGGGACCCTGTCTGTTCTAAGACTTACCGCGGCTGCATTTGACGGCATGGCGGTTGAAGGCCGGATCCTAGCGGAAAAAGGTATTCCGGTTGAGGTTATCCCTACGCTGATAAAGGCTAGGAAGGAAGTAACAGCAAAACATTATCACCGTATATGGCGAAGATATGTTTCTTGGTGTGAGGCCAGGAATGCTCCTACGGAAGAATTCCATCTGGGCCGTTTCCTTCACTTCCTACAAACTGAAGTGGATTTGGGCCTTAAATTAGGCTCCATTAAGGTCCAGATTTCGGCCCTATCCATTTTCTTTCAAAAAGAATTGGCTTCTCTCCCAGAAGTTCAGACTTTTATTAAGGGAGTACTGCATATTCAGCCTCCGTTTGTGCCTCCGGTGGCGCCTTGGGACCTTAATGTGGTCTTGGACTTCTTAAAGTCACACTGGTTTGAACCACTGAAAACGGTGGAGTTGAAATATCTCACTTGGAAGGTGGTCATGTTATTAGCCCTGGCTTCGGCTAGGCGAGTGTCGGAATTAGCGGCTTTATCACATAAAAGCCCCTATCTGGTTTTTCATATGGATAGAGCGGAATTGCGGACACGTCCTCAGTTCCTGCCAAAAGTGGTTTCATCCTTTCATATGAACCAACCTATTGTGGTGCCTGTGGTTACACGGGACTTAGAGGATTCAGAGTCCCTTGATGTGGGCAGGGCTTTGAAAATTTATGTAGCCAGGACGGCTAGAGTCCGAAAAACAGAAGCACTGTTCTGTATGCAGCCAACAAGCTTGGCGGCCCTGCTTCAAAGCAGACTCTTGCTCGCTGGATCTGTATCACGATTCAGCAGGCGCATTCTACGGCAGGATTGCCGTTACCTAAATCGATCAAGGCCCATTCCACTAGGAAAGTGGGCTCTTCTTGGGCGGCTGCCCGAGGGGTCTCGGCACTACAGCTGTGTCGAGCTGCTACTTGGTCGGGTACAAACACCTTTGCAAAATTCTGTAAGTTTGATACCCTGGCTGAGGAGGACCTCATGTTTGCTCAATCGGTGCTGCATTCATCCGCACTCTCCCGCCCGTTTGGGAGCTTTGGTATAATCCCCATGGTCCTTACGGAGTCCCCAGCATCCTCTAGAACGTTAGAGAAAATAAGATTTTACTTACCTGTAAATCTATTTCCCGTAGTCCGTAGAGGATGCTGGGCGCCCGTCCCAAGTGCAGACTTCTTCTGCAATACTTGTATATAGTTATTGCTTCAAGAAGGGTTACGTTATTGTTGCATCGGGCGTGAACTGATGCTATGTTATTGTCATACTGTTTACTGGATTGTTATCACAAGTATACGGTGTGACTGGTATGAATCTTGCCCTTGGATTAACAAAAATCCTTTCCTCGTACTATCCATCTCCTCTGGGCACAGTTCTCTAACTGAGGTCTGGAGGAGGGGCAGAGAGGGAGGAGCCAGTGCACACCAGGAACTAAATTCTTTCTTAAAGTGCCCATGTCTCCTGCGGAGCCCGTCTCTTCCCCATGGTCCTTACGGAGTCCCCAGCATCCTCTACGGACTACGAGAAATAGATTTACCGGTAAGTAAAATCTTATTTTTCACGGCAACGAGATAAGATTCTGTTGCTCCAGGACTTCTCTTAAGTGTCTTGGTACCAGAGATCTAGATGTTTTCTGTAGGCCTCCAACAGCCTGACCTTATCAGCATAATTGAGTATTCTCATGGTGATAGGTCGAGGTCTATCCCTAGTGGATTGACGCTTAGAGCAGATGTGGTGGACACGTTCCACTAGGATGGAGCCAGTGTCTGAGACACAGCTGAGTACCTTCATAAGGTCGTATGGTTTTCCTTACTCTGAAAGCCCAATAAGACGAACATTTTTTCGCTTATTCCTGTTTTCCAAATCTTCTAGCTTTTCTTGAAGGGACACCATCAATGTATCTTGTTCCACAAGGGATGTTTTAGCTGTAGACAAATCCTCTAAATCAGAGATTCTTCTCGGCCTCAGAGATACCTTGATCATGATGGGTCAATTGAGTTAGAGCCGAGTCGAGGTAGTCCTTCAGGGGAGCCAATTTTTGATCCAGCAATGACGAAAGAATATCCATGATCTTGCTAGTAGAGAAAGATTTGGCAGATTCCATTATAACAGGAAGCTAGGATTGACCATGAGGACTGGAACTAGGGCTAGTCGTAGGAAAGGTAGGGCTACCGGCATCAGAATTATTACGTCCCTTGCCTTTACCCGACTGGGCTACCCTGAGGTTCCTAGGAGTCTTAGACATGGTCTTTGTCCATAATAAGTATGATACACGAACTCAGATGAAAAAAGATCTAGCAATCATCAAAGAAGCAGGTAAAACATAGGAATGAAAACTGCTGCAGTGTGAAGGGCTGCCAGTGGGGGGAATCCAAGTTGATAGAAGCAATCATAGTGTGTCCATCTTAAATTGGAAATAATAAAAATACAGAGAAACAAAAATCAAGATGTATATGAATCCACTCCAAGTGTAGAATATCCCTGTGTGGAGGCAGAGAGGCAGGGGGGATTATATAGCATAACAAAGTCCAGGAGGCAAGCATTCTCCAAATGAAGAGAAGCAATAGGACACAAGGACATGCATTGAGAATGGGGGGGGGGGGGGGGGGGGGGGGGGGGTTTTCAGGGGAAATTTCTGGAAAAATTACTTTTAAAGCTAAAATTGTTATCCTGCACCAGATATGAGATGTTTACTACTAATTAAGCATCGTTTGCCAAAAACCAGCTACTCTAAATGCCTAGGACATTCCTATTTGTATCATAGATCGGCTGGCGGTGCTCCTGGAATTATGAAAAACTCATATGCAAAAAAATATTGTGGGGACTAGCCCCCACAATATTTTTTTGCATAGGAAAAATTACTTCACAGAAAGGGTAGTGGACAAGTGGAATAGCCTTCCATCAGAGATGGTAGAGGCTAAGACAGTACAGCAATTTAAACATGCATGGGATAGACATAAGGATATCCTTACAATAAAATAAGGATCAAACAAGGTTAGAGATAAAAAAATATGTGAAAAATAAAGGGGCAGACTAGATGGGCCAAGTGGTTCTTATTTGCCGTCAAATTCTATGTTTCTATGAAGAACACAGTGGGTCCCAAAAGTCACTCGGGAGTAGAGAGACCAGTGATGAATGGCAAGTGTGATTCCCCGTCTTCATGAGAGGCAAAGGGCAACAACCTGCAGAGACGCAATTTACATCTCCAGGCTCCGTGAACCGCTCACCCCAGTAACTACCTGGAGAGGAGAGGGCAAGTACCAGGCAGGCTGAAATAGAGGCAAAATTCTAATTTATAGCAGACGCCATGCAGGAGCTGGTCCAGGGCACGTCTCCTCCCTCAGCCCGCTAGGCCATACCTCTTGTTATTTCTTTTTTAAATCCAAAGGAACTGAAAGCTAATTATGGGTGTTATTCCCCCCATAAAACTCATACATCATTGCTGCTGTCATGCCAAACAGCCCCTCTCGGTGCGCCAAGTCCTGTGAGATTCTGCTAGCGTAAGGCATCTATTGCCAAAAAAATCAATACAGTGCAACTAGGACACACCAGGAGACTGCTGATTAATTTGATATGTGACACTTGTATATCTGTGTGCGATTGAATTTCTGAATCTATATATGAAGTGCTACAATGTAGCAGCTGTTTTATATTTCCAGCACAAATTCCATTGTGCTCTGTATACAGACGGTCACACATCTATGTGGCACTTCGCATATCAAATTAATCAGCACAGTCTCTTGGTGCATGCTAGTCTCATTGCGTTGCAACTAAAACACATTTTGGCAAAAAAAATGCCCGAAGCTTGCAGATTTGTACGGGACCTGGCGGCTCACTCATGCCAGACATGCTACCTGGCGTTTTGAGGCCAGATGTTTGAGGACATGTGCAAGAGTTCTTCCAAGATGGTGAAGGTATGGGCACTAGAATACACCCCATATAATCTCTGGAATTCTTATTACTTCCCCCATACCTTTTCCTTATGAACCACCTTACTGCTTAAACTGAGTCTCGCTAATCTTCAGCAATGTGAAGTCATGGCCGTAAAAGATGAAGTTAGGCACTGCTCTGAAGCAGGTGGCAACCCACTGTAACTTTTTCAGAAGCATTGCCAGTACACAGAGGGGAAGATAGGAGAAAAACAAAAGGCAGACAAAGACTGGGAGTCTTGTTGAGGGAGACAGCGTAATTGCAGATCATCTTAATTACTTTTGCTCATTATTTACAACTGAAAGAGAAGGGAAGGGGCCACAGTTAAGTTGCAGGGATATTCAGAAAAATTAAACAAGTACAGTACATTTACAGAGAACAAGATCCTAACAACTCTTAAAGCTGAAATTGGATAAATCTATGGGGCCAGATGGGATACATTCAAGGATACTAAAAGAGATTTAAGGGGTGCTTATAGTACCATTAACAATGATTCAACCAGTCACTAGCTACAGGTGTAATTCCTCAGAACTGGAAAAGAGCAAATGTAGTCCCACTGCACAAAAGTGGAAGCAATGAAGAGGCAAGCAACTTAGAGAGTAGCAATTTATCTTGGTTACTGATAAATAAAAAACATAAACCTGAGTCTGTGAGAAATATGCAATATCACAAGTATAATCCAAACATAATAATTATGGTCAGAAATACATCAAATACCCTAATAAAAAGGTAAACATAAAGATGAAAGGACTACAAAAGAAAAATTGAAAATTTAGAAAAGAGAAGAAAAAGTAGGAGGGCCCTCCTCCCACCAATCCTGAGACCAGAATAATTGCTTGTTTACATCAAGGTTAAATAGAAGTAGCCATGAAGGTTTGGTTTTTCACTGCTAACGTAGACATAAGGTCATCCATAGCCATTTAGTGATCTAAACGGGCTCTAAACATGATCTAAACTCGATCATGTCGGGAATAATGCAAGATTTCCAGTGTACAGAGATAACAGCTTTTGAGGCACTGAGAATATGGCGAAGGAGAGGTTTCTAAAATTGGGATCTAGGTCTACATAAAAGGTTTATGAGCCAGAAGCTGGGTCAGAGATGTAAGTCTTTGTTAAGAATAATACTAGCTGTTTCTACTACATTTCACCAAAAAGCCTGAAGAAGTGAACACTCCCACCAGATGTGCAAAAGAGTACCCATTGCCATCTTGCATCTCCAGCAAGTGTTTGGGACTCCTGGGTATATCTTAGCGAGCAGACTAGGGCAATGACACCGAGTA
Source organism: Pseudophryne corroboree (assembly GCF_028390025.1). NCBI lineage: Eukaryota > Metazoa > Chordata > Amphibia > Anura > Myobatrachidae > Pseudophryne > Pseudophryne corroboree. The sequence continues at coordinate 994,848,781 of NC_086444.1, read as the reverse complement.
AGTACCTTGTAATGGGTTTCCAATACCAGCACATTAACAGAGGATGAGAATGTATTGCTAAACATCTCTTCCCAATCATCCTCGCCTATCAACCCTTTGAGATCCATTTCCCAGTCTCTAATAAATTTAGGAGAAATTCTGGCTTATTGACTTTGACTGTGTGACTAAAGTAATAGATAAAAGGTCAGGATGTAGATATATCTTATCTAGACTTTAGTAAGGCTTTTGACACTCTTCTACATCGCAGACTGCGAAATAAATTTGAAAGCATGGGATTAAATACTGACATGGTTGAATGGATAAGGTCTTGGATAGAAAATAGAGAGTTGTAGTAAATGGAGTGCATTCACAGGAGGGAAATGTAATGTTACCAGTGGAGTACCCCAGGGATATGTACTTGGACCAGTTCTTTTTAATATCTTTATTGGTAACATTGCAAATGACATTAAAGGGAAAGTATGCCTTTTTGCAGATGACACAAAAGTATGCAACATGGTAGACACACCAGGAGAAGTAAAACAAATGATTGATGATCTAGGTAAGACTGGTCAAGAGCGTTGCAATTACAGTTTAATGCACTTGGGTCTCAAAAATCCAAAGCCTAAATATAGTATTAATGGCACTATACTGGAAACTGAGGAGGAAAGGGATCTAGATTCAGGTGACTTAAGAATGGCTGCATGGGACAGACATAATGATATCTTTACAAAGAAATAAAGATCAAATAAGGTTTCAGGTAAACAAAATTATAAACTGGCAGACTAGATGGGCCAAGTGGTTCGTATCTGCCGTCAAAATGCTCTGTTTCCAGCATGACTACAACCTACATTATCTCCAATTCTTGAAACAGCGAATGTGACTTGTAAATACTAGTCTATTTTGCCATCAGAATCCATCTCTTATTGTTATATGATGCCACCACAACCTATAAATGTTGGAATTTCAGAAAAATACTGCTAAATTCAATGTATTACAGAGAAGATGGAGGGTGCTTATTGCCATCAAATTTGACTGATATTGATGCCCTAGTTACAGCAGCTCTAATGGTTTCACATAGTCAGATATCTTATTTGTATAGCAGGGTATATGATCAGGAAGAAGCTCTTTCTAAACAAAAATCTTGTTGGTTTTCCTACTAGTGTTTATTACTTTCCCAGTACTTTTGTTAGGGACCATAAACCATACCAAACTACAGACGTGTCATTACACATCTATGTTAAAAAATGCGACATGGTTTGGAGTTCCCGCGATGCGTATGGAACGGATTCTTCAGGAACATGTCTGTGGTGGCTTCAGCCTCACAATCTAAACGTAGGCCAGTGGTTCTTTGTTTGGGATTGGGTTACTCTGACAAGACGCCAGCCTCAGTGGCTGGGGTGTAGTTATTCTGGACAACCAATTCCAAGGTCGGTTGTTACGTCAAGATCAGAGGCTGCCCATCAATGTGCTGAAGCTTCAGATCTACAATGCTCTGCATCAGCTGCTCCGTCAAGAACAATTTGAGTTCAGCCGAACAACGCGAAAGCCGTCGCCTGCATCAATCGCCAAGGAGGCACCCGAAGCCGCAGGGCCATGTGCAAGGTTGTTCGGATCCTCAAATGGGCAGAACTTTCATCATTACCGGAGTGGGTAAATGGGAAGCAGACTACCTCAGTCATCAGGACCTCCATCAAGTAGAATGGGCCCTTCATCCGGTTGCGTTTCAGCAGTTGGTCCAGCATTGGGGATTCCTACAGGTTGATACGATGACCTCCTGGCTCATACGTCAACTGCTAGGTATGTCTCTAGAATGAGATCCAGCAGTGGGCGTTCTGACAAATCCCTGGCAGTACAGCCTTGTCTATTTCCTCCCTTTCCCTTTCTTCCTCGATTGCTCAACCGCATCAAGCATGAATCCGTCATGGTCATCCTGATTACCCCAATTTAGCCTTGACGGACATGGTTTTCGGATCTTAACGTGCTACTTGTAGGCGATCCATTGCCGTTGCCTCTTCATCTGGATCTCCTACAGCAAGGTCCATTCATTCACCCCCCCCCCCCATATCCCCGATTTACATTGACTGCAGTAAACATGGTGGCAGCTGAGTCCACTATCTTAAGGCACAGGGGCATTCTGGAGGCCATCATTCCCACTCTGCTTCATACCTGGAAACTGTTCACAACTGGCCACTACCACCGTATATGGCATTCATCTATTTCTTGGTTCAAGGGTAGGGGATTCCACGTGGCATCTTTTTGGTTGCTGCTATTCCTTCATGTGGGGCTGGATGCTGGTCTACATTTGGGTTCCTTTAAAGCAGAGGTGGGGAACCTTGCGGCCCTTCAGCTGTTGTTGAACTACACATCCCAGCATGCTCTGCAAAAGATTTAGCATGGCCAAATAGCAAAACTGTAGTAGGGAATGCTGGTATGTGTACTTCAGTAACAGCTGGAGGGCCAAAGATTCCCCACCCCTGCTTTAAAGGGCCAGGTTTCTGCTTTGTCTGTTTACTTTCAGCAGCATTTGGCCCTCCTGACTGAGGTTCAGACCTTACTCCAGGGTGTTCCCCGGATCCAGCTGCCTTTTGTTCCACCCACAGCCCCGTGGGACTTAGGCCCTGATTTAGGTTGTATCGCCTTTGGGATGTGACCGCAATGTCAGCAAAGTTGGCTCGCTCTGCGCACGCAGCCGCTCCAATTGGAAAATGGTGGTGTGACTCCTGCTGTTGCAGCAAGGCTGAGCTGGCAGGAGGCTTCCATAGTTTCTGCAATCATGCTGTACTTGCGGTGCGATCCCAATTAGAGCGTGATCACAGTTGGGCAGCTTTCTGGGTGGCCTTGCCCTGTGATGGGCGGTCCCCAGCATGAAATTGAAAAGATCGCAGATTCTGCTTTTTAGCAGAATCTGCAATCCTTAATGAAGGAGGTTCTTATTCCTGGTTCTGGATTTTTTGCAATCTTCCTTTTTTGAGCTCCTTGCGGACATGGGGGGTAATTCTAAGTTGATCGCAGCAGGATTTTTGTTAGCAATTGGGCAAAACCATGTGCACTGCAGGGGAGGCAGATATAACATGTGCAGAGTGAGTTAGATTTGGGTGGGGTGTGTTCAATCTGCAATCTAATTTGCAGTGTAAAAATAAAGCAGCCAGTATTTACCCTGCACAGAAACAAAATAACCCACACAAATCTAACTCTCTCTGCACATGTTATATTTGCCTCCCCTGCAGTGCACATGGTTTTGCCCAATTGCTATCAAAAATCCTGCTGCGATCAACTTGGAATTACCCCCATGGATTTCAAGTTTTTGTCTTGGAAGACAGTCCTTCAGCTGGCCTTTGCTTCAGCTCGCTGAGTCTCTTGAGTTAGGAGCCTTTTCATGTAAGCAGCCATACCTTATATTCCATGATAGGACGGAGCTCTGTACATCAGCTGCGTTTTTGTCTAAAGTGTGTTCCACTTCCACGTTAATCAGCTGATTGTGGTTCCAGTCTTGGCAGGTGACTTTGGATCCCACTCTTCCCTGGATGTGGTTCAGGGCTCTTCACATTTACATAACCGGTGCTGCAGCCTTGCGCAAGACGGGTGCCTTGTCTGTTCTCTATGATGATGCTCATAGGGGTTGGCCAGGCTCCAAGCAAGCGTTGGCCAAGTAGATCCGCCAGGCTGTCAGGCAGATTTAGTCAACATCAGACCCCACATGCTACCATTTTGAGGAACTCCACTCCGGTGGGTACGTCTTGGGCTACTCTTAGAGGTGCCTCTACACTTCAGCTTTGACATGCAGCCACTGGATACATTTGTTTGGGTTTTCCATACTCTGTAATAAATGTCAGAAGAAACCTTTTTCCATGCCTGTAACACGAGTTGAATCACTGTTCAGACAAACCTTTTTGCTTGAATAAACTCAGCTCAATTTCCACACCGTAAGCTGAAGAGTCTGCAGATTTGGGTACTCCAAGGGCACTTGATGTAATAATTTCGGTACCATCGGCAATCTCCACATCTTCCCAGTCGCCATTCTCTGAACTGTCGGGAACCAAGTTCTTCTTGGCCAATAAGGGATTACCATAATCACCTCCACTTTTTACTCTGATGTTTTTTTAACATTCTGGCTATCAATGGAAAGGGTGGGAATACATATCCCAGCTTGAATTCCCATTTCAGGGACAAAGCATCCGCTCCCTCTGAAATTGGCAGATAATACCTTAAGAAGAACCGAGGTACCTTTGCATTCTGATTGGTAGCCACGAGGTCTATCTCTGGTTGCCCACATTTCTCCACTATGATCTGGAACATTTGTGTGTTCAACTCCCATTCTCCAGACTGTATTTGATTTCGGCTTAGATAATCTACCAACACATTGTCCTTGCCAAGGACATGTAGAGCCATTAAAGATTTTAGATGTTAGATGTTCCTCTAATTTAAATACTGCAGCGTTGTCGGAATAGACTTTTAGATGATATCCTTTCAGTCGATCCTGAAATTTGAGCATTACCATACACACTGCTCATTTCTCGCTGTTTCGATGAATACTCCGCCTCTCTTGGTGACCATTTTTCCTGACAGCTTTGCTGCAACAGGTGTGCACCCCAACCGGTCAGACTTGCATCTGTTGTTAAAACCAAAGACTGTGGTTCCAGCAATGATACCCCCCGCTCGTAATTTTGACTGTTCTTCCACTAGGACAGGGACTCTTGTCAGCCTCACTTGAAATGCAAAGGCATTCTTCTCCTTGAATATTTTAGGGTATCCCATTGTAGTATTCTCATTCTCCATCTTGCCCACGGCACCACCTCTATCATGGAAGGCATCATTCCCAAAAGTTTCAATGCCATTCGTAATGGTACCTTGTCCTGTTTCTGGAGCAAGAGAACAATACCCAGAATCCTTTTGCGCCTTCCTTCTGAGCGCATAACCACAAACTGCTGGTTATGTGAACACCTAGAAACTGTAAGGTTTGTATAGGTTCCAACAGACCAACCGTGCAGCTGTATTTATTTATTAACAGTTTCTTATATAGTGCAGCAAATTCTGTTGCGATGTAGGAAAGTTAATGCATCGTCTAACATTTCTTGCACTATTCTCTCTGATTCTGCAAGAAGTATATCATGGAGATAGGCCCAAATAGTCACCCCTTTCTCTATAAGGCAAGCTACCAGAGTTACCAGGACTTTCGTAAAGACTCTTGGAGAGGATGTAAGACTGAATGGAAGACAAGTAAACTGGAAATGTTCTCCTCCTACACTGAATCTTAGGAACTTCCGGTCTTCCTTTCTGATTGGGATATGAAAATACTCATCTTTCAAATCTATTGACGCCAGGAGATCTTCCTTCTTTACTCCCAACAGAATTGTTCTCAAAGTCTCCATGTGAAACTTTCTCTTCTTCTGATTCAGATCTCTCAAATCTAGTATTGAATACACCGGAGGACTTCTCTACCAGGAAAAGATGAGAATAAAACCCCTTTTTTTCACTTTAAGGATGGAACCACTTCTACTGCCTTTAAAGAACACAGGGTTTCTAAACTTTTTGTTAAAGCAACCAGTTCTTGGTTCAGGAGCGGCGTTCTTTACTCCACAAATCTGTCCATCGTTGGCCTCCTTATGAATTCCAGCTGATATCCTTTTAGACACAATATCCAGCACCCATTTGTCTCAGACATTCTCCTTCCATTGCGCCAGGAATTCGGAAATCCTGTCCCCTACAGGTGTTAACTTAGGAGGACTTACACAGTCATTGCCTCTGACTACCTCTTCTATGTCCTCTCTGAAAGTACTGACGTGACATGCCGGAACCATACCTATCTTCATAATGATGTCCAAATCTATCTCCATAAGGACGTCACAGTTTATATGATCTGGCTTGCCTGAATTACTGCCTCAAAGATGAACCTGAATATCTGCCTATCAACATTTGTTTATCACAGCCATATAAATATATCAATTTGGTTTAATGATATAATAAGAACAATCAGACCAAAGTATATTATATAATGAATCATGGTTTTAGACAATTCAATGGGACATACTGTTAGCTTCATTTTTTAAATAGGAAAAATAGTGAATTAAATGAGAATAATGACCATTATTTTTAATTCCTATGGCTTAGTCTTATAATAACCATTAGAACAGGCCTGGCCAACCTGTGGCTCTCCAGCTGTTATAAAACTACAAGTCCCATCATGCTTTGCTACAGTTTTGCTATTAGGGAAGGCTAAAACTGTGGCAGGGCATGCTGGGATGTGTAGTTTCACAACATCTGGAGAGCCACAGGTTGGCCAGGCCTGCATTAGAACATAACATGAGGAATATGGATGAAAGGTAATAAGTTTTGGTGGATTGAATATGTCTGTTTTATTTCAAATGCATATTGCCTGTATTATATTTATATTCATTTATTATTAAATGTGACCTGTTTTATTTGGTCCATAGTCACTATGGTCCAAAAAAAAAAAAAAAAAACGTCAGAGGATCACATAAATGTTGAGAATGCAAAGCATGTGATTATATGATGAAAACAATGGAATTTAAGGATAAATTCAATCAAACACATATAATCAAGGATTATATCAATTGTAAGACATCCAGGGTGATTTATTGTCTCACCTGTACGTGTGAAAAAAAGTATATTGGGATGACAACCAGACCCTTGAATCAAAGGGTTTTAGAACATGTTGGTTCCATCAGAAACTGCAAGAAAGATCATAGCAAATTGAAACAATTGACAACAGTGGCCAAACACTTATAAAAACATGCTGGAAAAATTGATTTAAAAGTGTTTGGCATTGAACAAGTATATTTGGGAATAAGAGGTGGAAATATAACAAGAATTATTGAGAAGAGAAAGTCGATGGACCTTTCTACTCAATGGGCTTCAACCGTATGGTTTAAATGAGCACATTAACTTTGGTGCCTTTCTTTAATGAACAATAGAATGATGTGTGTTATACCTTGAGTGACCAAAATTAACATGGGAGAAGGTATGGATATAAGGGATAATGTGGGTGGATCAATAACCCATTATGTATATGATTTATTATCAGAAAATGTACATATTGTTATTATATTATATCTTTTCTTGTCACCTACAGGTAATTACAATTGACTACAGCTACCATCATATTCTGCTGCATTAGATCTATACATGCAAAGCTAATTCTGCTGGGTAATTACAATTGACTACAGCTACCATCATATTCTGCTGCATTAGATCTATACATGCAAAGCTAATTCTGCTGGGTAATTACAATTGACTACAGCTACCATCATATTCTGCTGCATTAGATCTATACATGCAAAGCTAATTCTGCTGGGTAATTACAATTGACTACAGCTACCATCATATTCTGCTGCATTAGATCTATACATGCAAAGCTAATTCTGCTGGGTAATTACAATTGACTACAGCTACCATCATATTCTGCTGCATTAGATCTATACATGCAAAGCTAATTCTGCTGGGTAATTACAATTGAGTACAGCTACCATCATATTCTGCTGCATTAGATCTATACATGCAAAGCTAATTCTGCTGGGTAATTACAATTGACTACAGCTACCATCATATTCTGCTGCATTAGATCTATACATGCAAAGCTAATTCTGCTGGGTAATTACAATTGACTACAGCTACCATCATATTCTGCTGCATTAGATCTATACATGCAAAGCTAATTCTGCTGGGTAATTACAATTGACTACAGCTACCATCATATTATGCTGCATTAGATCAATACATGCAAAGCTAATTCTGCTGGGTAATTACAATTGTAAAATTATTGCATAGTATGTGATTTTGAAGTACTTTTTTAAGTTTTGAATGATATAGACCCAGTTTAATCTTTGTGGAATGCCTGGTTGTTGTTTTTAAGGTAATTTATTGCCTTGCATTTGAGGGGGTGGGGTGTGGTTACAGATTTCAATTATTGGTTTCACTTGTAATAGTCTTCTACTTAAGTCCACTGGTGTAGGCTGTGCAAAGCCGTTTGGCTGTGCATTTAGTATCGAAGCGTGCATTTTATCAAAGCGTGATAAAATTGACACATAACAGCAGCGTTCAATCGAAGTGAAAAAGAAGGAACACAGAAGCACAACAATCAAACAAAACCAAAAAAAAAATGAAGAACTAATAACAAATGTGAGTCACTTACTCCTCAGATCTCTTACCTCCTGATTGTTGCATCTGATTAAATAGCACGGAAATACCTTACTTGGACATTTCAAAAACCGTCCATTTCACCTACAAATGCTTGTATCTGCATTGTAATTTTGTTTTTTAAGCACAGCTGCACCAATGCAATTTAACCTGCAAACACTTAAAAAAAACTAACATAATTACCATTGCTTCTTAAACCTCTCACAATCCTTTCATTTCTTACACTCCAAATACATTTCTGCAACCACTTTATCTACGCTTTTGACTCTTTTCATACTAAATCTACACCCCTTGAGCCTACACTGCTTTTCTCACCTGCATTTCAGCAAATCTTCTGCTTGGATTCACTTGCAGTCTCCTCTCCTACTTCCACTTTCCCTCAACCTATTTACCTACTTAACACTATGTCAAGGCTTTCCTATACTCCCCACATCACTCAGTGTCTACCTAATAATGTATCTTTATCCTTCCCCCCTAGTCTCCTACACCTCCTCCTCTCTTCCCTCCTCTGTCTCCCCTCCATCCCTCTGTTTCCTACCCCCACCTTTCCTGTTACCCCACTTTCATTCACCTCTGCCCCATGGTCCTGCTACCCCACAACTCAGCCCTGCTCCCTCTCTCCCTTCCCTGTCACCTGCCCACACCCCCATCCACATCACACTGACCTCCCTCCCTGCCCACCTCCTGCAGTTTCCCCTCCTAGCTCAGGCACCCGTACCATCACTACTCTCTCATCATCCCTGCCCTCAAAGTTAATCCCACCTCATCGCTACAGCAACCCTGAAAATCTCATTCACATCTCTCCCACAAACTCATACCCCCTATCCTGTGCACTCTGGAATGCCAGATCTGTTTGTAACAAACTGGTCCCCACTCATGACCTTTTTATTTCCAACTCCCTACACCTACTAGCCATTACTGAAACTTGGATTACACCCTCTGACACTACTTCTGCTGCTGCTCTCTCTGCTGGGGGCCTCACATTCACACACACACCCCGACCTGGGGGTCGCCATGGGGGTGGTGTTGGGGTCCTTTTACCTTCTAGTTACTCCTACCAACTCATACCACCAGAACCATCCCTTATATTCTCTACATTTGAGGTCCACGCCATACGCCTCTTCCAACCAGTCCATCTTAGAGTAGCTGTCATTTACCGCCCCCCTGGCACTGCTTCCAAATTCATCGACAACTTTGCTTCCTGGCTTCCTCACTTCCTCTCTTCTGACATTCCCACCATTATTCTAGGCGATTTCAACATCCCTATTGACATCCCCACACAATCCCCTGCCTCTAAACTCCTTAACCTCACCTCTTCACTTGGTCTCTCCCAGTGGACCTCCTCACCCTCCCATGTGAATGGGAGCTCACTGGATCTGATCTTCACTCACCGCTGTGATATTTCTGATTTTTCCAACTCCCCATTTCCCCTCTCTGACCACCACCTGCTCTCCTTTAACCTATCTCTCTCGACTTCCCCATCTCTACCTCCTAAGGCTACCATCACTAAGCGTAACATTGAAGCTATTGACACCACATTCCTTTCCTCCCTGTTTGACTCACTTCTCTCTCCTATTCTCTCTCTCTCATGCCCTGAACAAGCCACTTCCACATACAATGCTTCCCTTACTCCTGCTCTTGACTCTGTTGCTCCACCAACCACTATTCACCCTCGCAAATTAACACCTCAACCCTGGCACACCAAATGCACCAGATATCTGCAAAAATGCTCACGTACTGCTGAGCGACACTGGAGGAAATCACGCTCTAAGGCAGACTTCCTCCATTTCAAACTTATGCTTTCATCCTTCAGTGCTGCCCTTTCTCTTGCTAAACAGTCATACTTCAAGAACCTCATCTCCTCCCAGTCTTCCAACCCCCGGCGCCTCTTTGCCACTCTCAACTCACTCCTCTGCCCACCTCCACCTCGTCTCCCTTCCTCACTCTCTGCTCTTGACTTTGCCACTTACTTCACATCCAAAATTGACTCCATACGTCAGGACATCACATCACACCAGACCATCAGTAACCAGCCTTCTCCCATCCCTTACCAACCCTCCCCATCCCTCGCACCAACTCTGTCATCTTTCTCCCATGCATCTGGAGAGGAAGTCATGGCCCTCATTCGTTCCTGTCTCCTCACCACCTCCCCACTTGACCCTATCCCCTCCCGCCTCCTCCGCTACCTCTCTTCTTCTGCTTGTTCCCATCTTTCCCACCTTCTCAATCTCTCCCTATCATCAGGCACTGTCCCCTCTGCCTTCAAGCATGCACTCATCTCTCCTATTCTTAAAAAACCTACCCTTGATCCAAACACTCTCTCCAACTACCGACCCATCTCTCTCCTCCCTTTTGCCTCCAAACTCCTTGAGCGTATTGTCTACAACCGCCTTACTTCCTTTCTTTCCTCACACTCACTGCTTGACCCATTCCAATCTGGCTTCCGTCCTCTCCACTCCACTGAAACTGCCCTTACAAAAGTATGCAATGACCTCCATGCTGCTAAATCTAAGGGACACTACTCTCTACTTATTCTACTTGATCTCTCCGCTGCTTTTGACACTGTGGACCATCCTCTCCTACTGCAAATCCTTCACTCCATTGGTCTGCGTGACACTGCCCTCTCTTGGTTGTCATCCTACCTTTCTAACCGTTCATTCTCTGTCTCCTCTCATGACTCCACCTCCCCCTCACTTCCACTAACTGTAGGGGTACCCCAAGCTTCTGTCCTTGGTCCTCTTCTCTTCTCTCTCTATACGTCCTCACTAGGTAAGCTCATTAGTTCTTTTGGTTTCCAATATCATCTTTATGCTGATGACACTCAAATCTATCTTTCCTCTCCAGACCTCTCCCCTACTCTCCTCACTCGTATCTCCAACTGTCTCTCTGCTATCTCTTCCTGGATGTCCCAGCGCTTTCTTAAACTTAACATGTCTAAGACCGAGCTGATCATCTTCCCTCCCTCCCGCATAACCTCACCTCCTACAATCTCATTATCTATTGATGGCACTACTATCTCCTCTACCCCCCAAGTGCGCTGTCTTGGAGTAATCCTTGACTTCTCCCTCTCCTTCAAACCTCACATTCAGCACCTCTCACAAACCTGCCGTTTTCATCTAAAAAATATTTCCAGGATCAGACCCTTTCTGACCCAGGATGCTACTAAGACTCTTATCCACTCACTGGTCATCTCCAGACTGGACTACTGTAATCTCCTCCTGACTGGCATTCCTGACAAATACCTCTCTCCACTCCAATCTATCCTCAATGCTGCTGCCCGGCTCATTTTCCTCACCAAACGCACTACGTCCACCTCTCCTCTCTTACTAGACCTTCACTGGCTCCCCTTCCCTTTCAGAATCCATTTCAAGTTTCTCACACTTGCTTACAAAGCCCTCACCCACTCGTCTCCCATCTACATCTCTGATCTTATCTCGCTTTACACTCCCACCCGTCCTCTTCGCTCTGCTAATGCTCGCCGACTCTCCTGCCTACGGATTACTTCCTCCCACTCCTACCTCCAAGATTTTTCACGCGCTGCACCACTTCTCTGGAATTCCCTACCTCCCCCCCTCAGACTCTCCACCTCTCTACAAAACTTCAAACGGGCTCTCAAGACCCACTTCTACACCAAACCCAGCCAAATCTCATCCTAAACCTCTGTTCCACGCTCTCTATGTACCCCATCTGTCTCACCCCTGTCTGTCTACCCCTCCCCGTTAGAATGTAAGCTCTCACGAGCAGGGCCCTCTTCCCTCATGTGCTTACCCTTTTCTTACTTTAATAATCTTCAACTGCACCAAATCCAGCAGTCTTCTGCCACCTGATACTTATTCCAGTGTCATCTGCTGATGTAGCTATGTTTATTTACCCTGTACTTGTCCTATATTGTCGTCAACTGTAAGTTGCTGTTTTCTTGTTTGATTATTTGTTTATGTACTCTGTAATTGGGCGCTGCGGAACCCTTGTGGCGCCATATAAATAAAGGATAATAATAATAATAATAATAATAATAATAATAATAATTATACACAAGTGGATGCACTATATTTTTGTTTTTTATAATATGCCTGATGTATAAGGCATACTTATTGGTTCTATGTAACACATTTGGTAATTGACACTTTCCTTTTACATATTGGTTGATTCTCAACCAATGTATGTGCAACACTTTCAGTAAATAATATTATATCACTGAAGATTCTATCACTAGAAAATTGTATATTAATAAAGAAATCAATATCACAATTTATGAGGTGAGTCTAGGAGTTGGGATCCTGCCCAGTAGTGAGTTATTCATACCTTACTTTAGCAACATATGAGATACACTCCAACATGGGAGAATAAATACCAAGCACACAATTACACCTTTATTTTGTACACTGGTTCTTTTTCACTTGCACATATTTCGCTTGCTACTAACGAATGCATAATAAAAGTTATTTTTTAATTAAGTAGCGGTCATCCACCTAATTGGATGATGACTTAAAATAATTTATAAGTATATCAGTCTATGTGTGCCCTCGTTAAGGAATACTTTTTCTCTTGGTCAATACTGTATCCTCCTGAACTTCTCCTGATTCTGCACTGGAATCCTTGTCATAACCCTCTTGTGACAAAAAGTCTGGGGATAACACATCATACTCATAATCCAAGATGGACTGAGATCTAGATCTCTAATCCCTGCATAAATTCTTCCTTGGACACAAAAGACTTCTTCATCCATTCCATAAACTCCACAACATGATCAGATGATTTAACTGGAGGTGTAGTCTCTTTAACGCAATCACTGCACAGGCCGTCATCCTGACTCCCTGTAAATGGCTGATCACATGCAGGACATTTTCTAGATAAATTCTTTTTCTAGCAAATTTTCTTCTTAGAGGAATCAGACACACTGCAACACATTTAAGACCTAATTACTAACCTAACTAAGCTTTATGAAATTTAACATAACCAGCCCTCTATGAGGACTTACCTCGGCTGGACTTTCACAGGTTTCTGGGGAGAATGCTCATCCATGGTGCTTGCCAGACTGCAGAAAAGCCATTACTGAACTGTCCCACTCCAGTGTGCAGTGCCATTTTAAGCCTTTTGACCCTTTAGGCTGGGCACATGCGCAGTAGGACACCACATCGACTTCCAGGAAACAAGCTCCAGATCATGTGATCTTACCTGGAAGTCATGCTGGCGCCGTGAGCTCCCTGCAACCGCCTGCCACTCACCGCTGCTCCCGGCTTCAATGGACGTGGCCACATGGGGGAAGCTATGGCAGTGACCGCCCCTCAACCCCCCCACTGGCCGCACATGTGATTCTCCCTGTTGTGCTGGCGCCTTGAGCTTCCAGCCACTGAAAACCCACTCACCGCCTCTCCTGTCAAAGACACAATCATCAGGAAAAAGAGCTTATGGCAGTGACCACCATTTCATGCCCCATCCAGGGATCATGACCCCAGGAAAAATGCAGCTCCGCCGCAGAGGTAAGCCCTATTTGAAAATAACAAATCCTACCACTGTCTAACCTAGGAGACAGGAAATAAAAGACAGGGAGGAAGAGGAGGGGCGCAGTTATGTATCCAAGATGAGCAGAATCTAGAAGAAGAAAAAAACCTGTCTACATTAACCCATAGTGGGGCTGCAATGAAGTAAGAAAAAGAAATGCTATTTTTTAAACTCCAAAACCATTTGTAATAGGGGGATCAGAACTCAGGTCTAGGTGCAGTGTGAAAGAGCCAAAGTGAAATAACCCAGGCCGAGCAATCCGAGATTAAAGCAGGGTCAAACACGGGTTGATGTGTAGTGTGAAAGGGTCTGACCTGAGTTATTCAACCAGGACTAAAAAAAAAAGGCATTGATTCAATGTTCCTGTGTCATTCTGATGATGGCAACAGCTACAGCCCTGGACACCCAGACATCAAGATAGCAGCATTTTAGAAGTTCAGCAGTGTGAGGATTAATTGCCAAGGGCTGGTGAGGTGAGGGAGCTGTTGAGGATCAGGGAGGAAGCTGAGAAATGCAGGCAATTTACAGGCACTGTCAAAGATGCCATAGTGTACAAAAACATCACCAAGATTCTTGAATCCTGTGGCTTCCACAGGACAGCAGCAGGTCATAAGTAAATGAATGGCCTTAAATGTATTATTTACTAACAATTTCTTATATAGCGCTGCAAACTCCATTGCGCTTTACAACTGGACACATTTAGATGACAAAACTGATTAAAAACAGTCATAGAGCTAGGAGGAACTGCTCGCAAGCTTACAACCTATGGGAAAATAGGCATTGATACACAAGGATAGGTGCTATTTATTGCATAATTGTCCACCAGATTGTAAAGGTTCTTGGTGGGCTGCGTGATATCACATCATAGCAGTGATGAACCAAGGTCAGGAGGGAGGGAGAGTGAAGAAAGAAAATATATGGGGGATGTGTGGACTGTACTGTGGGGATATAATTGGATAGGAAAACTGACAGTAATGTGAGCGGTTCTGGAATTTGATAAGCTTGTCTGAATAGGTGGGTTTTCAGGGAACGCTTGAAGGTTTGAAGACTAGAGGAGAGTCTTATTGTACATGGTAGGGCATTTCACAGAGTGGGTGCAGTCTGAAGAAAGTTCTGTAATTGTGCATGGGAGCAATTAATGAGTGTGGATTAGAGACATAGATCTTGTAAAGAGCAAAGGGGTCGGGTTGGGAGATATCTTGAGATAAGCGAAGAGATATATGTTGGTGTAGTATGGTTAATAGCCTTGTGTGTAAGTAACAGTATTTTATATTGAAAATGGTAGAATACAGGTAGCCAATGGAGGGACTGACATAGTGGGTCTGCAGACGATGAACGTCTAGCATGGAATATTAGCCTTGCAGCTGCATTCAGAATGGATTGTAAAGGTGAGAGTCTCTTCTTAGTAAGACCAAAAAGAAGACTATTACAATAATCAATGCGGGAGATAATGAGAGCATATATTAGGGTTTTAGCAGTGTCTTATGTAAGGTATGATCGTATTTTGGATATGTTTCTTAGATGCATGTAACATGATTTTGAGACAGATTGAATGTGTAGAGCAAAGGACAGTTCTGAGTTAAGTATAACATCTAGGCAGCGAATTTGTGGTGTAGGGTTGATTGTAGAGTTCTCAACAGTGATAGGAATATCAGGTTGGTAACTGCTATTGGCCGGTGGAAATATAATTAACTCTGTTTTGGAAATATTAAGTTTGAGGTGGCGAGATGACATCCAAGATGAAACGGCAGAGAGGCATTCAGCGACCTGGCCCAATACAGATAGAGACAAATCAGGAGAGGATAGGTAGATTTGAGTATCATCTGCATACAGGTGATACTGAAATCCAAAAGAGCTTATTAGTTTCCCAAGAAATGAGGTATAGATTGAAAAAAGCAGAGGACCTAGGACTGAGCCCTGCGGTACTCCAACTGAAAGAGGTAGCAAAGAGGAGGTGGATTCAGAGAAACGGACACTGAAAGAGCGATTAGATAGGTAGGATAGTAACCAAGAGAAGGCTGTGTCCTGAAGACCTAGGGATTGCAGTGTTTGTATGAGAAGAGAGTGGTTAACAGTGTCAAAAGCAGCAGAGAGATCTAGAAGAATAAGTAGTGAGTAATGGCCTTTAGACTTCACAGTGACCAGATCATTCACTACTTTAGTCAGTGCTGTCTCTGTGGAGTGTTGGGAGCGAAAGCCTGATTGATGTGGGTCCAATAAGTTGTGTGAGTTAAGAAAGTGTGTGAGGCGAGTGTAGGCAAGTTTCTCAAGTAGCTTGGAGAGACATGGGAGCTGAGAGATGGGACAGTAGTTTGAGAGAGAGAGTTAGGGTCAGAATTTTGTTTTTTTTTAGAATGGGAGTAATCACTGCATGCTTGAACAGTGAAGGAAAGATACCAGTAGAGAGAGAGATTGCAGATGTTAGTTAAGGTTGGGATGAGCACAGGAGACAGAGTTTTACTTATTTGTGAGGGTATAGGATCAAGAGATGTAGTAGAATAGCAGGATGAGAAGAGTGTTGATACTTCATCTTCATTTGTGGGATCAAATGAAGAGAAAGTGCCAGAGGATTCAGGTAGGGAATTGAGTAGGTCACTGGTTGAGGAAGAGCATACCATTAAAGAAACATTATACCAAGTTCCATCTTTGTGATCCAGAAAAAGTCAGTTTTAAATTACATTCATAGTGTGTACATTGGTGACCCGGGTTTACTGTGAAAGGGGCCAACCCGGGAATAACCTGGGTCGGAAAGTGCAGTGAAATGGTCTGACCTGGGTTCAAAATCCCAGGTTAAACCCAGGTTTGTGATGTGAAAGCGATATGAGCCAGCTAGTCAGCCTGAGACAACGCACATGGAATCATGTCAAAGGCTGAGGGAAGAACCTAGAGGAGGGCAGGGTACTTATAGAATAGA
The DNA here is from genome assembly GCF_028390025.1 of Pseudophryne corroboree. Lineage (NCBI taxonomy): Eukaryota > Metazoa > Chordata > Amphibia > Anura > Myobatrachidae > Pseudophryne > Pseudophryne corroboree. Next base: position 994,832,232 of record NC_086444.1, on the reverse strand, counting down.
CAACTGAGTGGTTCCCACGAGTGGTGTCTCAAGATGACTAGCCAAATTGTTTTAGTTGGATTGGTTGAAATGGCTAAAATATCATTGTTGATACGGTGTGAATGTTGACAATGATATTTTAGTATAACCCTAATTTCATGTATTGAAATTTGCAAGTTCTTGACTTTATGCTATCGACAGTTTGAATGTTAACATTCTAATTGCATCTACTGACCTGACCACATGCTTGCCCAATCACAGTGCGTGGACAATATTCTGCACCATTTACTGCTTTAATGTTTTCGCTGAGCCTTTTTACTAACTGGTTTTGTGTGTGCCCCACATGCTAATTTACTTAGGTCTTTAAGGTTAACATGAGAGTATTATATTACTAGTATTTTTGAGCAGTCATTAGCCAGGTTGCTAGTGTGGTTGCCTTTATAAGCGCATCCCTCAATGTTCTCTGTAGCATCATGCCCCACCACATTAAATTTCTTTCAAACACTCTGCTAAACTGGTGCAGGAATCCTTTGTGGCTCTTGGCTAAGTGAATCAGCAGATTGAAGTGCATCTGTAGTGGTACTTTCTATTATCAAACTAGAGCTCCTCCTGGAGATTTTGTAAAAGTGTCTGGACTACACTGCATGGTTCTTTAAAAAAAAGTAGTCGGAACTAAAATTATCTTTCTTGAAAGCCAGCCAAAACATAATATTAGTTTTTTTTGGTTTCCAAGCCAAGAATGAGGAGGAACATATTTGGCCCAATATTGAGATCAATTATAGAATAGTATTATCTGGCTACTGCTCCATAGAGAAGGCAAAACATTGGCTTGCACATCATAAAACTAATCTCTGGGATCATCATTTAATGCTTTATGTCGTTATTGGACACAAAAGTCTCATGCAGTCAGAAGGTTATTCCTGGGCCCATAAAGTTCCAGCCACTCCAGAAGTGTTTTGAGGACCAGTAATTTCATCAACATTTAACAACTTCTGTATTTCTGATGCTTCTATGGGATTATTATTTATTATTGTTCTAGGATGTGCAGAATTGTATCGCCAAAACTATTTTGGCTATACAATTCTGCACATCCTAGAACAATAATAAATAATAATCCCGTCCCATTTCTCTCTGTGACCTGCCTGGTCAAATCTCAATGATCCCTACCTCCATGTATTGAAACTGTAATATTTTTTATTTCTTCTTCAGGGTCCATGGTTTTCACAGGGTTAAACTTGGGGCATGCTTGGTGGAGACCAATCTTCATGCGATGAACAACAAAACTTTTGAGCCTCCCAGGATGCAATGGGCCACTCTTCACTTATACCCCGCCCACAGCTCAGGCTCTTCAGTTTTGTATTGGTGCCAGCAAAAGCTGTTCACCGATTAACAGTGCATGCTGCAGGCCAAGCTTTTAAATTTTTTACTTTTTCAACTGATTAAGCAGTGCTAGGCAGTCCCTTGGAGGCCAGCACTGCTGCCCCATCACCCCTACCGGTGCTGCAATGCCAGCTTCAGCTAGATTTCGGTGAGACTGCACCCTTTCACTAGCAGAGGCGACATGAGACACCCCGGACTGCAATCCGGGCACATGGGGGACAGGTAAGGCAGTCCTATACTGCCGGTCCAAGGAGATGGACCAGCGGTGCTGACGTGGATCCAGACCATTGTGTGACCTTGGGCTTCACTAGACCACCAGGGCATACTGTACTGGCTCTGAGAGACGTTTTCCTAAAGCCAAGGAACCGGTGGTGGATGTCAGCAAGGGGAGGCAGCACTTCCTCAGCTGCCCCTCCCCAAGCCCAGGATGCCATTCTGCTGAGGTCTTCCCTCCCTGGATTGCTCCTCCACCCTCCCTTCTACACTGAAATGCTGGGCAGCCATTTCAGAAGCTCTGTGGGTCTCTGGGAATGCTGGGTTTGGTCTCCCTGTATACCTCTCCTTGGAGATAGGTTTTACACAGTGCTGCATCCTACCAGCTCTAATAGCTGGATAGTTAATATCAGTACCCACTGCAGTTAAATTGTATTTTCTGCATTGTATGTGACTTATGCTAGTTCTGCTGTCTGTACTTACCTATGTAAAACAGTATATTGCTTACCCTGTTTCTTTCTTTCCACAACCGTAACCCTTACAGGGTTTACTTTGCCACACAATGCAAATTATTGCATTTGTGCAGGCTCATTGTCACATACTGTCATCAGTTACACACTGCACAGTACCAAATTGTGAGTGTACTCCCTGCACTTATGTCTAACAAAGGCAGGGCAGCAAAACAGTCTAGGGCTCCTACTCTAGTGTCATGTACAGTAGGACCTGTGCAGCTGAGGTTTTACCTTAGGAATTATTACAAGATGGTCAGTGTACCTCTTGTTCTGTACATCTGGGCCCATCAGCTCCCCCAGTGACAGCACAGGAGCCTCCATGGGCCTCTTTTTCTAACATGCTGGCTAAAAATGCTGACCATATTGCAGCTCCATCTGTGACTCCCCCTGTGGGTCTTCCACAGCAATTACAGCCTGTTTATCAGCCCATTTCGGCCCCACCCGTCCAACCTCCCTGGTTGAACTTGTTCTCTAACTCTATACAGCTTCATCGGCTGCATTCCAAAATATATTGCAGGGCCTACTGCCGCTAAGCGTGCTGTGCCATCTTCACAGTCCATGCCACTCTCAGATTCTGAGGAATCATCTGATGCAGCAGATCAAGCTGAATTCTCAGATTCAGACCTCCCTCTGGGGAGGAGAAGGTGCACTCCAAATTTAATGTAGCTGCTTTAGTTAGGGTGGTAAAATTCTCACTCCAGTTAGAGGATACTGAACTGAAACCTAAATCTAAAGACACTCTATGTAAATACCAAAAAGTAGTAGTGGCTAAGGTCCTGCACTCTGATCTTTTCTCTAATGCTATGAGTGAAGCATGGAAAACTCCTAGCAAGAAATTTAGGACCGGAAAACTAGCAATAAATTTACTGTACCCAAACGACTAAACTTCTTTTATCCATTACCTACGGCTGATTGTACAAAATGGGAAACTCCACCTACTGTGGATGCTCATGTGACACTTTTAATTAAAAGTTCCATTCTGCCTATTCTGGCAGCGCCCTGCCTTAACCACTTGACCGGCTATTTTTTTCTAAAAAAAAAACGCTCCAAAAAGCTCGTTTTTTTAAAATGAGTGAAATAGGTGAAGAATAATGCATTTAAACTCCACAAAGATTTAATGAAAAAAATAAAAACAAAATAACAATAAATAATTGTTCAAACATCGATCAACATTGGAACATCAATCAACATCGCAACTGCTGCTGGTAAGGGGAGGGGTGACACTAGGCTGCCTGATGATTGCTGACCACAGTGATCAGGACAAAGGGGTGCACAGACACAGGAGTGTTTTTTTTTTTTTCTGATACTGGCAGGAGGCATGATGCTGGGCTGCCTGCCTGATCTCTGCAGGCTGCAGTTTGGGACAGAGGGAGGAGGCGGGAGGGAAAGCTCAGCTGGTTAGCTCCATTCATACCCGATCAATGCACACAGTGATTAGGACAGAAGGGAGGGCGGTTTTCTGCCAAGTGGGGGGATGCCACAGATCTTCCCGATCACTGCACTAAGCAATGTTCGGGATATACTGGGGGCGTTGATGCATTGAGGGCTGGCAGGTCCCTCTGAGTGGGCGTTTCTGACAGGTCGCATCAGATGCGACCATGTCAGGGAAAGCCCAGCCTGGTGTGGTCGCATCTCATGTGACCATGCAAGGCAAGTGGTTAAGGACATACCGGATAGGAAATTGGACATGTGTCTTAAATCTTTAAATTCACTTACAGGCACAACGGACAGACCTGCTACACCATGGGTAGCTAGTGCCTTTGAAAACTGGGCTGACGCCCTTCAAAACAGTTTTACGGCTGAGCCTCCCAAAGCACAAGTATCACTGATTGCCAATATCAGAGATGCTGCCTATTACTTTTGAGAGGCTGCTGTGGATACAGCTCTACTGTCCTCTAAAGCTTCGGCTGTTTCTGTAGTAGCACGCTACATTGTTTGGCTTCGTTCCTGGAAGGCAGACTTTGACGCTAAGAAAGTCCTGGAAACACTTCCATACACAGGCAAATTTCTTTTTGTACCAGAATTGGACAAAATTGTTAACCTGGTAACTTCTAAAAGAGCTTGCTTACCCACTGCTTCCTCTACGTGGCCTAGGACTTTGTCCTTTCGCCCTCAGAGCAAGGCCAGAGGTCAGACCTTCCCTTGACTGTCTCACTCCACTAAGGCCTCTAAGCCTAAACCCAAACAGGCCTAGGTGGCTAGACACCCAAATACCAAACCAGAGGATATATCCTCTGCCTGAGGGGGCAGTCCTCCCCATGGGAGACCCCAGGGTGGAAGGCAGACTTCTTCAGTTTGCCCATGCTTAGCATCAGATTACAATAGGCGTCTGGGTTTAAGAAGTGATCTTTCATGAGTATGTTCTCTCCTTCAGGACACCAATAGACCTCAGCAAGATCAAGGCACTGAAGACAGTCATTCACTCCTTACTACAATCAGGCGTGATTATTCCTGTCACCATATGTCAACAGGATGTTCACCAAACTCATGGAGGTGATGGCTGCTCACCTTCGATGGCAGGGAATACTCCCTTACCTGGACGACCTTCTTCTTGTGTATTCTCCGGAAGTCTTAGTCCATCTTCTTCAAGTGACACTATCATTTCTTCAGAGTCATGGCTGTCTGATCACCTGGGCCAAGTCCTCGCTCACCCCATCTCAGAAGATGCTCCATCTTGGAGCTCTGCTGAATGCTCATGTGCAATGCATCTTCCTTACTCTGGACAAGATTGCAGCACTACAATTGTGTATTTGCAACCTACTTCACAGTCGCAGGGTTCACTCAACAATGCAAACCCTGGGCTCCATGGTATCCACCTTCAACATGGTGGAATACGCCCAATTCCACTCCAGGTCTCTCCAACGCCTAAATACTTACCAGGTGGAAAGGCTAACACCAGCAGATCAAATCTCAGACAATGGTGCTGCATCAGGATGTCCAGACGTCCGTCTCCTGGTTGCTATAAACTCCCAACCTGGACAAGGGTCGCCCTTTCTGGATTCCACACTGGGTTCTTCTACCATGGATGTCCGTCTCCGTGGGTAGGTAGCTATCACAGGCAGTCACTCCTTTCAGGGTTGCTTGTCCCCAACGGAGAGATATCTTCCTATCAATGTCCTGGAACTTCGGGCAGTTTACAGGGCCCTTTGGATGGCTCAGGACCTTCTTCACGGCAGTGGCTTATATCAATTGTCAGGGAGGCACTTGAAGTGCACAAGCAATGCAGGAAGTAGCTCGAATTCTTGCCTGGGCAGAGCTCCATCTTCTGACCACCTCTGCAATCTTCATCCCGGAGGTCCTCAATTTGGAAGCAGACTATCTCAGTCGACAGGATGTGCATGCCGGGGAGTGGTCTCTACACCTAGACGTCTTTTGGCTTATGGTGAACACATGGGGTCCTTCTGACGTGGACCCCTTGGCCTCCAGACACAACCACAAGGTACTTGTGTACAGGGCCAGGACACAAGATCCTGACACAAGCTTTGTGGATGCACTAACGGTCCCATGGACCTTTCATCTGGCTTATCTCTTTCCTCCAGTATCTCTCCTTCCCAGAGTACTATGCAAAATCAAAGGGGAAGGCGGCACGAGCATCCTAGTTTCACAGATTTTCAGTGTCTCTCCATAAATGAGCCCTTTCCTCCTCCTCTTTGGCTAGATCTTTTATCACAAGGTCCCTTCCTACACCTGGGCCTACCTCGCTTGTCTTTGCGTGGCTCTTGAGTCATCCATCCTAAGGGATAAAGGGGGTTTCAGTGTGGTTATTCACACCATGCTTCATGCTCAGAAACTGGCATCAGATCGCATTTATTACCATGTCTGGCACTCTTATTTTCAGTGGTGTGCTTTTCGCCACTGTGAGCCTCTGCTATTTTGGATTCCTAGACTTCTGGCATTTCTACAGGCAGGCCTTACCATGGGTCTCCGTCTTGCATCTCTCAAAATTCAGGTTTCTGCTCTGTCCGTCTGATTCCAGAGGAGACTTGCTACCTTACCAGATGTACGCACCTTCCTGCAGGGGGTACTCTGGATATAACCTCTCTTTGTTTCTGCAGTGGCTCCTTGGGATTTGTCCTTGGTTCTGCAGGCATTGCAACGGCCTCCCTTTGAAACATTGGATACTGTTGACCTCAAATGGTTGATATGAAGACTCTTTCTCAAGGCCATCACCTCAGCCTGCAGAGTATCTGACTTGGGGGCACTATCTTGCAGTCCCCTCTTTTTGATTTTTCATGACACCAGGGTTGTCCTTAGGTCTAAACAGGGATACCTACCTAAGGTAGTATCTGAGCTCCATATCAACTAGCCAATTGTGGTATTTGGCCTTCCATGAACCTGCCCTTTCACAAAAGGAAGCTTTGTTGGATGTGGTCTGTGCTCTGAAGATCTACGTGGACTGTACCAGTTCCATTCAGAAAATGTATTCCTTATTCATTCTCTATGGATTCCACAAGCAGGGCTGGCTAGCTAATAAACAAATGTTGGCTCCACATGACCATTTTACAGGCTTACACGCAAGCTGATCTTCCAGTACCCTTGTTTACTTTTTCTTCGAGGTCCATGGAATCCATAGGGCGCCCACCCTGATGCACCTAGCTTCAATGGGTTACTCTTCTCAGTCATCAGTTCCCCTCTCCTACATGCGAGCGTGTGTTTCCTCTGTGTACCATTCATCGCCTCATACCCTAAGCATAGGTGCAAGGTATGAAGCGAGAGGGACCCAGTGCATCCTGGAAGGTTCAAAAGCTTTGCTGTTCGGTGCCAATCTCTGTCTCCACCACACATACCCTGAGGTTAACCCTGTGGATCCCATGGACCTTGAAGTAAAAGTTAACAAGGATAAGTTTTACCATAACTCTTATTTTTATATTCAACACCTGTAATATTCCTTTCCTTGAGCATGGTGGCAGGCATAAAGTTCCCTTTCCATTTACCTATTAGCTTAGGTATTTTAGAGACTGGAGGGATTTATTTTAAGACCTGTCCAATAACTTTCAATGGGGAATTTACTCATTATTGCAGCCTAAGAAAAATAAATAATTTTGTAGCATTGCAGGCTGCTATAATAATACTGAAAGTCCCCAGTTTAGTTGGCTGGAAATCTTACAAGTTAATTGTATCACCTTTTAATTTATTTTTGATATGGCATCACATAGTTATGTAAAACATTTAGTTGACAAAGGATGATGTCATGTTACACAATTTTGATTGTTTGAATTACACTTTATTAGGACACGCTTTTATGTCCCATTTAATTCCTCTTAACTAGTCAATAGTACTTTTTTTTTGCCATATCCATGGATTACTAATAAAATGAGGTGAGAACATTGTCTCAGGTGGCAGGATTCTACTGTTGGGTAAATTAGAGAGTACCATATTGTATCTAAGGCTCATGGTTACTAATTTTAGATGCAACATTAAGGGATTTTTGTCCTTACCTGTTAAATCCTTTTCTTGAAGCCATCGGGGACAGTGGGATGACTGTGGAGTATAGAGTGGAGCAGCAGAGCCTGGGCACCAAAATGTTAACCTTTCTTTTCCAGCAGCACAGGCTCGCTCACTCTCTCCTACACCCCACTACATGAGCATATATATGCCAGTTTTGTTAATAAGGACAGGGAGACAAAGGAGTAGAGAGGGAATTCGGCACACATACTACATGCATATAAGAGACAGCCGAGAAAGTAGCTAGAAGCAGACACGTTCTGCAAGTTAGGGTGGTTGCCTAGTGTCCCTCATGGCTTCAAAGCGAAATAATTAACAGGTATGGACAAAAATCCTCTTTTCTGCTTTCAGTCATGGGGGGGGGGGGGGGGGGGGGCACTGGGATGACTTTGGGATGTCAATAAAGCTGTCCCCTCAAGGAAGAAAATGCTCCTGTACTGCACCTAATACTCTATGACCAAAATCAACATCAGGCAAGATGAAGGTGTCAAACTGGTAGGGCCTTAGGAAAGTATAGGGAGAAAACCATGTGGTATCTTTTGCAGATCTGTTCTGAAGTAGTAACAAGTTAGGCTGCCCGGAATTACCTAGCTGCCCCGGGAGAATGAGCACTCACTGAGGTAGGGAATGGGCAGGTCATGACAGAATAAGCATGTCTGATGAGAAAAGTGAAGCCAGTGGGTCAAGGTCTGTTTGGTAGCCGACCAATTCTGCTTGTTGAAATCGTAAAGGACAAAAAAGTCAGACTTCTTATTGTCCTGTGTTCATTTCACGTAAAACCTAAGTGCCTGGACCATGTCCAAAGCAGTATTTTCTGGAGAAGAGTCGGACCAGAGAAGGAAAGAGCAATTATCTTCTGATTTCTATTACTGTGCAAAAGTTTTAGGCAGGTATGGAAAAAAATGCTACAAAGTACAACTGCTTTCAAAAATAGAAGTGTTAATAGTTTATTTTTATCTAACACAAAGCAAAGTGAATAAACAGAAGAGAAATCTATATTAAATCAATATGTGGTGTTACTACCCTTTGCCTTCAAAACAACATCAATTCTTCTAGGTACACTTGCACAGTGTTCAAAGGAACTCGGCAGGGAGATTGTTCCAAACATCTTGGAGAACTAATCACAGATCTTCTGTGATTGTAGGCTTGCTCAAATCCTCTCTCTTCATGTAATGCCAGACAGAGTCGATGACGTTGAGATCAGGGCTCTGTGGGGACCAGATCATCGCTTCCAGGATATCTCGTTCTTTACGCTGAATGACATTGGTTGTATGTTTGGGGTTATTGTCCTGCTGCATAATAAATTTGGAGCCAAGCAGGCACCTCCCAGATGGTACTGGATGATGGGTAAGTACATGCTTGTACTACTCAGCATTGAAGCACAAAGAAACGGGCAACGTTGAGGACCATAGACGTGGTAGTCTGCCAAGGAAACTTGGTCTATCAGAAAAGAAAAACTGTCCAGCAGTGCCATCAGCTCAGAAATGGCAAAAAGCAGTGAGACCCAGGTACACCCATCTACTGTTGGAGAAGTCTGGCCAGAAGTGATCTTCAAAGAAGAATTGCGGCCAAGAAGCCATACCTTCAACATGGAGATATGGCCAAGTGATTCAATTGCATGAAAACTGGGGTTCAGAAAAATGGCAGCAGGTGCAATGGACTGATGATTCAAAATTTTAAATAAATATTTGGCTGTAACAAAAGGTAGGTTGTTCACTGAAGGGCTGGAGAGTGGTACAATAATGAATGTCTGCAGGCAACAGTGATGCATGGTGGAGGTTACTTGCAAGTTTGGTGCTGCATTTCAGCAAGTGGAGTTGGGGATTTGGTCAAGATTAATGGTGTCCTCAATACTGAGAAATACAGACAGGCACTTATCTATTATGCAGAGCCAGCAGTGAGGCATCTGATTGGCTGTATTATGCAGCAGGACAACGACCCCAAACTTACAGCCGATGCCATTAAGAACTATCTTCAGCATAAAGAACAAGGTTGCTGTCTAGACTTAAGTAAGGCTTTTGACACTGTCCCACATCGCAGACTGCTAAATAAATTTGAAAGCATGGGATTGAATACTAACATGGTTGAATGGATAAGGTCTTGGTTGCAGGATAGAAAACAAAGAGTTGTAGTAAATGGAGTGCATTCACAGGAGTGGAGTATACCAGGGATCTGTACTTGGACAGTGCTTTTTAATATTTTTATTGGTAACACTAAAAGGGAAAATACGCCTTTTTGCAGATGGCTCAAATGTAAGGGTAGACACCAGGATGGACAAAACAAATGATTGATTATCTAGGAAGACTAGAGGAATGGTCAAGAGCATTGCAAGTACAGTTTAATACCAAAAAATGCAAAATCAGGCACTAGGGTCTCAAAAAGCTAAAGGCTAACTATAGTATTAATGGCACTATACTGGAAACTACTGAGGAGAGGGATCTAGGAGTCACTATTTCAGGTGACTTGAAGGCACGTAAGAATGTAACAAAGTAATGAGGAAGGCTAGTTAGATGCTTGCTTGCATAGGGAGAGGAATCAGTAGCAGAAAGAAAGAAGTAATAATGCCACTGTATAGGTCATTGGTACGGCCTAATCAAGAATACTATGTTCTGTTCTGGAGGCCACATACAGAAGGATATAAAAGCATGAGAGTGTACAAAGAAGGGCAACTAAAATGGTGCATGGCCTACAGCACTAAACTTACCCACAAAGACTAAAAAAAAATCTCAATATGTATAGTTTGGAGCAGAGAAGGGAAAGGAGGGACATGATAGAAATTTTTCAAATATATCAAGAGATATAACAAGGTCCAGGAGAGAAACATTTTTTATATGAAGAAAAGTATTAGAACACAAGGACATGCACTGAAACTGGAGGGAGACAGGTTCAGGGAAAAAATTACTTCATAGAAAGGGTAATGGAACAGCCTTTCATCAAAGGTGGTAGAAGCAAAGACATGAGCAATTTAAATATGCATGGGATAGACATAAGGATATCCTTACAAAGAAAAAAGGATCAAATAAGGTTTGAGGTAAAAATTTGGTAAAATAAATAAATAAATATGGGCAGACTAGATGGGCCAAGTGGTTCTTATATGATGTCAAATTCAATGTCTCTGTGATCCTGGAAGTGATGATATGGCCCCCCACAGAGCCCTGATCTCCACATCATTGAGTCTGTCTGGGATTACAAGAAGAGAAATGGATTTGAGCAAGCCTACATCCACAGAAGATCTGTGGTTAGTTCTCCAGGATGTTTGGAGCAACCTCCCTGCCGAGTTCGTTCAGACACTGTCTGCAAGTGTACCTAGAATGAATTTATGCTGTTTTGAAGGCAAAGAGTGGTCACACCAAATATTGATTTGATTCAGTTTTCTTCTGTTCATTCACTTTGAATTTTGTTAATTGATCAAAAATAAACACTTTATTTTTGAGAGCATTCTTACTTTACGGCATTTTTTCTACACCTGCCTAACACTTTTATAGAGTAATGTTTATAAATAATCTAGTGTGTATTACAGTAACCCTGAACCCTACTTAAGCTATAAATTATTAACATGGGAGGTTACAGTGGATAGTAAATACAAACAATGAGATATAGCAGGAGCAAATATAGTCTGGGCAGTAAAGAGTTAAGAAAAAATTCTAGCACAAGATCCTCCCCTCTGTCTCCCAACAGGTAGTTCACACCAACAAAGCCGAATCATATGGAGTAGAAAGGAGAGGAGGCAGACATAGGCACCCACTCACCTAAACAAATGGTGACAGGAAACCAACAGGCACCCAAGACCAGCTGGGAGGAAGCTGGGCTTCCAATGTTCTCCATGGACTCGGAATCGGATTTAACAGGTACTGTAAGTATAAAAATCCTATTTTCTCTATCAGCCAGTGGAAAACACTGGAGCATCAAGGGGAACATCCCAAAGCTGTCCCTATGGGAGGGAACGCTCCTGTGCGGAAGATAACACTCTGTGATCAAAACTGGCATCATGTGAAGCAAAGTGTCAAATCGGTAGAACGTAATAAAAGTGTGGGTGCAATACAAAGCTGCGCCAAGACGAGACGCCCAAGATGCTCCCACCGACCTGGTGGAGTGGGCCCTAACAAAGTCCGGACCAGGTAACAAGCATGGTTGATAGCAGTAATCTTAGTAGTCTAATAAGGTGATAGATTGTTTCAACACTAGCTAGCCATGCTGGTGAGCATCAAATAGTACACAGCTTCCACAAGACACAAGTCTTTAGTCCTGGAGACGTAGATTCAGAGAGCATAAACTATATCTACAGATGTAGCCATGCTCATCTTTTCTGCGATGCTGCATGCCATGCCAGGATGCGACTATTCGCAGCCGGCGATTGCTCCATTAATTCCTAATGGAATTAATGGAGCCATTGCCAGCTGTGAGTAGTCACAGCCCGGCACAGCATTCCGCACTGCAGCAAGATGAGCACGGGTAGATTTGTAAAGTACGTAAGAATGAAACCAAAGTGCCGGGTTCCCCCTCTAGGAGGGCTGCCACCACAATTTCCTGACTAATGTGGTAACTAGAGACCACCTTAGGAAAAAACTCCAAATTGGTTTGAAGGAACACCTGGTACTGGTGAAAAAACAGAAAAGGCAATCTACTTGAAAGTCAATAATTAAAAAATTTCCAGGCCGAAGAATAGCCAATAAAACAGTTTCTCACATCAAGAAGCACAAGTTCACTGAGTGAAGCGGTTCAAAGGGAAGATTCTGAAGCGCTATCAAAACCAAGACTAAGTCCCACCGCATTACCGGGGGCACAAAAGAGGGCTGAATATGTAACACCCCTTCCAGGAAAGTCTGCATATCTGGAAGGATGGACAGTTTCTTCTGAAAAAAACCCAAAAGGGCCAAAACATGATCCTTCAGACCAAAGTCCAAACTCTCTGAAGAAAAGACCGCAGTCTGAAGATCCAGAACACTACCGGTGAAAATGCATGTTGTTCGCACCAAGTGAAATATGATCATCATACCCTGAAAATCCACGCCAGCAGCATAGTCTTGGCCACAGCATCAGAACCCCTCGCCTTTAGGATGACTGAACAGCCACCCCATAAAAGCCAGGATTGGTAAATTGTAGTAATGAATGTCCTTGACTGAAAAGGTCTGGGTGATGAGGTAGACGCCAAGGGGGGAACGGACATTTGGAGAAGATCCATGTACCTCAACTGACGAGACCAAGGCGCAACCAGAATTGTCAGAACCTGCTCTTCCCTAAGCTTGCGAAGAACTCATTGAATGAGAACAGTGGTAGGAAGAAAGTGTCAACCAGGTAAGCGCCTAGATCCCTGGTACTCCACCTTGTAATTCTGCCTGGAAGCCATCAGGTTGATGTCTGGATGGCCAAATCACTCCACCAGAAGCTGAAAGACTTTGGGATAAAGGAACCACTCCCCCAAAAGGATATCCTGGCGGTTGATATAATGTGTCACCCAATTGTCCAACCCGGGGATATACACTGCCGAAATGAGCAAACTATGTTTATCGGCCCAGGACATTATGTACACTTATGGCCTAAGCAAGGGTGCCATGAAGTTACTGGAATCCAGAGACTGAACAATCGACCTGGGGGATTCCATTTTGGATCTGGGAACCCAAAGATGGAAGTTAAGGGGCTTGAGAATCAAAATGGGACATAAAGACCCATCTGGTTTCAGAATGAGGAAGAAGTTAGAGTTTAAGAGGAGGTACAGGAACAATGACTTCTGATGCCAACGGACACCTACAGAGCTGGCTGCTTTTGCATAATCCAAGGGAAGGCTGGTTACAAAAAAACTAAGTGAGCGGCCCTGGAGATCAATGTTGTAACCCCTGGACACAATGTTTTGGACCTACCTTTCCGAAGCCAAAAGAAGCCACTGATAGCTGAACCAGAGCCCCACCGCTGAATGCTCTTGAGGGAGTGGATGGAGATTGGAGGGAAAGTCATGCAGCGGGTGTCTCAGCTGGCTTGGGAGCTGGATGATGTCCTGCTGCGGGTAGATGACCTTTTGGCCTTGATCCTTGGGAGAAACCTGTGTGGAAAGAAACAGCATGTCCCTTAGAAGGGGGAACAAACCACAGACTACCTTGCATATGAAAGGACCTAAAAGGAAGGCCTTGATTTTGGCACAGAGGAGGAGCGGAAAGCAGTATTAGAAGCTGCTGCTATAATCTTCTTAAGCTCAGTGCTGAACAATACTTCTCCTAAAACAGAAAAGAGCTCCAAAGCTTTTTTAGATTTCGCATGTCTAACACCTGCGTATGCCAAGGCCCTAGGGAACCCGAATCAATTGCAGCCACTCCCAAGTACCTGGTTGCCAATCTGAGATTCTCCACCAAAAGGTAAAAGCTCCACGCACATGAGGTACCAGTGCAAAATCCCTCATCCGGGGTACACACCCAGTGTTCCACCTCTTTGCTGACCCAAGCTGCAGCAAGAGCTGGGCAAAGCGAGAAACCTATTGTGGTAAAAATAGAGTTTTGAAACCCATCCAGTTTCCTATCCATTACATCTTTCAATGAAGCAGCAGTGGGAGTGTCCACAGGCAGTGAAGTTTCCCATCATGCCTGCTCAGATAGTTGAAGAGGATAAAAGGAGTGGATACACCTGGCAGTTAGAAATTTGCTTTCAGGCTCATTCCAAGCCTCAGACAATATATCTTCCATCTGAACATAATACGGAAACATTAACAATTCCTTCTTGCATTTAAAAAGGGAGGACCCCTGTCCAGTGACATCCTCAGCATCCTTAATCTAAAGGATGGACTTCATTGCTCCAATTAAAGCCTTTACATTAATAGGGCTGTCCGAGTCCTCTACCACTGAGGAATCCTCAAAATGTAATACCTGCGGAGAGGCGATCTCTGCTAAAAAGATGCGAGATTCAGAATGATAATTAGACGCATCTGGGGCAGATAACTGACACTTCTGAGCACAGGCTACTGCCAGATCGAAATCCACTGTTGGGAGGAAGAATCCTGAACTAAACCCTGCACAGACGGAGATTAACTAGAAACCCAAGCTTGCACCACAGTGGGTGGCTAGGTACTGTACTAGTACTAGATGCTGCCAGAGCTTGTCTAGACAGGGATAACTGCTGGAACAGTTTGCGCACAGCATTTGAGAGGGTATTAGCCCAAGCAGTTTCAGATGGTTATGAACCTGGAGGCATGATACCCGTGAAGATATGAAAATCAGCTTCGCAGAGTCCTCCACAGTCTGGAGCCCCACTCTGAAGCAGATTCTGGCAATGCTTACAAGTAGAAGTTCTATGGCCAGAAGCTTTGTCAGCAACCGGTTTGATAAGTTTCCTTTAGAGGACATGGTCAATAGATAATGGTCACCAAAATAGTGAAGGCAACTCACACAAAGGTTCCACAATAACAGTAATGTCCCAAAAAGTAACAATAGTAAAAGGAGACAAATGCATTGTAACTTACACAGGCAGAAACTTCCAGAGAAAGGAGAAAAAAAAACAGTTAACTATAACTGCACAGGCGGAGGCTGAGTTATAGGACAATTTGCCCTGCCCCCGAAGCCACTTATCTGCAGGATATTGGTTGCCTATGGAGAAGATGGCTGCTCAGCGGGAGGAGAGGACTCTGTGGCAGGCAGACCAGCAGTGAAAGCTTGCCAAGAGATGAGGGAGAAAGAACAGGAGAGCTTCCTCTCACACCTCCCAGGTGCCTAGCCGCTTGATAGCGGCTTCCCACATAGGTAATAGGTGCCACAGCCTCTATCCCTGGTGGTTTAGTGAGGGCACAATAAACCATGCTTACTGGCCCCATTTGCACCCCAACCCCCAACAGCTTCCACTGACCTGGGGGAGGATAGATGGCATCCTGCTGTGCAGTGGGACCTCTCTTACTTGAAGCCACACCCCGCTGGCTGATGTCTGCTGGTCAGGGGTGTTTGCAATTGCTGCATGCTGCTGTTCTCACCACAGAAGCCCACCCTGGTCCTGGAAACTGTCTCTGGCGATAGTGCTGGGGCCCAAGCAGCTGTACAGAGAGCTGGAAACAGGGTACAGCCCAGCACCACTAATGGGAGGGGGGGAGGGGAGGGGGAGTAAATTACTGTAAATACACTTAAGCTGCAGCTGATAAAATGGTGCCCAAACTCTAGAGGCACTAAACTAAAACTGGCTGTCGAGAGGCAGGGTGTGGAGTATAGAGGGGGAGAAGCTTGTGCTAGATGTTTTCTTAATTATTGCCCAGACTCTCTCCACACCAGCTATTTCCCTTTTTCAGAAAACAGGTTAACAAACCCACACTATCCTGCAATAAGGTCAAACGGAATGGAGGGTTATGTAAAATAAATTGTTTAACAAGTGATCATTATAGAAATGGGCAGTTTTGGGGGGTCATTCTGCTACTGAGGAACATTTAATTTCTGAAGAAACTGCTGCATGCAGAGAATTGCATTGAGAAATGCACTTCTCACTCTGTGATGTGCTGTAATACTGAACTGATACCAGTATTTGGACATGTCCTTCATACTGATGGAACACAAGCTGCATACACACAACCAGCCAAGGAGACCACAGCATCACTCACATGTGTGGTCTTCTGAGACAGACTGCAGATGGATATGTTCCTAATCACACAGGGAACCGTACTCTTGAGGTGAGGGCCACACATGCGGCTTATAGACATTCATCCCCCAGCTGCTTACTAATGTTACCATCCTCCTTCATGGGTCAGTTCTTATAAGCACTACTTAGGACTGTGGTCATATATTCTTCCCTACTGCCATTACAGCGAGAGAGCACAGTATTTGCTCCCTGCTTTATCAATTCTTATAACAGATAAACATCTACTTGGAGCACTCTCCTTATTTAAGAAGTATTTTACAATTATCAGGTTATCTACTTACAAGTCTTATTTCTGAACCTGTAACCATTTCTACATTTAAGAGTAGATGGAGATTATAAGATACAAATAGCAGTGTACATCTCATGGATACAGCCAGTGGGGTGAGAACTCCATGAGTGTTTATTAATATCAAATAGTTTGGAACACTGGCCGGACTTCTCAGTCAGGCGCCATCTTTTTTGTCGTGATGGATTGCACCTGAATGAGGAGGGGGCAGCGGTGCTGGGGGGTAGGATGGTTAGAAGGTTGGAGGAGATTTTAAACTAGGAGCCTGGGGGAGGGATTAGCTAGAAACTACAGGTCGTGCAGTGAGAATAGTGGGGATGGTGGTAGTAAACGAAATGGGGGTGAAATTGGGGGGAGGGTAAGAGCAGCCGGTAAGGGTATTAACAGGGGTACTAAAAGAGGTTTTAGCAAAGCACTATCTAATAACTAATACGAGTCATCGTTGCAACATAAGGTGAATGATGTCCCTAACGCAAGGGGAAATACTTCTCTTAGTTGTATGTATGTGAACGCTAGAAGCCTAACTGGTAAAAAGGCGGAACTAGAAATACTTGCAGCAAGCAAACAGTATGATATTATAGGCATTACTGAAACTTGGGACGAATCTCATGATTGGACAGTCAATCTAGAGGGCTATACGTTGTTTAGGAGACACAGACTAAATAAAAGGGGTGTGTCTTTATGTAAAACCATTTTTAAAACCTGATATGCGGGAAGATATTCAGGAGGGGACTGTAGACACTGTTGAGACGTTATGGGTAGAAATGGCATGCAGGGAAAAAGGAATAAGAAAGTTAGTATTGGGTGTATGCTATAGACCGCCTGGTATTAATGTATCTGATGAGGAATTGTTACTGAAGCAAATTGAAAGAGCCGCAGGAGTAGGTGACATAGTAGTGATGGGAGATTTTAACTATCCAGAGATTAACTGGAATAACGATTCATGTGACACTGCTAGGGGTAATATGTTTTTAAACACACTAAATGATAACTACTTATTTCAACTAATTGAAGAACCTACCAGGTACAATGCAGTCTTAGACCTGGTATTCACAAACTATGGGGAATTGGTATCAGGTATTGCAGTAGGGGAAAGCATAGGAAACAGCGACCACAATATGGTCACATTCAATATCAGTTTTCATAAACAGTCCTATACTGGCTCAACTTTGAAATGATGAGGGAAGCTTTAAGGGTTATTGAATGGGAAGATTTGTTTCTAGGATTAAATACTACGGAGAAATGGGATGTATTAAAATCACTACTAGCTAAAAATACTCTGAAATTTATCCCTACGAGCAGCAAAAAAAGGAATAAAAATCATAAACCGATGTGGCTTAACAAAAAGATAAAAGGAACTTATGGGCAAGAAAAGGCGAGCTTTTAAAAAATACAAATCTGCCGGGAATGCTGAGTCATTTCAGCACTATAAGGACTGTAACATAATATGCAAAAAAAGAAATAAGAGCTGCTAAAGTAGAAACTGAAAAACTAGTGGCAAAGGAAAGCAAAGAGAATCCCAAAAAATGATTTAAATATATCGATAGCGATTAAAGAAGGAGAGTATAGGCCCTTTAAAAGACAAGTTGGGAGTCTTAATCAAAAATGATAATGACATAGCGGACACACTAAATGAGTTTTTTTCAACAAAAACACAATCTCAATAATAAGATTTTACTTACCGGTAAATCTATTTCTCGTAGTCCGTAGAGGATGCTGGGACTCCGTAAGGACCATGGGTAATAGACGGGCTCCGCAGGAGATAGGGCACTTTACGAAAGCTTTGGATTCTGGGTGTGCACTGGCTCCTCCCTCTATGCCCCTCCTCCAGACCTCAGTTAGGGAAACTGTGCCCAGAGGAGATGGACAGTACGAGGAAGGATTTTTGTAAACCTAAGGGCGAGATCCATACCAGCCAATCACACCGTATAACT
The DNA here is from genome assembly GCF_028390025.1 of Pseudophryne corroboree. Classification (NCBI taxonomy): domain Eukaryota; kingdom Metazoa; phylum Chordata; class Amphibia; order Anura; family Myobatrachidae; genus Pseudophryne; species Pseudophryne corroboree. The sequence goes on along the minus strand of NC_086444.1, from coordinate 994,813,885 downwards.
TGTGATAAACTACCCGGTTAACAGTATGAACAACAACATAGCCTCGGGTCAACCGATAAACTATAACATAACCCTTATGTAAGCAATAACTATAAACAAGTCTTGCAGAAGAAGTCCGCACATGGGACGGGCGCCCAGCATCCTCTACGGACTACGAGAAATAGATTTACCGGTAAGTAAAATCTTATTTTCTCTAACGTCCTTGAGGATGCTGGGACTCCGTAAGGACCATGGGGATTATACCAAAGCTCCCAAACGGGCGGGAGAGTGCGGATGACTCTGCAGCACCGATTGAGCAAACAGGAGGTCTTCCTCAGCCAGGGTATCAAACTTATAGAACTTTGCAAAGGTGTTTGACCCCGACCAAGTAGCTGCTCGGCACAACTGTAATGCCGAGACCCCTCGGGCAGCCGCCCAAGAAGAGCCCACCTTCCTAGTGGAATGGGCCTTAACCGGTTTAGGCAATGGTAATCCTGCCGTAGAATGCGCCTGCTGAATCGTGTTACAGATCCAGCGAGTCTGCTTTGAAGCAGGAGCGCCAACCTTGTTGGCCGCATACAGAACAAACAGAGCTTCAGTCTTCCTGATCCTAGCCGTTCTGGTCACATAAATCTTCAAAGCCCTGACCACATCCATGGACTCGGAATCCTTCAAGTACCGTGTAGCAACAGGCACGACAATAGGTTGGTTCACATGAAAAGATGAGACCACTTTTGGCAGAAATTGAGGACGAGTCCTCAACTCTGCCCTATCCACGTGAAAAACCAAGTATGGGCTTTTATGTGATAAAGCCGCCAATTCTGAAACACGCCTTGCCGAAGCTAATGCCAACAACATGACCACTTTCCACGTGAGGTATTTCAACTCCACTGTTTTGAGTGGTTCAAACCAAGGTGACTTGAGGAAACTTAACGGGTGTGGTTCGTTTTATCGACAGTATCTAGGTCGACAATGTTTAGGTCGACCACTATAGGTCGATAGTCACTAGGTCGACATGGATGGAAGGTCGACAGGGTTTCTAGGTCGACATGTGCTAGGTCGACAGGTCTAAAGGTCGACATGAGGATTTATTTATTTTTGGTGTCGTTTTCTTCGTAGTGTGACCGGGATCCCAAATTAGTGCACCGCTTCGCTCGCCATGCTTCGGGCATGGTGCCTTCGCTCCGCTACCGCTTCGCTCGGTACACTTTACCGTTCCAATCATAGTCCACGTGGATCGTTAAGTATGAAAAAATCCCCCCCTCAAAAAAATGTGAAAAACTCATGTCGACCTAGCACATGTCGACCTAGAAACCCTGTCGACCTTCCATCCATGTCGACCTAGTGACTGTCGACCTATAGTGGTCGACCTAAACATTGTCGACCTAAACACTGTCGATCTTCAGACCGGATCCCAACGTAACACCACGTTAAGATCCCAAGGCGCCACCGGAGGTACAAAGGGAGGCTGAATATGCAGCACTCCCTTCACAAAAGTCTGTACTTCAGGAAGAGAGGCCAATTCTCTTTGAAAGAATATGGATAAGGCCGAAATTTGGACCTTTATGGACCCTAATTTTAGGCCCAAATTCACTCCTGTTTGAAGGAAGTGAAGTAGACGGCCCAAATGGAACTCCTCCGTAGGAGCAGCTCTGGCCTCACACCAAGAGACATATTTTCGCCATATACGGTGATAATGTTTCAACGCAGAGCCGGCCCTAGCCAATATGATGCCCTAGGCAAGATTTTGGCCGGTGCCCCCTAGCACCACCGCTGGTTCCGCCTCTGACCTTGCACCTCTTTCCCAGCACCATCACCCCTCATCCATAGCAGTCCTTATTTTGGTATTTGTACCCCCTATATTTTAAATAGGAACAGTTTGCACATTTGCCCAAAAATGGGTGTGTTTTTGCTGGCAAGGGGCATGGCCACACAACAGTACCCCCAATTCCAATTACGCCACACAGTACTGCAACTTTATTCACATTTGATCATGCAATAGTGTCCATAATTCATATTACATCCCACAGTAGTATCACTTTACCTTATAAATGTTACTCCTCACAGTAGAGCCCCTTATTCACATTACATTAAACTGAATTGCTCCTTATTCACATTACACCACACCCTATTGCTCTTTATTCACATTAGATGACACAGTAGTGCCCTTTCTATATGCAACGCCACATAGTAGAGCACCTTATACACATAATGCCACAGTAATGCTTCTTACACATATGAGACACATTATTAATGTCCTTATAAACATAATGCACCTTACACATTATGACAACCTTTATGAATGCCCTTTTACACGTAATGTCCCTTACACATATGCCGCACATTATTAATGCCCTTATACACATAATGACACACATAGTGCCCCCTACACATTTGCTGCACATTATTAGTGCCCCTATACACATAATGACACACATACAGTAGTACCCTGATACACATATGCGCACATTATTAATGCCCTTATACACATAACGACACACATAGTGTCCCTTACACATATGTTGCACATTATTAATGCATTTATACATCACACATAATGCTCCTTACACATATTCCGAACACTACTGCACAAACAACCTACTCACATGCACACAACACTCACACTGCCACTAACACTGTGACCTCTGCCTCTGCTTGAATACAGATGTGTCCTCATAAATCTTGACTCAATGCTAACGTCGGGCACATTTTTTTTCCTCATGAAAATGCATCTTATTTGCATTGCTATGTGGCTAGGATGCACAAGCAGCTTCTGCTGAAATGATATGCAGCATGCCTATATACTGTGTGAGACTGTGGCTGTATCTGCATATGAAATGCTACACACAGAATATAGGCATGCTGCATATCATTTTAATCAGCAGAAGCTGCTGTTGCCCCTAGGCATATCAAATGCCCTAGGCAATTGCCTAGTTTGCCTATGCCTATGGCCGGTTCTGTTTCAACGTCACGTCTTTCCTAGCCTTGATCAGGGTAGGAATGACCTCCTCCGGAATCCCTTTTTCCGCTAGGATCCGGCGTTCAACCGCCATGCCATCAAACGCAGCCGCGGTAAGTCTTGGAACAGACAGGGCCCCTGCTGCAGCAGGTCCTGCCTTAGAGGAAGAGGCCACGGGTCTTCTGTGAGCAACTCTTGCAGCTCCGGATACCAAGTCCTCCGTGGCCAATCTGGAACAATGAGGATTGTTCTGACCCTGCTTATTCTTATTATTCTCAACACCTTGGGTATGAGAGGAAGAGGAGGAAACACATAGACCGATCTGAACACCCAAGGTGTCACTAGAGCGTCTACCGCTGCCGCCTGAGGGTCCCTTGACCTGGTGCAATACCGCTTTAGCTTTTTGTTGAGACGGGATGCCATCATGTCTATTTGAGGCAGTCCCCACCGACCCGTGATCTGTGCGAAGACTTCTTGATGAAGTCCCCACTCTCCCGGATGCAGGTTGTGCCTGCTGAGGAAGTCCGCCTCCCAGTTGTCCACCCCCGGGATGAACACTGCTGATAGTGTGCTTACATGGCCTTCCGCCCAGAGTAGAATCCTGGTCGCTTCTGCCATGGCCACTCTGCTCCTTGTTCCGCCTTGGCGGTTTATATGAGCCACTGCCGTGACATTGTCTGACTGAATCAGAACCGGTTTTCCCCGAAGCAATTCCTCCGCTTGACGCGTTGTATATGGCCCTCAACTCCAGGACGTTGATGTGGAGACAAGTCTCTAGATTTGACCAGAGACCTTGGAATTTTTTTCCCAGTGTGACTGCTCTCCAGCCTCGGAGGCTTGCGTCCGTGGTCACCAGGACCCAGTCCTGAATGCCGAACCTGCGACCCTCTAGTAGGTGAGCACTGTGCAGCCACCACAGGAGAGATACCCTGGTCCTGGGAGACAGGGTGATCCTTTGATGCATTTGTAAATGGGACCCGGACCACTTGTCCAAGAGGTCCCATTGAAAAGTCCTCGCATGGAACCTGCCGAAGGGGATGGCCTCGTATGAAGCCACCATCTTCCCAAGAACCCGTGTGCAATGATGCACTGAAACCTTTTTTGGCTTCAATAGGTTCCTGACCAGGGCTATGAGCTCCTGAACCTTTTCGATCGGAAGAAAAACCTTTTTCTGGTCTGTGTCTAGAATCAGGCCCAAAAAGGTCAGACGCGTTGTAGGGACTAGCTGGGACTTCGGTATATTGAGAATCCAGCCATGTAACTGCAAAGTCTTCATGGACAGAGACACGCTGTCCAGCAACTTCTCCCAAGATCTCACCTTTATGAGGAGATCATCCAAGTATGGGATAATTGTGACACCCTGCCTGCGCAGGAGCACCATCATTTCCGCCATTACCTTGGTGAAAAGTCTCGGGGCCGTGGAAAGCCCAAACGGCAACGTCTGAAATTGGTAGTGACAGTCCTGCACTGCAAATCTCAGGAACGCCTGGTGAGGGGGGAATATCGGAACATGAAGGTAAGCATCCTTTATGTCCAGGGACACCATCCAATCCCCCCCTCCAGGCTGGCGATGACCGCCCTGAGTGATTCCATTTTGAACTTGAACCTCTTCAAGTACAGGTTCAGGGATTTTAGGTTTAAAACGGGTCTGACCGAACCGTCTGGTTTCGGGACCACAAACAGGGTTGAGTAATATCCCTCTCCTTGCTGGAGATGAGGAACTGTGACAATCACCTGTTGAATATACAATTTTTGGATTGCTGCCAACACTAGCTCCCTCTCTGACGGGGAAGTCGGCAGAGCCGATTTAAAAACCGGCGTGGAGGCAAGTCTTTGAATTCCAGTCTGTATCCCTGAGAAACAATCTCTAATGCCCAGGAATCCACCTGCGAGTGAACCCAGACGTGGCTGAAAAACCGAAGACGAGCCCCCACTAGATCTGCCTTCCCCTAGGAAGCCCCAGCGTCATGCGGTGGACTTTGCAGATGCAGGGGAGGACTTCTGCTCCTGGGAACTAGCTGTGTGCAGCTTTTTTCCCTTGCCTTTTCCTCTGGCAACAAAGGACGATCCCTGTACCTTCTTGCTCTTATTGGAACTAAAGGACTGCATTTGATAATGAGGTGCCTTTTTTGTATGCTGCGTGGGGACATAAGGAAAGAAATTCGACTTACCAGCCGTAGCAGTAGAGACAAGGTCCGAGAGGCCGTCTCCAAACAACTCCACCCCTTTGTAAGGCAAGGACTCCATATGCCGCTTTGAATCGGTGCCTCCCGTCCACTGTCGGGTCCACAAGAGCCGCCTAGCAGAAATAGACATAGCGTTTATTCTGGAGCTTAATAAACAAATGTCTCTTTGAGCATCTCCCAAATACAAGGCAGCATCTCTTATATGCTCTATGGTCATTAAAATGGCATCCCTATCTAAGGTGTCAATCTCCGTAGATAAGGAATCTGCCCATGCCACAACAGCACTACAAACCCAGGCCGACGCCATAGCCGGTCTAACAATAGTACCTGAATGAGTGTAAATGTGCTTCATGGTCATTTCCTGCCTGCGATCAGCAGGATCCTTGAGGGAAGCCGTATCCTGAGAAGGCAGTGCCACCTTTTTGGATAAGCGTGTCAGCGCCTTGTCTACTTTAGGCGAAGATTCCCATCGTATCCTATCCGTTTGTGGAAAAGGATACGCCATAAGAATCCCTTTGGTAACTTGTGATCTCCTATCTGGAGATTCCCAAGCCTTTTCGCACAATTCGCTCAGCTCAAATGAGGACGGAAAGGTGACCTCAGGCTTTTTCCCTTTATACATGTGTACCCTCGTGTCAGGGACAGGGGGTTCCTCAGTAATATGCAAAACCTCTTTAATGGCAATAATCATGTACCGAATACCTTTTGTCACCCTCGGCTGTAATTTTGCATCTTCATAGTCGACACTAGAGTCAGTATCCGTGTCGGTATATGTGTCATCGATCTGGGATATGGTGCGCTTCTGAGACCCCGAAGGTCCTGGCGCCACAGGGACAGGCATGGTCTGGCTACCTGACTGATCCCTAGCTTCAGCCTTGTCTAACCTTTAATGCAATAGATTGACATTTGCATTTAAGACATTCAGCATATCCACCCATTCCGGTGTCGGCGTTGCCGACGGCGACATGACATTCAAGCACTCCCCCTCCACATTAAGCGAGCCTTCCTCGTCAAACATGTCGACACACGCGTACCGACACACTACACACACACACACACACACACACACACAGGGAAACTCTTTTCTGAAGACAGTATCCCCTTTAAGGCCCTTTGGAGAGACAGAGAGAGAGAGTATGCCAGCACACACCCCAGCGCTATACCCCTGGAAAAAAAACACAGAATGCCCTTTTCCAGAAGCGCTGAGTATTAATAAAACGCCAATTATGTGCCCCACTCTCCTTCAAACCCCCTTTCACCGTGTGTAAAGCAGGGGAGAGTCCGGGGAGCTTCCTCTCAGCGGTGCTGTGGAGAGAAAATGGCGCTGGTGAGTGCTGAGGGAGAAGCCCTGCCCCCTCGGCGGCAGGCTTCTGTCCAGCTCAAAGTTATTAAAAAATGGTGGGGGCTCTTTTATATACATGTACAGTGCCCACCTGTACATGTATATTGTCTTTTGCCATGAGAGAGGTGTTATATTGCTGCCCAGGGCGCCCCCCCTGCGCCCTGCACCCTTACAGTGACCGGAGTGTGTGAGGTGTATGGAAGCAATGACGCACAGCTGCAGTGCTGTGCGTTACCTCAGTGAAGCTCTGAAGGCTTCTGCCACCTGAGACGTCTTCTGTCTTCGTTTCTTCTGGCTCTGTGAGGAGAACGGCGGCGCGGCTCTGTGAGTGAACGCCCAGGATGAACTTGTGTTCACCCCCTCTGGAGCTAATGGTGTCCAGTAGCCGAGCAAGCAGAGCCTATAATTTAAGAAGGTCTGCCCCTCTCTCCTCAGTCCCTCGATGCAGGGAGCCTGTTGCCAGCAGTGCTCCCTGTAAAAATATAGAAAAAATCCAAACAAAAATGCTTTCTAGGCAGAGAACTCAGGGGCGCTCCCTGCAGTGCACCCATTTCCCTCTGGGCACAGTGTAAAACTGAGGTCTGGAGGAGGGGCAAAGAGGGAGGAGCCAGTGCACACCCAGAATCCAAAGCTTTCTTAAAGTGCCCTATCTCCTGCGGAGCCCGTCTATTCCCCATGGTCCTTACGGAGTCCCAGCATCCTCAAGGACGTTAGAGAAAATGAGAATATCCCACTGATAGGTACTTATTTAAGTGAGGAAGTAGTCTGTGACTGATTAAAACATTTAAAGATTAATAAGTCCCGATGGAATTCACCCAAGGGTTCTAATGGAGCTTCACTCTGAGCTTGCAAAACCGCTATATTTGATCTTTAAAGATTCAGTTATATCTGGTATGGTTCCCAAAGACTGGCGTATAGCGGAAGTAGTGCTTATATTCAAAAAGGAAAGGAAAGCTGAACCGGGTAATTATAGACCAGTTAGTCTTACATCTATAGTGGGGAAAGTATTGGAAGGTATTCTAAGGGATAGTATTCAGAAATTCCTTGAAGCCAATAAGGTAATTAAAAGGAATCAACATGGATTTGTGAAGGACAGATCCTGTCAAACCAACTTACTTGGCTTTTACGAAACAGAAAGTGCAAACCTCGATCAGGGTAAGGAGGTGGATGTAATCTTTTTAGACTTTGCCAAAGCTTTCGACACAGTACCACACATGCGACTTATCTACAAGCTACAAGAAATAGGGCTAGGGAGCACAATATGCACTTGGGTCAAAAATTACTACAAAAAGAGGGCTACAATGCAACGGCTGACATCAGCATCAGTCAAAACTTTAGACCAAATAAACCTGCTCAGGAGACCACAAATAGGTTGAAATCGATGGACAAATTGTCTTTTTTCAACCTCAGATACTATGTTACTATTTTATAAGAGTTATGGCATTTTATCTATTTTTGACGGACTGATCTATGGTTTTATGTTTAAATACTGTGCATTCAGTAATTTGTACAAAAAAATTATAAAATTGACCTCCAGTGGCAATTTCTTTATTTACAGGAGAAATTAATTTCTTCTGTTGTAATTGTTTGGTAGAATAATAGTAGCTATCCTCTGGAGTCAATATTTATTGCTGTTTTACATTAAATAAAACCGTTGTGGTTAATAAACCCCCTTTTCTATTTAATTTCACATTCTAACCTTCAGCATACTACACAAGTACATGAGTTTTCTGGTTTTATTCCTATATTAAGAAAATGGGATTTATGGTCTTACCTGGATAAATCCTTTTCTTGGAGTCCATGGGGGGCACAGGAGGAAGTATGCTGGGTATAGGTGTTGAGGGATTGAGCATGCACCAAAAGGTTAACATTTTTGTACCCAACATGCCCGATCTCCCTTTCCCCTATACCACGCCGTCCAGTTTTGTTTGCAAGCCCAAGGCAGGAGCAGAGAAGACCAATACAAATGCAGACAAACTTACAGGATAACTGGCCACATACTTACTAGAACAGGAATAAGATCACACAAGTCAGGTGCGTCAGGGAAGACGTCCTGTGACCCCTATGGACTTAAAGAAAAGTATTTATCCAGGTAAGACCATAAATCCCATATTCTTTGTAGTCCACTAGGGGCACAGGAGGAAGTATGCTAAGGCGTCCTAAAGCTGTCCCCTCACAGGCAGGGTTGCTCCTGTACTGCACTGAGGACATTACGCACAATCATTGCATCAGTCGAAGCAAGAGTCAAAGATGTAAAACCTAATGAACTTCTGGGCACAATACCATGTGGCTGCCTTGCAAAGTTGTTCCACAGAGGCTCCGCGACTAGCTGGCATGAACTGAACGAGTGGAGTGTGCTCTAATCCCCGCAGGAATAGGGAGTCTTGCTACCAAAAAGGCCTGGCAAGTAGTTAAATGGAGCCACCTGGCAAGATCTGCTTTGAAGTTGGCCAGCCCGTTTGTGAGAGTCATAGAGGACGTCCTACCTATGAACCTCCCTAGTCCTATGCACATAAATGCGGAGAGCCCGGACAACATCCAGGGAGGTCGCCTCAGAGGTTGCCTCCGCAAAAGCTGGGACTATTATCTCCTGGTTCAAATGGAAACTACCTTGGGTAGGTAGTCCAAACAAGTGCGAAGAACCAACCTGTCCGAATAAAAAAAAAAGGGTGAGCTGCATGATAAGCGCTGAGGTCCGACACCAATCGGGCTGAGGAAATGGCCGACAGGAAGAATGTCTTCCACATAAGCGATCGGGATCTACAGTGTCCAGAGGTTCAAAGGGTGCAGATTGGAGAACCCGGAGAACCAGGTAGAGGTTCCACGGAGCACAAAGGGTGGCTAAACATGTAGCACCCCCTGTAAGAAAGTCTTAATGTATAGCAAGCTAGCTAGTTGACACTGAAAGAGATCAGACAGGGCAGGTACCTTCAACAAGGAAAGTCGGAGACCCAGATCCAGACCCATCTGGAGCAAGGCTAGTCAGCGAAACAGACGGAAGGCATGCAGGTTGAACCCTCCACGTTAAAAACACCAGGCAAAATACATTTTCCAAATCTGGTAGTAAATTCTTGCCAAGGAAGGCTTTCTGGCCTTGAGCATGGTCTGAATGACCCTGTTGGAGAAACCCTTTGCCTTCAGGGTTGATTTCACTAGCCATGATGTCAAAGCTAGACTGTTCAGATCCAGATGAAAGCATGGGACTTCTGCGGATGATTCACAGAAGCATCTGTATTGGAGGGAAGACATACACCAGGGAAATGACCATGGAGCTGTTAACACGTCCACTAGGAAGGCTTTGGGGTCTCCTGTACCTTGGCAGTTGGTGGTTGCACCGAGACTGCATCAAGTCTACGTCTGGGAGATCCCACCATCTGACCAGAATCTTAAATACCTCCGGATGTAGAGCCCACTTCCCGGAGTAAATGTCCTGGCAGCTGAGGAAGTGCACCTCCCAGTTGAGAATCCTGGGAACGAAGACTGCCAACAGGGCTGGCAGATGATGCTCCGCCCAATGGAAGATCCATGTCACCTGTTATTGCACCGTGGCTGCCTCCCTGCCAGTTTACATAAGCAACTGCTGTTGCATTGTTCAACTGCACTTTGACTGGGTGGCCCTGGAGGGATGTTGAGCCACAGACAGAGCTTGGAAGATGGCTCTGAACTCCAGTACATTGATGGGGAGTTGGCTTTCCTGTCCAGCAGCCCTAGAATGACTGAGGATCGCAGGCTGGCATCAGTGATTATCCGGGCCCAATCCAAGATCCAGAATGGGCGGCCCTTGGTCAGGTTGGACCTTAGGAGCCACCACATGAGGGGGTGTCGAACCTCCTGGGAGAGAACAATGGACTGCGTCTTGATATGCAGGTAGGACCCGTTACACATTTTGAGCACCTGTAGTTGCAGAGGATGGGAGTGAAACGGAATATACTCCACCATATTGAATATGGCCACCAATGACCACAGAATTTTCATACACGCATGGGTGGAGACTCGGCGATGATGTAAAAATGACTTGATCCTGGATTGCCAGGTCAAAACTTTGTCCTGTGGCAGGAAGACACATTATAGGCGAGAATCCAAGAATGCTACAGAGTGCAGCATTTCCTGCGAAGACATTAAAGACAATTTATCTTCCAGCTGTGAGACTGTAGAAGATTGACTGTAACATGAACATGTCTGCAACATGTCCAGAGTCTGGGCCAACAGGAGATCATCCAAATAAGACAATATCCAGACTCCTCTGCGATGCAAATGCGCCACCATCACTGCCATCATTTTGGTAAACACTCGAGGGGCTGTAGACAAACCGAACAACAACGCCTGGAATTGGAAGTGATCCTCCAGGGTGGCAAAGCATAGGTAGTGTTGCTATTCAGCCCAGATGGTAATGTGAAGGTATGCATCCTGGATGTCCAGAGATGACATGACTTCTCCCGATTCCAGAGCTAGGATAATGGATTGGGGGGACTCCATGCAAAACCTGTGACTTTGAAGATACTGGTTCAGTTTCTTGAGGTTGAGAATATGTCTGTAGGAGCCATCCGGCTTCTGAACCAGGAAGAGGTTTGTATAAAAACCTCAACCCCTCTGAGCTTGGGGGACAGGGATGACTATGTTGGAGGCTAGAAGAGACTCCACTGATTGGCGAAGAGCTTCTGCTTTTGTTGTATCCTGTGGAAATCCGGTACAAAAGAACCATCAAGGGCAGCTCCGAAATGTCAGTGCATATCCCGGAGAGATGACACCTCTGACCCATGCATCCTTCGTGCTGTCTATCCAACTCGGTGCAAAAGACATGTCAGACTCCCACCCTGGGGTCCCTCAGGAAAAGGCCCGTCCTGTCCCACTGTGGGCTTCTGGGGCTGCTTGGTAGCTGGGCATCTGGTAGCCCAGGGCTGCTTTGTTCAAGGCTTAGAGCCCCTGAACGCTGGCTGATATCTAGAGGAGAGCTGACCTTTGACTCTGCCTTACGGATGAAAGGAGTGAAAGGTAGTCTTGGCTCGAGGTGGTGCAGCTGAAGTCAAGGCGGCTGTCTTGGATGCCGCCAGTGTAAAAACTAGCTTGTCCAGTTCTTGACCAAATAGTGAATCTCCTGCATAAAGTAGTGCCTCAAGAGCATTTTTTTTGTCCATCTGCCTGCAGTCGTGGAAACTGAAACTTTGGACGTTAGGACTCCTGTATCTATGGCCGCCTCACAAAAGATATGTACTTGCCTTTTGGATATTCAAGACATGCCCAAGTTAATGCTATCCTACTTTTGCCGTGTTAGTCCACGTTCCAGTTTCTCCGCCCAATCTCCAGTAGCCTTAGCCACATAGGCTGATGCCAGGGTCGGACAAGCGATAGCTGAAGAACTTTTCTAGCTTCCTATTTGTGGGATCCTTGAGGGAAGCTGCTGCACAGAGGTTGAGATGTTGACTAAGTCCTGCACTGACTACGCAAAGGATTGCATCCATAGCAGCTCAGCAGTGTAAGAGTGGCCAGGCTGCGCTGGCCCTGCACTGACTACAGCAGTGCAAGGGGTCACCGCAAGTAAAGGTGGCAGAGGAGTAGAGAGGCGGTCTACCAACTGTGACATTACCCGTGTCAACATGGAAGCCTAAACTGGTTCCTGTGAGACATGCGCTGAAGGCTTCTTCTGCTCTGGAACCGTGAAACACCGGACGCAGATGCAGTCAGTATAAGGATCCTGGGGAGAATGTTGACAGACTCTGCAGGTACGAGGCACTGGTGCAGTGACCTTGTCAGTTCTCACTTTGGGAGGCATGTTCACCAATATAAGTCACAGACTGAGACAAAGCAGTGAATACATGCTGGAGAGCAACAGAGAAGAGATGACCTAAACTATGTTAAGTGCGGCAGCTATACAAAATATCAATGAGTGTTATACACTATTAATATATGAAAATGCACAGAGTACAGGCTGATCCTATATAGTGAGTGGCACGAAGATCAAACACACAAACTCTCAATGCACAAGAAATGTGGGCAATAATACTCAACTGTCCGGCTGGTTAAAGCAGGTAGGAGTTTAGCAAAGGACCAGGCTACTAGAAGCAAGGTACAGGGGAGCCCGAGCCTCCCTCTCTATGCAAAGCTGGAGCCACAATGTGCTTAATATGGCTGCCCAGTGGGAGAGTAGAGAGACGAAGCATTTGCCTGAGGCATGCAGTTAGCCTATGGCTCCAAACAAGCCTCAGGGGAGGGCGAAGAGCTACAGGCTATGCCCACCTCCCCTCTGGTGTCATCAACCCCAAGGACTCAGCTTTTGCCTGTACCCTGGTGGTCTAGTGGTGAAGCAAAGTGCACTGAGCCCCCACCACACCTGCCCCCAACTGTCCCTGCCAGCAGGGAGGATCGCCGCAGCATCACAGCTCTGCAAGAAGGGAGCCGGTCAATTTACCGTCCCAGCATCCAGATGCGGCTGTGGGGCCTCCCCGAGGTGTGCACGCCTTGTAGGGATCAACCGCAGCGGAAGTCACCGTCAGTCGCCGGTGCTGCCGTTGCCGGGTGTTGGAGTGGCGGTATGGGCATCCAATGGAAGCCTGTACATCTGCTCAAAGTAGCACAAGTAAAAAAGAAGAGTAACCCGGGGGATGTATGGAAGCAGCCCCCCCCTCCCCCCCCGCCCCAAAGTGGTACCTGCTCCTACCCAGCATACTTCCTACTGTGGCCCCTAGTGGATAACAAAGAAAACAGATTTGCATTTGATTTTTTTCTGATATCAGTGTAATCCTTTTTTTTTTTTTTAGATTTACACTGACCATTGTGACATTCTTTGTCATATTAACCACCACTTAATAACATGGTCTTGTTTGCTACAAGTTGGGATTTGCTTTTAAAATGTCAGGCAATAATGGATAACCTCCTAATCTAAATCTTAATGGCAGCAGAACTTTGTTGAAAATAAGTGATTACAAGATATCATTTTGGACGAATTTAGTTTTAGACAATTAATTTTGCTATGATTAACCATTTCACACCCATGTCATATATACACAAGTAAAGGATACACACCAGGCGATCCAGCATGTCCACATCGTACAGTGTGTGTGCCCACTTTGTGCTCCCCCGCCGTCATTAGCGATGTCTTCTCCAAAATTCAGATTGGCATTACCCAGCTTTAGGCTGTAGTGACACTCACCAACTAATTATCTCTATACAAATGCTGTTGACTTGGAGCATTCAGATTTTCTATAGTTCTGGTATAAATTGTCTTACTGTGACTTACTACTGTATATTCATTTTTAATACACATTTATGGATGAGTTCTAAGGAAAATGTAGCCCTTTATTATATAAAATATGTAATAATCCCTCTGTTGAATGCTATTATACAGTACATAGAGCTCTAGTTAAAAATAACTGAAATTTTTTGTGATATTTTCTTTGCTTACAGAATGTTGTGTGAATCAAGCCATTTTGTTATAAATACATTGGTTTCCAATTATATCTCAGTAAGGTAATTCACAAGTAATAAGTGTGCACTGAGTTCATGGGTTTTATTCCCACCATGGCCTTAAATGTGTGGAGTTTGTATAATCTCCCTGTGTGTGCATGAGTTTCCTCTGGGTAAAAAACGTAAGTGTAGTTTTAAAGATGGCTGGGTGTTACTTTCATCATATGTATATAAAAAAAACTATTCCAACTATAGATCTGGTAACATTTTACCAGGCATCTATTTTTTTTACCTCTCTCTTTATTTTAGCTGATGTCTTTACTGTTAGGGATTTTATTTCCTTATAGCTTCTGAGGGGCATGGAATAACATTTGCTGAAAGGAAGGAGCAGCGCTGTGCATCATTGTTATTATATAAGGCGCCACAAGTGTTTCGCAGAGCCGTACAAAGGACAGTACAGGGAGACAAAACTTAGCATTATAGTAACATAGTATCTAAGGTTGAAAAAAGACAATTGTCCATCGAGTTCAACCTATTTGTGGTCTCCTATACACGATTATTTTGTATAAAATTTTGACTGAAGTTGATGACTGCCGTTACGTTTTACCCCTCTTTTTTTATAATAACCATAGTGCATGACTATGCCCCGTAACCCTGGATATCCTTATCCATTAGGAATTTATCTAACCCATTCTTAAAGGTGTTGACTGAGTCGGCCATTACAACTCCCTCAGGCAGGGAATTCCAAACACGTATCGTCCTTACCGTAAAAAAGCCTTTACGCCGTATTGTGCGGAATCTCCTCTCCTCTAACCTGAGCGAGTGTCCACGAGTTCTCTGTGTTGATCTAACCAAAAACAGGTCCTGCGCAAGATCTGTATATTGTCCCCTTATATATTTGTAAATGTTGACCATGTCCCCTCTTAATCTCTTTTCCAGTGTAAACATGCCTAGTCTTGCAAGCCTTTCCTCGTATTCCAGCGTCTCCATTCTCTTAATTAGCTTGGTTGCCCGCCTTTGAACCTATTCCAGCTCCAGGATATCCTTTTTGTAGCAAGGTGCCCAGAATTGTACACAGTATTCAAGGTGTGGCCTCACAAGTGATTTATATAACGGGAGTAGAATACTCTCGTCCCTAGCATCAATTCCCCATTTTATGCATGCTAATATCTTATTAGCCTTCTTTGCTGCAGTCCTACTTTCGGTACTACTGCTTAGTTTGCTATCTATGAGACACCTAAGTTCTTTTCCAGTACAGAATCCCCTAATTTTACCCCATTTAGTAGGTAGGTGTTATTTTTGTTCTTGTTACCACAGTGCATTACCTTACACTTGTCTGTATTGAAGCGCATTCTCCATTTTGCTGCCCAAGCTTCTAATTTTACTAAGTCGTTCTGAAGCGACTCAGCATCCCCCTCCGCATTTATAACTTTACACAATTTGGTATCATCTGCAAAAATTGACACCATGCTCTCTAGACCTTCTGTTAGGTCGTTATTGAAAATATTGAACAATAGCGTTCCTAATATTGAGCCTTGCGGCACACCATTTAGCACTTCAGTCCAAGTTGAAAAAGATCCATTAACCACAACGCGCTGCTCCCTATTATCTAACCAGTTTTTGACCCAAGTGTATATTGTGCTTTCTAGCCCTGATTCTTGTAGCTTGTAGATAAGTCTCATGTCTGGTACAGTGTCAAATGCTTTGGCAAAATCTAAAAAGATTATATCCACCTCTTTACCCTGATCTAGGTTTGCGCTTACTGTTTTATAAAAGCCAAGTAAGTTGGTTTGACAGGATCTGTCCTTCATAAACCCATGTTGATTCCTTTTAATGACCTTATTGACCTTAAGGAACTTCTGAATACTATCTCTTAGAATACCTTCCAATACTTTCCCCACTATAGATGTAAGACTAACTGGTCTATAATTACCCGGTTCAGCTTTACTTTCTTTTTTGAATATAGGCACTACTTCTGCTATACGCCAGTCTTTGGGAACCATACCTGATATTACTGAATCCTTAAAGATCAAAAATAGCGGTTTTGCAAGTTCAGAGTGAAGCTCCATTAGAACCCTTGGGTGAATACCATCGGGACCTGGTGACTTATTAATCTTTAAATGTTTTAATCGGTCACAGACTACTTCCTCGCTTAAATATGTACCTATCAGTGGGATATTCTCATTATTGAGATTATGTGTTAGTCCCTGAATTGGGTCCTCTCTAGTAAATACTGTTGAAAAAAAACTAATTTAGTGTGTCCGCTATATCATTATCATTTTTGCTTAAGACTCCCAACTTGTCTTTTAAAAGGCCTATACTCTCCTTCTTTAATCTCTTGCTATTAATGTATTTAAAGAATTTTTTGGGATTCGCTTTGCTTTCCTTTGCTACTAGTTTTTCAGTTTCTACTTTAGCCGCTCTTATTTCCTTTTTGCATATTTTGTTACATTCCTTATAGTGCTGAAATGACTCTGCTGCCCCGTCAAATTTGGATTTTTTAAATGCTCGCCTTTTCTTGCCCATAAGTTCCTTTATCTTTTTGTTAAGCCACATCGGTTTATGATTTTTATTCCTTTTTTTTTGCTGCTCGTAGGAATAAATTTTAGTGTATTTTTAGCTAGCAGGAATTTTAGTACCTCCCATTTCTCCGTAGTATTTTTTCCTAAAAACAAACCTTCCCATTCAATATCCCTGAAAAAATAATATTTTACTCATCGGTAAATCTATTTTTCGTAGTCCGTAGTGGATGCTGGGGACTCCGTAAGGACCATGGGGAATAGACAGGCTCCGCAGGAGACAGGGCACTCTAAGAAAGAATGACTACTGGTGTGCACTGGCTCCTCCCTCTATGTCCCTCCTCCAGACCTCAGTTAAGGAAACTGTGCCCGGAAGAGCTGACAGTACAAGGAAAGGATTTTGGAATCCAGGGTAAGACTCATACCAGCCACACCGTATAACTCGTGATACACTTACCCAGTTAACAGTATGAACAACAACAACAGAGCATTAGAAAACCTGATGCAAACATAACATAACCCTTATTTAAGCAATAACTATATACAAGTATTGCAGAAGAAGTCCGCACTTGGGACGGGCGCCCAGCATCCACTACGGACTACGAGAAATAGATTTACCGGTGAGTAAAATCTTATTTTCTCTAACGTCCTAGTGGATGCTGGGGACTCCGTAAGGACCATGGGGATTACCAAAGCTCCCAAACGGGCGGGAGAGTGTGGATGACTCTGCAGCACCGAATGAGCAAACACAAGGTCCTCCTCAGCCAGGGTATCAAACTTGTAGAACTTTGCAAATGTGTTTGAACCCGACCAAGTAGCTGCTCGGCAAAGCTGTAATGCCGAGACCCCTCGGGCAGTCGCCCAAGAAGAGCCCACCTTCCTTGTGGAATGGGCTTTTACTGATTTTGGAGGCGGCAATCCAGCCGCAGAATGAGCCTGCTGAATCGTGTTACAGATCCAGCGAGCAAGTTTGCTTTGAAGCAGGAGCACCCAGCTTGTTGGATGCATACAGGATAAACAGCGAGTCAGTTTTCCTGACTCCAGCCGTTCTGGCTACATAAATCTTCAAAGACCTGACTACATCTAGTAACTTGGAATCCTCCAAGTCACGAGTAGCCGCAGGCACCACAATAGGTTGGTTCAAATGAAAAGATGACACCACCTTCGGCAGAAATTGCGGAGGAGTCCGCAATTCTGCCCTGTCCATATGGAAAACCAGATAGGGGCTTTTACATGACAAAGCCGCCAATTCTGACACCCACCTAGCCGAAGCTAAGGCCAATAGCATGACCACTTTCCACGTGAGATATTTTAACTCCACGGTCTTAAGTGGCTCAAACCAGTGAGATTTCAGGAAACTCAACACCACGTTAAGATCCCAAGGTGCCACTGGTGGCACAAAAGGGGGCTGAATATGCAGCACTCCCTTTACAAACGTCTGAACTTCAGGAAGAGAAGCCAGTTCTTTTTGAAAGAAAATGGATAGGGCCGAAATCTGGACCTTGATGGACCCTAATTTTAAGCCCATAGTCACTCCCGACTGTAGGAAGTGAAGGAAACGGCCCAGCTGGAATTCCTCTGTAGGGGCCTTCCTGGCCTCACACCAAGCAACATATTTTCGCCATATACAGTGATAATGTTTTGCTGTCACGTCCTTCCTAGCCTTTATCAGCGTAGGAATAACTTCATCCGGAATGCCTTTCTCCGCTAGGATCCGGCGTTCAACCGCCATGCCGTCAAACGCAGCCGCGGTAAGTCTTGGAACAGACAGGGCCCCTGTTGCAACAGATCCTGTCTGAGAGGCAGAGGCCATGGGTCCTCTGTGAGCATTTCTTGCAGTTCCGGATACCAAGTCCTTCTTGGCCAATCCGGAACAATGAGTATTGTTCTCACTCCTCTTTTTCTTACGATTCTCAGCACCTTGGGTATGAGAGGAAGAGGAGGAAACACGTAAACCGACTGGAACACCCACGGTGTCACTAGTGCATCCACAGCTATCGCCTGAGGGTCTCTTGACCTGGCGCAATACCTTTGTAGCTTTTTGTTGAGGCGAGATGCCATCATGTCCACCTGTGGCACTTCCCATCGATTTGTAATCTGTGTGAAGACTTCTTGATGAAGTCCCCACTCTCCCGGGTGGAGGTCGTGCCTGCTGAGGAAGTCTGCTTCCCAGTTGTCCACTCCCGGAATGAACACTGCTGACAGTGCTTGCACGTGATTCTCCGCCCCGCGAAGAATTCTGGTGGCTTCTGCCATCGCGACCCTGCTTCTTGTGCCGCCCTGGCGGTTTACATGAGCCACTGCGGTGATGTTGTCTGACTGAAGCAGCACCGGTTGGTTGCGAAGCAGAGGCTCCGCTCGACTCAGGGCGTTGTATATGGCCCTTAATTCCAGGATATTGATGTGAAGGCAAGTAACTGGACCACAGCCCCTGGAAGTTTCTTCCCTGAGTGACTGCCCTCCACCCTCGGAGGCTTGCATCCGTGGTCACCAGGACCCAGTCCTGTATGCCGAACCTGCGGCCCTCGAGAAGGTGAGCACTCTGCAGCCACCACAGAAGAGACACCCTGGCCCTGGGGGATAGGGTGATCATCCGATGCATCTGAAGATGCGATCCGGACCACTTGTCCAACAGATCCCACTGAAAGGTTCTCGCATGGAACCTGCCGAAGGGAATGGCTTCGTATGACGCCACCATCTTTCCCAGGACTCGCGTGCATTGATGCATCGACACCCGTTTTGGTCTTAAGAGGTCTCTGACCAGAGTCACGAGCTCCTAGGCCTTCTCCTCCGGGAGAAACACCTTCTTCTGGTCTGTGTCCAGAATCATGCCCAGGAAGGGCAGTCTCGTCGTAGGAATCAGCTGCGACTTTGGAATATTCAGAATCCAGCCGTGCTGTTGTAACACCTCCCGAGAGTGTGCTACGCTGATCAGCAACTGCTCTCTGGACTTCGCCTTTATGAGGAGATCGTCCAAGTATGGGATAATTGTATCTCCCTGCTTTCGCAGAAGCACCATCATTTCCGCCATTACCTTGGTAAATATTCTCGGTGCCGTGGACAGACCAAACGGCAACGTCTGGAATTGGTAATGACAGTCCTGTACCACAAATCTGAGGTACTCCTGATGAGGTGGATAAATGGGGACATGCAGGTAAGCATCCTTTATGTCCAGAGACACCATAAAATCCCCCTCTTCCAGGCTCGCAATGACCGCCCTGAGCGATTCCATCTTGAACTTGAACCTTTTCAGGTGAATGTTCAGGGATTTTAAATTCAATGTGGGTCTGACCGAACCGTCCGGTTTTCGGAACCACAAACATTGTGGAATAGTAACCCCTTCCCTGTTGAGGGAGGGGAACCTGTACCACCACCTGCTGGAGATATAATTTGTGAATTGCCGCTAACACTACTTCCCTTTCTATGTGGGAAGCTGGCAGGGCCGATTTGAGGTAACGGTGAAGGGGCATCACTTCGAATTCCAGCTTGTATCCCTGAGACACAATCTGTATAGCCCAGGGATCCACCTGTGAGCGAACCCACTGGTGGCTGAAATTTCGGAGACGCGCCCCCACCGCTCCTGGCTCCACCTGTGGAGCCCCAGCGTCATGCGGTGGACTTAGTGAAAGCCGGGGAGGACTTCTGTTCCTGGGAACTAGCTGTATTGTGCAGCCTCTTTCCTCTACCCCTGCCTCTGGCAAGAAAAGACGCACCTCGGACTTTCTTGCCTCTTTGCGATCGAAAGGACTGCATTTGGTAATACGGTGCTTTCTTAGGTTGTGAGGGAATGTATGGCAAAAAATTTGACTTCCCAGCCGTAACTGTGGAAACTAGGTCCGAGAGACCGTCCCCAAACAATTTCTCACCCTTATAAGGTAAAACCTCCATGTGCTTTTTTGAGTCGGCATCACCTGTCCATTGCCGAGTCCACAGGACCCTTCTGGCAGAAATTGACATTGCATTTATTCTAGAGCCCAGTAGGCAAATGTTTCTCTGGGCATCCCTCATATATAGGACAGCGTCTTTTATATGCCCCAGGGTCAGTAATATAGTATCCTTGTCCAAGGTATCAAGTTCCTCAGACAGAGTATCTGTCCATGCTGCTACAGCACTACACATCCAGGCAGACGCAATTGCCGGCCTCAGTAGGGTACCTGAATGTGTATAAACGGACTTCAGGATACCTTCCTGCTTCCTATCCACAGGATCTTTTATGTTGGCCGTATCCTGTGACGGCAGGGCCACCTTCTTAGATAAGCGTGTCAAAGCTTTGTCTACCCTAGGGGAGGATTCCAAGCGTAACCTGTCCGTTGGCGGGAAAGGATACGCCATAAGTAACCGATAGGAAAGTGCAGATTTCCAATCAGGAGAATCCCAAGCTTTTTCACATAACTCATTTAACTCATGTGAAGGGGGAAAGTCACCTCTTGCCTTTTTTCCCCAAACATATAAACCCTCTTGTCAGGGACAGGGTTTTCCTCTGAGATGTGCAATACATCCTTCATTGCTATAATCATGTAGCGGATGGCTTTAGCCATTTTAGGCTGCAACTTTGCATCATCGCCATCGACACTGGAGTCAGAATCCGTGTCGATATCTGTGTCAACAATCTGGGAAAGTGGGCGCTTCTGAGACCCTGACGGCCTCTGCGCTGCAGGATCAGGCATGGGTTGAGACCCTGACTGTCCCAAGGCTTCAGCTTTATCCAACCTTTTATGCAAGGAGTTTACATTATCATTTAACACCTTCCACATATCCATCCAATCAGGTGTCGGCGCCGTCGGCAGAGACCCCACATTCATCTGCATCTGCTCTGCTTCCACATAGCCTTCGTCAAACATGTCGACACAAGCGTACCGACACACCACACACACAGGGGATGCTCTATTTGAGGACATAACCCCCACAAGGCCTTTTGGAGAGACAGAGAGAGAGCATGCCAGCACACACCCCAGCGCTATATAACCCAGAAATTACACAGTAACTTAGTGTTTACCCAGTAGCTGCTGTATTAGTGATTTTGCGCTAAATTTATGTGCCACCCCCTCTCTTTTTACCCTCTTTCTACCGTGATTCTGCAGGGGAGAGCCTGGGGGAGCTTCCTCTCAGCGGAGCTGTGGAGAGAAAATGGCGCTGGTGAGTGCTGAGGAAGAAGCCCCGCCCCCTCAGCGGCGGGCTTCTGTCCCGCGATTTTGTGTAAAATAATGGCGGGGGCTCATGCATATATACAGTGCCCAACTGTATATATGCTCTATTTGCCAAGAGGTACTCAATTGCTGCCCAGGGCGCCCCCCCTGCGCCCTGCACCCTACAGTGACCGGAGTGTGTGGGTTTAATGTGGGAGCAATGGCGCACAGCTGCAGTGCTGTGCGCTACCTCATATGAAGACAGGAGTCTTCTGCCGCCGATTTTGAAGTCTTCTTGCTTCTCTCGCCGGCTTCTGTCTTCTGGCTCTGCGAGGGGGACGGCGGCGCGGCTCTGGGATCTGACGACCCAGGGTGCGTTCCTGAGCTCTCTGAAAATAAAAAAAACTATCAAAATACTTTCTTATTTGCAAGCTCAGGATGGCAGGATGTAAGCAAAGCAGAGATGTTCAAGGCATGAGAGAGGGATTATGGAGGACCAGCCTCAGGACTAGGTTATGCATCGGAAGGGTACACATTGATGAATAGGTGGGATTTCAGTGCCCGTATGAAGCTTTGCAAGGCTGGGGAGAGTCTAATGGAGCGGGGGAGCACGTTCCACTGAAGGGGTGCAGCACGGGCAAAATCTTTAACTTGAGCATGGGAAGCAGTGACAAGGGTAGAGGAGAGGCGATGGTCATTGGCCAACCGTAGGGGGCAGGAGGGAGTATGAAGGGAGAGGAGTGGAGTTAGAGATGGCCTTGTATGTGAGGGTGAGGAGTTTAAAGTGGAGGCAGTCAATTGACCGCCTGTCAGGATACCGACGCCAGAATCCCAACATCAGCTGAAATACTGGCGGTCGGAGTCCTGACCGCCGGCTGGTTTCCCCTTTTGTGTGGTGGTCCACGCCACCATCTGGAGGGCAATAGAAACCCGGGCCCGAAGCGTGGCAAGTGCAGCGAGCCCGCAAGGGGACACACTGCACTCGCCGCCAGGATTCGGCTGTCGGGCTCCTGGCATCTGTCTCCTGACCACTGGGATCTCGTACTGATCCCGTTTGAAGAGAATCCTATACGGCAGGGGTGGCCAACCAGTCTGTGACAAAGAGCCAAAAAACCTTGTTAGGTACGTCAAAGAACAGACATCGAGCTGAAGGCGCACATGCAAAAATGGAATGTGGCCTTTGTCAAAGTCAAAAAATATTGCAGTACACACCACGTACAAACCATACACAGATGGCCTCTGCGCGTGTACTTGTTCTGTCGTGCGTGCACATACTCGCAATTTGCGTATGGTCGCTCCCGCCGTCCTGCGCATGGTATGGGTATTTACGGTAGAGTTTGTGAACGCATGGAGAGCTATCAAAACACATTACATATTTAATCCAAATAGTGCACAATGTACACATAGTCTCCTTGCACCACATCAGAAAGTTATAGCTGTTTAAATGGTTGCAGAACAAAGCGATTCACCTTTACAGGATAAGAGGGAACAGACTAAGGTTATAAGGTGATATTTGGTATCCAGCTGTAGGGTATTTTAAGGGTAACATTACGGTGGTGGTCTGCAGAAGATTGCATGTTCCTGCGGATAGTTATGTGCAGAAGCAGAATATAGATATAAACTGTATTTACTGTATACTATGTATGCGGCGGGAATGCAGAGGAGACCACCCACAAGAGCAGTTGAGAAAGACATCGCCTACCTTTTCAAATCAACCTATGACCTCTCCTGTACTGTAAAAGTGCATCCCTGTGTCCAATGGACAAAGGGATTACAGTAACCATTGTATTGCTTTTGGAAGACTTGTATAAATAAAGCCTGCTGCAGGCCGGCCAGACACAAGACTCACAACGTTATCTATTTGATTACGGAGGACTGGACCAGGAAGCGCACACGAATATTCTCACGTATGTACATTGACTGTAGCCATTATTCTGTTATATATATTGTCTTGTATTGTAGTGTATAATTTGTATTGTAAACCCCCTTTCAGAAATAATCCACTGTGGTGTCAGAACCCAACGGTTAATCACAATTGGTGTCGTGTACTCATTGCCCTAAGGTTTAAAGTGTAATAGCATCACACTGCATTGCTGCATAAGGTTTAAAGTGTAATATCATTGCATTACTGTGAAGGTTTAAAGTGCATCTCTACTTTGTACCGTCAGCACGGCGTGTGTACACTACGGAACCCTTTTACGCTGATAGCGTAAAAGGTGCGTAGTGTGAATTAAGTACAGCGGCTAAAGGTTTAAGGTATAGCTTTTATTCCTGCAAAGATAATCTACTTTATCACCTTGTACCTGCTAGACCACTCCCATGGTATAAAATACATTGAAAAAAACACTTACACATAAAATAATGAAAAAATAAGATTTTACTTACCGGTAAATCTATTTCTCGTAGTCCGTAGAGGATGCTGGGGACTCCGTAAGGACCATGGGGAATAGACGGGCTCCGCAGGAGATAGGGCACTTTAAGAAAGCTTTGGATTCTGGGTGTGCACTGGCTCCTCCCTCTATGTCCCTCCTCCAGACCTCAGTTAGAGAAACTGCCCAGAGGAGAAGAACAGTACGAAGAAAGGATTTTTGTAAATCTAAGGGCAAGATTCATACCAGCCACACCAATCACACCGTATAACTTGTGATAAACTACCCAGTTAACAGTATGAACAATAACATAGCCTCGGTTCAAACCCGATGAACTATAACATAACCCTTATTTAAGCAATAACTATATACAAGTCTTGCAGAAGAAGTCCGCACTTGGGACGGGCGCCCAGAATCCTCTACGGACTACTAGAAATAGATTTACCGGTAAGTAAAATTTTATTTTCTCTAACGTCCTAGAGGATGCTGGGGACTCCGTAAGGACCATGGGGATTATACCAAAGCTCCCAAACTGGCGGGAGAGTGCGGATGACTCTGCAGCACCGATTGAGCAAACAGGAGGTCCTCCTCAGCCAGGGTATCAAACTTATAGAACTTTGCAAAGGTGTTTGACCCCGACCAAGTAGCAGCTCGGCACAGTTGTAGTGCCGAGACCCCTCGGGCAGCCGCCCAAGAAGAGCCCACCTTCCTAGTGGAATGGGCCTTAACCGATTTAGGCAATGGCAATCCTGCCGAAGAATGCGCCTGCTGAATCGTGTTACAGATCCAGCGAGCAATAGTCTGCTTTGAAGCAGGAGCGCCAACCTTGTTGGCCGCATACAGAACAAACAGAGCTTCGGTCTTCCTGATCCTAGCTGTTCTGGTCACATAAATCTTCAAAGCCCTGACCACATCCAGGGACTCGGAATCCTCCAAGTCCTGTGTAGCCACAGGCACGACAATAGGTTGGTTCATATGAAAAGATGAGACCACCTTGGGCAGAAATTGAGGACGAGTCCTCAACTCTGCCCTATCCACGTGAAAAATCAGGTATGGGCTTTTATATGATAAAGCCGCCAATTCCGAAACCCGCCTTGCCGAAGCTAAGGCCAACAACATGACCACTTTCCAAGTGAGGTATTTCAACTCTACTGTTGTGAGTGGTTCAAACCAAGGTGACTTGAGGAAACTTAATATCACATTAAGATCCCACGGCGCCACCGGAGGTACAAAAGGAGGTTGAATATGCAGCACCCCCTTCACGAATGTCTGTACTTCAGGAAGAGAAGCCAATTCCTTTTGAAAGAAAATGGATAAGGCCAAAATTTGGACCTTTATGGACCCTAATTTTAGGCCCAAAGTCACTCCTGTTTGCAGGAAGTGAAGCAGACGACCCAAATGGAACTCCTCCGTAGGAGCAGTCCTGGCCTCACACCAAGAAACATATTTTCGCCATATACGGTGATAATGTTTCAATGTCACGTCTTTCCTAGCCTTGATCAGGGTAGGAATGACCTCCTCCGGAATCCCTTTTTCCGCTAGGATCCGGCGTTCAACCGCCATGCCGTCAAACGCAGCCGCGGTAAGTCTTGAAACAGACAGGGCCCCTGCTGCAGCAGGTCCTGCCTTAGAGGAAGAGGCCACGGATCTTCTGTGAGCAACTCTTGCAGATCCGGATACCAAGTCCTCCTTGGCCAATCTGGAACAATGAGGATTGTTCTGACCCTTCTTATTCTTATTATCCTCAACACCTTGGGTATGAGAGGTAGAGGAGGAAACACATAGACCGATCTGAACACCCAAGGTGTCACCAGAGCATCTACCGCAACCGCCTGAGGGTCTCTTGACCTGGCGCAATACCTCTTTAAGCTTTTTGTTGAGGCGGGACGCCATCATGTCTATCTGAGGCAGTCCCCACCGATCCGTGATCTGTGTGAAGACTTCTTGATGAAGTCCCCACTCTCCCGGATGCAGGTCGTGCCTGCTGAGGAAGTCCGCCTCCCAGTTGTCCACCCCCGGGATGAACACTGCTGATAGTGCGCTTACATGGCCTTCCGCCCAGCGTAGAATCCTGGTCGCCTCTGCCATGGCCACTCTGCTCCTTGTGCCGCCTTGGCGGTTTACATGAGCCACTGCCGTGACATTGTCTGACTGAATCAGAACCGGTTTGTTCCGAAGCCATTCCTCCGTTTGGCTTAGAGCGTTGTATATGGCCCTCAACTCCAGGACATTGATGTGGAGACCAGTCTCTAGGATTGACCAGAGACCCTGGAAATTTCTTTCTAGTGCGACAGCTCCCCAACCTCGGAGGCTCGCGTCCGTGGTTACCAGGACCCAGTCCTGAATGCCGAACCTGCGACCCTCCAGGAGGTGAGCACTGCGCAGCCACCAGAGGAGAGACACCCTGGCCCTGGGTGACAGGGTGATCCGATTTTGCATGTGTAGATAGGACCCGGACCATTTGTCCAATAGGTCCCATTGAAAGGTCCTTGCATGGAACCTGCCGAAGGGGATGGCCTCGTATGAAGCCACCATCTTCCCCAGAACCCTTGTGCAATGATGCACTGAAACCTTTTTTGGCTTCAATAGGTTCCTGACCAGAGCTACGAGCTCCCGAGCCTTCTCCACTGGAAGAAAAACTCTTTTTTTGGTCTGTGTCTAGAATCATGCCCAAAAAGGCCAGACGCGTTGCAGGGACTAGCTGGGATTTCGGTAAATTGAGAATCCAGCCGTGCCTCTGCAACGTCTTCACGGACAGAGACACGCTGTCCAGCAACTTCTCCCGAGATCTCGCCTTTATGAGGAGATCATCCAAGTACGGGATAATTGTGGCGGCCTGCCTGCGCAGGAGCACCATCATTTCCGCCATTACCTTGGTGAAAATTCTCGGGGCCGTGGAAAGACCAAACGGCAACGTCTGAAATTGGTAGTGACAGTCCTGTACTGCAAATCTCAGGAACGCCTGGTGAGGGAAAATCGGAACATGAAGGTATGCATCCAGGGACACCATCCAATCCCCTCCCTCCAGGCTGGCGATGACCGCTCTGAGTGATTCCATTTTGAACTTGAACCTCTTCAAGTACATTTTCAGGGATTTCAGATTTAAAATGGGTCTGACCGAACCGTCCGGTTTCGGTACCACAAACAGGGATGAATAATAACCCTCTCCTTGCTGCAGACGAGGAACTTCGACTATCACCTGTTGAATGTACAATTTGTGAATTGCAGCTAACACCAGCTCCCTCTCCGACGGGGAAGCCGGCCGAGCGGATCTGAAAAACCGGTGAGGAGGCATGTCTTCGAATTCCAGTCTGTATCCCTGGGAAATAATCTCTATTGCCCAGGAATCCACCTGTGAGAGAACCCAGACGTGGCTGAAAAGACGAAGACGTGCCCCCACTTGATCTGACCTCCCCCCCCCCCGGAAAGCCCCAGCGTCATGCGGTGGACTTTGCGGAAGTAGGGGAGGACTTCTGCTCTTGGGAACTAGCCGAGTGCAGCTTTTTTCCCTTGTCTTTACCTCTGGCAACAAAGGACGATCCTCGTACCTTCTTGCTTTTATTGGAACGAAAGCACTGTATTTGATAATGCGGTACCTTCTTAGCATGCTGCGGGGGAACATAAGGTAAAAAATTTGTTTTACCGGCCGTAGCAGTAGAGACCAGGTCCGAGAGGCCTTCTCCAAACAACTCCTCCCCCTTGTAAGGCAATGACTCCATATGCCGCTTTGAGTCGGCGTCTCCCGTCCACTGTCGGGTCCACAAGAGTCGCCTAGCAGAAATAGACATAGCGTTTATTCTGGAGCTTAGTAAACAAATGTCTCTCTGAGCATCCCTCATATACAAGGCAGCCTCTCTGATATGCTCAATGGTCATTAGAATGGTATCCCTATCTAAGGTGTCAAATTCCGTAGATAAGGAGTCTGCCCATGCCATGACAGCACTACAAACCCAGGCCGACGCCATGGCCGGTCTAACGATAGTTCCTGAATGTGTGTAAATGTGCTTTATGGTAATTTCCTGCTTGCGATCAGCAGGATCCTTGAGGGAAGCAGTATCCGGAGAAGGCAGTGCCACCTTCTTGGATAAGCGTGTCAGTGCCTTGTCTACTTTAGGCGAAGATTCCCATCGTATCCTATCCTCCTGTGGAGAAGGATACGCCATAAGAATCCTTTTGGGAACATGTAGTCTCCTATCCGGAGACTCCCAAGCCTTTTCGCACAATTCGCTTAGCTCAAATGAGGACGGAAACGTGACCTTTATACATGTGAACCCTCGTGTCAGGGACAGGGGGTTCCTCAGTGATATGCAAAACCTCTTTTATGGCAATAATCATGTACCGAATACCCTTTGCCACCTTCGGCTGTAATTTTGCATCCTCATAGTCGACACTAGAGTCAGTATCTGTGTCGGTATCTGGCTCTGTGACCTGGGATATGGGGCGCTTTTGAGACCCTGAAGGTCCTGGCGCCACAGGGACAGGCACGGTCTGGCTACCTGACTGATCCCTAGCTTCAGCCTTGTCTAACCTTTTATGCAGGAGATTCACATTTGCATTTAAGACATTCAGCATATCCACCCAGTCCGGTGTCGGCGTTGCCAATCTGACATTCAAACACTCCCCCTCCACATTAAGCGAGCCTTCCTCATCAAACATGTCGACACACACGTACCGACACTTCACACACACAGGGAAACTCTTTTCTGAAGACAGTATCCCCTTTAAGGCCCTTTGGAGACAGAGAGAGAGTGTGCCAGCACACACCCCAGCGCAATGACCCTGGAGACCAACACAAAATGTTTTTCCCCAGCAGCGCTGTAAAATATCTTATCCGCCAATTATGTGCCCCCCCCCCTCTCTTTAAAACACCCCTTCACCGTGTGTAAGCAGGGGAGAGTCCGGGGAGCTTCCTCTCAGCGTTCTGTGGAGAGAAAAATGGCGCTGGTGAGTGCTGAGGGAGAAGCCCCGCCCCCTCGGCGGCGGGCTTCTGTCCCGCTCAAAGTTATTGAAAAATGGCGGGGGCTCTTTTATATACAGTGCCCACCTGTACATGTATAATGTCTTTTGCCATAAGAGAGGTGTTATATTACTGCCCAGGGTGCCCCCCTGCGCCCGTACAGTGACCGGAGTATATGAGGTGTATGGGAGCAATGACGCACAGCTGCAGTGCTGTGCGTTACCTTTGTGAAGCTGAAGGCTTCTGCCGCCTTAGACGTCTTCTGACTTCGTTTCTTCTGGCTCTGTGAGGAGAACAGCGGCGCGGCTCTGGGGGTGGACGCCCAGTAAGAACCTGTGTTTACCCCCTCTGGAGCTAATGGTGTCCAGTAGTCGAGGAAGCAGAGCCTATCATTTAAGAAGGTCTGCCCCTCTCTCCTCAGTCCCTCGATGCAGGGAGCCTGTTGCCAGCAGTGCTCCTTGTAAAAATGTAGAAAAAATCCAAACAAAAATGCTTTCTAGGCAGAGAACTCAGGGGAGCTCCCTGCAGTGCACCCATCTCGCTCTGGGCACAGTGTAAAACTGAGGTCTGGAGGAGGGACATAGAGGGAGGAGCCAGTGCACACCCAGAATCCAAAGCTTTCTTAAAGTGCCCTATCTCCTGCGGAGCCCGTCTATTCCCCATGGTCCTTACGGAGTCCCCAGCATCCTCCAGGACGTTAGAGAAAAGCCAGATTCATATAATACACTTCAGCTCCCCATATCTCACTCCAGCCAGCACCCTGCTGTCACACTAGTCAGTTCTCACATGTGTCTCTCCTGCTAGCACCCTCCTATGTCACTCCAGCCAGCTCCCAATGAGTCACTCCTGCCAGCACCGTCCTGTGTCACTCCAGCTAGCTCTCCCATGTGTCACTACTGTCAGGACCCTGCTGTGTCACTCCAGCCAGCTCCCCCTTGTGTCTCTCCTGCTACCACCCTCCTATGTCACTCCAGCCAGCTCTCCCATGTGTCACTATTTCTAGCACACCCTCCTGCGTCACTCCAGTCAGCTCCCCCATGTGTCACTCCTGCCAGGACCCTCCTGTGTCACTCTAGCCAGCTCTGCTTTGAGTCACTCTAGCTCACCCTCATGTACTGTATCACTTCAGCCTCCCCACCAATTTATGCCATTGCAGCAGCCCTTAATGTGTCCTCTGTTTGCTGGTGGGTGTCTCATCTCTAGTATCTGGCTTCTTCCGTTTTCATTCTCCGTAGTTCTGCTGCTTGTCTGGAGTGCAGCGGTTTCTGTATTTGTTGTGGTCACATGATTTAAAGTGTTGGGAGCCACATTTCAATAAAGAAAGCCGCATACGGCTCAAGAGCCACTGGTTGGCCACCGCTGCTCTAGGGGAATGGGAGCCAGTGCACATTTTGTTGAAGGGAAGAGGCAGATGTGGAGCAGCGGTAGAGGACGATAAGCCTAGCTGTGGAGTGGAGGACAGATTGGAGGGGAGCAAGTGAGGCCAGTGAGAACATTGCAGTAGTCGAGTCGTGAGATGACCAGTGAGCGGATGATAAGTTTAGTTGCACTCTGGGAGAGAAATAGCCTGATGCGAGCAATGTTGCGTAGCTGGGACAGGATTGTGCCAGAGCTTGGCTGTGGGGTACAAAGGAGAGGGAGGAGTCAAGAGTGACGCCCAATCAGCAAAGATGGTGGAACAGGGAGATGGTGGTGGTGTCAACAGTGAGAGAGAGATTGGCAGAGGATGTTACTCTGGCTGGGGGAAAGAATGAGTTCAGTTTTGTCCATGTTGAGCTTCAGAGAGCGTTCAGACATCCAGGAGGAGATGGCGGAGAGGCAGCTGGAAACCTGAGAGAGGACAGAGGGGGACAGATCAGAAGAGGTAGAATTGAAGGCCAAAGGAGTTATTGAGCGCACCGAGGGAAGAGGTGTACAGGGAGAACAGAAGGGGGCAGAGGACAGAACCCTGAGGGATACCAATAGGAAGGATGGAAGGGTGTGAGGTGGTGCCGGAGGCAGACACAGAGAAGGAGCGGTAAGTGAGGTAGGAGGTAAACCAGTCAAGGACAGTGCTAAAGAGGCCAATGTTATGGAGTGTGCGGAGGAGAGGATGATCCACGGTGTAAAAGGCAGCAGAGAGGTCCAGAAAGATAAGCAGAGAGAAGTAGCCCCTTGATTTGGCCGAAAGCAGGTCATTGGTGACTTTCACCAGGGCAGTCTCAGTGGAGTGGAGTGGATGAGAGCCAGATTGTAGTGGATCAAGGCTGGAGTTGTCAGAGAGGTAGCTTGTGAGATGGCTGTAGACCAGTCGTTCAAGTAGTTTGGAGGCGAATGGGAGAAGAGAGATGGGGCGGTAGCTAGTGGGTGATGAAGGGTCGAGGTTGAGTTTTTTTTTTTTTTTAGAACAGGCAAGCTCAGAGCATGTTTGAATGGTGAGGGAAAGATGCCGGTACAGAGCGATAGGTTAAAGAGGTGACCAAGGTGGGAGCAGGCAGTGGGGGAGAGGGAGTGGAGAAGATGGGTCAGGTTGAGAGGGTAGGGGGGGTGGGGGATGAGAGAGTGGATTTCCCTGTCTGTAGTGGGACGTAAGGAGTACAGGGTGGGATAGGGCAAGGGGGCAGCAGCAGAGGGGTGACGGGAGGAGATATCGTGTCGGGTTTCCTCAATTTTGGATATGAAGGAGGCAAGTAACTCAGAAGTATTCGGACAGCAACATTTTTACATATATTTTACTGAACTTTTATGTCCTACCTTAGCACTAAATTAGCAGTGGTAAAATGTAGCTGCCTAAATGGTTTGTACAGGTGCAAATTTTTCCTTTTTAGCTGGATATCGGTTTATGCTGTTATTTGTATAAATCCCCAAAACTGCACTCAAAGTGTGAATCAAAGGTTCACTGAGTTCCTGAATTTGAGCAGTTGACTCCTTAGTACCATTTTGTCCACCTCTGAAATACTACACGGGGAGGGGGGGGCATTAATTTAATTAGGAAGAGTTTCTTATCTCAAAGATCTTTGTAGTTGCAAATATT
This sequence comes from Pseudophryne corroboree, assembly GCF_028390025.1. Taxonomy (NCBI): domain Eukaryota; kingdom Metazoa; phylum Chordata; class Amphibia; order Anura; family Myobatrachidae; genus Pseudophryne; species Pseudophryne corroboree. The sequence goes on along the minus strand of NC_086444.1, from coordinate 994,782,034 downwards.
AATTAGCTAGTCCGGAGCTTCCATAAGTGTAGCATATTGCCGCACAGACTTGTGGGGAGAGTCTGATTAAATTATCCACATAGTCTAGCAGCTATACAGTATGTACACAGTATACCTGCAAGCAGAAAGTCAGGATTTCTCACATAACTTCCAGTAAACATTGATTGTTTTTTCTAGTTTCATTAAAAATAAAATTTCTTTGTACAGCATTCATTTTAAATAAGCAAGTTTTTCTTCTTTATTTGTCAATAATTTTTTAACGTTAAACAAGACAAACACATAACTGATGTTTTGTTAACATGAATACATTGAGAAACCAAAGTTAACCATGCTTATCAGTCAATGGCGCTAAATTAGTCCTTTAATCTGGATGTAGGGAGGAAATAAAAACCAACATACATAACATGTAAACATGATGACAGCAAAAGGGGCTTCCAAAACACACTGCACTCAGGAGATAAAGTACAAAAATATACAGTATGCTTCCCAGAAACTTTTCTGCAAACAATAAGCATCAAGTACATTGTAAATCTGCAAAGAACACATTCAAGAGTCCACCAAAAGCAACAAAAACAAATGTAAGAAGGGTAAAAGTGAAAGGGGTGGATTTATATACATCAGCATAACAAAAATAATGTTACGTTAAACTCTATGCTTCTTAAAAAAATTACATTGAGGCGCAAGGAACAGAGTAGTGTAAGTTCATCAGAATTAAAATATAAAATAATTGATATGCTTACACGTCTTTATGATATGTCAGTGCAAAGTGTAGCATCCGTGGTTGCTTTAAAAAGTTCTGTGCTGGAACACAGGCTGTCAATCATTCACTCTGCAGCTTTCATTTATTGCTAGCAGCTATCGACCATTGCCCAATGTGTACGCTACCACCCCGGATACATAAATGTCCCTAACCCATAAGTGGCTGATAAGTTTCTACCACCAAGCAGAGCTTTACACAAAGCAAATGCTAAATGTTAGCTTCCATTGCAATAACCCCTATTTTAATAACCTCTAACTTTATTACAGAATAGGGCAACACACCCAACATTATTCCCATGATGACTTGGGAGTTACATTAAAAAAAAAAAAGAAATACTGATTAGTTTATTCAATGCCAAGTAGACAATGCAACACCGTCCCTAGCACTGAAGTGGTTAAACAATTTTATTTACAAGTCACCATAAGCTACATTCAAGTTTCTCCCTCTTGATTATTGACAAGGTTTGGGAAATCCCAAAATGAAAGGCCTTTGGAATGGAAGCACATCCAGAAGCAACACAGTTATCAGAACTCTAAGGCATTTAAAACTATCAAAAAGTGACACCTGTATTTGGTGTGAGAATCCAACTTTTTCACTGCATTAACATTAACCCAGTGCCGAGGTGGGGGGGAAATCAGACAGTACAATTTCTACCCCTCATAGAACACTGAAGGTTTCCGATATTAAGCTTCTATTTAAATAAATCATGACCGCATGGTCATGACACAATCCCCACTTATCAGTCTATTTTGCACTAACCACAATATTATGAAACACAAAATGGTTAAACTTTAGCCAGGAGATACAATTTTCCCCATAATAACCCTTTATCTGAACATTATACAATATAGGATTTCATTTTATTATCTTGAATATACTATTCAAATAAATAAAAGTGAAAAGAAAATAACTTTCTTTTTTACAGCGACATAAACTATGAATTTTTATTCATGTTGTGGTCTGTCCCCCATTGGCCGTCTCCGACTAGGCCTGCCCCTGACATATCGGTGATGCTGATAGCCATCTTCCCTGTTTCTCTGCACCTTCCAGCCCTCATCATTTCTAAAATACTGGTAGCCTCCTCTGTTGGGCTGATATAACCTCTCATTCCGAGGCCTCCTGGTACCATAGGACTGATTGTAAAAGTTCTTCGACCTGCCTCGACTCAGTAGGTTAGATACCTCCCTCTCGTCCTCTGAGCTCTCTTCCCTTGCTCTGGGTGGCCTTTCATCAGGAGGATTGATCTGTGCTGATGCTATGGCTACTGGATCCATTTCTTTCTCAGCAGATTCCCTGTCTTCTGGCGTTTCGGGTAAAACAGGCGGAGCAAACTGGATATCAGTCAGTTTTGTTGGAAGACTCTGCTGCTCCAATATCTGTGTTGTATCTGGAGTTATCACTTGTTCTGCTTTCACCAACGCGGTTTGAGACCCAGGCTCGCTGGCAGTAGCACTAGCAGAGAATACGGGCAAATCTGGCTTGCATTCATTCATTAACTCCTGGGGCTGTTTTATTGCTTCTTGAACTGAAATATTTTCCATGACATCCCCTGGTGTAAGGGTTCCAGGCAAATCTCTATCCATAGGGGTAACAAAAACATTCTGTCGTACAACTGCATTTTCAATGTAACCTTGATATGGATAGCCATACCAAACGGGTGGGAAAAATGGTGATGCTATTGGAACAGGTCCCATGTAGGATCCCTGTCCAAAAGGAGGGTGTGAGTACATGGTCTTGCTTGTGATTGAGTCTTCAAAGTCACTACCCTGTGTCTGGAACGGATGCTTTTCCTCTGATTGGTTAGGCTGGGGAGGAATTGATCCAGCAAATGCAGGCATTTGGACAGATGAAGTTAGCACTCCTGGGGGGCATAAAGTTGCAGAATGGTTTTCATTCCTCACATCACTCTGATGAGCAAAGACTGAAGGGTCTACATCACTTTGGTCAACAGTGGTTTCCTGCACCCAATGGTTTTGTGGGTAAACATGAACATTTGGGTACATCCTGCACATATTTAAGTATGCTTGATGAAGAGGGTGCAAGTAGAAGTGTGGGGGCCACATTGGACACGTAAAAGCCTTGAAAAATTTGAGATAAAAAAAAAAGTATTAGTTCTCTTCATTTAGAACACAAACATACAATATTAATTAATATAGTATAAACAGTCTGGGAAGGAGTATTGCTACAGATGTAGCTGACATTATGTAGTGCTATCAACTGAGGGGGATCATTTCACAAAGACATGATACATGGTAAAGACTGTAATCTAAGACAGGGGTGGGCACAACAGTTTTAGCCAAATAGGACATGCTAGGATGTGTAGTTTTTCAGCAGATGCATGGCCACTTACTGACCAACCCTTATCTAAGAGATGTGGGAACACTTGATACATTAGTGTTAGGGAACGTGCATGTGGCTACTGTAAGGCAGCAGCATGATCAGCCCGCTGCAAGAGAGACGTCAGTGGCAGCTGGCATTACTCTGCAGCATGGCTGGAATCATGCAAGCAATCATAGTCCACAAAGCACCATATAACAAATCACAAACAGCAACAATAACCATGGTAACTCATTATCCACAAACAGAACATTTATCTAGCAACTGAAACAGTTACAAAGCTACTAATAATAATATTACCTATAATAAGAATAATAATATTATTGTTTGATAGCACCCACCCAGGAGAGGACACCCTACTGGGGAAAAACAAAACTAACCTTTATGCCAAGGTTGTAGAAGAAATGAAGGATGCTTTTATCTAAAGGAGGGGAAAAAAAAAAAATAACTAAAATAACAGCATTATTGTTCCATTTAATAGAAAAACAAAGGTTTACATTCTGCAAAAGGCAATTCCCCTCCCCCAATATGACTTACCACTAGGTAGGTCATCTCCATTCTTATAAAGGGAGTAGGGAGGAGGTGCCGTGGCTCTCTCCCCCTTTTCATTCACAGGAAATCCAGGATAGAGCGGATCCTGGTAAGCACTCAGAGTCTGAGGCAGAGGCAGTAAGGGCTGGTTAACTGCTGGCATCGAAACTGTAAGTGGTGAGTAAGGGGAGGAGGTCACCTGAGGTTGTAACATAGCCGAGTCAGATCCAGTCCCAGGAGTTACAGGCATTTCATCTGGAATACCTACGAATAAAAGCAACTACATCAGCCATTTCCTTCTGGGGATGTATACAGACATGTCCACTTACATCTAGCCTCCTTGCACATTAAACAGCATGACTTGATAACGCTGAGTGTCTTTATGTGGGACTTATGCCTATATTCTGAGTGCGACCTCAGCCGAATCTGCATACGAAAAGAGGATTTTGGTACTTACCGATAAATCTAAATCTCTGAATCCATTTGGGGACACTGGACTGACTGTAGACAGATGGGGTGTGAAGCTTGCAACCGGAGGTGTGGCACAATCTAACATCAAACATTTTATGAACAGCCGGCCCCTCCCCCTTCACGCCCCCTATCCTTCAGTTTGGAAAATTTGATGGAGAGAATAGGACATGAAACTACCAACTCTAATGGCGAGGAACCGACCGTAAAAACATATCAAACAGCAACCAAGAATTTATTTAAAAGAATCTAACACTGTTTGCACGAACTGTTTCAATAACAAGAACACTGCAGGCTGACAGCACCGAGGCGGGCGCCCAGTGTCCCAGAGTGGATTCAGAAAAACGGATTTATCGGTAAGTACCAAAATCCTCTTTTCTCTTTCATCCACTAGGGGACACTGGACTGACTTTAGACAGATGGGGACGTCCCAAAGTTACTCCCATGGGCGGGAGTGCTGTCTGCGGCCTGCAAAACTAATCGTCCAAACCTTGAATCTCTGGACGCAAACTTATCAAACCTGTAGAACTTTGTGAACGTGTGCACAGATGACCATATAGCTGCCCTGCAAAGTTGAGTAGTGAAGGGTACATCTGGCTGCCGCCCATGAGGCTCCCACCGATCTGGTAGTATGAGCACTTACCTGAACCGGAGCTCGTCTACCACATGATATATTAGCCTGTTTAATAGTAAGCCTGATCCATCTAGCCAGAGTCTGTTTAGATGCCAGCCAACCTTTCTTAGGACCATCACAGAGGACAAACAAATAATCAGACTTCCTGATAGATGACGTAGCTTGTACATAAATCCATAAAGCTCTTACCACGTAAAAAGACACGTCCACTTCTGCCAAACCTTGAAAGGATGGGACCACAATGGGTTGATTAACATGAAAACCTGAAACCACCTTTGGAAGGAATTCCGCCCTCGTACGGAGTGATGCCCTATCCTCATGAAAAATCAGAAAAGGACTTTTACATGATAGGGCTCCCGACTCTGAGACCCTTCTTGCAGAAGCTAAGGCTAGTAACAGAGTAACCTTCCAGGATATTTATTTAAAATCTGCTTTTTCCAAAGGCTAAAAAATAGCTGATTTAAAAAAAATCTAGAACTAAATTTAAGTCCCACGGTGCCGTGGGTGGGCGGAAAGGAGGTTGAATCCTCAGAGCCCCCTGCAAAAACGTTTGAACCTCCTGTAGGGAAGCCAGACATTGTTGAAAGAAAATGGAAAGAGACGATTCAAGGAACTTAGCCGTAGCCCTCCATTTAAGCCAGCTTGTAGAAAACATAAAAGCCTACACAACCAAAATTCCTTTGAATTCCACCCCTTTTCTTGACACCACTCCATATATCTTTTCCAAATTCTATGGTAGTGCATAGCCGTGACTGGTTTTCTAGGTCTGGGTGTAGAAATTGTCCCTGTGACAAGAGGTCCTCTCTCTGAGGCAACCTCCAGGGTTCTTCCCCTAGTAGTTCCCTCAAGTCCGAGTACCAACTCCTGCGAGGCCAATCTGGTACAAATAGTATTGCCCACACTCTTTCCCGTTTCGCCACCTTAAGCACTCTGGGGATGAGGGGAAATGGTGGAAAAATGTACACTCGACTGTACAACCATGGAATTGTCAACGCATCCACTGCTTCTGCTGCTGGATCTCTCGTTCTGGCCACGTACCTGGGCAACTGATTGTTTTGAGATGCCATTAAGTCCACCTGAGGTAGGCCCCATCTCCTCATCACCATCTCGAAGTCCTGTGGGTGTAGACCTACTCTCCTGGGTGCATGTCTTGTCGACTGAGATAGTCTGCTTCCCTGTTGCCTACCCCGGAATAAACACCGCAGAGAGGATGATGTTGCACCTTTCTGCCCACAACAAGATCTTTGTGGCATCCCTTAAAGGCCATTTTGCTTCTTGTTCCTCTCTGATGGTTTATGTACGCTGTTGCTGTCACATTGTCCGATTGTATTCTTATCTCTTGGTTCTTTACTAGATCCTCGGCTAGGAGAAGCGCATTGTAAATTGCTCTCAGTTCCAGAATATTTATGGGCAGAGTACTTTCCTGTGGCGTCCATCTTCCCTGAAATTGATGGTCTCCTAGTACTGCCCCCCAACCTCTGAGACTGGCATCCGTTGTTAGGAACCTCCAATCCCAAATTCCAAATCTCTTGCTTACTGTCAGATTCATGTGTAATGACCACCGAAGTAACGAGGTCCTGACCTGTGGCAATAAACGAATACTTCGATTTAGAAGCCAATGAAAGCCTGCTCCCTGAGCAATCAGATTAATCTGGAACGGTCTGGAGTTAAGACTGCTGTACTGTATGGCTTCGTAAGATGCCACCATCTTTCCGAGAAGCTGTACACATAGGTGTAAGGAAATTGTTTGGTTCTTTAGTATCTTTCACCAGCTTCCTTATGTCCTGGATCTTGTTCTCTGGGAGAAACACCTTCAATAGTCTTGTGTCTAGTATTAGATCTCGGAATTGGATCCTCTGCGTTGGTGTCCGGCTGGATTTCTTGAAGTTCACTTTCCAGCCATGCTGAATGAGAATTTGATGCGTCGTTTGAGCATCGCTGATCAACTGGTCCTGAGAGTGGGCCTTGATTAGCAGATCGTCCAGGTAAGGAATGATCGTAACTCCTAAGGCTCTCAGATCCGCGACCATTATCGACACAATTTTTGTAAATATTATCGGAGCTGATGATAGACCGAATAGCAACGCTCTGAACTGGTAGTGACTCTTCTACAATGTGAATCATAAATACGCATGGTTTGGAGTCCAAATTGGTACATGAAGGTAAGCATCCTTTATGTCCAAGGACACCATGAATTCCTCTTGTTCCAATCCTACAATAAATTACTGGATTGACTCCATCTTGAATCTGTAGACCGTTAGGAACTGGTTTTAAACTTTTAAATTGAGTATTGGTCTGACCGACCCATCCGGTTTTGGAACTACAAAAAGATTTGAATAAAATCCCATTCCTCTTTGAGACTCTGGGACTGGAACAATTACCTTTGTATGCAGTAGTTTTTGAATTGCTGCTTGTAATGCTCCTGCTTTCAGCGGACACCGAGGCAATCCTGTTGTAAAGAACTGAATGTGAGGGCGTTGTTAAAAATATATCCTGTAACCCTGGGAAATGATCTTGTTGACCCAGATTTCTGGTGAGGTTTTGGCCCAGGCGTCCCGAAACCCTTCCAACCGTGCGCCCACCAAGGGAGACCCCAGTGAGCCGGGAGACCGTCATGCCACGGGCTTGTAAGCAGGCTTGTCCTGCTTCCTAGCTGTTGACTGGGAACGACCTCTACCTCTGTTTTCACAAGATTGCGCACCAAAACCTCTTCCTCTGGCTCGAAAGGACTGCGATCGAAATTAATTAAACGCTGGTCCAGAATAACCCCTTTTAACCTGTGGCGTGGTTCTCGAATAAGAAGTAGGTAGAAAGGTATATTTCCCTCCAGTTGCCTGCGAAAAAAAGATTTTAGTACTTACCAGGTAAATCCTTTTCTTTGAATCCATAGGGGGCACTGGAGTACTCTTGGGATATGGACGGTGTTAGCAAGGACAGGCACTGAATATTTAAATTTAGTAACTCTCCTCCCCTCCATACTCCCAGAATACCTCAGTGTTTTTTCCTGAGACGAACAGGAGCGATAGTGAGGATGAACAATGGAGAATTACATATAACATTATAACATAACGGACAACAATAAAGTTGACACATAACTTAACTGACAACTAAACAGTTGACACCATAACCGATAGAACTTGAAAATTTGAACAAGTCGGTGAGAATGTGTTACCAGAAGATCCACTGAACTTACCACAAACCAGGTAAAACTGCTCTGGGTGGGCGTACAGTGTCCCCTATGGATTCAAAGAAAAGGATTTACCTGGTAAGTACCAAAATCCTATTTTCTTCTTCATCCACTAGGGGTCACTGGAGTACTCTTAGGACGTACCAAAGCTTCCCCCGTGGGCGGGAGAGCTGTTTGTCACCTGTAACACTAGGCGGCCAAAGCTAGATGCTGTCGTCGCAAATGTATGAAACTTGTAAAAGCGCACAAACGTGTGCACTGATGACCATGTAGCCGCACGGCAAAGCTGCGTCGTAGAAGCCCCACGACCAGCTGCCCATGAAGTTCCCACAGAACATGTGGAATGAGCTGTTACTGATGTAGGCGGCTGTAACCTAGCATGAAGGTAAGCCTGACGTATGGTCAGTTTAATCCATCTGGATAAGGTCTGCTTAGAAGCTGGCCAACCCGTCTTGGCAGCATCATAGAGAACAAACAACGTATCCGTCTTACGAACTGTAGACGTTCGGGATACATAAACGCGTAATGCGCGTACCACATCCAAAGTTCCAGAATCTGCTGTTAACACAGGAACTACTATTGGTTGATTGATGTGAAAAGATGACAATACCTTTGGCAAGAAAGTGGGAATCGTCCGAAGTTCCGCTCTGTCATCATGAAACACCAAATACGGTGGCTTGCATGACGAGGCACCCAAATCTGAAACACGCCTTGCCGAAGCTAAGGCTAGAAGAAAAATTGTTTTCCAAGTGAGAAACTTAATATCCACTTGTTGTAAGGGTTCAAAATATGAAGACTGTAAAAAATCTAAAACCAGATTCAAGTCCCATGGTGCTGTAGGTGGAATGAATGGAGGCTGTACGCTGAGGACAACTTGCAGAAAGGTGTGTACAGACGGCAATAGAGCCAAACGTCTTTGAAAGTAAATTGACAAAGCAGAGACCTGCACCTTTAGTGTAGATAAACGCAGTCCTCCATCCAACCCCATCTGTAGAAATAACAAAAGACGGGATAACTTGAAAGATGTCGGAAACTACCGATCTTCACACCAACCTATATAGGCACGCCAAATTCTGTAATAATGAGCTGCCAGAACTGGCTTCCTAGCACGTAACATGGTTGGTATAACCGATTCTGGAATGCCCTCTCTTCTTAAGAGAGCGGTCTCAACTGCCACCACGTCAAACGCAGCCGCGCTAAATCGGGGTAAAGGAACGGACCCTGTTGTAACAGGTCCGGACGTAGCGGGAGCGGCCAAGGATAGTCTGCGAGTAGCCCGCGGAGATCCGAGAACCAAGCTCTCCGAGGCCAATGAGGTGTCACTAGTATGACTGTGGCGGACTCTCGTTTGATCCGTTTTAGCAACAGAGGGAGCAGCTGAAACGGTGGAAACAGACACACGAGGCTGTACGGCCACGCGATTGTGAGCACCGCCACTGCCTTTGGATCTCGCGTTCTGGACACATACTGGGCCGTTTGGCGATTGTGGCGAGATGCCATCAGATCCACTTGTGGGTAACCCCACCTCTGGACCAACATGTGAAACACTACTGGATTTAATGCCCAATCTCCTGTATGAAAATCCAGATGGCTGAGATAATCCGCCTACCAGTTGTCCACTCCCGGAATGAACACTGCCGACAATATCACTTGGTGATGCTCGGCCCAATTGAGGATTCAAGCTACTTCCCGCATGGCCATGCGGCTTCTCGTTCCTCCTTGTTTGTTGATGTATGCGACCGCCGTCGTGTTGTCTGACTTCACCTGGACAGTCTGAGACCAGAACATGTGCACTGCTTGTCGTAGCGCATTATAAATTGCCCGGAGTGCCAGGACATTTATAAACAACAATCTTTCGTGATCCGCCCAGAGACCCTGGAGCTGACAATTTTGAACCAAAGCTCCCCAACCTCTGAGACTCATGTCCGTCGTTAGAATTATCCAATTCCAGACGCCGAACTGTTTCCCTCCAGTTAGATTGTGTACTTTGAGCCACCAGAGTAGAGATACTTTGGCCCGTGGAGACAACCTCACCCTCTGGTAAATGTGCAGATGCGAGCCCGACCACTGTGAAAAGGACGTGAGTGAAATTTTCCGAACTGAAGCGCTTCGAAAGCCGCCACCATTTTGCCTAACAGTCGAATGCACAAATGTACCGAGACTGTGCGTGGCTTGAGCACTAATTGTACCAGATGATGAATACTCTGTACTTTCTGTTCTGGTAGTTAAATTCTTTGATCTACCGTATCGCGAATCATTCCTAGGAATTGAAGTAATTGAGACGGAATCAGATGTGATTTCTTGAAGTTGACAATCCAACCGTGCTGAACTAGTACACTGTACGTCAGCAACGCATGTTGGAGGAGCATCTGTTGAGACGGAGCTTTGATGAGCAGATCGTCCAAGTACGGAACTATTATCACTCCCAGGGGTCTGAGATGAGCTATCATCACAGACATCACTTTGGTGAATACCCGAGGCACTGACGAGAGGCCAAACGGTAGAGCCTGAAACTGGTAATGGTTTTGTCATACCACAAAATGCAAGAACCTCTGATGCGGTGGCCAAATTGGAATATGTAAGTACGCATCCTTGAGATCCAGAGCAATCACAAATTCCTGTGGCTCTAAACCTGCAATTACTGCCTGCAGGGATTCCATCTTGAATCTGTAGTAAGTGACGTACTGATTGATACCCTTTAAGTTCAATGTTGGTCTGACCGAGGCATCCGGCGTTGGTACTACAAAAAGACTGGAACAATAACCCTGACCTTGTTGGTGAACAGGGACCGGAATCAAAACTGCTGAATCCAGCAGAGACTGAATGGCAATTTGCAGAACTGCCTTCTTGTCTGTCTTCTGACACAGGCAGTCCTGTCTTAAAAAACCACAGTGGTGGGAGACAATCTAACTCTATTTTGTAACCTTTTACCACTAAATTGTAGATCCAACCATCTGTGGATGTCTGGAACCACGCCAAATGGAACGTATGAAGGCGTGCCCCCACAACTGGAGATCCGAGATGGACTGGAAGCCCATCATGCCACTGGCATGCCGGTGACCTTAGCGTTTTGACGACGGGTGGTGGTTTGTTGAAAACCACGTCCTCTGCCTCGTCCACCAGGTGTAGTTGTTCCTCTACCACGGCCTCGAAAGGGCTGAGGTCTAAAGGATTTGAACACTGGTTCAGAGTATATCCGTCTAGGTACCGTTGGAAGCAATAATAGGAATGCAGACTTGCCTCCCCTTGGTCTGAAAAATCCATTTGTCCCATTTAGGACCAAACAACTTTTCACGTAAGGTAATGGTTCTATTCTTCTCTCGACCTATGCCTCCGCCTGCCAAGGACGCAGCCAGAGCGCTTGTCGTGCTGCAACTAGTGACGCTGAAAGGCGAGAACTGACTAGTCAGACGTCCGTAGAAGCTGTACGTAGATAATCAGCAGCTTTGCAGATTTGATCAGCGAGAAGTACAAGGTGGTCGTCTTGTAGGGCGGACCTGAGTCCTGTTATCCATACAAGCAGCGCCGTAGTTACCAAAATGCCAACCAAACGCGGTCGAAGCAACACCCCTGCTGCTGTATACATCGACTTTAGCATAGCTCCCATGGAGATGTCACTGACTCTGGAAACGGGTAACTAGACTTAAATCGGCGAGGTTTAGAAACCTGTGTATCAGGATTCTATATTAACATCTTATTTAGAGATTCCAAAAAAAATAATAAACACGCTGGAGATGTGTCGTCTAGTAAAGACCACCTTATAATTTGTCAGAGGTTCCTCAGTCTCTGTAAACTTCAGAGACTGACGCACCCACACTATCTGACTGCTGGTCTATTCACCCTTCCCATATTCATCTTGCGCAGTTAGGCCTGGCATAGAATCGTCAGGATTGCAACATAGCAGAAACTGGGAATTTATAAGGCAAATGATAACTATCTTTGCAAAATCGGAGATGAAATGGGAGTATAAAATATACGGTGCATGTGATAGAACCCACCGGAACCCCTCTGACAGGCATTGCAGTGAAACTACTTTTTCGTTTTTGCTGGTGACTTACTCATTATGTAACCAGACAAATAAATAGACAAAGACAGACAAATTCCACCTCAGTAAAATTACTAAAATGTGTATATGGGCAGACTATAAGAAACCTGATCCAAAAATTCCTACTAAAACCCCTGCGCCATCCGGTGGAGCAGTGTTGTAGGACAGGAACGTTCTGGAAAAGAAACAAAGTATGATTAAAATGGCCTCCATGTGCTTATAGTCAAAGAACATATAGCATATTTCCTTACGTGAACATATATACATATAGAATTTATATACATTTTCTATGGTATAATAAGTGCTTGTATAATACGTATGCATATATAACACAATGCAGCCATTTCTTTAGCAGAGGCTGCCTATTGCTGCTGCTGTGGAATAATCTCTCCCCCCCTGCAGCTGCGCTGCATGTAATCATGTAATAGGGACTGGGAAAACTCCTGACTGCCCAGCATGAGCCCACTAGTTACTAAAGGGCTGTTTTATAGAGACAGACCGCGGCAGCAGTGTGCACTGTCCGCGGTCTGAGTGATCAGAGGCGCCGGCATCTCTCCCCCCCCCCCCCCCCCCCTGCTTCTCCCCTTAGCGTGGTCAGGGAGCGCTGGTAGCGACTGTTAAGCTGAGCTGCCGGCCGTTACCGAGACAGACCGTGGCAGCAGTGAACGCTGTCCGCGGTCTGAGTGAGCAGACACGCCGGCAGCTTCCTTCCCCAAAGTGACGGATCCTCCGGCCGTTACAGGGACAGACCGCGGCAGCACTGAACGCTGTCCGCGGTCTGATTGTGCACAACAAGCAGGGAGCGCTGAAAACGGCGCTTGTAGCGGCCGTCCAGTGCGTCCCTCTGAGCGGCGGTCAGGAGTAGGGGAGCGGCGGCGGGGAGCTGTTATCAGCGGTGGCGGGGAGCGGAGCAGCGGGATGACCTCGGGCGACGCACATAGCAGTCCCCCACTCACGCTGCCGCCCCGGTCATAAATACCTGTGATCCTGTGCTCTGACTGGGCTTCTCTAGCAAGCTCCGTTCTGTAGTCTCAGCTGAAGGTAGCTGACCTGTGCTCTTGGGCTGACGGGGCTTCTCCAGCAAGCTCCGTCCAGTCCTTTCTGCAGCCTCAGCTGAAGTTAGCTGAGCTGCTTGTGGCTGAGAGGGGGCTCCTAATGTGAGGACAGACACGCCAAGAGCTGCATGCAGCAGCTTCTGTAATCCCGGACCCAGAGCTTTTGTGTAAGCTGGGAAGGGAGTGTAATTAGAAAAAAGAATAAAAAACAACATAACCTAAAAGTAAAATATGTGGAGGAGCTCCACGCTTTGTGCTTCTATCCATGTGAGCAACGAAAAAACACTGAGGTATTCTGGGAGTATGGAGGGGAGGAGAGTTACTAAATTTAAATATTCAGTGCCTGTCCTTGCTAACACCGTCCATATCCCAAGAGTACTCCAGTGACCCCTAGTGGATGAAAAAGAAATCCATTTGTCTAAATCCGGACCAAATAACATCTCACCACCACTGCCCTCTCTTGGAATCGGAGTCCACCTGCCACTGCCTGAGCCATAAAATTGTTCTTGCCAATATGGCCGAAGCTGATATGCGGGACGCTATTTTACTAGCGTCCTTCGAAGCCTGGCAGATATAAGTAGCTGATTCTCGTATATGCTCCACTAGCTGAGAAATCTCCTCCAGACCATTGTCTTCCTCAGTGGCCCAGCCCATGCGACAATGGCCTTGTTTACCCAAGCACTAATAATACTAGACCTGTGCGATGCACCTGCTGCTACAAAAATTGATTTCAATGCAGTGTCTACCTTGCGTTCTGACGTATCTTTTAAGGCTGTTACGCTAGGTATTGGTAAAATGGTTTTCTTTGATAACCTTGCTAGCGAAGCGTCCACAATGGGCGGTACCTCCCACTTAGCCATTACACTCTTAGGTAATGGGTAATTGGCTTCAAACCTCCTTGGCACTTGGAAGCGTTTATCTGGTTGCTTCCAAGCTTTTGCCATCTGAGTCTGGAGAGTTTGAGGAATAGGGAACACTGCTGACAACGGCTTTTGGGATTCAACTAAATCGAAACTCTCCGGTTCCTTAACTTCTTCCTCCTTGAAGTTAAGGACCTCCTTTACCGCTTCTATGAGGGAATCTAAACCCCTAACCTCTGTGTCCTCCTCCTGAGTACCGCCCTCTAAGGCAGACTCAATTACTTCACCTTCCTCTTCTTCCTCCTCTGACTCTTGTAAGATAGGGAGGGGTCTCTTAACTGCCTTGCGTACACTGCTTAATGCTTGCACAGGAGGGGTTAATTTAATCTGAAATTCCTCCATGGTCTTTGAAAATCCCATAGCCCATTCTGACTGCTGTTTGCGGGATTCTGCCATTTCTTTGGAAATATCTGCCAGGGCTTGCTCCTATGACCTTGGTGGAGCACTGCTTCCGGGTTGAGCGTCCTTACATAAACATGAATCGCACACCCCGGAGCTGCCCACCCTTGTGCTCTTCTTATTACATTTTGTGCAAAAATAATAAGTTTTAGTGATCTTGGTTGGTGCTTTTGACATGTTGAATCTGCACCCCCACAGAGCACTCCTCAGTGCTTTCACCCTTTTTATAATAGGGTTAGAAGGACCGTAACGGATGTAGAGAGTAAAGGTATACTGGATTCACCTGGCTGGTTTATTTAAATACTAAAAAATAATTTATTTTAAAAAAAATATTCATTAACACCAGCCTCGTTGCAACCCTCGCACACCCAACTGTTTTTTAGCTCTGAGGTCGGGGTTGTGATCCAGTCGTTTCCTTTATTTGCTCAGGATCTTTTAGAAGTCCCTTGAAAATATAAAGCATAAAAATGCTTGTTAGAATACACTGAAAATCCTTTGCAGCCGAGCCTAAATAAAAGCTACCAACAGAGGGCGTAATGCTCTATCCTAAATCCCCTCCCTCTGTTCTGACTGGCCAGGAAAATGACTCCACTAAAGGGGGCGTTATTTTACCCTGTTAAGCATGTTGGCGCCACTTACTTATTTTAAGATGGTCGCCACTAAATTTTTACCTACACATCATTAAGTGCCCAGCCTGGATATCTCTTACTAGCAGCAGTGTGCCCCCCCCCCCCCCTCTCCCCACCACCGCCAGCGCATTCTAAAGACTAGCCCCGGTTGCCTCACTGTCTCATCCCCCCGCCGTCTCCCCCAGCCCTCCGCGCCTTTCTGCTAGCGGGAGGGAACGTTGTACGGCGGGAAGGGGCGAGCGACCCCCCCCCCCCCCCCCCCCCGCCTGAAGAGCCAGTAACGCAAGTGCAGGGGATGCTGCGGCTGCTAGCCGCGAAACCAGTGTCTGCGGAGGTAGGGGGGGCGGGCAGGGGATCAGCGCTGCTAGTCTGCCTGGGCTTATAGTTCTAGTGAGCTGGGAGGCAGCAGCGTTGTGGTGCTTTTAAGCTGGACTGGCTGGGATCTTTAAGCTATACTAGAGACCAAAACTCTTTCCTTAAAAACCAGTACTCACTCTAAGACAGTTAACTTGATCTGACCAGAGGATGCTGCTCTGTGCTCCGGATTTTCTGTAGAGAGATGCAGATCCCTTTAGCTGGGATCTTTGTCTCTCTAATCAGAAGACTTTTGTCCCCCTTTTCAATAGGTTGACGCAGCCTCAGTTTCTGTAATGGAGCAGGAGCTCCTGTTTTGTGCTGTATCCTCCTAGGCACGATTGTTCAAACTGAGGGATGGGGGGCGTGAAGGGGGAGGATCCGGCTGTGTATAAAATGTATGATGTTAGATTGTGCCACACCTCCGGTTGCAAGCTTCACACCCCATCTGTCTAAAGTCAGTCCAGTGTCCCCGAGTGGATGAAAGAGAAATGTTACGCTACGTACCATTTTGCATGCAGTTACAGTCGCACCGGGAATATAGGCATATACACATATAATAGAAACGTTGAATTACAGAAATGCACCTTGTGCTTCTTTTTCTCTAAACTTCTATTCATAGAAATACGGAAATGTAAGGATATAAGCACCTTTAAATCTTAAGAGACATTATAGATGTAAACCACATGGTGCTTGTAGTCTCTCTCAACCAAGTACACTGTACCACCTACTTATTAAATGCTGGCACATGCAAGTATGAATTAATGATTTACATCCATGTAGGATTGGATTGCGGTTTAGTAAACAGACTGACCTGACCAGGGTGTTACCATTGGGGGTACAGAAGGCACTGTGGTGGGTGTCTGCAGCTCAGCAGGGGATGGAAGAACAGTGACATCATGTAGTAAGACAGCTTCAGAGGTAGCATGCGGCTTTGTTATTTCCTGTGAATTAAAGCCATTCTTATGAGCACATAAAACATAACTACTTCTATCATTTCATGCTTTTCACATTCTTTCAGCCAGATAGATCTGTAAGTGCAGCCTTTAGCTATGCTGCACGACTATGGTGGCCAATCCCGGGATCGGGATTGGCGGGATCCCGGGATTTAGGGACAAAAATGGCCGGGATTCAATCCCGGGATTGGAAGCTCCAATCCCGGGGATTGAGGGATCAGCGTTGAGTGTCCACAGGACGCTCAGACGCTGCCCGGCTTCCTTGTTCCGGCTCCGCAGCGCGAGAGGTCACGCTGCACCGTCAGCTGCTGCAGGGAGCCGCCAGGGGAGATCAGATGATGTTTCCCACCCGCGGGATATGGTGAATTATGCGGGCGGGGCGGGGTGGGGCGAGGGGGCGGCCACATAGCAAAAAGCCAATCACGGCCATTTTTCAATCCCGATAGTTGGGATTAAAGAAATGGCCTGGGATTGGCTTCCCTATGCATGACCATGGCATTATCTCACAGAACACACTTCAGCTATAATATTCTACATTTCTAAAGCACTCAGACTTCCATCTGTAACATATACTCATCATCATTTTAAAACCATCCTCAAGTATCACTTGTGGAGTGGTGCAGGCATTTATGTATATAACCAGTGTTTTGCACTTTTCACCTACAGTGCAAGTTCATTGCGTGCAGATAACTGTTGCTTATGTGTTTTTAGTGACCATAAATATATTTTCTTTTCCTGCAACATACTTTTTTACCTATATTGTATCCTTATAAACGCTTAGTACTGCAGTAATACACAGCTCATAACTACACTTATACATACTGCTAGTTTTATTAACGGTATTGATCAAGTACTGTGCAGAAGTCAGCAGTAGGCCGGGAACAACAACAGACAAGATATAGCATGTGTGTAATAGATACCTGGGTTTTAATTCTTTAAATGAGGGATGGAAGGTAAAGGGGAGAGAGTGATTGGGAAGGGAAGGGGGGAGGGGGGGGGGATGAGTAGGAGGGGGCTTCTAAGGAATGCCGTAACATTGCACAGCTCACGTGGGACTAAGGGGGTAATTCAGACCTGATCACTAGGGTGCGTTTTTTGCATCCCTGCGATCAAGGGGAGGGTATTTGCTGTGTGCAGGTATGGGATCGCATTTGTAACTGAGCTGCACGAACATGAGTTTGTGCAGTCTCTGCTCAGCCCAGGACTCCGCTGCTGCGATGACCGGGGCCGGAGCGGACGTCAGAAACACTCCCTCCAAACGCCTGGTCCCGCCTGCGTTTTCCCGGACACTCCTACAAAACGGCCTCTTCCTGTCAGTCACATTGCGATCGCCCGTGCGATCACTTTTTTCGCACCATCCACCGATGCCGTCGTCCGGCGCACCGCCCATTGCGGTGCATGCACAGTACAGACCTGACTGCCCACTGTGCGATAATGCACAGCAGCGATCAGGTCTGAATTACCCCCTAAGACTCAAAGGACTCATCCTACTTAAAGCTGCCATATAGAGGTGTTATTGAAATAAGACCACAGATCCCCTGTTTTCTAAGATGAGGTTGATGTACTTTGCAAGTTACTGGTACTCCCTTTCATATCCATTTATACATCTCTCTTGAAATTTTGATCTGAAGGGCATTAGAATTTGGGACTTACCTCACTTAATTTCTGGTCACTCACACTCGCTGGCTGAGTTAATTGGGAACCTTAAGTAAAAAGGAAAAGCACAGATTACTGCAAATGTAATACTACTAAGAAATGTACATACAGATGTAGCCACGCTCAGCTTTGCCGCTGTGCATTCTAGTCGCAGCAATGCTGGCGTGACTAGTGTGCCCGAGGACTATGACGTGCACGTGTAATTGTTTCAATTGCACACAAAAAAAAAATTTAAAAAAATAAATCAGACAAGTATAACCATTACAAAATGTAATTATTCATTTGTGAGCACTTCATAAAGCAGAGGGCCTGAGTCCAGATAAATGGCTATGTAGTGTTATTTCTGTCAGGGCTAGATCTACAGAACAGCCACACCAGAACTAAAGCAGCTGATGTGCAGGAATGGCACTCTACCGAACACACACGTCACTGATCTGCGGTTTTCTTATTTTATAGGTTACTAATTTACATATCATACATAGATACATGTAACCAGATTACATGCCTGGTTGACAAATGAATTATTGCCTGGGTTGACAAATTAATTATATGTAGTTATTGATATAAATGGGGTGTTGAAAACCATGATATGCTCAATCTGAGGGAAAATAGGATTTTGGTACTTACCAGGTAAATCCTTTTCTTTGAATCCATAGGGGGCACTGGAGTACTCTTGGGATATGTACGGCTTCCGCAGGAACAAGGCACTGAATATTTAAATTTAGAACTCTCCTTCCCTCCATATCCCAGAGTACCTCAGTGTTTTTTACTGAGCCGAACAGGAGCTATAGAGAGGTTGACAATGGAGAATTACATATAACATAATGGACAACAATAAAGTTGACACATAACGTTACTGACAACTAAACAGTTGACACCATAACCGATAGAACTTGAAACTTCGAACCAGTCGGTGAGAATGTGTTACCATAAGATCCTCTGAACTTACCACAAACCAGGTAAAACTGCTCTGGATGGGCGTCCAGTGCCCCCTATGGATTCAAAGAAAAGGATTTACCTGGTAAGTACCAAAATCCTATTTTCTTTTTCATCCACTAGGGGTCACTGGAGGGGATCCGGTCTGAAGATCGACAGTATCTAGGTCGACAATGTTTAGGTCGACATGGATGGAAGGTCGACAGGGTTTCTAGGTCGACATGTGCTAGGTCGACAGGTCTAAAGGTCGACATGAGCTTTTCACATTTTTTTCTTTTTTTGAATTTTTTCATACTTAACGATCCACGTGGACTACGATTGGAACGATAATCTGTGCCGAGCGAAGCGAAGGCACCATGCCCGAAGCATGGCGAGCGAAGCGAGCCATGCGAGGGGACGCGGTGCACTAATTTGGAATCCCGGTCACTCTACGAAGAAAACGACACCAAAAATAAATAAAAAAATCCTCATGTCGACCTTTAGACCTGTCGACCTAGCACATGTCGACCTAGAAACCCTGTCGACCTAAACATTGTCGACTTAGATACTGTCGATTTGATGAACCACACCCCACTGGAGTACTCTTGGGACGTACCAAAGCTTCCCCCGTGGGCGGGAGAGCTGTTTGGCACCTGTAACACTAGGCGGCCAAAGCTAGATGCTGATGCCGCAAACGTATCAAACTTGTAAAAGCGCACAAACGTGTGCACTGAAGACCATGTAGCCGCACGGCAAAGCTGTGTCGTAGAAGCTCCACGACCAGCTGCCCATGAAGTTCCCACAGAACGTGTGGAATGAGCTGTTACTGATGTAGGCGGCTGTAACCTAGCATGAAGGTAAGCCTGACGTATTTTCAGTTTTATCCATCTGGATAAGGTCTGCTTAAAAGCTGGCCAACCCATCTTGGCAGCATCATATAGAACAAACAACATATCCATCTTACGAACTGTAGACGTTCGGGGGAACATAAACGCGTAGTGCGCGTACCACATCTAAAGTTCCAGAATCTCCAGTTAACACAGGAACTACTATTGGTTGATTGATGTGAATAGATGACACTACCTTTGGTAAGAAAGCGGGATTCGTCCGAAGTTCCGCTCTATCATCATGAAATACCAAATACGGTGGTTTGCATGACGAGGCACCCAAATCTGAAACACGCCTTGCCGAAGCTAAGGCTAGAAGAAAAATTGTTTTCCAAGTGAGAAACTTAATATCCACTTGTTGTAAGGGTTCAAAATATGAAGACTGTAAGAAATCTAAAACCAGATTCAAGTCCCATGGCGCTGTAGGTGGAATAAATGGAGGCTGTACTCTGAGGACATCCTGCAGAAAAGTGTGTACCGACGGCAATAGAGCCAATCGTCTTTGAAAATAAATTGACAACGCAGATACCTGCACCTTTAGTGTAGATAAACGCAGTCCTTCATCTAACCCCGTCTGTAGAAATAACAAAAGACGGGATAACTTGAAAGATGATGTCGGAAACTTCCGAGCTTCACACCAACCTATATAGGCACGCCAAATTCTGTAATAATGAGCTGCCGTAACCGGCTTCCTAGCACGTAACATGGTTGGTATAAGCGATTCTGGAATGCCCTCTCTTCTTAAGAGAGCCGTCTCAACAGCCACCCGGTCAAACGCAGCCGCGCTAAAATCGGGGTAAAGGAACGGACCCTGTTGTAACAGGTCCGGACGTAGTGGGAGCGGCCAAGGATCATCTGCGAGTAGACCGCGGAGATCCGAGAACCAAGCTCTCCGAGGCCAATGAGGCGCCACTAGTATGACTGTGGCGGACTCTCTTTTGATCCGTTTTAGCAACAGAGGGAGCAGCGGAAACGGTGGAAACAGGTACACGAGGCTGTACGGCCACGCGATTGTGAAAGCATCCACCGCCACTGCCTTTGGATCTCGCATTCTGGACACATACTGGGCCATTTGGGGATTGTGGCGAGATGCCATCAGGTCCACCTGAGGGTAACCCCACCTCTGGACCAACATGTGAAACACTACTGGATTTAATGCCCAATCTCCTGGATGAAAATCCCGACGGCTGAGATAATCCGCCTCCCAGTTGTCCACTCCCGGAATGAACACTGCCGACAATATCACTTGGTGATGCTCGGCCCAATTGAGGATTCGAGCTACTTCCCGCATTGCCATGCGGCTTCTCGTTCCTCCTTGTTTGTTGATGTATGCGACCGCCGTCGCATTGTCTGACTGCACCTGGACAGTCTGAGACCGAAGCATGTGCACTGCTTGTCGTAGCGCATTGTAAATTGCCCGGAGTTCCAGGACATTTATAGACAGCAATCTTTCGTGATCCGCCCAGAGACCCTGGAGCTGACAATTTTGAACTACAGCTCCCCCCAACCTCTGAGACTCGCGTCCGTCGTTAGAATTATCCAATTCCAGGCGCTGAACCGTTTCCCTGCAGTTAGATTGTGTACTTTGAGCCACCAGAGTAGAGATACTCTGGCCCGTGGCGACAACCTCACCCTGTGGTGAATCTGCAGATGCGAGCCCGACCACTGTGCGAGCACATCCAGTTGAAAAGGACGTGAGTGAAATCTACCGAACTGAAGCGCTTCGAAAGCCGCCACCATTGTGCCTAAGAGGCGAATGCACAAATGTACCGAGACTGTGCGTGGCTTGAGCACTAATTGTACCAGATGACGAATGACCTGTACTTTCTGTTCTGGTAGGTAAATTCTTTGATTTACCGTATCGAGAATCATACCTAGGAATTGGAGTAGTTGAGACGGAATCAGATGCGATTTCTTCAAGTTGACAATCCAACCGTGCTGAACTAGTACATCGTACGTTAGCAACGCATGTTGGAGGAGCATCTGTTGAGAGGAAGCTTTAATGAGCAGATCGTCTAAGTGCGGAACTATTATCACTCCCAGTGATCTGAGATGAGCTATCATCACAGACATCACTTTGGTGAATACCCGAGGCGCTGACGAGAGGCCAAACGTTAGAGCCTGAAACTGGTAATGGTTCTGCCGTATTGCAAACCGCAAGAACCTCTGATGAGGTGGCCAAATCGGAATGTGTAAGTACGCATCCTTGAGATCCAGCGCAATCATGAATTCCTGTGGCTCTAAACCTGCAATTACTGACCGCAGAGATTCCGTCTTGAATTTGTAGTAAGTGACGTACTGATTGAGGCCCTTCAAGTTCAATATTGGCCTGACCGAGCCATCCGGGTTTGGTACCACAAATAGACTGGAATAATAACCCTGACCTTGTTGGTGTACAGGGACCAGAATCAAAACTGCTGACTCCAGCAGAGACTGAATGGCAATTTGCAGAACCGCTCTCTTGTCGTCCGACACAGGCAGTCCTGTCTTGAAAAACCGCAGTGGCGGGAGACAGTCGAACTCTATTTTGTAACCTTTTAACACTAAATTGCGGATCCACCCATCTGTGGACGTCTGGAACCACGCCAAATAAAAAACGTCTGAAGGCGTGCTCCCACAATTGGAGATCCAAGATGGGCTGGGAGTCCGTCATGCCACTAGCTTGTCGGTGACCTTAGCGTCTTGACGACTGGCGTTGGTTTGTTGGAAACCACGCCCTCGACCACCGGGCGTGGCTGGTCCTCTACCACGGCCTCGAAAGGGCTGAGGCCGAAAGGATTTGAACGCCGGGCCCGAGTATTTCCGTCTAGGTACCATTGGAGGCAATGGTAAGAAAACAGACTTTCCTCCCGTGGCCTCAGAAATCCATTTGTCCAATTCAGGACCAAACAACTTCTCGCCACCGTAAGGTAACGCCTCTGTACCTCTTTTGACCTCCGCTTGCCAAGAGCGCAGCCAGATTCATCGTCGCTAGTTACAGCACGACGAGCAAAGGCGAGAAGTGAGCTGACAGACGTCAGTAGAAGCTGTACATAGATAATCAGCAGCTTCCCAGATTTGATCAGCGAGAAGTATAAGGTGATCGTCACGTAGGGCAGACTTGAGTTCTGTTATCCATACCATTAGCGCCTTAGTTACCCAAATGCCAACCAACCCAGGTCTAAGCAACACACCTGATGCTATATACATGGACTTTAGCATAGCTTCTAATTTACGGTCTGAAGGGTCTTTAAGCGTAGTAGCCGTTGGAACTGGTATGGTTAATTTCTTTGTAAGTTTAGACACAGACGAATCCACCAATGGCGGATTCTCCCATGTAGCTGTCACAGACTCTAGAAACGGGTAACTAGACTTAAATCTGCGAGGTATAGAAAACCGTTTATCCGGATTCTTTCGTGTTTCTAGTAACATCTTATTAAGAGATTCCGAAACAGGAAAACACATCAGAGTCCTCTGTCGTTTAGCAAAGACGACCTCATCATTTGTCAGAGGCTCCTCAGTCTCTGTAAACTTCAGAGACTGACGCACCGCTCTGATGAGATTATCAATGCCTGGGCTGTCAATATCTTCACTATCTGACTGCTGGTCTACTTCGCCCTCCTCACCTTCATCTTGCGCACTGAGGTCTGGCATAGAATCGTCAGAATGCAACATAGCAGAAACTGGTAAATCAAAAGACAAATTAAATTTATCCCTTCTACCCAAAATGGACTTGGACTTTTGGCAAGGCTGAGACCCCTCCGGTAGTTCTAGCGGTCTCACCCTAGACTCAGATCTTGCCGCTTCCCGCTCATGTGGAGCGGCGACCAATTCTGATTGCAATCCAGCCATGACATCCGCTAGCATAGCCCATGGCAGGTCTGGGGATGAAACCGGCTTTGAAACCGGAGCCGAAATTGTATTCGTAGCTGAATCCACAAAACATACCGTACATGTGGTAGATACATCCGGTAACACACTCTTACAAACATGGCAGGGAAACTGCTTTTTTGTTTTTGCTGGTGCCTTACTCATTATGCACACAGACAACACAATATACAAAGACAGACAACTTGCACGACTCCGTAAAACAGTACTAAAGTGTCATATATATATATATCTATATCTATATCTGGCCAAGTGCAGTGCACGCCAGTACTATATGAAATCTGATCCCAAATTCCCACTAACACCCCTGCGCCTCCGGTGGAGTAGAGATGTAGGACAGGAACGTTCTGGAATCACAACAGGAAGAAACAGGAAGCATGGTTAAAATGGCCACCATGCCATGCTTACAGTCCTGATCACAGTGCAGGGTATATTCCTATAACCTGTAACTATTGCAGCAAACCCGTTAATATAGGCTTAATAGCCTATGTCATTAATGCTGTCACCCCCCTTATGCAGCCCTCCGCTAATGTCATGCATCCTTCCCCCCCTTCTGCTCCCTCCCCTGTGGCCCTGGTACCGCTGTCTGAGCGGGAGGTACCGAGGAACGGGCATCCGTCAGTCCGAGATCGGGTGCAGGGAGCCGGGGAGCGCTGTAGTGGAGAGCGGTCCTGCAGCGGCGGACGGCGGGTGAGAGCGGCGGGTGGTGGGTCCTAGCGGCGGAGGAGCGGTTGCCGGAGCGGCTGGGGCGGGCGGCCTGTAAGGAGGCGGGTGCGGGCGCATGTTACATATTCCCCACACAGCGGGGCGGCAGCGTGCGCTGACTGCCCAGTCCCCCCAGCATACCTGACTTCAGTAGCGATGGCTGTGACGGGGCTTCTATCTGTAAGCTCCGTCCAGCTGTAGCAGCAGTCAGTGGGCTGCGTGTGGCTGTGAGGGTGCTTTGTGAGGACTGACACGCCATGCGCTGCCTCCGTGCAGCGGCACTATCCCGGACACACGTTTTTACAGACACTGGGAAGGGATGTGCTTGTAAAAATGAAAAGCAGACATCAAAAATAAAAATATTCAAAAGAAGTGTGGATAAGCTCCACACAAGCCTGTTGCTACTATGAGCACAGAAAAAACACTGGAGGTACTCTGGGATATGGAGGGGAGGAGAGTTCTAAATTTAAATATTCAGTGCCTTGTACCTGTGGAAGCCGTCCATATCCCAAGAGTACTCCAGTGACCCCTAGTGGATGAAAAAGAAAAGGCATCACTGAAGGGGGGTGGGGGATCGGTTTGGGTTTGGTGCTAGTGGAATTCAACCAAATAGTAGTTCAACAGACTCTGAAAACATCTGTTCTAAGCCTAGAGAGTACACACCGTACAGATATGTTGGTGGACCTGCTGTTGCACTGACCGGGTTGCTGTTCAAAGTAAGTGTACACACTTACTGACCGGTCACTCAATATGTCTGTTCCTGCCATACAGCTGGGTGGGCATATGAATTCACCCTCCCAGCTGTGACATCAGCGCCCGCAGCAAGTGTGCAGGTCGGCAGACCACTCATACACACAACACGATGCGTCATATCTACATATATAAATCAACCATCAGCTGTGCTGCATGGCCGATGCGATATGTCTGTCTGAACGACGATATTCACAGACATATGGCAGACACACACCCACGATATATCTTCCGTTCAATTGAGCAGCCGATATATATATCGGCCAGTGTACACCATACAATCATTACTTCCTGTAATAAGGACTTGTCGAGCCCCAAGCCTGTAAGTCCTGAATTCTATTACAGCAGAGCATGTATTGCTTGTCTAACAATCATGGATCATAGCAAAAGTCACTCTATTTGTCAAGAACCTTGACTGAAAGAGGCACACATGGGTTGAGTAGTGTGTCTTCTTTCCCTACTTTGGGGTGTAATTGGGGAGACGTACGCCAATTACAAAGGCCTGATATATAATATGTTTCAGGTCAAATACAAAAGTTTACTAAAAAAAAAATCTCAAGAGAATTTGGAAGTGATATTTGCTGCCAATTATTCAGTCACAGTGATCAACAGGGTGGCAGAAATAATTGACTAGCACCTTGACAAAGCCTAATATATCCTATATTAAACACTCTAAAAGGTTAAGAGACACAGTACGCAATTGGCGCACAAAGTACCGCAAGGGTACGCCCTTAGCGTAGCAGACGCTGTGTACAGGGTGTGAACACAGGCGTCGCAGACACTTACAGAATTAAACTTTAATAACTATACCTTAAGGAATGTACTTATACTTTAAACCTTTGTGCAGTGATAATGTGTAGATGTAATGCAGTGTAACCTTGTTAGCTTAAAAGCTGTATGAGCGTCTGTGACGCTCTGAGAACCCTTTAGCAATATAATAAACACTCAAATACCGGTCTAAGGTTCTAACACCTTTAAGGGAGAGAATGAACGTTCAATTGCAAAAGAATACACAATACAAGTTATACACTACCAAAATAACATAAAATACCTAACCGAGTTACTACACGTTAAAATACAACAAAGACACAATTACATTTAAGGGGGAAGGAGAGAGAGAATGGCTTACAACAAAATAGGAGATAAATATGGTTGCAGAGAATTTACACATGTGGGTATGATCGCTGCGCAGTTAGTCAATGCTGAGAACCTTTTTTGTTGAGAAACTTGAGCTCACCCAGGCTGGCTGTCCCTATATACATAACACACAGCAACAACACAATGGTCCCTACAATACCGCATGGGACAGAAGCTAGACTCCATTTTGGGAAAAACTCCCATGATTCCAAAGTCTGTAACATATGGTTCAAAAGGGAATGCCAGCAGCCATTTTAGATTTGCAAGTCCAAACACATGGCATTCTTTGCTACACCATAATCACATAGCAGAAGACATAAGACTCCACTATATTCCAAAATGTCTAAGCTTCAATATAATGCATATGTGCTGATTTTACAATTCCAAACCATCTAAATCACCTTTCACAATTTCAAGCCAACACAGTATCTCCATAACCAGAGCATATGGTATGCTGACTATGCTATCCTTCCAGAATCAGCACCACATATCTCATGCTGTCCATATGAGCCATCACAAGGCCAGATTACCAGGTACCCACAAGTATCAGCCTGCTATTGCTACAAGCACATGACTACAGTAACAAAAGGAAGTATGTTTTGACTTCTAACCTTCAGCAAGATGCATCATGTAAAACTACTATAATCTGTTATACATCACCATCCATAAATGTATACCAGAAATGCTATGCTACAGATTGTCTACTGTTCCAATTCATTACAGATTTCATAGAGTATCATCACAACCATACAACAATCACATAACTGCACAAGCATCATTAACCTTAAGCCATTTGTATCTCCAAACTAACTATTCTATGCCAATCATTTCACAACTACTTTACCACAAACACATTTAACTATTCTATGCCATTAAGCCATGTGTATACAATACTTAGCCTTCGTAAGGAGATCAGTCCTGGTGACGAGCAAGCCATGCTTCTGGATGCTAGGTTGGTCCAGAGTGAGTGAGCCCTGTGATTTCCAGTGGATATATCATACCTGCGTTCCAGCTGTGGGGGGGTGTGATCCACAGGAAGTGTGCGTCTTTCACAGCATGTGGGCTAGCTGTATCAGTGAGCTGAGCTGACCATGTGATCTTGGTTATTCAAATGCTAATTAGCCAAGGCTACAGTATAGGGATGTTAATTAGGCTTCAGGTTACAGAAGCCAATACCACAAGAAAAAGACTCTGTAACATATCCCCCTGTATTGGCAATAATCTGGCATTCGACAGATTAAACTGATTTACTGACATTATTGAGGGGAATATTAACTTCTAAAATACATTATTTTGATTAAGTCGCATGCTAGACGCGCACAAACTCTACCGTAAATGCACATACCGTGCGCCTGAGCGTGCACGCGACTGCGAATATGCGCACACACGGGAGGGCCTGTGCACGTGCAGCGGGCACACGCATGAGGTGCATATATGGCAATGTGCAGCGTGATATTTTTCTGACTTTGACAACCTGGTCAGCATGGAGAAGGGCAGTTACCCTTATGTCCAATATCTATGTCAGGCCATCACTGTGCTTTTAGGCTCCAAATTCCCACCCAGATAACATTAGCAAAGCAAGCCTGCTTTATAAATGTAAATGTAGCATGAAACAAAGCATTCAGTGGGGTTGAGTCAACTACAGGTGATGCCCTCAAAGTGCCAGTGCCACAATATGGCTATGGGAGCAATCACCCAAATATCATAGATTTTCTGTTTGCAGCCACACAGCTGAGTACAAGAATCTGCGATCCTTGCCGAAACGTAAGTGTAGCATATGCACGTACTTACTCGCCAGAGCAGCAATTAAATCAACCCCACTATACTGCATAAACGCCGTCAAATGAAGAGGATTACTAAGGTCTATTTTTTGTTTCCTGGGGCTCCAGCTGTGACTGAATAGCAGTGTTCTAGGACCCAAATTAGGCTAGTCTCAGAGAACATGTAATATTTATACTTGTAACTTTAAAATCCTATTCTTTGAATCTATTGGGGGACAGTGTATTCTGGATTATAGAGGATTTTAATAACTATAAAAATCCTGTTCTCTCTGCCATCCTCTTGAGGGTTACTGGACCTTTGAGTGGATATGCTACCATACTGCAGTGCTCTGCACCGTCCAGCCAAATCTGGCTTCTTTAGACACAAACACATCAAACATGTTGCAAAAACTATGCAGAGAGAGCCATGTGACTGCCTGACAGAACTGTTAAGTCGAGGCACCAAGCCACACCATGCACGAGGCACTCACCAGTCTGTTAAAAAATGCCTTAACATATTAAGAAACAGATTTCCCCGCACCAATGTAGCAAACTCATCTAGTTAGATGCAGATCAATCTCTTGTAGGCATCAGAGGAGACAAAAAGACCATCATTTGTTTTTTATACAGTATATCTTCAATTCTCTAATGTTATTCAATGAGTGTAGAGATCCAGATTCTTCCCTAATGCGGATATCATAATGGGTGGTAATAGTCTCGCAAGGAACTGCTCACAAAACACTTGAATTCCCCCATAGAGGTGAGGAGCAGCATTCTTTTTTTATTATATAGGATTTTTTGTCCAGACAGCCATGATTTACTATATTTTTTTACTTATTTTTTGTTTGATTACTTAATCACAGAAGCTTGGGACTGATCTGGTTACTTTGACACTACTGTATTATTATTTTACATTCCAGCCCTTTGAGGTACGTATTTTTCATTCTGTCAAAACAGGAGCAGGCATGCTATCGGGAAAGTAGCAGCAGGAAACGTCCCACATCAAGAAACTTAAGTCCTCCAAACCCTATGAAAATTGTTAGCCAAGACAGGCTTTCTAGCTTGGAGCATTGTCTTTACAACTCGATCAGAGAACATCTTTGTACTATGGCTTCACGCCACGACAGACCCATTGACATCCTGAGAATGTCCACGTACTATTACCATCTTGGCCAGTCTGGTGCCATCAGCACTGGGACCCATTAACTCTTTACCCTTCTAAGAATACGAGGAAGCATTGCCAAGAAAGGACAGATATACTCGGTGATCATCCCATAGTATCAACAGAGAACGTCTGAGGGTCCTTTGTCCTGAATCGCTCCAGCAGAAATGCCATTATGTCAATGTCCAGCTGTCCCCATCTATCCAGTCTGCTGGAAAATGTTCAGGTTGAGAAAACATGCTCCAGAATGCTGAATGTGCCAGCTGAGGTAAGTTACCTCTTAGTTTTCCAACCTGGGATGAACAAGATATTACAGTTTGTTTTGCCCAACACATGGCACTACCAATAACCTTCACTGTAAGAAAGTTTTGTGCCTCACTGGTTTATGCCAATACGGTGTCTTAGTCTGAGTTGTTACAGATTTTTCATGCAACAGAAGACGTCCTTGAAATCAATATACCCAATGGCAGAGTACAAGCAATGCCCTATTCACTACATGGTTGTGCAGTTAAAGGGGTGAAAATGCCCATAAAGGGGTGTCGGATTTGGCATCAATAGTGGCACCACTTTACCCTGCTGAAGTTATCAGCCCAGTGAGGCTGAGCAAGTCACAAACCACAGCTACGGTATCATGAATAAAAATATTACAATAAATATAACCTGTCGAAGTAGCACTATAGCATGCACCCTGTTGTGTGGGCACCTAAAAAAAGTAAATCCCTGCAATATAGGTATACAGAGGAGGGAAGAGCAAGCACATTGAATAGTTTAATGTGTGAAAATCCAGGAGAGGCCTCTATACCGCAAGCTCCAGTGTTATAAAAACCAAATGTTTTTTTGCTTTCTGAAACCACAATAAACCACAGACTAATGGAAATTCTGCAACTAAGATATATAAAGTACAGTTATTCAACCATTACTTTTCAGGTCTTCTACTTCAGATTTCCTCCTGGTACTCTTCTCGCTGTTTATGGTGGGACACTTTTTCACAGGTAAACCATCAGAACTCTGTACAGAAGCATCAACCACTGTAGCCTAGAAAAAAATGCAGTACGTGATTAATTGGGAATGAAATCCATACTTAGTAATGTACAAAAATACAGATGAAAACAAGCAAATATCAAATCCCTCCGGAAATGTATTTCCCTCTGTTGTTAATGTATCTGTAAATACTGTATTAGATTTGGCACAGTACCCTCATTATAGACAATACAGACTGTAGTTTAATGATGTCTAATGTTCAGATTAGAACACCACATTTTTCCAGACCGGAACAAAAACCACAACATGTAGTCTAACCCCAAAACAAAAACAAATTCCCTACTGAATCATTGAAGCCTTAGTTTCAATAATGCTCTCAGCACATACACTCAAGTGTGGCAGGTACTGTAAATAGCATTTTGCTGGCTAGGAAAATAAGGCACCCATAGGTTGTGTGACAGTATGCCGCCAAGAACCAGCATACAGCGTCCCATCAGACAACACTGGCATGGCACACATCAGCAGTAGGGACAGCAATTTCATCAGTAATGTTAAGCTGAACCTAATGATGTCAAAGTAATGTCTGTAGTGCTAAGGCTGCCAGGAAAAACTGAAAATTACTTCACACAAATTTTTCTTTTAAGCAAAAATCTGAAAGCTGAACAAACAAAACATTAAATGGCATTGTATTTTAAATATCAGATTGTTTTTGGAATAAGTAAGGAAAATTATAGGTGCACATAAGAGGTGTCCTGTGACCGACAGGCCTGTGGATAATCTCCATGAGATCATGTTACTAAATAAAAGAAAACAAAATTGCAGCTGTTTTACTGCTTTTATCAACACAAATGAAATAGGTCTGATTTTACTACAAGCAAGTGAAACAGGATAAACACTCACAGACAAGGCTGGAAATGCATCTGTGTCCCTGTGTTGCATCTCATACAAGGATTTGGACTCCTCAATGACTTGCTTCTCCCTACGTTCCTCTGGAGTCAGTCCAAAGTGAAGAGTCTCTCTTTTAAAGTAGTTTGATTCCTCACTACGCTCCCGCTCAAGCTTCCTGTGAATAGAAACAAGCACAGAGTTTACTCCCAAATTTACTTGCTTATATTGTTCATGCATAAAGTTACATTTAATAAAACCCTTAAAAGTACATGTTTGATTACAAAATGAATCTCCTGTCTTGCTTATATTTTTTTATAGAAGAATACAGAAAGGAACAACCCGTGACATTTGAGGATAAAGCACTTACTAGGTCAATAAGATCCGTATTACAGCCCCCACTGAATGTGACTGGTGCAGATATGCAGAGTAGATATATCTGGTATCATGCAACCTCCAGCCAGCATTAGACTACAAACCTTAGCTCTACCAAAGCTCTATTATGGGGGGGTTGGGGGGCACTTTACCAGCAGCCATCAGCAAACCTTCTCCCTAGTATCTCCTTATCTGCGACCACGTAGATTGTGTTTCTTGTTATGGCTATAAGGGTTTATAGGAGATACAGGTAATGTCCAGTGGCAGATTTTACCTAGGGTCTTCCAGTTTCAATTCTATTGTGTGATTTATTGAAGAAAGCTAATTTTTTGTCATTTGAGTCTAAAACTCAAAATGAGTAATTGCGATTACAATAAGAAAACAGAGTAATGATTAATGTAATCTGCCTACCCTATCTCTGACACATGAGTCTGGGTGGGAGAGAGTCAGCTAGCCAAGTTTGTTAGAAATATAATTTGCAATCCCCCCACCCCCCTAAATAATCTGCAATATACTGTATGTTGGCACATAAATAGGACTAAATGCATTTACAGCTTACTTTCCAGGCACTTTTGGAGGAGTCCTACTCCGTCCCTTGTTCTCGCTTAGAGTGGCTTGATCTGAAGACAGCCCGTGTTGCTTGGCCACAGAGACTTGCTGTAGACGAGGAGATGAGGCCGGCTGAGACTTTACTGGTTTCCCATAGCTCTTTTGTCCCCTGTAGTCCTTCTCTAACAATAACAAATACAGCCTGTTACTTTGTATCAAAAACCCTTTATTATACTATAGGGTATCCAAATGATAGCGCTACACTTTCTAGATAGACAGTTAACAGGTAGACACCATATGGTCAACAGTCAAAAAGGTTGACATGACAATGGTCAAAATGTTTTTTGGGGGGGGTTTCACAATTTTTTTAAAACTTTTGCTTGATTTACCTTTTACGTTGACTACAATTGGGAATTATAAACTTGCCTGAAACGGTGCGAGCGAAGCCAGCCTACAAGGGCCTATGTTTGATATAAATGGTCACATATCATGAAACATAGAAAATGGAAAATAACAAACAGAAACTTTATGTGTCGACCATTTCCAGGTCGACATTTTTACCCCGTCGACCTTATCTATTGTCTACCTTTTCCTTGTCGATCTTTTGACCCCATCGACCTAATGCATATGGTATCAACCTAATGACCATCTATCTAGTTACTGTAGATCTTCTATCCCACATACATACTATAAAATAAAAAAGGATATCTACAGATACTTACCGAACTGTACAGCAGGGCCGCTTGCAGACGACTTCTTTATCTTTTTCCCAGCAACCGTGTTCCAGCCATCGACACGGCTCATTGCCAAGGGGGCTGGTTTAAGGTTTTTTAGCTGAACATCATATCTACAGAAAGAACTTATACTAGAACTGGAGTAGAAATAAATGTATACAGTATAGAAAAAAACAGAAGACTATATATAGGTTTAGCTACTTTGGCACATTTGCATCTAGGCACACTACTAAATTGCAACATTTATATACAGTAGTTAACAAAGGGCACTTAGAAAAAAATAAATGCAGCATTTGTGACACAATTGGCTGTATGGAAAAGGAAAGCAGACCTCAACCTATAGAACATATAGCCAATATTTACCTAATGCAGTAATGGATCATATGATATCTACTGCAAGGTTAGGCGCCAATATTATATTCTTACATGCCATGCGGAGGTTACAATAAAGCAAACACACATACTTCTGTCCCAGCTCCTCCACAAACACAACAGCTGGTCCGTTTTCCACACCAACTTCCTGGATGTGCGCATCATAAAACACTCCTCCCGGCTCTAAGCAGACCTACAATCAGTAAGAGTTATGAACTTTTAGGAGGTAAGAACAAGCAGACCATATATCACATTTCAAAAAAAACTCAAAAGAACACACGATTTAGTCATTAAGTCGATATTCACGTCGACAATCATCCTTTCAATTATTTCATAAACCTTCTCAGAAATGTAAAATGTCAACATATGAAATCCCAACATTCTCAGAATATCGACATTAAGATTAGGTTGTGGGACAAGAGGGTTAGGCACTAGGGGGAGTTTAGGGTTAGGCTCCGTCTGGGGAAGATATGGTTAGGGGGGGAAAAAACGCCAGCTCATCAGATGCCTGCACCAGAACTGCTCCACTCTGGGACCCGGAAGCCACTGCTGCCATTGGGAGCAGGTATTGTAAGTGGCCGCTGGGCTGACAGGAACTGTTTGCAGACATTCGATCATGTCAATTTTTCAGCAGCATCCACATGATGACTGTCAGCACAGCAAATGTCAACCACACCAAAAAATACAGCACACCAAACGTTTAAAATGTGCATGCAGCCCTTACCTTCCAAGTATTTCCCTATGCCGTTACTATCCTTTAGTAACTCCAAGCAACACTAAAGGCAGGAATTGAAAACAACTATAGGCCGGATTCAGACTTATATGCTAAGTCTGATCTGCGCAGGAGTCCTGGGTCGTCGCACGCAATGCTCCCTAAGCCCCAGCCTGCTGATTGACAGGCTGAGGGTGTTTGGGGGCGGGGAAGGGGCGGTGACCGGTTCCATTCCTCAAATGTATGTGCTTTGTCTCTGTTTTGTGGGAGTGCCAAAGTGCCTGTGTCTGGCGACGCATATTTACTGACCTCTGCTCCGGACCGGAGACAGAAATCTGAGATGGTCAGGCAGAATGATCTGACGGTGCGTCATGGAAGCAATTGGGAGGTGTCTATTTACACCAGACGCCTCCTGCTGCATTAGCATATTAAACGTACTGTATTGCACATCGGCTTCCTTGCGGCTGTGCAGTATCATACAACTCTGAATCAGGCCCTATGACTCAAGGTGCTCCCTCTACATTTATTATAACATACAAGTCTATTGTTGTGGCTAACGCTGGGCGTGGCTAGGAGCTCTCATTGGGTTAGCGCCAGGGTAGATCCTCCCCATGGTGACGTCGGAGGTCACTTTGCCACGTCCAGCGTTAGCCACACGGTCACTCTGGGCTATTATATAGGAGAGCAGGTCTATGACACAGGGTGCGGCTGCGGGGTAGACAAGCTCACCAGGAGCGGATCATGCCGCGGCGCCGCCGCATCCAGAGGGGCGTTGCCAGGACTACAACTCCCATCAGGCCCTGGGGCAGCGTATGACATCACGTGCTGCAGGCAGCAGCTGAGCAGCTCCTGCCGGCCCGCTCCTCCCCGTCACACAGCAGCGTCGGCCGGGGAATGAGGGCAGGAGCAGCCGGGGGAATCCCCTTCAGAACTGCAGCTCCCCACAGCCAATGAGGCGGGGGAGGACATGGCAGACGAACCTCCGTTCAGTCTGGGGAGGCCGCGCTTCCAGCAGGTGGGTGATGCCCTTTCCGCGTTCCCCGGGATCCATGAGAGCCGGGGGAGTGTGATGTGACAGCTGGCCTCGTCCCCACACTTTGATCAGGTCGCTCTCATTAGTTGCCTCTCCTGTCACTCATTTTATAGCCGGTTAGTCCTGGAGCGGCTGCTAGCTGGATTGTACGACTCGGGTTGATGAGGCCGTGGTTGGTGTGAAAGGGCGTGGTCAGGGGGAAGAGGGCCGGGGAAACGTTGTGTGAGTCAGCTGGATGCACCTCACGCAACCCCGCCCCTCCTGCAACCGCAGCATCACCGCATCCTACCCCCACACCCTGGCAAACGGCCCTCCCCCACCCGCGGTGGCTCCGGACCCCATCCCTCACTGCAGCACCAACCGCACCTGCACCTACCGCAGCACCCCTGCAACCGCCCTTCCCCCACCCGCGGCATCCCAGCAACCGACCCTCCACCACCCGTGGCACCCCACCCCCACCCAACCACGGTGGCTCAGGACTCTCTCCCCCATCAGCGTCTATTTCGCACCCCCCACTCCCACAACCACAGCACCTACTAGGTGATTCAGTGTGCCCTGCGTGCGCTGTTCACACAGTCGCCTACGGCCCCTTAACCATCGCACGCCCTTTGTCCGTGCAATATGCAACCACTGACAAAATTATGATTGGAGGTAATACTCCATATAATAAAAATAAGGGTTAAGGGGGCGTAGCCCCTTGCGACGGTGTGAAGAGCAACCGTAGGGCGCGATGAATCACCTAGTTTACATATAATTTACAATCACTGCAGTTTCCACTGAACATTCACCCACATCACAAGTGAAAGTCTTATTTTCAAGTTGTGCACATTAAAGTCTGCACTAACGCCCACAGATCGCCACAGCATTAAAATATTATGCTTCCCCCATTTCATTTATAGGGCATATTTTGATTTTTTTTGTTTAAACGTACTTTTGGGTCAATTAGTGGTGAATTACGGGAGCTTCTAATTGATTCAACCACATGGATTGTAATACATATGATAAAAAAACATTCAGCGCTGACAACTATTCAGTAAAGGTTATAGTGTCATTTTAACTGAAAACCAATGTACAATGTTATTTTGTTTCTTTACCCTTACAGTCTATATTCATTAATTTGTGATATTTGCATTCACATTTAAAAAAACAAACAAACAAACAAAAAAAAAAAACCTCACCTGGCATTTGTCTCCAACAGAATACTGCATTCCGGAAGCAATGGAGAAGTCCAGCTTTTCCTGATCTAAATGGATATAATCATACCCAAGCATTATATAAAAGTCATTTTGTACATTAACACAAGTAAAAGGAGGTGACTTTTCCTGATATGCAGTGTTATGACGACGCGGACAAAAATAAAAAAATGTTTCCATTACATTTTTAAAGTAACTGAAACATTTTTAAAAGGGCTTATTATTACCATTAATTAACATGTTATTTTGCACTTCAAGTTTCTAAAATGTGTGAATACAACAGATTTTAACTTTATGCTTTTAGATACAATAGTTCACCTAAAAAATGCATATACATACAAACAACGTCTTAACCTAGACAAGGGAGAAATACAGGCATTGGAAGAACTCAAGGGCTCTAAAACATTAATCATCAAACCGGCAGACAAGGGGGGAGGTATAGTGTTACTTGACAAAAGTGACTACATCCTAGAATCATTACGCTTACTTGGGAATACACATACATACATTAAACTGAAAGGGGACCCAACACAAGATTACCAACGGCAGCTACAATCATTACTAAACGAAGGTTTATCCATAGGAATCATCAACAAAAAGGAATTTGAGTTTCTCACACCAACCAACCCAGTAATACCGGTATTTTATTATCTTCCCAAAATACACAAAGATTTGGAACACCCGCCAGGAAGACCCATCATATCAGGGATCAATTCCCTCACCTCCAACCTATCCAGGTATATAGACTCATTCCTCCAACCACACGTAGTTAGACAAAAATCATACCTTAGAGACACCACCCATATACTTCAATTACTTCAAGATATAACCTGGGCAGATGACATGGTACTAGTTACCAGTGACGTAACATCCCTCTATACCATTATAAAACATGACCAAGGGACTGACAGTTCCAAACACTTTCTGTCACAAGATGCCACACTACCATTGGCACAGACTGACTTCATAATCAGGGCAATACAATTCATATTGGAGCATAACTATACATGGTTCGAGGATGAATATTACAAACAACAGACAGGGACCGCCATGGGGACCAGGTTCGCACCCAGTTATGCGAATCTTTTCATGAGCAAGTGGGAGGAGGATTACATCTGGAAGGGGCATGATTTTGGGGCGAACCTGGTCCTCTGGCGTAGATACATAGACGATATCATATTTATATGGAAAGGGACAGAACATGACCTAAATACATTCTTACTATACATCAGCAACAACGATAGAAATTTACAATTCACCACTAAGCACAGCAAGACACAAGCAGTTTTCCTTGATTTAGACATTTACATCAAGGACAATCAGATCCACACCCGCACACATCATAAACAGGTGGACGTCAATAGCTACATTTTATCTACAAGTGGCCACCACCCGAATTGGCTCCAAAGCATCCCGACAGGACAATTTACACGACTAAGAAGAAACTGCACACAAATAGAAGACTACCGTACACAAGGACTAGACCTCAAACAAAAATTTTTAGACAAAAATTATGATAAAGAAATTGTACACAAAGCTTACAAAAAATTGGAAGACACAGACAGGAAGGATCTTCTAAAATACAAAGAAAGGGACGAAAAACAAAACAACAAGGACATCTATTTTGTAACACAATACAACACTGGAGCAGGCCAAATAAAACAGAGTATATTAAAACACTGGACGATCCTTATGCAAGATGAAACCTTAGCAAGAGTACTACCCTCACAACCCAAAATAGTATACAAAAAAGCCCCAGATCTCAAGGACAAACTTGTACATAACCACATTCCACCAACCAGACCACAACAGACAAAATTATATGGCACAGGGAAGAGGCAGGGATTCCATTATTGTGGATCATGTCTAGGCTGTAGAACATCCAACTCAAGATCAACCAAAAGAACCACTGAGTTCACATCGAACACCACAGGTCAGAAATACACCATTAGGGAAGAAGTCTCCTGCCACACAAAAGGGGTTATATATCTGATCACATGCCCGTGTGGACTACAATATGTTGGGCGTACCATTAGAACACTTAAGATCAGGATCTCTGAACACATCCACAACATAAAGAAAGGCTACGAACAACACAGTGTCTCACAACATTTCAAGGAGACACACATGCAGGACCCATCCAAATTACAATTCATAGCAATACAACAGGTCACTAATAATTGGCGAGGGGGGGATTACGTGAAAAAAATCAATAGAGAAGAACTCAGGTGGATCTTCAATCTAAAGACACTCACACCACGAGGCCTCAATATAGAGTACAATACGACCACTGCCATATAAATCACAGCTACACCGAAAAAATGTACCTGTAGCCTCATCCCCACCTGCCCATTCATCCCCCCCAACTCCCTCATCCTCTATTTCCATATTAGCACAATCTAGCTAGCTACTGCTGACACTGCTGGTGCAGCATACAATACACGCACTAGAAGGGCCCTACTAAAATCAGCAACAGCCATTTATTACAAGCTGATCCCCTACCCCTCCCAAATTGAGACCTATGCACCCCTTCCCTCCTCAAATGGGTCAGTCATTCTTTACACAGACTACCATATCACCCTGCTCCGCATTCATTAGTTAAGCTCATATCAAGACTACCACCCTGTTACAAGGGTAGCCACATATTCACCACCAAATTGAGACGGCCACACATTAACAACACACATGCAATATATTAACATACACCCATCTATGTTCACAATATCATTAACTGTGACATTCCCCTTTCTATCACAACAGAGAATATATATTATCTTCCCTCCAACAGTGCATTTTTGGTGCACAACATTCTCCCACTATGCAGGGTGATACATAACAATGTAAATATCAGATCTCTCATGCAAAGGATATGGGACTACCACTTAATCCATGTACATGATCAAAATAATCACACATCCAATCACGGACACACAATCTGGATGATTGACATATCCCCCTCCCAATCAGAGTAGAGAATGGGACGCCTAGGAAGGACCAATCAGGAAAGCGATCACAGCATAAAAAAGCCACTAAACACCACATGGGTAACCCTAGAAAAAGGCATTCGTGCTGAAACGCGTTGGGACCCACAGACTTTACTACCTACATTGCCTACAACCATTCTCCTCTCTCCGGCTGGAGAAGGAGACGCATCGGCATATTTTGCATACATCGCGCTCACGTGACCCGGCACGTGACGCGCGAATCAGGAAGTCACAGGACGGGACGGAAGACTAAGGAGACCGGCAACTGCAGACAAGGTGCGCGGCTTCTGGGACACGGAGGACACACAGAGAGAATATACGTAGGAACACAGGCTTGAGGACGGCTAAGACCTGGTCACCGGCGGCAGGCAGCACCTGCCCCCGGCGGTAAGTGACGATACACAGCACATGACCACGCCACTCGTTGCCGCACACGGAAGGGTCTGACAGGCGGGACGCCGCACTAGTCACACCATAAACCTAACAATAGACACAGCATCAGAAGACACATAGGACCAACCACACCTATGGTAAAGGTGGCCCTTAGGGCACACCTGACATTTTACCTGAGCTGTAGCCTCATCGGTATACCATCAGGAGGGTATACTTTATAAAAAGGGTAGTCTGCAGGACACACCTGAAAAGTGGTGAGCCAACCTGGGACAATCATTTATTGACATTGAGATACTAATCCGGTTACACCATAAATAAAATCTTGTTATTTCACTAACACTGAGTGATCGTTACCGCATCCCTTTACATAGATACACAGATAACACATCACTCCACTGACCAATATCTACCTCTCAAATCAACCCAATCCCCGGTACACCCTATAGAGCGCGCTGACCAACACGAAACACGCAATTGCAACAGGAGGTGGGACACCTCCAGGTCAGCTGCACACTTAGCTACCATCCCCCGATGTGAGCGCAGCCTCCAACCTTATTAAATCATATACATATTTGCATAACTAAAATATGCAGTTACTTTGGGGGACGGGGAGCAAAGTTTGCTAAGGAATATAGGACCGGATTCATTTTTGTAAGTAAAGCAAAAAAAGCACATAACTTTGTGTCTGGAACAAACCATGTTGCCATGCAAGGAGAGCAAATGCGTTTATATTGTTTCTGTGCAAAGTAAATACTCGCTTCTTGGCACAAATGTTATAAACCGCTTTATTTTTACACCGGAATTTAGATTTCAGTTTGAACACACCCCACCCAAATCTAATCTATCTGCACATGTTACAGCTGGCCAACCTGTAGTGCAACTTGCTTTTTTGCTTTACTTACAAACACGACTCAGGAAAATAGTCTGGCCTGGTCCCCTAAACCATACTTGCATACTGAGCCGGATCGGCCGGGAGGCTCCTGAAAATCGGGTGGTGCTCCTATCATCCCTGAAAGGTAGACAAGTCTTCAGGAGCAGGCCTCAACCCCCCCCTCCCATCCTTGGAAGTGGACAGTAATATTGGCATTGAATAGCAGGGCCAGGATGATGCGATTGCGTAGCCATGCCCTCATATTGCCCACCCATTATGATGCCATGTCCCCTGTTGTACCAACCTGGCTTCTTACTCCCGCATGGGGCAGCCGAAAAGTCGGTAACTATGCCATAAACTCTATTTTTTGCACTTGCAAGATAGGAGCTTAATTTCCCATGTCAGAGCGATACTGTTTTCAGCATTCACGATGCTCACTCCCTTTAAAGTCAATTTAGCTAGAGCTATAATACTAAAAAAAAGAGGATATTGGTACTTACCGATGAATCCATTTCTCTGAATCCCCTCGGGGACACTGGAGAACTAGACAGCTGGGGGGGGGGTGTGAAGGATGAAGAACCGAGGTAGCGCAATGTAATAAAAAATAATTATGCACAGCTGCCTCTTGCCCCTTAACGCCCCTCATCCCTCCAGTTTGAAAAATTTACGGAGAGAAGCGGGAACATGAAAGATCAAGGCCCTACAAGAAGGAACCAACCATATCAACATGTCAATCAGCAACCAAGAACTGTTAACACATTAACCAAACTGTTTAAACTAATTTT
Organism: Pseudophryne corroboree; assembly: GCF_028390025.1. NCBI lineage: Eukaryota > Metazoa > Chordata > Amphibia > Anura > Myobatrachidae > Pseudophryne > Pseudophryne corroboree. Next base: position 994,741,053 of record NC_086444.1, on the reverse strand, counting down.
ACAAGAACACAGGCTGACAGCACAGAGGTGGACGTCCGGTGTCCCCGAGCAGATTCAGAGTAATGGATTTATCAGTAAGTACCAAAATCCTCTTTTCTCTTTCATCCACTAGGGGACACTGAAGAACTAGATAGCTGGGGACGTCCCAAAGATACTCACATGGGTGGGAGTGCTTTCCGAAGCCTGAAGAACTAAACGGCCACAATTAGCATCTCTAGATGCAAACGTATCAAACTTGTAGAAACAAGTGAACGTGTGTGCTGACGATCAAGTCGCAGCTCTGCAGTTGAGTAGTGGAAGCTCCTCTAGCCACAGCCCACGAAGCTCCTACTGATCTGGTGGTATGAGCACCTACCCGACATGGAGCTCTTACTACAACAAATATGCCTGTTTGATGGTTAGTCATATCCATCTGGCCAAGGTTTGTTTTGAAGCCGGCCAACCCCTCATTCCTAATAGAAGCCGTAGTCTGTACGTAGACCTGTAAGGCTCTGACCACATCCAAAGACAGGTCCCCTTCGGATAATCCTTGAAAGGAGGGGACCACAATCAGCTGGTTTATGCGGAAACCCGAAACCACCTTAGGTAAAAACTCTGCTTTCGTACGGAGCTCCGATCTGTCTTCATGAACAACTAGGAAAAGACTTTTACATGACAGGGCACCTAACTCTGAGACCCTTCTTACTGATGCTAAAGCAAGGTGCAGGACTGCTTTCCAGCTCATATATTTCAGATCCGTCCTTTCCAACGGCTCGAAAACTGACAATCTCAAAAATTCGAGCATCAAATTTAGATCCCACGGGGCCGTGGGAGGACGAAAAGGTGGTTGTATTCTCAACACACCCTGTAAAAATGCCTGGGCCTCCTGCAAGGACGCCAGACGTTGTTGGAAAATGATCGAGAGAGCAGAGACCTGTACTGTCAAGGAACCCAATCTCACACAGCTATCCATACCATTTTAGAGAAACCTCAACAGTCTAGTAAGGCTGAACTCTCTGGGGTTCCAACCCCTAGGTTGGCACCAGTCCATGTGCCTTTTCCAGATTCTATAGTAATGTGCTGCAGTGACTGGCTTCCTTGCCGCTAACATGGTAGGAATAGCAGATCTCAGGATACACCTGTCTCTTAGTATCCTGGTCTCAAGAACCATGCCGTCAAACGTAGACGGTTCAGATCTGGGTGAAGGAATAGGCCTTGTGACAACAGGTCCTCGCTCTGCGGCAGTTTCCAAGTATCTTTAGCCAGGAGTCCCCTCAGGTCCGAGAACCAACTTCTGCGAGGCCAGTTTGGTGCTATTAAAGTCACCCACGCTCTTTCCCATTTCATCTTATTCAACACTCTTGGTAACAGGGGAAACGGCGGGAAGATGTACACCAGTTCGTACGTCCAGGAATCGCCAGCATGTCCACCGCCTTTACTGCTGGATCCTGCATCCTGGCCACATATCTTGCAGCTGATGGTTATTCCGAGAGGCTATTAGGTCTATCTGTGGTAGACCCCTCCTTCTTACCACTGCATCGAATACCTGTGGGTGTAGACACCACTCCTCTGGATGCATAGCTTGACGACTGAGGTAGTCTGCTTCCCAATTTCCCACTCCTGGAATGAAGACTGCCGACAGGATTATGTTGCGCTTTTCTGTCCAAGACAGAATCTTTGTGGCCTCTTTTAAAGCCATCTGGCTTCTTGTTCCTCCCTGACTGTTTATGTATGCTGTTGCCATCATATTGTCTGACTGGACTCTCACACGCCAGAAGTAGTGCATTGTAAATGGCTCTCGGCTCCAGTACATTTACTGGAAGACTGCTCTCCTGCGAAGACCATCCTCCCTGAAACGGATGATTGTCCAGTACTGCTCCCCATCCTCCGAGACTGGTATCTGTTGATAACAATTTCCAATCCCAGATTCCAAACCTCTTTCTTGCTGCTAGGTTCTTGAGGACCGACCACCAAATTAAGGAGGTCCTGGCCTGGGGCACAAGCGAATCCTTCGGTGAAGTAAATGCATGCCTGCCCCCTGAGCAATCAGATTCAGCTGAAAGGGTCTAGAATGTAGTCTGCCGTATTGGATCGCTTCGAAGGATGCTACCATCTTTCCTAGAAGCCGTACAAAAAGATGCAGAGACAGAGTCTTGTTCTGTAGGACCTGACGTACCATGTCCTTGATGTCTCAAATCTGGTCGTCTGGGAGAAACACTTTCAGTTAATTGTATCTAAAATGAGGACCAGGAATTGAATCCTCTGCGTTAGTTGCAGATTGGATTTTTTGAAATTCACGATCCAGCCATGTCAAATTAGAAACTGATGGGTGATCTGAGCATGCCGGATCAACTGGTCCTGAGAGGGAGCCTTAAGAAGATGGTCGTCCAGATATAGAATTATTCCCCTTGTGGCCTCTGACAGAAACGTATGTGTCCTCCCCCTTCAGAGAGGACTGCCCGCTCTAAAAGCACGCCTGACCACTGACATTTTTTAGTCACATCGCAGCCCCAACTACACAGTGCGGAGATTACCTGCACTCTGCGCCGCTAACTGTTTGCTCCTAACAATCAGCGTGTCTGCGGACAGAAGGTCCAAATTGGATTACCTCAGCGGCTCTCATCTCTAACTTCCGCCTGCTATCTGCGCGTCTCTGCCAGCAGAGCGTCTATCCACCAGCGCGCCTGTATGTGCCCGCGGTCCCCCCCGCTGGATGCCACCACCGCTCTGGAGCCCTCCGTCTGGCTGCATGCATTCCCCTGCTGCCAGATCCCCATCCGTGAGCTCCGCTCCTCCCCACAGTGACTAACGCTGCCCGTGGGGAGAACACAACATGCGCTGCTAGGGATTAAACAGACTACTGCCCGCTATGTTCCATATTACTCACTGCTCTTTACTTCAGATCCTCGGAGTGAGATGCTCATCCCTTCCACCGGGATCTTTGTTTCACAGTTGTGTTAATACAGTTGTGGGAGCCTTCACCCTCCTTTCAGCTAGGTTGGATTGGCCCACAGAACAATTTTCTTATGGAGCAAGAGCTCCTTTCTTGTGCTGCTACCTCCAGCACAAGTTTTCAAACTTGAGATGAGGGTGCGTGAAGGGGGAGGAGCCAGATGTGCATAATTTTTATTTTATTACATTGTGTCACCTCCGGTCTGCATCCTTCACACCCCCCTGGCTGTCTAGTTCTCCAGTGTCTCCTAGTGGATGATAGAGAAATACATTTCTGTAACTGATCTGCCTGTGACACTGGGAAGGAGGAAAAGTGAACTACAGCCCAGTGCAATGCTTACATTTCTATAGCTGCACCAAGGGCAACCACAAGACCCAGCTGTAATGTGCGTACGGTTTAAGAGGCCCCATGCTGCAGTGTCAATAGTAAGAATGTTGAAGGTATAGAATGCCTGAATAATAATCATGTAGGGCATGTGAAAGAACATATCCTGAACTCCTGATGTACAGCCATAACCAAAGTATATACAAAATCTCTATAAACTGTAGAATAATTGTGTAATAACACCCCAAAAAAGTTCTCTTATGGAGGCTATAATTTCACTGGTATGCGTTTAACGTTCTATCGGTCGGGATGCCGGCGGTCACGTGTCAGACGCCAGAATCCTACCACCACTCAGGAAATCGGCACCGAATCACCAACAGCCGACATCCTGAAGGTATCGGGGGTTCAGGGTTATGGCCCGGGAGGGGTTTTTTAGGAACTAGGGGAGGTGGTTAGCCACAGCAGACACCCCCTTCATGAGGATAGCCATAGCAGACACCCCCTGAAGGGTTAGGGACAGAGGAAGGTAAAACATTGCCCAAACTTGAGTTTTACAAGACATACTTTCAATTATAAGGAATTATTATTATGAAAAAGATACAACTTAGCCATAGGTCACAAAGCTAAATTCAAAATATAATCTGGGTTCTGGACAAATAAAGTTAAGAACCTCTGCTACTTATATGTCCTACTCATTACTTTCTGCATGCAGGAGGTATCTCAGAGAAGAACTCCCTTCTCCTTATAAGCAGCACATAAGAAACAGATGAAGCCTACTCTGGTTTTCCATGTTCCAGAGGAGCCACAGTCTAAACCAGAGACAGAAACCCAACGTAGCAGATCATGCATCTTCCTTGTGAAAAGGATGTAGGTTATGTAACAGAAGCAGGGAAGGTGAAGGCCAGGTCAGTTGCTAAGTCTGAAGGGCCCAACCTTCTAAACGGGGAAACTTATTATAATTCAACACAGGTAAAGTGTTATTCCTCTCGACCTAAGATACAATCAGTAATAAACATGAATTGTATACAGGAATGTATTTTACAGACTTTGCATTACCTGAGCAATACCGTACACCCATCTATTTTTACTGCAAGCAGGTATGCAGGAACTGCAGAATGAGTACTGCAGGCAATGGGGGTCATTCAAGTTGATCGCTCGCTAGCAGTCTTTAGCAGCCGTGCAAACGCACTGTCGCCGCCCACTGGGGAGTGTATTTTCGCTTTGCAGAAGTGCGAACGCTTGTGCAGCAGAGCGCCTGCAAAATCTTTTTTGTGCAAAACAAGACCAGCCCTGTAGTTACTCTTCGTGTGCGTTGATTCCAACGACGGAGGGACGGCTTTTGACGTCACACACCCGCCCACTGAACGCCCAGCCACGCCAGCGTTTTACCAAACACTCCCTGAAAACGGTCAGTTGCCACCCAGAAACGCCCACTTCATGTCAATCTCCTTGCGATCGGCTGTGCGTTTGGAATCGTCACTAGAACCAGTGCAAAACCACAAAGGACTTTGTACCCGTACGACGCGCGTGCGCATTGCAGTGCATACGCATGCGCAGATTAGCCTTTTTTTCACTGATCGCTACGCAACGAACAACGGCAGCTAGCGAACAACTCGGAGTGACCCCCAATGGGTACTCTCACTTTGCTAAACCTGCTACAGTGTGCGTTAGTGGAAGGAAAGAAGGAGTTATACCTCTCTGTAATTTCATCCATATCTCATATTCCACATTTCTGTAAACTCCCGAGTGAAGTGAACGAATAACAGATGAAGGGACACTGGGAAGCACATCCTTTCTTTGTGCAAGCTGCAGATTAGGAGAATGTGTTAAATCACACCTTAATACAGTACCTCCACCAACAATGGAGGTGACAGTGGTTCTAAACACAACTAATGAGTGATAGAATGCGAGTATGTTTATTTTACAAATATTCTCCTTACTGAAGTACAAGAACAAATCACTTAACACACAAATGACATCTGAATTTGCCTATATGAGTGCTACTTCTACTTCTTACTAGTAGAGGAGGGAGGGGAGGGGGTTCCCATGCTCTGGACTTGTATTTTAGGAATGTAAATGACCCACCTGCTGAGGTCACCTGTCCGTGGTAAGCGTGCCCACATTTTTGGCCAACAATTATGCTAAGAACCTTAATTTTATTACATGTTAATTACCAGAGTTTATTATAATTGTTCTTATTCTCAGTGTTCTTAAAAGTATTCAGTGTGTACATGTATTTTGACTTTTTCTGGGTTGCACTACAAGCCTCAGCATGGTAGCACCTCTTATTATATTTAGAATTAGGTTATGCAGTACATGATGAATTGCGGGGAATGGTCTGATGTACACAAACATCTAAGCATACCTTTCCATCCTTATGAGTCTTAAACCCATTCATATCCGCAAAATTAAGTTCGTTATTCCTGCAATAACAAAATTGGAGAAAAATAAGAATTTACTTACCGATAATTCTATTTCTCGGAGTCCGTAGTGGATGCTGGGGTTCCTGAAAGGACCATGGGGAATAGCGGCTCCGCAGGAGACAGGGCACAAAAAGTAAAGCTTTAGGATCAGGTGGTGTGCACTGGCTCCTCCCCCTATGACCCTCCTCCAAGCCTCAGTTAGGATACTGTGCCCGGACGAGCGTACACAATAAGGAAGGATTTTGAATCCCGGGTAAGACTCATACCAGCCACACCAATCACACTGTACAACCTGTGATCTGAACCCAGTTAACAGTATGATAACAGCGGAGCCTCTGAAAAGATGGCTCACAACAATAATAACCCGATTTTTGTAACTATGTACAAGTATTGCAGATAATCCGCACTTGGGATGGGCGCCCAGCATCCACTACGGACTCCGAGAAATAGAATTATCGGTAAGTAAATTCTTATTTTCTCTATCGTCCTAGTGGATGCTGGGGTTCCTGAAAGGACCATGGGGATAATACCAAAGCTCCCAAACGGGCGGGAGAGTGCGGATGACTCTGCAGCACCGAATGAGAGAACTCCAGGTCCTCCTTAGCCAGGGTATCAAATTTGTAGGATTTTACCAACGTGTTTGACCCTGACTAAATAGCCGCTCGGCAAAGTTGTAAAGCCGAGACCCCTCGGGCAGCCGCCCAAGATAAGCCCACCTTCCTTGTGGAATGGGCATTTACATATTTTGGCTGTGGCAGGCCTGCCACAGAATGTGCAAGCTGAATTGTATTACACATCCAACTAGCAATAGTCTGCTTAGAAGCAAGAGCACCCAGTTTGTTGGGTGCATACAGGATAACAGCAAGTCAGTTTTCCTGACTCCAGCCGTCCTGGAACCTATATTTACAGGGCCCTGACAACATCTAGCAACCTGGAGTCCTCCAAGTCCCTAGTAGGCGCAAGGCACCAAAATAAGCTGGTTCAGGTGAAACACTGACACCACCTTAGGGAGAGAACTGGGGACGAGTCCGCAGCTCTGCCCTGTCCAAATGGACAACCAGATATGGGCTTTTTTGAGAAAAAAACCACCAATTTGACACTCGCCTGGTCCAGGCCAGGGCCAAGAGCATGGTCACTTTTCATGTGAGATGCTTCAAATCCACAGATTTGACTGGTTTTAAACCAATGTGATTTGAGGAATCCCAGAACTACGTTGAGATCCCACAGTGCCACTGGAGGCACAAAAGGGGGTTGTATATGCAATACTCCCTTGACAAACTTCTGGACTTCAGGAACTGAAGCCACTTCTTTCTGGAAGAAAATCGACAGGGCCGAAATTTTGAACCTTAATGGACCCCAATTTGAGGCCCATAGACACTCCTGTTTGCAGGAAATGCAGGAATCGACCGAGTTGAAATTTCTTCGTGGGGCCTTTCTGGCCTCACACCACGCAACATATTTTTGCCACATGTGGTGATAATGTTGTGCGGTCACCTCCTTTCTGGCTTTGACCAGGGTAGGAATGACCTCTTCCGGAATGCCTTTTTCCCTTAGGATCCGGCGTTCCACCGCCATGCCGTCAAACGCAGCTGCGGTAAGTCTTGGAACAGACATGGTACTTGCTGAAACAAATCCCTTCTTAGCGGCAGAGGCCATAAGTCCTCTGTGAGCATCTCTTGAAGTTCCGGGTACCAAGTCCTTCTTGGCCAATCCGGAGCCATGAGTATAGTTCTTACTCCTCTACGTCTTATAAGTCTCAGTACCTTAGGTATGAGAAGCAGAGGATGGAACACATACACCGACTGGTACATCCATGGTGTTACCAGAACGTCCACAGCTATTGCCTGAGGGTCTCTTAACCTGGCGCAATACCTGTCCCGTTTTTTGTTCAGACGGGACGCCATCATGTCCACCTTTGGTATTTCCCAACGGTTTACAATCATGTGGAAAACTTCCCGATGAAGTTTCCACTCTGCCGGGTGGAGGTCGTGCCTGCTGAGGAAGTCTGCTTCCCAGTTTCCATTCCCGGAATGAAACACTGCTGACAGTGCTATCACATGATTTTCCGCCCAGCGAAAAGTCCTTGCAGTTTTTGCCATTGCCCTCCTGCTTCTTGTGCCGCCCTGTCTATTTACGTGGGCGACTGCCGTGATGTTTTTCCCACTGGATCAATACCGGCTGACCTTGAAGCAGAGGTCTTGCTAAGCTTAGAGTATTATAAATTTACCCTTAGCTCCAGTATATTTATGTGGAGAAAAGTCTCCAGACTTGATCACACTCCCTGGAAATTTTTTCCTTGTGTGACTGCTCCCCAGCCTCTCGGGCTGGCCTCCGTGGTCACCAGCATCCAATCCTGAATGCCGAATCTGCGGCCCTCTAGAAGATGAGCACTCTGTAACCACCACAGGAGAGACACCCTTGTCCTTGGATATAGGGTTATCCGCTGATGCATCTGAAGATGCGATCCGGACCATTTGTCCAGCAGATCCCACTGAAAAATTCTTGCGTGAAATCTGCCGAATGGAATTGCTTCGTAGAAAGTCACCATCTTTACCAGGACCCTTGTGCAATGATGCACTGATTTTAGGAGGTTCCTGACTAGCTCGGATAACTCCCTGGCTTTCTCTTCCGGGAGAAACACCTTTTTCTGGACTGTGTCCAGAATCATCCCTAGGCACAGCAGACTTGTCGTCGGGATCAGCTGCGATTTTGGAATATTTAGAATCCACCCGTGCTGTTGTAGCAGTATCCGAGATAGTGCTACTCCGACCTCCAACTGTTCCCTGGACTTTGCCCTTATCAGGAGATCGTCCAAGTAAGGGATAATTAAGACGCCTTTTCTTCGAAGAAGAATCATTTCGGCCATTACCTTGGTAAAGACCCGGGGTGCCGTGGACAATCCAAACGGCAGCGTCTGAAACTGATAGTGACAGTTCTGTACCACGAACCTGAGGTACCCTTAGTGAGAAGGGCAAATTTTGGACATGGAGGTAAGCATCCCTGATGTCTCGGGACACTATATAGTCCCCTTCTTCCTGGTTCGTTATCACTGCTCTGAGTGACTCCATCTTGATTTGAACCTTTGTAAGTGTTCAAATTTTTTTAGATTTAGAATAGGTCTCACCTAGCCTTCTGGCTTCAGTATCACAATATAATGTGGAATAATACCCCTTTTCTTGTTGTAGGAGGGGTAATTTGATTATCACCTGCTGGGAATACAGCTTGTGAATTGTTTCCCATACTGCCTCCTTGTCGGAGGGAGACCTTGGTAAACCAGACTTCAGGAGCCTGCGAAGGGGAAACGTCTCGACATTCCAATCTGTACCCCTGGGATACTACATGTAGGATCCAGGGGTCCTGTACGGTCCCAGCGTCATGCTGAGAGCTTGGCAGAAGCGGTGGAACGCTTCTGTTCCTGGGAATGGGCTGCCTGCTGCAGTCTTCTTCCCTTTCCTCTATCCCTGGGCAGATATGACTCTTATAGGGACGAAAGGACTGAGGCTGAAAAGACGGTGTCTTTTTCTGCAGAGATGTGACTTAGGGTAAAAACGGTGGATTTTCCAGCAGTTGCCGTGGCCACCAGGTCCGATGGACCGACCCCAAATAACTCCTCTTCCTTTATACGGCAATACACCTTTGTGCCGTTTGGAATCTGCATCACCTGACCACTGTCGTGTCCATAAACATCTTCTGGCAGATATGGACATCGCACTTACTCTTGATGCCAGAGTGCAAATATCCCTCTGTGCATCTCGCATATATAGAAAATGCATCCTTTAAATGCTCTATAGTCAATAAAATACTGTCCCTGTCAAGGGTATCAATATTTTTAGTCAGGGAATCCGACCAAGCCACCCCAGCTCTGCACATCCAGGCTGAGGCGATCGCTGATCGCAGTATAACACCAGTATGTGTGTATATACTTTTTATGATATTTTCCAGCCTCCTGTCAGCTGGCTCCTTGAGGACGGCCCTATCTATAGACGGTACCGCCACTTGTTTTGATAAGCGTGTGAGCGCCTTATCCACCCTAAGGGGTGTTTCCCAACGCGCCCTAACTTCTGGCGGGAAAGGGTATACCGCCCATAATTTTCTATCGGGGGGAACCCACGCATCATCACACACTTCATTTAATTTATCTGATTCAGGAAAAACTACGGTAGTTTTTTCACATCCCGCATAATACCCTCTTTTGTGGTACTTGTAGTATCAGAAATATGTAACACCTCCTTCATTGCCCTTAACGTGTGGCCCTAATAAGGAATACGTTTGTTTATTCACCGTCGACACTGGATTCAGTGTCCGTGTCTGTGTCTGTGTCGACCGACTAAAGTAAACGGGCGTTTTAAAACCCCTGACGGTGTTTCTGAGACTTCTGGACCGGTACTAATTGTTTGTCGGCCGTCTCATGTCGTCAACCGACCTTGCAGCGTGTTGACATTATCACGTAATTCCCTAAATAAGCCATCCATTCCGGTGTCGACTCCCTAGAGAGTGACATCACCATTACAGGCAATTGCTCCGCCTCCTCACCAACATCGTCCTCATACATGTCGACACACACGTACCGACACACAGCACACACACAGGGAATGCTCTGATAGAGGACAGGACCCACTAGCCCTTTGGAGAGACAGAGGGAGAGTTTGCCAGCACACACCAAAAACGCTATAATTATATAGGGACAACCTTATATAAGTGTTTTCCCTTATAGCATCTTTTATATATTTCTAACGCCAAATTAGTGCCCCCCCTCTCTGTTGTAACCCTGTTTCTGTAGTGCAGTGCAGGGGAGAGCCTGGGAGCCTTCCCTCCAGCCTTTCTGTGAGGGAAAATGGCGCTGTGTGCTGAGGAGATAGGCCCCGCCCCTTTTTCGGCGGGCTCGTCTCCCGCTCTTTAATGGATTCTGGCAGGGGTTAAATATCTCCATATAGCCCCCGGAGGCTATATGTGAGGTATTTTTAGCCAAAAAAGGTTTTCATTTGCCTCCCAGGGCGCCCCCCTCCCAGCGCCCTGCACCCTCAGTGACTGCCGTGTGAAGTGTGCTGAGAGGAAAATGGCGCACAGCTGCAGTGCTGTGCGCTACCTTAAGAAGACTGAGGAGTCTTCTGCCGCCGATTCTGGACCTCTTCTCGTTTCAGCATCTGCAAGGGGGCCGGCGGCGAGGCTCCGGTGACCATCCAGGCTGTACCTGTGATCGTCCCTCTGGAGCTAATGTCCAGTAGCCAAAGAAGCCAATCCATCCTGCACGCAGGTGAGTTCACTTCTTCTCCCCTAAGTCCCTCGTTGCAGTGATCCTGTTGCCAGCAGGACTCACTGTAAAATAAAAAACCTAAGCTAAACTTTTCTAAGCAGCTCTTTAGGAGAGCCACCTAGATTGCACCCTTCTCGGCCGGGCACAAAAATCTAACTGAGGCTTGGAGGAGGGTCATAGGGGGAGGAGCCAGTGCACACCACCTGATCCTAAAGCTTTACTTTTTGTGCCCTGTCTCCTGCGGAGCCGCTATTCCCCATGGTCCTTTCAGGAACCCCAGCATCCACTAGGACGATAGAGAAAAAAAAAATTCCACGTAAAAAAAAAGCAACAATCTAAAAATAAGATTTTAAACCTACCGGTAAATCTTTTTCTCCTAGTCCGTAGAGGATGCTGGGGACTCCGTAAGGACCATGGGGTATAGACGGGCTCCGGAGGAGACATGGGCACTATAAAGAACTTTAGAATGGGTGTGCACTGGCTCCTCCCTCTATGCCCCTCCTCCAGACCTCAGTTAGAGAAACTGTGCCCAGGGGAGATGGACAAAACGAGGAAAGGATTTTGTTAATCTAAGGGCAAGATTCATACTAGCCCACACCATCACACCGTACAACCTGGAATATACGCAACCAGTTTACAGTATGAACAAAACAGTATCAGTTAAAGACTGATCTCAACTGTAACATAACCCTTATGTAAGTAACAACTATATACAAGCCTTGAAGACTTTGTCCGCACTGGGACGGGCGCCCAGCATCCTCTACGGACTAGGAGAAAAAGATTTACCGGTAGGTTTAAAATCTTACTATCTCTTACGTCCTAGAGGATGCTGGGGACTCCGTAAGGACCATGGGGTTTATATCAAAGCTCCAGACAGGGCGGGAGAGTGCGGACGACTCTGCAGCACCGACTAAGCAAACGCAAGGTCCTCATCAGCCAGGGTATCAAACTTATAGAACTTTGCAAAAGTGTTTGAACTTGACCAGGTAGCCGCTCGGCAAAGTTGTAAAGCCGAGACGCCTCGGGCAGCCGCCCAAGAAGAGGCCACCTTCCTAGTGGAATGGGCCTTTACCGAATCTGTTAACGGCAATCCTGCCGTAGAATGAGCCTGCTGAATCGTGTTACAGATCCAGCGAGCAATAGTCTGCTTCGAAGCAGGAGCGCCAACTTTGTTGGCTGCATACAGGACAAACAGTGCTTCTGTTTTCCTAACCCGAACCGTCCTGGCTACACAGATTTTTTTTTTCAAATAGAGTATTTTTTATTTCAAAGGAGAACAGTTTGTACACAGAAAATGCATAACAGGAACATAACATGTACAGTATGACGGCTACATAGATTTTTAAGGCCCTGACTACATCCAGGGATCCTCCAAGTCACCCGTAGCCACAGGCACCACAATAGGTTGGTTCATATGAAATGAAGAAACCACCTTAGGTAAAAACTGAGGGCGAGTCCTCAACTCTGCTCTATCCACATGGAAGGCCGCCAATTCGGACACCCGCCTTGCAGATGCCAAGGCCAACAACATGACCACCTTCCAAGTGAGAAATTTCAATTCAACCGTTTGAAGAGGTTCAAACCAGTGAGACTTCAGGAACCGTAACACCACGTTAAGGTCTCAAGGTGCCACTGGGGGCACAAAAGGAGGCTGGATGTGCAGCACTCCCTTTACAAAAGTCTGGACTTCTGGGAGAGAAGCCAATTCCTTCTGAAAGGAAATAGACAAGGGCCGAAATTTGTACCTTAATGGAGCCCAATTTTAGGCCCATATCCACTCCCGTCTGTAGAAAGTGGAGAAAACGGCCCAGATGGAAATCTTCCGTAGGAGCATTCTTGGCTTCACACCAAGAAAAATATTTCCTCCAGATACGGTGACAATGTTTTGCCGTCACCTCCTTCCTAGACTTTATCAGAGTAGGGATGACTTCCTCCGGAATACCTTTCCCAGCTAGGATTCGGTGTTCAACTGCCATGCCGTCAAACATAACCGCAGTAAGTCTTGGAACACGCAGGGCCCCTGTTGTAACAGGTCCTCCCTGAGAGGAAGAGGCCATGGATCTTCTGTGAGCATCTCCTGAAGATCTGAATACCAGACCCTTCGAGGCCAATCTGGAACAATGAGGATTGTTTTCACTCTTTTTTGTCTTATGATTCTCAATATTTTTGAGATGAGAGGAAGAGGGGGGAACACAGACTGACGGAAACACCCAAGGTGTTACCAGGGCGTCCACCGCTACTGCCTGAGGGTCCCTTGATCTGGCACAATACCTCCGAAGCTTCTTATTGAGGCGTGACGCCATCATGTCTATGTGAGGAATTCCCCAAACACTTGTTATCTCTGTAAAAACGTCCTGATGAAGTCCCCTCTCCCCTGGATGGAGATCGTGTCTCAGAGGAAGTCTGCTTCCCAGTTGTCCACTCCCGGAATGAAGACCGCTGACAGAGCGCTTACGTGATTTTCCGCCTAGCGAAGAATCCTGGTGGCTTCCGCCATCGCCACTCTGCTCCTTGTCCCGCCTTGGCGGTTTACATGAGCCAAGGCTGTGACGTTGTCTGATTGAATCAGAACCGGTAGGTCGCGAAGAAGATTCTCCCCTTGTCGTAGGCCGTTGTATATGGCCCTCAATTCCAGTATGTTGATGTGTAGACAAGCCTGCTGGCTTGACCATAGCCCCTGAAAATTTCTTCCTTGTGTGACTGCTCCCCATCCTCGGAGGCTCGCGTCCGTGGTCACCAGAATCCAGTTTTGAATGCCGAACCTGCGACCCTCTAGAAGGTGAGCACTTTGCAGCCACCACAGGAGAGACACCCTGGCCCGGGGGGACAGGCTTATCTTCTGATGTATTAGTAGATGGGACCCGGACCACTTGTCCAGGAGGTCCCACTGAAACGTCCTTGCATGAAACCTGCCGAAGGGGATGGCCTCATAGGCTGCCACCATTTTTCCCAGAACTCGAGTGCATTGATGAACAGACACTCTTTTTGGTTTTAGCAAGTCTCTGACCATGTTCTGGAGGTCCTGGGCTTTTTCCATCGGGAGAAAGACCCTCTTCTGTTTCGTGTCCAGATTCATGCCTAGGAATGATAGTCGAGTCGTTGGAATCAATTGTGACTTTGGCAGATTGAGAATCAAACAGTGTTGTTGTAGCACTCTCAGGGAGAGCGACACGCTCTTCTGCAATTGATCTCTCGATCTTGCTTTTATCAGGAGATCGTCCAAGTATGGGATAATTGTGACTCCCTGCCTGCGCAGGAGCACCATCATCTCCGCCATCACCTTGGTGAAAATCCTCGGGGCCATGGAAAGCCCAAACGGCAACGTCTGAAACTGGTAATGACAGTCCCGTACAGCGAATCTCAGGTACGCCTGATGAGGAGGATATATGGGGACATGAAGGTATGCATCCTTTATGTCGAGTGACACCATAAAATCCCCCCCTTCCAGACTGGAGATCACCGCACGGAGCGATTCCATCTTGAATGTGAACTTTTTCAAGTACAGGTTTAGGGATTTTAGATTTAAAATGGGTCTGACCGAACCATCCGGCTTCGGGACCACGAACAGGGTCGAATAGTACCCTTTCCCCTGTTGGACTAGGGGAACCTTGACAATCACCTGCTGTTGACACAGCTTTTGAATTGCAGCTAACACTACTTCCCTCTCTGGGGAAGAAGTTGGCAAGGCTGACTTGAAAAATCGGCGAGGGGGCACCTCTTCGAATTCCAGTTTGTAGCCTTGGGATACGATATCCATCGCCCAAGGATCCACGTCTGACAGAACCCAGACCTGGCTGAAGAGTCGAAGACGTGCACCCACCGGTGCGGACTCCCTCAGTGGAGCCCCAGCGTCATGTGGTGGATTTAGTAGATGTCGGGGAGGACTTCTGCTCCTGGGAACTAGCCGGAGCAGGTGCTCTCTTCCCTCTACCCTTACCTCTGGCGAGGAAAGATGAGCCCCGACCTCTTCTGGACTTATGAGACCGAAAGGATTGCATCTGATATTGTGGAGTTTTCTTTTGCTGTGGGGGAACAAAAGGCAAAAAGGTAGATATACCCGCGGTAGCTGTGGCAACCAGGTCCGCAAGACCTTCCCCAAATAAAACTTCACCTTTGTATGGCAAAACCTCCATATGCTTCTTTGAGTCGGCATCACCCGTCCATTGGCGGGTCCACAGGGCTCGCCTAGCAGATATCGCCATGGCGTTGGCTCTTGAACCAAGCAGCCCAACGTCTCTTTGAGCGTCCCTCATATATAAAACTGCTTCTTTAATGTGACCTAAGGTCAATAAAATGGTATCCCTGTCTAGGGTATCAAGGTCAGCTGACAAGGTATCTGTCCAAGCTGCAACTGCGCTACACACCCATGCCGATGCAATTGCCGGTCTGAGTAAAGCATAAATAGATTTTAAAGTAGTTTCCTGTCTGCGATCAGCAGGATCCTTGAGGGCTGCCGTGTCCGGAGACGGTAGCGCCACCTTCTTGAACAGGCGCGTTAAAGCCTTGTCCACCCTGGGAGAGGATTCCCAACGTACCCTGTCCTGTGCAGGGAAAGGATATGCCATAAGAATCCTCTTGGGAATCTGCAGTTTTTTATCTGGAGTTTCCCAAGCTTTTTCAAATAACTCGTTCAGCTCATGAGATGGGGGAAAGGTTACCTCAGGTTTCTTTTCCTTATACATGCGCACCCTCGTGTCGGGGACAGAGGGGTCATCTGTGATATGCAAAACTTCTTTTATTGCAACAATCATATAATAAATACCTTTTGCCACCCTTGGGTGTAACCTCGCTTCATCGTAGTCGACACTGGAGTCAGAGTCCGTGTCGGTATCAGTGTCTGCTATTTGGGATAGGGGACGTTTTAGAGACCCAGAAGGACCCAGTGACCCAGCCGAAGCCGTGGATTGACTCCCTGCTTTTTCTCTGGACACTGCTTTGTCCAATCTCTTATGTAATAAGGTGACATTTGCATTTAAAACATTCCACATGTCCATCCAATCATGAGTCGGCGTTGCCGACGGCGACACCACAATCATCTGCTCCACCTCCTCCTTAGCTGAGCCTTCCGCATCAGACATACCGACACACTCGTACCGACACCCCCACACACACAGGGATATAGTTATAAGGAGACAGTTCCCCAATAATGCCCTTTGGAGAGACAGAGAGAGAGTATGCCAGCACACACCCAGCGCCAACTGACACTGGAAAATAATGTCCCAGATAATAGCACTTTTATATTATATTACTGTGTAATGCACTCACTGCGCCTTACAAGTGCCCCCCCTCCTCTTTTCAGCCCTGTGTCACCGTGTTCAGCAGGGGAGAGACCGGGGAGCCAGCTTCTCTGCAGATCTCTGTGGAGAAAATGGCGCTGGTTAGTGCTGAGGGACCAAGCTCCGCCCCCTCCGGCGGCGGGCTTCGGTCCCGCTCAAAATATCTCAAACTGGCGGGGGATTTATAGAATTACTGCCTCCGCAGTGTCTATGCCAGAAACAGAGGTTTTATTCCTGCCCAGGGCACCCCCCCTGCGCCCTGCACCCATCAGTGCCCGCTAGTGTGTGTAGTGTGTGTGGGTGCAATTTTATAATACTGGCGGGGGATTTATATAACTTCTGCCTCTGCAGCCTATAATACTCATATGACAGTCTTAGAGGTTTATATTGCTGCCCAGGGCGCCCCCCCTGCGCCCATCAGTGCCTGCCAGTGTGTGTTGTGTGTGGGAGCAATGGCGCGCAACGTTACCGCTGCGCGCTTACCTCAGTGAAGATCAAAAGTCTTCTGCCGTCTTGAAGTCTTCTTATACTCACCCGGCTTCTATCTTCCGGCTCTGCGAGGAGGACGGCGGCGCGGCTCTGGGACGAACGGCGGGGGGAGACCCGCGTTCCGACTCGCTCTGGAACTAATGGTGTCCAGTAGCCTAAGAAGCAGAGCCTATCACTGAAGTAGGTCTGCTTCTCTCTCCTCAGTCCCACGATGCAGGGAGCCTGTTGCCAGCAGTGCTCCCTGAAAATAAAAAACCTAACAAAATTCTTTTTCAGAGAAACTCAGGAGAGCTCCCCTGTAGTGCACCCTATCTCCTCTGGGCACAGGATCTAACTGAGGTCTGGAGGAGGGGCATAGAGGGAGGAGCCAGTGCACACCCATTCTAAAGTTCTTTATAGTGCCCATGTCTCCTGCGGAGCCCGTCTATACCCCATGGTCCTTACGGAGTCCCCAGCATCCTCTAGGACGTAAGAGAAATGTAAATTTTCCACGTCTTAATGTACAAAGCCTGCAATTGCTTTGGCAAATCTAAAATGATTACTTTAGTCCATTGTCTTTTCTGTTTGTCTTTAACCAGCAATAATTTATGCAGAACTTAACAAAACCTAAAAACTTTCATTATTCTGTGTTTATAGGTCTAAAGAAAAACAGAAACTCTACAACAGGTAACTCATACTTGAATTAAATTACAATTCAGTCAAATCATATATAGGCACTCATTCCGAGTTGATTGCTAGCTGCTTTCGTGCGCATGCGGCTCAAAGCGCACGCACGACGACGTACTTTCACAAAAGCCGATGCAGTTTTACACAAGCTCTAGCAACGCTTTTCAGTCGTACTGCTGGCCGCAGAGTGATTGACAGGAAGTGGGTGTTTCTGGGTGGTAACTGACCGTTTTTGGCGATTGTGTGATAAAACGCAGGCGTGCCACATGAAAACGCTGGAGTGGGTGGGAAAACGTAGGCGTAGCTGGCAGAACGCAGGGCGTGTTCATGACGTCAAAACAGGAACTAAATACTCTGAAGTGATCGCAAGCTAGGAGTAGGTCTCGAGCTACTCAGAAACTGCACAATCTTTTTTTTGTAGCAGCGCTGCGATCCTTTCGTTCGCACTTCTGCTAAGCTAAGATACACTCCCAGAGGGCGGCGGCTTAGCGTTTGCACGGCTGCTAAAAGCAGCTAGCGAGCGAACAACTCGGAATGAGGGCCATAGTCACTGGAAAATATTGACATACATCAGTGCACATCACTGTCATCCATACCCAGCATCTTCACTTTCCCCATCAGATCCAGAAGCACCACTCTCAAAGACCTCTTCTTCAGCTTGGGTGTCAAAATTCCCCGCTTTTGACACATATTTTTCAACATCAACTTTAAATACCTTTTCATAGAGTAATTCATAAATTATAGCTTCAAAATTAAAAAGAGAAACAGGTCATATTAGTTGGTAGGGTGAAAAATCATCTTCTGCGCTTACTTAAATGCAATCTCCTTAATACATGATCAATATTAATGTAGACTAGCATTTCCTACCTCCAGTCCTCAGGGACCCATAACACGGCATGTTTTACACATCTCCTCAGTAAATTATATGAGCCCCACCTGTAGAACTTTTAAAATGTGTCCGCCAGTAATGACTACACCTGTGCATTAACTAGGAGATCTGGAAAACATGCACGGTGAGGGATCCCTGGTATTTGACTTTGGAAATGCTGGTCTACATTTACCTTGAATATATCGAATTTTCCATACATTTAATATTTTTAAAAAGTTAAGAACCATTTACTACAATGTTACGGGATATTTTGGAATAAGTGTTCCATATATAGTAATGGAAGTGCTATAGAATTATCCTATAATTACTTACATTGGCACACAGCGGCATTCTCAACAAAGTCAGCAGAGTATATGATGTCATAATGATTTCCATTAGAAAAACATAGCATTATCTAGAAGAGAAATAAGCAAACATCAATCTTTTATATAAGATCTATTATAAAACGGTCAGGAAAGAAAACTTAAGTAATATAAAACGTAACACCCTCCCACTGAGAATACTTGTATTTCCACTGGTTCAAAGTACTTTGACAGACCTTATATTATATGGCAGAGGTATCGCTTAACGTTCCCTGTACCCTGGATGATTGATTTCTAACTATATATGCCTCAATGCAGAGCTTCCCAAACTCTGGCAGTACCGTACAGGTATTAAGGATATCCAAGCTGGAGTCCATATGGTTAAATCAAATTGACTGAGTAACCTGTGCTCAAGCATGGATAGCCTTCAAACCTGAGTAAACAGAAAATTAATACATCATTGTTATTTTTATCATAACAGCTGTTACAATCATTTTATCATTCTTATTTCCCTATTTACAGCTATTTAGTACTGATGCATGGAAGTGCTTGGTGCATTGTAAGCACTAGAAGTGTATAACCATATATAAGGAACCAGTGTTTCACACAAGTAACTGAAGTAACTATAAAGACGACTTCAAATATATTCATCCAGTTTACGAAAGGTTAATAATAATAATAATAATAATAATAATAATAATAATAATAATAATAATAATAATAATATAGCTATTCCCAATTAATACTGGAGTGAATGCATCAGTCAGCATTATATAAACAATACACCTAAAACCTGTAACGTGCAAGATCCAACCAACCTTATCTGCAAAGCCATTATCAGTGACATGAGCAGGAGAAACAGAAGGTTCTTGATAAATTATAAAATCTTTCCTAAAAATGAAAACAAATAAATAACACACCTTATAAATTTACTGTATTTTTTGTACATTTTAAAATGCAATTATTAATACTACAATCAATTCCTTTCACTGACAAAAACATGCAAAGTACATATTACACATACAACACAAAACGCATGTGCCTGAATGGACTAGATAAGCCCACACAAGTACCTTTACTGATAACACGTAAAATGTCATTTCTAGAACAGACAGCTAGCCTGACATGCAGGCTCTTCATGATGTACTCTTACTTCAGATGTGCGTGAAAATCCATGGTTATAGCTCCACTTTGAAGGATAACAACACACAAAGCTGAAGTTTTTGTGTATTGATTTTAAAAGAGAAATCATGATGTTATACACCAGTGAGTATTATTTACCCAAGGCAACCGCTTATGCAGCCCTCTGCACTCCCGTGGCTCTCTTCAAGCCAGCAGCATGTTACTTATGCACGGACAACATCGTTGTCTGTTAACTGGCAACAGAAGTGAGGAACGAATCACCCAATCATGGAGAATGCTGGACACTACATAGTCAGTGTTATTGTTTAACTTAAGGAATTCCACGGAAAACTGAAAATCTAGTTTCCTTAAAATTATCTAGCCTCTACTTATTGATCATTTTTAATAAGGAGAAAAAAAAATAGGATTTTAATTACTGACCGGTAAATCCTTTTCTCGTAGTCCATAGAGGATACTGGGGTCCACATTAGTACCATGGGGTATAGATGGGTCCCCCAAGAGCCATGGGCACTTTAAGAGTTTAATAGAGTGGGCTCGCTCCTCCCTCTATGCCCCTCCTACCAGACTAAGGGGTGCATGTACTAAGCAGTGATAAAAGTGGAGAAGTGAGCCAGTGGAGAAATTTACCATGACAACCAATCAGCTGCTCAGTACAATTGTATAGTATGCAAATTAGAAATGTTACGTCAATGCTGATCGGTTGCCATGGGTAACTTCTCCACTGGCTCACTTCTCCACTTTTATCACTGCTTAGTACATGTCCCCCTCAGTCTAGAAACTGTGCCTCAGGAGACGGACATACTTCGAGAGAAGGAAATACAAGATTCACACCAGCTCACACATAACAAGGCAAACCAAGCAAACCAGCTTGAACAAGTCAGTGACAGCTGAACAATAGCACTTACATAAGTAACAATACAGCACTTAACCAAGTAACAAGGCCGTACTAAACTTAAGTAACTTATAGCAGCAGAACGAAGCGCTGGGCGGCCGCCCAGCATTCTCTACGGACTACGAGAAAAGGATTTACCAGTAGGTAATTAAAATCCTACTTTCTCTTAAGTCCTAGAGGATGCTGGGGATGTACCAAAGCTCCCAGTACGGGAGGGAGAGCGCGGAAGCTCCTGCAAAACTGAATGACCAAACTGTAGGTCCTCAAAGGCCAAAG
Source organism: Pseudophryne corroboree (assembly GCF_028390025.1). Taxonomy (NCBI): domain Eukaryota; kingdom Metazoa; phylum Chordata; class Amphibia; order Anura; family Myobatrachidae; genus Pseudophryne; species Pseudophryne corroboree. The sequence goes on along the minus strand of NC_086444.1, from coordinate 994,720,187 downwards.
TATGGAACTTGTAAAACTTAGCAAACGTGTTTGACCCTGACCAAGTAGCCGCTCAGCAAAGCTGTAAAGCCGAAACACCCCGGGCCGCCGCCCAGGAAGAACCCACCTTACGAGTAGAGTGGGCCTTAACAGATTTAGGACACGGCAATCCTGCCGCAGAATAAGCATGCTGGATAGTGAATGGCAACAAAGGAGAAAAGAAGTTTTTTTTGTGGGTGTACTCTTAAATGATTTTAAAGTATTGAGAATAAGATAGTTAAAAAAAATCATTGACTTTTTATTCGTGTCATAAGATAAAACATAAAGTAGTTGGATACATGATTGAAAAGAAGAAAAAAACACACAGAATAAGTCAATAATGCCAATATATATTGGATAATAATTGTGAGCTGTCTAGGCTGAATCAAATCTACAATAAACAGTAAATCCACAAATTTAACTCCAAGATCTGCCTGCGGGAGAGGGATATGATATGAGCTGTACAAGAGTTACAATTGTTGCAATTGGTGGCAGAAGGGACAATTCTCAGTGCAGCTATCAAAAAATTATATATCAGATTGAACCTGCTGATTGTCTTGGAAGAGAGGAAAAGAGGAGAATTTGATACAAAAGATGAATCTGCTGTCAGCGTTAGACATAGAGCACGAACGGCCGAAAATTTCTACTACACCGAGTATTCCTCAAAAGTCTCCTACTTGAGTACTGACTCAGCCCAACACTGATTAGCTTCCAAGATCGGATGGGTTCGGGCGTTTCCAGTGTGGTATGATAGTAGAAAAGGTACCAATAATCTTGTGCTCTAGAATTACTGATGAGAGTTCACGAATATTCTTGGGTGATGATGAGAGATAGTATAGGGTCCTGGGAGGAGAGCTAAAAAGGGGGATCTGCTGCCATCGTTAGACAGGGAGAACCCTGAATCAATGGTGAGAGTCCCGAAAGATAGTGAAAGTGAGAAGAACAGAGACAGGTGGGCTGTGAGATTTTGTACAAGGGAGCATTCAATTTTGAAGGTCTCTACATGTAAATTGAAATCTGTGTACAAAATGATAATCGGATGTAGGTATCAGGTGATGAGGATGTCAGATACAGGTACCAAATAATCGTAAATAGGAGGAGGATTGAGGACCTCATAAGCTTCCAAAGGTACAGGTTTTTTGCAAATGAATAAACATTTATGCACAATATATTTGGTAAGATATGGCTATCCAATGGTAATCTACGAGAGGGATGTACACTGTACTAATAAATTATTAAATTAAAGGGGGGTAGCGAATTTCAAAGAAATATATAGCAGTAGTAGTTCTCCTCTCCTAATAAAAGACTGCGACTGTAAGGGGAGCTGTAAATACACCCCCACTGTATAAGCAGGAAAAGAAAAACAATACTGTGGCCAGAATAAATATACTGGTCATAGAGTACATATATATATATATATGCATACACACCGTTGAGCAAGTCTTATGTGACAAAAATGACAATTATCCTCTCCCAATAAGGAACTGCGGTCACAAGATAATAACACTAATTAAACCAACTATAGTAACTGGGTATTGGAATACTGTTGACAAACAATCATAATAGTGATAATGGGTGTCACCCTTCTGGCGGTCACCAGCTGCAGCCTTAATAGGCAGATCCGTGATTGTTTTAATTGTCGGATACTAACATGAGGCGGCCAAAAATGCACCTATGCTGACTGCTTCATATATCAATACACGGGTAATGAGAACAGATATTACCCGTGACTGTGTCTGGGAGGGTCGTAAGATGCCACACAGTATAAGTGTGCTCTAGTTCGAGGGTGCTGGAAAGCCGCTGTACCGTGACTGGGTCAAGTTCGTCCGACCATCAGATGCTGCACAGCGGACGTATCCTCCGGTTCAGAAGTTGTTGTGAGGCCGCTATCCTTGATGAAGCTCAGGCGAAGGCAGACAGTTGGAGATGTGGGTGGTCCCGGACAGCCCGGGGTCGGAAGACGCGTTTCGCCCGTTCGCCGGGCTTGGTCACTTCCTGTGGCGTGGTGGGCAACTGCGGGTTTTTATCAGAGTAGAGATCAGCAAGTGTCCAATCAGTGGGGGGGGGGGGGGGGGGTCCCTCGCATTCAGGTTGCTGCACAGCCGTGGTCATTCAGCTGAATCAATTATATTCTGACTTTAGCACGGAGTCCATCATATTAGAGATAGGGAAAAAGTAGTAAAAAGTGTCTATTAATCATGGTAAAGAATATAGATAATAGTTAAAACCAATGGTAAAATAAACCAAAAAACGACCAAATTATTTTGACAACATTAAGTAATGATTGTGCAATCATATTATGAATTTAATATGTGCACATAATCGATCTGAAAGAAATATGAAAAAGATTGTTTTAAGAGAAAAAATTACAGAATTGCGAACGCATTTCAAACAGAGGGCCACATGACCTTAAATGAATATAAATATAAAGATGGGGGTTTCTTGTGAGTGTAATATAAACTATACATAGGTTACATTTATGATAACAAAATAAAAGAGAAAAGAATGTTTCTTTTAATCTCGGGCAGATAAGGTAACAATTATAATAAGAACTATGTAAGGAAAGGGAATTGCTGTTTTTAACCCTGAGTAGGAGCTGGGCGATAATGGGTTACACTTCTTTTAATAGGTGACAAATCAAAAAGGGGAAAAGGGAATGGAAAGTTTCTTTAACCTAAATAGGCTATGAAAGAAGAGAATAGAGAGAAAGATAGTTACTAGGGCCCTAAGTGTAAAGGCCCCCATCCACTAGTCAGATTTGGGCAGTTTTCTTTAAATTTCGATGCATCTGACCGTCATATCTGAAGAAAAGTGTCACAGTGGATGGCTCTTCAGATCCAATGCTCACTCCCGTGTCAGATATGTTTGAACTACAGATTTCTGAGGCTGCCCCAACTATTTATCTGAATCTGAAAAAAACAGGTGCACATCGGATAGTTTTTTTTACTTCAGATGTATCTGATCAGATTAATCTGAAGCGTCACTTGACTGGCATCTCCCTAGCCACTCCCACCCACCAAGAGGGGGAACAGCGGCAGCAGCAGCATCAGATCAGTCACATGTAGCATGTGTGCATCAGATATATCTGAAGTGAATGTAATGAAAATTAAAGCCAGGGTCTGATCCGATTCCCGGGACGCTTCCGGGAGAGTTCAAGAGAAATCTGATGCTATCTGCAGTTCAGACAAGTCTGAGTAGTGGATGGCCACCTTAAGTTGAGCTGTACAAGAGTTACAATTGTTGCAATTGGTGGCAGAAGGACAATTCTCAGTGCAGCTACCGAAAACTGTATGATGCAAGTAATGTGAAGAAATATGAAGAAGGCCTTTTAAGTGTGCAAAACAAAAAGGAAGAGAAAAGGGGGGCGGAAAAAAAAAAAATTAAGGAGATATGGAAGGGTGGATTGATAAAAAATGACAGAGACCAATTCATACAAGAGTTTTTTTTTTGTATGGTTGGAAAGGACAAATTAGGACAGAAAGATAGTAGTCAGTTAGCTGACATAGATGCGTGATGTGATGTTATAATGAAAGGCTTTAGTGAGTTGTGAGAATTGGTACGAGAAATAAATGTAATATGTGATGGAGAACGATGGGTTAGCAGACAATTGATTTAAGAAATTGGGTATCAATATCCTATGTGTTTTGATGTTGATGCCAAATTTGTTAAAAAATTAATAGTAATAGATTTTGTTATATGAATACCGGCATCAGGGTTGATCAATGTGGATAGGGGTTATACAGGTGTGTCGGGAGTGTAATGGTGTGACTATGCGGTGTGAAGAAGAGCTTTGTGGAAAATGATTAAGGAAAGAAGAAGAGTAGGGTATGATGTGAATGAAGTGGGGCTGGATGTAATGAACGAAGTGCATCTAAAAATAGGGTGGGATGTGAATAAGATGGGCTGAATGTGATGAAATGGGAGAAACAAGAGCGAGTCCATCAGGAGTGTAAATATACAGTGGATCTGGATGAGGGTGAAGCCAAAGTTGGTTTAACGGGATGGTGTGTGCGCATGGGTTCCGTGTGAGATGTGTGATATGAAGATAGGGACTAGGGAACTGAGTAAGGAGGGTGACACACTAATTTGAGGGAAATATTGATGTGAACTGGACACTGTAGCTGCCGGACTGCTGTGCGGGGAAAGAGAAGCGGAGTATTGAAACAAAAGTATATTTATAGTAGAGTGAACTGGACATTGTGGCTACAGGACTGCTATGTGGGGAAAGAAGAGGAATATTTAAACAAAAGTATATGACTAAATTTTAGTAGAGTGATCTCAGTATACTATTGGCCAAAGAGGGAGATATTAATGGGTTACAGAAACAGGCTGTAATTGATATATTCATTAAGACCCAGTGGTTTAAGGCCTCCCAACTTGAAGGTCCATTCACTTTCTGTTTTACAAAGTTCTTTGCTAAGATCACCCCCGCGTACGCCTAAATGGACTCTGTCGAGTCCAAAGGCGCGCATTTCACATGGTGAGTCTTGGTGTTGAGCATGGTAGTGCCTGGCTACTGATGTCAGCTTTTTGCCCTTTCACAGATCTAATGTTGCATTTCTGATGGACCCCATATGTTCAAGGATTCTGGTTTTAAACTTCCTTGTAGTCATGCCCACGTACCGTTGATTGCAACTGCAAGTTAAACAGTAGACCACTCCTTGTGTGTCACAATTGAAGTAATGTCGTATGGGGATATCTTGTCCCAGTCTGTCCTTCACTCTGTCAGTAATTTGAATCTGTGGGCAGGCTTTACATTGTCCGCATGGGTAGGATCCAGTTACGTTTCTAGATTTGACCGGTTCACGTGAGAAATGGCTCTGAACGAGTACATCCTTAATGTTGTTGGATCTTCTCCAACTAATTTGTAGAGTAGAATCTAGAAGAGGTGATAATTCCGAGTCTAAATGTAGAACCGGTAAGTGTTTTTGAATCGCGTCTTTTCGGGACAGAAGGTGCCTATAAACCTGAACTTGGAATCTTCAATTGTATTTTTCGGCTCGTCTTGGAAGATCAGGGATTCCCTTTTAGTTTTGAAGACAGAGTGTTGAGCTCTCTTTAGGGAACGTTTGCTATAGCCTCTGGCTTGTAGTCGTGACATCAGCTTACGGCTTTTTTGTTTATATACCGTGTCTTCCGTACAGTTTCGCCTTAGACAAAGGAATTCCCCTTTGGGGATGTTTTCAATGGTTGGCGGAAAATGCAAGCTTGTCTGGTATAGAATACTGGGGGTCATTCCGAGTTGTTCGCTCTGTAAATTTCTTCGCATCGCAGCGTTTTTCCGCTTAGTGCGCATGCGCAATGTTCGCACTGCGACTGCGCCAAGTAAATTTGCTATGCAGTTAGGAATTTTACTCACGGCTTTTTCATCGTTCTGGTGATCGTAATGTGATTGACAGGAAGTGGGTGTTTCTGGGCGGAAACTGGCCGTTTTATGGGTGTGTGTGAAAAAACGCTACCGTTTCTGGGAAAAACGCGGGAGTGGCTGGAGAAACGGATGAGTGTCTGGGCGAACGCTGGGTGTGTTTGTGACGTCAAACCAGGAACGACAAGCACTGAACTGATCGCAGATGCCAAGTCTGGAGCTACTCAGAAACTGCTAAGAGAGGTCTAATCGCAATATTGCGAATACGTCGTTCGCAATTTTAAGAAGCTAAGATTCACTCCCAGTAGGCGGCGACTTAGCGTGAGCAAATCTGCAAGCGAACAACTCGGAATGAGGGCCACTGTTTGTAGCAGTGTCCTTGGGAAAGAGCTCTGTGGCCAAGGTTCCATTGGTTGTTTTGTAGATGTTCAGGTCCAGAAAGGATATTTTCTGTTTACTTATTGTATGGGTCTGAAAGATGTTCAAGTTGTTAGTATTAAGGATAGTTATAAAGTCCAACAGCATTTTTTCATCACTATCCCAGATCACAAAGATATCATCAATGAATCTTAGCCAGTTAATGATGTGTTGTGTATATTGCTGGTTGGCCTCACTGAATACAATTGTTTGTTCCCACCAGCCAAGAAACAAATTAGCATACGTGGGGGCACAGGCTGCCCCATGGCTGTTCCCCGGATTTGTTGAAAGAACTGGTCGCCAAATGTGAAAAATAAGATTTTACACATACCGGTAAATCTATTTCTCGTAGTCCGTAGAGGATGCAGGGACTCCGTAAGGACCATGGGGAATAGACGGGCTCTACAGGAGGCATGGGCACTATAAGACAGACTTTGGACTCTGGGTGTGCACTGGCTCCTCCCTCTATGCCCCTCCTCCAGACCCCAGTTAGAGAAACTGTGCCCAGAGGAGATGAACAGTACGAGGAAAGGATTTTTGGGAATCCCAGGGCAAGATTCATACCAGCCACACCATATAACTTGTGATAACTACCCAGTTAATAGTATGAACAAACAACATAGTCTCGGTCTAAACCGATGAAACTATAACATAACCCTTATGTAAGCAAAAACTATATACAAGTCTTGCAGAAAAAGTCCGCACTTGGGACGGGCGCCCAGCATCCTCTACGGACTACGAGAAATAGATTTACCGCTAAGTGTAAAATCTTATTTTCTCTAACGTCCTAGAGGATGCTGGGACTCCGTAAGGACCATGGGGATTATACCAAAGCTCCCAAACGGGCGGGAGAGTGCGGATGACTCTGCAGCACCGATTGAGCAAACAGGAGGTCCTCCTCAGCCAGGGTATCAAATTTATAGAACTTTGCAAAGGTGTTTGACCCCGACCAAGTAGCTGCTCGGCACAACTGTAATGCCGAGACCCCTCGGGCAGCCGCACAAGACGAGCCCACCTTCTTAGTGGAATGGGCCTTAACCGATTTAGGCAATGGCAATCCTGCCGTAGAATGCGCCTGCTGAATCGTGTTACAGATCCAGCGAGCAATAGTCTGCTTTGAAGCAGGCGCGCCAACGTTGTTGGCTGCATACAGAACAAACAGCGCTTCAGTTTTCCTAACCCTCGCTGTTCTGGCCACATAAATCTTCAAAGCCCTGACCACATCAAGGGACTCGGAATCCTCCAAGTCCCGTGTAGCCACAGGCACGACAATAGGTTGATTCATATGAAAAGAAGAGACCACTTTAGGCAGAAATTGAGGACGAGTCCTCAATTCTGCCCTATCCACGTGGAAAACCAGATAAGGTTTTATGGCTTTTATGGTTTTAAGGCTTTTATGTGACAAAGCCGCTAAATCCGAAAAACACGCCTCACAGAAGCCAAGGCCAACAACATGACCACTTTCCAAGTGAGATATTTCAACTCCACTGTTGTGAGTGGTTCAAACCAAGGTGACTTGAGGAAACTTAATACCACATTAAGATCCCACGGCGCCACCGGAGGTACAAAAGGAGGCTGAATATGCAGCACCCCCTTCACGAATGTCTGTACTTCAGGAAGAGAAGCCAATTCCTTTTGAAAGAAAATGGATAAGGCCGAAATTTGGACCTTTATGGACCCTAATTTTAGGCCCAAAGTCACTCCTGTTTGCAGGAAGTGAAGCAGACGACCCAAATGGAACTCCTCCGTAGGAGCAGTCCTGGCCTCACACCATGAAACATTTTCGCCATATACGGTGATAATGTTTCAATGTCACGTCCTTCCTAGCCTTGATCAGGGTAGGAATGACCTCCTCCGGAATACCTTTTTTCGCTAGGATCCGGCGTTCAACCGCCATGCCGTCAAACGCAGCCGCGATAAATCTTGGAACAGACAGGGCCCCTGCTGCAGCAGGTCCTGTCTTAGAGGAAGAGGCCACGAATCTTCTGTGAGCAACTCTTGCAGATCCGGATACCAAGTCCTTCGTGGCCAATCTGGAACAATGAGGATTGTTCTTACTCTTCTTAGTCTTATTATTCTCAACACCTCGGGTATGAGAGGTAGAGGAGGGAACACATAGACCGATCTGAACACCCAAGGTGTCACTAGAGCGTCCACCGCTACCGCCTGAGGATCTCTTGACCTGGCGCAATACCGCTTTAGCATTTTGTTGAGACAGGACGCCATCATGTCTATCTGAGGCAGTCCCTTCAACCCACGATCTGTGCGAAGACTTCTTGATGAAGTCCCCACTCTCCCGGATGCAGGTCGTACCTGCTGAGGAAGTCCGCTTCCCAGTTGTCCACCCCCGGGATGAATACAGCTGATAGGGCGCTTACATGGCCTTCCGCCCAGCGAAGAATCCTGGTCGCTTCTGCTATGGCCGCTCTGCTCCTTGTGCCGCCTTGGCGGTTTACATGAGCCACTGCTGTGACATTGTCTGACTGAATCAGAACCGGTTTGTCCCGAAGCAATGCCTCCGCCTGGCGTAGGGCGTTGTATATGGCCCTCAACTCCAGGACGTTGATGTGGAGACAAGTCTCTAGATTCGACCAGAGACCTTGGAAATTTCTTCCCAGTGTGACTGCTCCCCAACCTCGGAGGCTTTCGTCCGTGGTCACCAGGATCCAGTCCTGAATTCCGAACCTGCGGCCTTCTAGGAGGTGAGCACTGTGCAGCCACCACAGGAGAGATACCCTGGCTCTGGGAGACAGAGTGATCCTCTGATGCATTTGTAAATGGGACCCGGACCATTTGTCCAGTAGATCCCATTGAAAGGTCCTCGCATGGAACCTTCCGAAGGGGATGACCTCGTACGATGCCACCATCTTCCCCAGGACACGCGTGCAGTGATGCACTGAAACCTTTTTTAGCTTTAATAGGTTCCTGACCAGGGCTATGAGCTCCTGAGCCTTTTCCATCGGAAGAAAAACCTTTTTCTGGTCTGTGTCTAGAATCAGACCCAGAAAGGTCAGGCGCGTTGTAGGGACTAGCTGGGACTTCGGTATATTGAGAATCCAGCCGTGCCCCTGCAACATCCTCACCGACAGCGACACGCTGTCAAGCAACTTCTCCCGAGATCTCGCCTTTATGAGGAGATCGTCCAAGTATGGGATAATTGTGACACCCTGCTTGCGCAGGAGCACCATCATTTCCGCCATTACCTTGGTGAAAATTCTCAGGGCTGTGGAAAGTCCAAACGGCAACGTCTGAAATTGGTAATGACAGTCCTGTACTGCAAATCTCAGGAACGCCTGGTGAGGAGGGAAAATCGGAACATGAAGGTATGCATCCTTTATGTCCAGGGACACCATCCAATCCCCCCCCCCCCTCCAGGCTGGCGATGACCGCTCTGAGCGATTCCATCATCAACTTGAACTTTTTCAAGTACAAGTTCAGGGATTTTAGATTCAAAATGGGCCTGACCGAACCGTTCCGGTTTCGGGACCACAAACAGGGTTGAGTAATACCCCTTTCCTTGCTGGAGAAGAGGAACTTTGACTATCACCCGTTGAAGATACAATTTTTGAATTGCAGTCAACACTAACTCCCTCTCTGACGGGGAAGCTGGCAGAGCCGATTTGAAAAACCGGCGAGGAGGCACGTCTTCGAATTCCAGCCTGTATCCCTGAGAAACAATCTCCATAGCCCAGGGATCCACCTGTGAGTGAACCCAAACCTGGCTGAAAAATCGAAGACGTGCCCCCACTTGAGCTGACTCCCCGCGGGAAGCCCCAGCGTCATGCGGTGGACTTTGCAGATGTAGGGGAGGACTTCTACTCTTGGGAACTAGCTGCATGCAGCTTTTTTCCCTTGCCTTTTCCTCTGTCAAGGAAGGACGATCCCCGTACCTTCTTGCTTTTATTGGAACGAAAGGACTGCATTTGATAATGAGGTGCCTTTTTAGTATGCTGCGGGTGGACATAAGGTAAGAAATTCGATTTACCGGCCGTAGCAGTAGAGACAAGGTCCGAGAGGCATTCTCCAAACAACTCCTCCCCCTTGTAAGGCAACGACTCCATATGCCGCTTTGAGTCGGCATCCCCCGTCCACTGTCGGGTCCACAGGAGTCGCCTAGCAGAAATAGACATAGCATTTATTCTGGAGCTTAGTAAACAAAATGTCTCTGAGCATCCCTCATATATAAAGCAGCATCTTTGATATGCTCTAGGGTCATTAGAATGGTATCCTTATCTAGGGTGTCAAGTTCGATAGATAAGGAATCTGTCCATGCTGCGACAGCACTACACACCCAGGCCGATGCCATAGCCGGTCTAACGATATTACCGGAATGTGTGTAAATGTGCTTCATGGTAACCTCCTGCTTACGATCAGCAGGATCCTTGAGGGAAGCTGTATCCTGAGAAGGCAGTGCCACCTTCTTGGATAAGCGTGTCAGCGCTTTGTCTACCTTTGGTGAAGATTCCCATCGTATCCTGTCCTTTTGTGGAAAGGGATACGCCATAAGAATCCTTTTAGGAACTTGTAGTCTCCTATCTGGAGATTCCCAAGCCTTTTCGCACAAGTCGCTTAGTTCAAATGAGGACGGAAAAGTGACCTCAGGCTTTTTCCCTTTATACATGTGTACCCTCGTGTCAGGGACAGGGGGTTCCTCAGTGATATGCAAAACCTCTTTAATGGCAATAATCATGTAACGAATACCTTTCGCCACCTTTGGCTGTAATTTTGCATCCTCATAGTCGACACTAGAGTCAGTATCTGTGTCGGTATCTGTGTCAGTGATCTGGGATATGGTGCATTTTTGAGACCCCGAAGGTCCTGGTGCCACAGGGACAGGCATGGTCTGACTACCTGACTGATCCCTAGCTTCAGCCTTGTCTAATCGTTGATGCAGTAAATTTACATTTGCATTCAAGACATTCCACATATCCACCCATTCCGGTGTCGGCGTTGCCGACGGCGACCTGACCATCATGCACTCCCCCTCTCCTCCTTAGGTGAGCCTTCCTCGTCAAACATGTCGATACACATGTACCGACACACTTCACACACACAGGGAATCTCTTTTCTGAAGACAGGTTCCCCCTGAGGCCCCTTGAGGAGACAGAGAGAGAGTATGCCAGCGCACACCCCAGCGCTATATAACCCTGGAGAAAAACACAGATTGTTTACCCAGTAGCGCTGCTTAATATATAAACGCCAATAATGTGCCCCCCCTCTACTTTAAAACCCCCTTTCATCGTGTGTCAAGCAGGGGAGAGTCCGGGGAGCTTCCTCTCAGCGGTGCTGTGGAGAGAAAATGGCGCTGGTGAGTGCTGAGGGAGAAGCCCCGCCCCCTCGGCGGCGGGCTTCTGTCCCGCTCAAACTTACTAAAAAATGGCGGGGGCTCTTTTATATACATGTACAGTGCCCACCTGTACATGTATATAAACTTTTGCCATAGGAGAGGTGTTTTATTGCTGCCCAGGGCGCCCCCCCTGCGCCCTGCACCCTTACAGTGACCGGAGTGTGTGAGGTGTATGGGAGCAGTGACGCACAGCTGCGGTGCTGTGCGTTACCTCAGTGAAGCACCGAAGGCTTCTGCCGCCTGAGACGTTTTCTGTCTTGTTTCTTCTGGCTCTGTGAGGAGAACGGCGGCGCGGCTCTGGGGTGAACGCCCAGGACGAACCTGTGTTCACTCCCTCTGGAGCTAATGGTGTCCAGTAGCCGAGGAAACAGAGCCTATCATTTAAGTAGGTCTGCTCCTCTCACCTCAGTCCCTCGATGCAGGGAGCCTGTTGCCAGCAGTGCTCCCTGAAAAAGAGAAAAAATCCTAACAAAAATGCTTTCTAAGCAGGAAACTCAGGAGAGCTCCCTGCAGTGCACCCATTCTCCTCTGGGCACAGTCTAAAACTGAGGTCTGGAGGAGGGGCATAGAGAGGCGCCAGTGCACACCCAGAGTCCAAAGTCTTTCTTAAAGTGCCCATGCCTCCTGCGGAGCCAGTCTATTCCCCATGGTCCTTACGGAGTCCCAGCATCCTCTAGGACGTTAGAGAAAAGTTGGTGTTCAGTACAAAGCTTAATAGCTCACAGAGAAAGTAATTGAACTGATTTTTTTCTTCCATGTCCAGAAAGAATTTGGTGGCTTGTACCCCTTGTTGATGCGAGATGCTACTATACAGTGTCTCTACATCAAGAGTAACCAAGACGCAATCCTCATCCAGACAGATGTCATGTATCTTCCGTAAGAGGTCTGAAGTATCTCTTAGGTAAGAGGGTAGGGTCATTACATGATCTCTGAGGTGTAAGTCTAGAAACTTACTGGGTGTTACCAAAAGTCCCCCCATTGCCCGATACAATAGGTTTACCGGGTGGTTTGTTGATATTTTTGTGTATTTTTGGTAGTAAGTAAAACGTGGGAACTCTGGGATTGGAGACTGTAAGATATTTGGTATCTTGTTGTGTGAGGATTCCAAGGGCGGATGCTTCGTTGATCAAATGCATATATTGCTTGTGGAAACGTACTGTTGGGTTGAGTGGTAGTTTCAGGTAACAAGATGTATCCAGAAGTTGTCTCCGCGCTTCTTCCTCGTACATCGTGATAGGCCATAATACGATATTACCCCCCTTGTCGGAGGGTTTGATGATGATGTCAGTCCACGATCTTATCTCTTTTAATGCTGGTCTTTCTCTAAATTTGAGTTTCTTGGTTAGGCATCTCCGTTTTGATTTAGTTTGGATCTCATCAAATTCCCTAGATACCAGGTCTTGGAAGACCCTGATCTCTGGGCTATTGGTGTCAGGGGGAAAAAAGGTGGACTTCAATTTACAAGAGGGTCTGGTCTTATGCATAGGCGGCATATCAATTGATGATTCCCTGTGAAGTTCTTCCAACATTTGAATGGCTGATAGATCCTGCTCAGTTAAGGATGGATTGGGTGCCATGGGTGTATTAGGGTCTTCCAAGGAGAGCGATATAGTCGTAGGTCCCGTATTGGTGGGGAAGGGGATGTCGGTCATTTCATTGGAAGATGATTTAGCAAAGAATTTTTTCAACAATAGTTTTCGACCGAAGAGTCTCAAATCCTTTTGCAATGCAAACCTGTTGATTGGTAGTGTAGGTGAGAAGGACAAACCCTTGCTCACGACCTCCAACTTGTCCTCAGTAAGGATTTTAGTGCTGAGATTAAGGATTTGTAGTTTGTCTGTAATTCACGCTTCCTGGTCTGACGTACGGGATACTGGGAGGTCCTTGGGGGATCCCATTCGCGTTTGTTTCTGTCTGAGTTTCGTCCCCCCTCGATACTTGCTTCTTCCTCTGGGACGTTGGCCTCTCCCTAAAACAGGATCATCGCTGGTGTTACGTCTAGACAATTGTGCGCCTCCTTCTAGGTGTTCTGCGGACGAGTCTTCACTATAAGAGGATTCTATTTCAGAAGAACTTATTTCCTCTCTGATTAATCCCCCTCTGACCCGTGGGGTTTGCGAATTCCACCTGAATATGTTTCCTTGGGAGAAATCAGTTTTGTCTCTCAAGAATTTGTTACGTTTCCTTTCTATAATGTTGGTCTCGTAGATGTCTAATTCCTTCTTGTATTTGTCAAAGGTATTTTGAAAGGTTGTATCCTTCTCCCAAGTTTCCAGGTTAATGCCCAGTTCTTCAATACTCTTTTCAACTTGGTCTAGGACCAAGTTGTCGTGTTTAATGAGTATCAGAGTTAGTTAATGGGAACATTTCAATAAGGTGGCTTCCCATTCCGCCTTGAGATTCTCAGTGGCCAAGGGAGAAGGATACAACCTTTCAAAATACCTTTGACAAATACAAGAAGGAATTAGACATCTACGAGACCAACATTATAGAAAGGAAACGTAACAAATTCTTGAGAGACAAAACTGATTTCTCCCAAGGAAACATATTCAGGTGGAATTTGCAAACCCCACGGGTCAGAGGGGGATTAATCAGAGAGGAAATAAGTTCTTCTGAAATAGAATCCTCTTATAGTGAAGACTCGTCCGCAGAACACCTAGAAGGAGGCGCACAATTGTCTAGACGTAACACCAGCGATGATCCTTTTTTAGGGAGAGGCCAACGTCCCAGAGGAAGAAGCAAGTATCGGTGAAGCCAAGAAGAGGGGGAACGAAACTCAGACAGAAACAAACGCGAATGGGATCCCCCAAGGACCTCCCAATATCCCGTACGTCAGACCAGGAAGCGATAATTACAGACAAACTACAAATCCTTCATCTCAGCACTAGAATCCTTACTGAGAACCAGTTGGAGGTCCTGAGCAAGGGTTTGTCCTTCTCAACTACACTACCAATCAACAGGTTTGCATGGGAAAAGGATTTGAGACTCTTCGGTCGAAAACTATTGTTGAAAAAATTCTTTGCTAAATCATCTTCCAATGAAATGATCGACATCCCCTTCCCCACCAATACGGGACCTACGACTATATCACTCTCCTTGGAAGACCCTAATACACCCATGGCACCCAATCCATCCTTAACTGAGCAGGATCTATCAGCCATTCAAATGTTTGAAGAACTTCACAGGGAATCATCAATTGACATGCCGCCTATGCATAAGACCAGACCCTCTTGTAAATTGAAGTCCACCTTTTTTTCCCCTGACACCAATAGCCCAGAGATCAGGGTCTTCCAAGACCTGGTATCTAGGGAATTTGATGAGATCCAAACTAACTCAAAAAGGAGATGCCTAACCAAGAATCTCACATTTAGAGAAAGACAAGCATTAAAAGAGATAAGATCGTGGACTGACATCATCAAACCCTCCGACAAGGGAGGCCTATCACGATGTACGAGGATAGAGTTCACTCTAGGTGTCTTTCACAGGGCGCTGCGCCCTGCCCCTTTTTTAGACACCTGAATGCCGCCCTGCCCATTTGTGTGCGCCCTCCCGCCCCGCACTTTGCTGCCCGCCGGACCCCGCCAAGCCACCGGACACATTACTGCAGTAATCCAGTGTGCTTAATCACAGTCACACTGTCTCCCTGCATGAGAGACAGAGACCTCCGCGGCCCGCCCCGTCTGTCCCGCCCACCTCGTCCGTCCCGCCCGCCCACCTCGTCCGTCCTTAGTTGTCAGCCGCCGCATCTCCCCTCCTCTGCGAGAGACAGGAGGGCTGGGTTTGCCTCTCCCGCCGAGGCAAACCCAGCCCTCCCTCCTCTCTGTGTGCATGGCCAGACACCCGCGGGCAGCCCCCATCTCCCACCAGCCAGTGCCACTGGCCAGCGTACCCATCTACCGGAGTGTGACCCTCAGCTGCCAGAGTGTGAGTAAGTAGATACACACAAAGTAATGAACATGTATTTTAATGCATTGCCATATCCTGCCCCCACCCCCTGCATGTGACCCCATTTACCCCCAGCCTTTGTGTGTGGCACACTTTACCCCCCTCACCCTGGTTTGTGCGCCCCCCCCCCCCCGTGTGTGTGACACCTTGTGCCCTCCTGCCCCCCCCAACCCCCTGTGTGTGGCCCCACTACCCCTTGTCTTATGTGTGTGCGGAACCATCTACCCCCCCCCCCCCCCTCCTCCTCCAATGTGTCTCAGTGCTTTCTACCTGGTGCAATGTTTCTCGGTGCTCTCTACCTGGTGCAATGTTTCTCGGTGCTCTCTACCTGGTGCAATGTTTCTCGGTGCTCTCTACCTGGTGCAATGTTTCTCGGTGCTCTCTACCTGGTGCAATGTTTCTCGGTGCTCTCTACCTGGTGCAATGTTTCTCGGTGCTCTCTACCTGGTGCAATGTTTCTCGGTGCTCTCTACCTGGTGCAATGTTTCTCGGTGCTCTCTACCTGGTGCAATGTTTCTCGGTGCTCTCTACCTGGTGCAATGTTTCTCAGTGCTCTCTACCTGGTGCAATGTTTCTCGGTGCTCTCTACCTGGTGCAATGTTTCTCAGTGCTCTCTACCTGGTGCAATGTTTCTCGGTGCTCTCTACCTGGTGCAGTGTGTCTCAGTGCTCTCTACCTGGTGCAGTGTGTCTCAGTGCTCTCTACCTGGTGCAGTGTGTCTCAGTGCTCTCTACCTGGTGCAGTGTGTCTCAGTGCTCTCTACCTGGCGCAATGTGTATAACGTGCTCTGCCTGGCGCAAAGTGTAGAATGTGCTCTGCCTGGCGCAATATGTATAACGTGCTCTACCTGTCGCAGTGTGTATAGGAGGTTCTACCTGGTGCAGTGTGTATTAGCTGCACTATTGTGTGGTGTAATGTGAATTGCCACTATTATGTGGCCATGCCCCTAACCCCACGAAAAACAACGCCCCTAAATTTTCGCCTTTGGCGCGCACTGCCCATTCTTTATCATGTGGGAATGGGAGGACCAAGCATTATAGTATGTACCTAATTTTGCCCTTCTAATTGAAAAATGTGCCCTCCCGAACGAAAAATGTGCCCTCCCGAATGAAAAATGTGCCCTACCCGTGATCAGCACCCTGCCCTAAAAAATTCCTAGAGTGAACACTACGAGGAAGAAGCGCGGAGACAACTTCTGGATACATCTTGTTACCTGAAACTACCACTCAACCCAACAGTACGTTTCCACAAGCAATATATGCATTTGATCAACGAAGCATCCGCCCTTGGAATCATCACACAACAAGAGACCAAATATCTTACAGTCTCCAATCCCAGAGTTCCCACGTTTTACTTACTACCAAAAATACACAAAAATATCAACAAACCACCTGGTAGACCTATTGTCTCAGGCAATGGGGGACTTTTGGAAACACCCAGTAAGTTTCTAGACTTACACCTCAGAAACCATGTAATGACCCTACCCTCTTACCTAAGAGATACTTCAGACGTCTTACGGAAGATACATGACATCTGTCTGGATGAGGATTGCATCTTGGTTACTCTTGATGTAGAGGCACTGTATAGTAGCATCTCACATCAACAAGGGGTACAAGCCACCAAATTCTTTCTGGACATGGAAGAAAAAAATCAGTTCAATGACTTTCTCTGTGAGCTGTTAAGCTTTGTACTGAACACCAACTTTTTCACATTTGGTGTCCAGTTCTTTCAACAAATCCGGGGAACAGCCATGGGGAACAGCCTGTGCCCCCACGTATGCTAATTTGTTTCTTGGCTGGTGGGAACAAACAATTGTATTCAGTGATGCCAACCAGCAATATACACAACACATCATGAACTGGCTAAGATTCATTGATGATATCTTTGTGATCTGGGATAGTGATGAAAAAATGCTGTTGGACTTTATAACTATCCTTAATACTAACAACTTGAACATCTTTCTAAACCCATACAATAAGTAAACAGAAAATATCCTTTCTGGACCTGAACATCTACAAAACAACCAATGGAACCTTGGCCACAGAGCTCTTTTACAAGGACACTGCTATAAAACAGTATTCTATACCAGACAAGCTCGCATTTTCCGCCAACCATTGAAAACATCCCCAATTCCTTTGTCTAAGGCGAAACTGTACGGAAGACACGGTATATAAACAAAAAAGCTGTGAGCTGATGTCACGACTACAAGCCAGAGGCTATAGCAAACGTTCCCTAAAGAGAGCTCAACACTCTGTCTTCAAAACTAAAAGGGAATCCCTGATCTTCCAAGACAAACCGAAAAATACAATTGAAGATTCCAAGATCAGGTTTATAGGCACCTTCTGTCCCGAATGGCGCCTATTAAAAGACGCGATTCAAAAACACTTACCGGTTCTCCATCTAGACTCAGAATTATCACCTCTTCTAGATTCTACTCTACAAATTAGTTGGAGAAGATCCAACAACATTAAGGATGTACTCGTTCAGAGCCATTTCTCACGTGAATCGGTCAAATCTAGAAACATAACGGGATCCTACCCATGCGGACAATGTAAAGCCTGCCCACAGATTCAAATTACTGACAGAGTGAAGGACAGACTGGGACAAGATATCCCCATACGACATTACTTCAATTGTGACACACAAGGAGTGGTCTACTGTTTAACTTGCAGTTGCAATCAACGGTACGTGGGCATGACTACAAGGAAGTTTAAAACCAGAATCCTTGAACATATGGGGTCCATCAGAAATGCAACATTAGATGTGTCAAATGGCAAAAAGCTGACATTAGTAGCCAGGCACTACCATGCTCAACACCAAGACTCACCATGTGAAATGCGCGCCTTTGGACTCGACAGAGTCCATTTAGGCGTACGCGGGGGTGATCTTAGCAAAGAACTTTGTAAAACAGAAAGTGAATGGACCTTCAAGTTGGGAGGCCTTAATGAATATATCAATTACAGCGTGTTTCTGTAACCCATTAATATCTCCCTCTTTGGCCAATAGTATACTGAGATCACTCTACTAAAATTCAGTCATATACTTTTGTTTAAATATTCCGCTTCTCTTTCCCCACATAGCAGTCCTGTAGCCACAATGTCCAGTTTACTCTACTATAAATATACTTTTGTTTCAATACTCCGCTTCTCTTTCCCCGCACAGCAGTCCGGCAGCTACAGTGTCCAGTTCACATCAATATTTCCCTCAAATTAGTGTGTCACCCTCCTTACTCAGTTCCCTAGTCCCTATCTTCATATCACACATCTCACATGGAACCCATGCGCACACACCATCCCGTTACACCAACTTTGGCTTCACCCTCATCCAGATCCACTGTATATTTACACTCCTGATGGACTCACTCTTGTTTCTCCCATTTCATCACATTCAGCCCATCTTATTCATATTCCACTCTATTTTTAGATGCACTTCGTTCATTACATCCAGCCCCACTTCATTCACATCATACCCAACTCTTCTTCTTTCCTTAATCATTTTCCACAAAGCTCTTCTTCACACCGCATAGTCACACCATTACACTCCCGACACACCTGTATAACCCCTATCCACATTGATCACCCCTGATGCCGGTATTCATATAATCAAATATATTACTATTCATTTTTTAACCAATTTGGCATCAGCATCAAAACACATAGGATATTGATACCCAATTTCTTAAATCAATTGTCTGCTAACCCATCGTTCTCCATCACATATTACATTTATTTCTCGTACCAATTCTCACAACTCACTAAAGCCTTTCATTATAACATCACATTACGCATCTATGTCAGCTAACTGACTACTATCTTTCTGTCCTAATTTGTCCTTTCCAACCATACAAAAAAACACTTGTATGAATTGGTCTATATTTTTTTATCAATCCACCCTTCCATATCTCCTTAATACTTCTTTTCTTTCGCCCCCCTTTTCTCTTCCTTTTTGTTTTGCACACTTAAAAGGCCTTCTTCATATTTCTTCACATTACTTGCATCATACAGTTTTCGGTAGCTGCACTGAGAATTGTCCTTCTGCCACCAATTGCAACAATTTTAACTCTTGTACAGCTCAACTTACACTTAGGGCCCTAGTAACTATCTTTCTCTCTATTCTCTTCTTTCATAGCCTATTTAGGTTAAAGAAACTTTCCATTCCCTTTTCCCCTTTTTGATTTGTCACCTATTAAAAGAAGTGTAACCCATTATCGCCCAGCTCATACTCACGGTTAAAAACAGCAATTCCCTTTCCTTACATAGTTCTCGTTATAATTGTTACCTTATCTGCCCGAGATTAAAAGAAACATTCTTTTCGCTTTTATTTTGTTATCATAAATGTAACCTATGTATAGTTTATATTACACTCACAAGAAACCCCCATCTTTATATTTATATTCATTTAAGGTCATGTGGCCCTCTGTTTGAAATGCGTTCGCAATTCTGTAATTTTTTCTCTTAAAACAATCTTTTTCATATTTCTTTCAGATCGATTATGTGCACATATTAAATTCATAATATGATTGCACAATCATTACTTAATGTTGTCAAAATAATTTGGTCGTTTTTTGGTTTATTTTACCATTGGTTTTAACTATTATCTATATTCTTTACCATGATTAATAGACACTTTTTACTACTTTTTCCCTATCTCTAATATGATGGACTCCGTGCTAAAGTCAGAATATAATTGATTCAGCTGAATGACCACGGCTGTGCAGCAACCTGAATGCGAGGGACCCCCCCCCCCCCCCCCCCCACTGATTGGACACTTGCTGATCTCTACTCTGATAAAAACCCGCAGTTGCCCACCACGCCACAGGAAGTGACCAAGCCCGGCGAACGGGCGAAACGCGTCTTCCGACCCCGGGCTGTCCGGGACCACCCACATCTCCAACTGTCTGCCTTCGCCTGAGCTTCATCAAGGATAACGGCCTCACAACAACTTCTGAACCGGAGGATACGTCCGCTGTGCAGCATCTGATGGTCGGACGAACTTGACCAGTCACGGTACAGCGGCTTTCCAGCACCCTCGAACTAGAGCACACTTATACTGTGTGGCATCTTACGACCCTCCCAGACACAGTCACGGGTAATATCTGTTCTCATTACCCGTGTATTGATATATGAAGCAGTCAGCATAGGTGCATTTTTGGCCGCCTCATGTTAGTATCGGACAATTAAAACAATCACGGATCTGCCTATTAAGGCTGCAGCTGGTGACCGCCAGAAGGGCGTTTGTATTACTGACACCCATTATCACTATTATGATTGTTTGTCAACAGTATTCCAATACCCAGTTACTATAGTTGGTTTAATTATAGTGTTATTATCTTGTGACCGCAGTTCCTTATTGGGAGAGGATAATTGTCATTTTTGTCACATAAGACTTGCTCAACGGTGTGTATGCATATATATATATGTACTCTATGACCAGTATATTTATTCTGGCCACAGTATTGTTTTTCTTTTCCTGCTTATACAGTGGGGGTGTATTTACAGCTCCCCTTACAGTCGCAGTCTTTTATTAGGAGAGGAGAACTACTACTGCTATATATTTCTTTGAAATTTGCTACCCCCCTTTAATTTAATAATTTATTAGTACATCCCTCTCGTAGATTACCATTGGATATCCATATCTTACCAAATATATTGTGCATAAATGTTTATTCATTTGCAAAAAACCTGTACATTTGGAAGCTTATGAGGTCCTCAATCCTCCTCCTATTTACGATTATTTGGTACCTGTATCTGACATCCTCATCACCCGATACCTACATCTGATTATCATTTTGTACACAGATTTCAATTTACATGTAGAGACCTTCAAAATTGAATGCTCCCTTGTACAAAATCTTACAGCCCACCTGTCTCTGTTCTTCTCACTTTCACTATCTTTCGGGACTCTCACCATTGATTCAGGGTTCTCCCTGTCTAACGATGGCAGCAGATCCCCCTTTTTAGCTCTCCTCCCAGGACCCTATACTATCTCTCATCACCCAAGAATATTCGTGAACTCTCATCAGTGATTCTAGAGCACAAGATTATTGGTACCTTTTCTACTATCATACCACACTGGAAACGCCCGAACCCATCCGATCTTGGAAGCTAATCAGTGTTGGGCTGAGTCAGTACTCAAGTAGGAGACTTTTGAGGAATACTCGGTGTAGTAGAAATTTTCGGCCGTTCATGCTCTATGTCTAACGCTGACAGCAGATTCATCTTTTGTATCAAATTCTCCTCTTTTCCTCTCCTCCAAGACAATCAGCAGGTTCAATCTGATATATAATTTTTTGATAGCTGCACTGAGAATTGTCCCTTCTGCCACTAATTGCAACAATTGTAACTCTTGTACAGCTCATATCATATCCCTCTCCCGCAGGCAGATCTTGCAGTTAAATTTGTGAATTTACTGTTTATTGTAGATTTGATTCAGCCTAGACAGCTCACAATTATTATCCAATATATATTAGCATTATTGACTTATTCTGTGTGTTTTTTCTTCTTTTCAATCATGTATCCAACTACTTTATGTTTTATCTTATGACACGAATAAAAAGTCAATGATTTTTTTTAACTATCTTATTCTCAATACTTTAAAATCATTTAAGAGTGCACCCACAAAAGAGTCTTCTTTTCTCCTTTGTTGCCAGACGTTTCATTACTGACTCAGGGTGCACCACCAAATATAACATTGATTGGAAAAGATTGCCTTTTCCCACTTTATTATTGTTTCTTGGTAATTACAATATCCAGTTTATACTTTGATATCCTCCTGTGCGGTATACCCCCTATATGCAAATGCTGGATAGAGAACCTGATCCAGCGAGAAATCGTCTGCTTAGAAGCAGGACACCCAATCTTATTGGGAGCATATAGGACAAACAGAGAGTCCGATTTTCTGTGACGAGAAGTTGTCTTCACATAAATCTTCAAAGCCCTCACAACATCCAAGGACTTTGAGATAATTGAGGAGTCCGTAGACACTGGCACCACAATAGGTTGGTTGATATAAAAAGCAGACCCAACCTTAGGAAGAAACTGCTGACGCGTCCGGAGCTCAGCTCTATCTTCATGGAAAATTAAGTATGGGCTCTTGTAAGACAAAGCCCCCAGTTCAGACACACGCCTAGCAGATGCCAATGCCATCAGTGTGACCACCTTCCAAGTGAGAAACTTGACCTCAACCTCTTGTAGAAGCTCGAACCAATCTGATTGCAGGAACTGCAACACCACGTTAAGATCCCAAGTTACCGTAGGAGGCACAAAGGGAAGCTGGATGTGCAGGACCCCTTTCAAGAAAGTCTGAACCTCAGGGAGGGAAGCCAATTGTTTCTGGAAGAATACGGACAAGGCCGAAATCTGGACCTTTATGGAGCCCAAACGCAGGCCCACATCCACACCTGCTTGCAGGAAGAGGAGAAACCGCCCAAGTTGAAACTCCACCGTAGGAAACTTCTTGGATTCACACCAAGACACATACTTTTTCCAAATGCGATGGTAATGTTTAGACGTTACTCCTTTCCTAGCCTGGATCAAAGTAGGAATAACCTTGTTCAGAATGGCTTTCCGAGCTAAGACCAGGCGTTCAACCTCCATGCCATCAAACGTAGCCGCGGTAAGTCTTGATAAGCGAACGGCCCCTGTTGTAGAAGGTCCTCTCTAAGAGGAAGAGGCCTCGGATCTTCCAGCAGTAACTCCAGAAGATCCGCGTACCAAGCTCGCCTTGGCCAGTCTGGAGCAATGAGAATCGCTTGAACTCTTGTTCTTTTTATAAGTTTTAGAATCTTTGGGATGAGTGGAAGTGGAGGAAACACATATACCGACTGGAAGATCCACGGAGTTACCAGTGCGTCCACCGCCACTGCCTGAGGTTCTCTTGACCTGGACCAGTACCTGCGAAGCTTCTTGTTGAGGCGGGAGGCCATCATGTCTATTTGAGGGACGCCCCAAAGACTTGTCACCTCCGCAAACACCTCGGGGTGGAGTCCCCTTTCTCCTGGATGGAGATCGTGCCTGCTGAGGAAGTCCGCTTCCCAGTTGTCCACTCCCGGAATGATGATTACTGACAGTGCCATCGTGTGCTTTTCTGCCCAGAGGAGGATCTTTGATACCGCTGCCATGTCAGCTCTGCTCTTCGTTCCACCTTGTCGGTTTATGTAGGCCACCGTCGTTACATTGTCCGACTGCACCTGAATGGCCTTGATCTTGCAGAAGATGTGCCGCTTGTAGAAGGCCGTTGTACACGGCCCTTAGTTCCAGAATGTTTATCGGAAGGATGGAATCCAGACTTGACCACCGTCCTTGGAAGTTTTCCCCTTGGGTGACCGCGCCCCAGCCTCTGAGACTTGCATCCATAGTTAGAAGGATCGAGCTCTGAATCCCAAACTTGCAGCTCTTGAGAACGTGAGGCATATGCGGCCACCAGGGGAGTGAAATCCTGGCTTTTGGCGACAGACAAATTCTCTAATGCATGTGTAGGTGAGATCCCGACCACTTGTCCAGGAGATCCAGTTGGAAGGGCCGTGCATGAAATCTTCCGTACTGTAGAGCCTCGTAGGAGGCCACCATCTTCCCCAGAAGGCGAATGCACTGATGAACAGATACCCGGGCAAGCTTCAAGACCTCCCGGACCATTTTCACCAACGATTTCACTAACGCTTTCTCCAACGGTAGAAATACCCTCTGCACTTCCGTGTCGAGGATCATTCCTAGGAAAGAATCTCCTTGTTGGCTCCAAATGTGACTTTGGAAGATTCAGGATAGGATCTACCCATGATCCTTGAGTAGTCGAGCTGGGAGAACAATGGACTAACAATTTCTCCCTGGACAACGCTTTTATCAGCAGATCGTTCAGATATGGAATTATGTTCACTCCCTGCTTGCGGAGGAGTAGCATCATCTCTGCCATTACCTTGGTGAACACCCTCGGTGCCATGGATAGGCCGAATGGCAGCGCCTGGAACGGATAGGGACAGTCCAACAGAGCAAATATACGAGATACACCTGGTGTGGCGGCCAAATCGGAATGTGAAGGTACGCATCCTTGAGATCCAGTGATACCAGGAATTCCCCCTCCTTCAGACCGGAGATCACCGCCCTCAGAGATTCCATCTTGAACTTGAATTCCCTCAAATAAGGATTTAACGATTTGAGGTTCAATATTGGTCTGACCGAAACGTCCGGTTTCGGTACCACGAATAGGTTGGAGTAAACACCCTTGTTTACCAGATGAGGTGGAACTGGAATAATGACATTTACCTTTTCCAATTTTTGAATGGCTTCCTGCAGGACAGCCCTTTCTGTCAGCAAAGCTGGTAAGCCCGATTTGAAGAATCTGTGAGGTGGGAGTTCTTGAAACTCCAGTGTGTACCCCTGGGATACAATATCTTGCACCCAGGGGTCCAGGCCTGAGGACACCCAGACCTGACTGAAATTTCGCAGACGAGCTCCCACCTGTCCGATCTCCAGGCTGGGAGGTCCACCGTCATGCTGAGGATTTTGAGGAAACAGAAGCCGGCTTCTGTTCCTGGGAACCTGTCGGTGCAGGTTTTCTGGATTTTCCCCGACCACTTCTGAAGAAGGTGGAAGAGGCTTTGGACTGCTTAACCTTTGCGGTCCGAAAGGACTGCATTGTAGACGTAGAAAACGACTTCTTTGCCGTCGGAGTGGCTGAGGGAAGGAAGGTTGACTTACCCGCGGTTGCCGTGGACATCCACGCATCCAAAGCCTCCCCAAATAGAGCTTGACCTGTGAAGGGTAGGTTCTCCACACTCTTCTTGGATTCCGCATCCGCAGACCATTTGCGCAGCCAGAGTCCCCTGCGTGCCGAGACAGCCATGGAAGATATCCGTGCATTCAGATTACCAAGGTCCATCATGGTCTCCACCATGAAACCTGCAGAATCCTGTATGTGACGTAAAAACATTTCAATGTCACTTTTGTCCATAGTATCTAAATCCCCTAGTAACGTGCCTGACCACTTTACTATGGCTTTAGAAATCCATGCACAAACGATAGTGGGCCTTAGTGCCACTCCTGACGCAGTGTATATGGATTTGAACATAGTCTCAATCTTGCGGTCTTGTCGGCTCTTTCAAAGCGGTAGACCCGGGGACAGGTAAAACCACCTTTTTAGACAATCTAGACACAGAAGCATCTACTATAGAGGTGTTTTCCTACTTTTTCCTATCCTCTTCAGGGAAAGGAAAGGCAACAAGAACCCTCTTTGGGAGCTGAAATTTTTTCTCCAGGTTTTCCCAGGAATTCTGAAATAATGCGTTTAATTCCTTAGACAAAGGGAAAGGAGACTTTCTTATGGTCAGTAAAATAAGCCTCCTCGACCTGTTCAGGAACTTTGTCAGCGATGTGTAAAATGTCCCGTATAGCCTCAATCATGAGCTGCACCCCCTTAGCAAGGGAGGCCTTCCCCCTTAGTATATCCCCATCACCGTCCCCTTTATCAGAGTCGGTATCCATGTCGACTTGCATTATTTGGGCAAGAGCACAATTTTGGGGATTTAGAGGAGGTAGTGTCAGTTGAATACGACAAAACCTCTACAGATTGTTTTATGTCAGACACAGTTTCCCCCAAGTACCTTCAGAGAGACACAGAGTTCAGGAGCCAGCACACACAGCGCCCAGTAGGCAGTTATAATAATAAAAGCCTGGCGCTGACTGAGAAACCTTAATAGATTACTCAATTTATGTTGTAAATAAAACACTCTTCTTCCCTTCTACACCCCCTGGTACCGTACAGGATAGCTGGAGTGATGTGGAGGGTCAGCGCTCCCTGTCAGCTTGTCTGTGTTTGATCTGCAGGGAGAAAATGGCGCTGAAGAGTGCTGGATCTGCTCTGAGGAGAAACTCCGCCCCCTTGTAATGTCACGTCTTCTCGCACTTTTAAATCTTTATACTGGCCTGAGGTAATAAACCCTGGCAGTAGACAGAGTCCCTGAAAGCTAGTGACCAGTTTGTAGGATATAGCGCTGGCCCAGGGCGCCCCTCACAGCGCCGCACTGTCTGCCTCTGAGCCTTCTGGAGCGCAGCGCTCCTACTCTGATGCCGCCATTCTCAATGGCTTCCAACTTGTCGGGTCACCGGTGACCTACTCACCACCACAATCTTCAGGCTCTGTTAGGGGGTGGTGGCATGCTGCGGCTTACTTTTACAATAAATATCTCCAAGAAGCAGATCTATACATAAGCCTCCAGCTGTCACACTACTAGCCAATACACCATGTGATACAAAAAGCCTGGCGCGAGTGAGCCACCAGGTCCCTTTTGACTCTGCTAACACTGGATGTCTTTTTTTCTTTAAAAATTCAATCTTAGTCGCAATGTGATGTGACTACGACGCACCAGAAGATTGCACTGATTAATTTGATACACACTTATGTGTGTGTGTGACTGAGTATGTATATGAAGTACAATAGACCAGCCATGGAAAAAAAGCTGCAGCTGCTGCATAGTAACACTTCATATACAGGGGGAGATTCAAATGTTTGAAAAGTCAGTTGGGAGTCTGTTTTTTCCTATCTAATAGACAGGAAAAAACAAACACCCAACCGACTTTTCAGACATTTGAATTTCCCCCACAGAGTCAGACTCGGGGGTCTATTTACTAGGCCTTGAATGGAGAGAAAGTGGACGGAGATTAAGTACCAGCCAATCAGCTCCTAACTGCCATATCACAGGCTTGGTTTAAAAAATGAGTTAGGAGCTGGTTGGCTGGTACTTCATCTCTGTCCACTTTATCTCCATCCAAGACTTAGGGGTATATTCAATAAGAGTCGGATCCAGTCCGACATGCAGTTGTCGGAATGGATCAGACAACCCCTATTCAATGGACGGCCAAATCCGACTGTCGGATTTGGCCGTACACAGGGTCCTGTCGGGCCGCTGCTAAGAGCGGCTGCAGCAGCGGCCAGGGGAGCAGAGATCGGCAGCCGTGAGCGGGAGGGGCTGGCTGCGGGGGACATGTGTGGAGCGGCGGGGGGAGGCGCTGCTGGAACAGAGGAACTGCGGGCGGCGTGGGAAGCAGAGATTGGCGTCCGGCGGGGGGGGGGGGGCTGGCAGCGGGGGACATGTGTGGAGTGGCGGGGGGAAGCGCTGCAGGGAGAGAGGTGGATGGCCGGGGAAGGCCAGGCACCTCTCTCCCTGCAGCGCCTCCGCCCGCCACAGACATGTCCGCCGCAGCCAGCTCCCCCCGCTGGCCACAAATCTTAGCTCCCCAGACGCCCGCAGCACCGCTCCTCTCCTCACCTCAATCCGACTTGTTTTCAAGTCGGATTGAGTTTGTCGGAAAGGGGGCCCCATTTCCGACAGAAGCACGTGGATCGGCGTCTATTCCGCCGATCCACGTGTTTTCCAGCAAGTCGGGAATTCCCGACTTGTTGGAAAAAAATCAGCCCCTACTGAATAGGTCGGAACACCTTCCGACCTATTTCTGTCGGAAGCTGTCATCTTTCTGACAAGACAGCAGCTTCCGACAGTTATTGAATACACACCTTAGGGTGACATGTACTAAGCAGTGATAAAAGTGGAGAAGTGAGCCAGTGGAGAAGTTGCCCATGGCAACCAATCAGCTGCTCTGTGTAATTTTATAGTATGCAAATTATAAATGTATCTTCAATACTGACTGGCTGCCATGGGCAACTTCTTCACTGGCTCCCTTCTCCACTCTCTTCACTGCTTAGTACATCTCCACTTTAGTAAGTAGACCCCTCAGTCACATACATTATAACAGTGTTGCATATTAAATAAAACAGCACAACTGTGTCCTAGTCGCATTGCATTGTGACTGAATGCATTTTCAGATTACAATGACACTAGCGGTGTCGCAGAGGACCTGGCATGCTGTGAGGGGTTGTTTGGTACGACTGCAACTACAGTGTGGAGGACACATCTGCACTAAGCAAACTGGTCATTATTCCCAGCCAAAGGGAATTACAGCATGGGTATTACTGAGTGTTTCGTTCTCTGTATCAGCAAGTCTGAGAAATTTCCATTTACTAAATATAGACAGAGATAACAGCTAACAGTGAATGGTTCTAGTCAGAAGGTTGGGACGAGAACGACAAAAAAATAATAATAATTACTCTGCAGCTTGTGGTGCTCAGTCTAACTACAAATTTTACAATACAGCATGCTGGGACTTGTAGTCCACATGCCTGTTTTTACTTCTGGGAATATAGGTATATGTGTCCAGGCACTGTAAGCAATGTATGGCAATATATTAAAACCAAAAGCATTTAGAGAGGTCATCTTGCTGCAACAGAAAGGTCACCGAAAATACACTAATACACATGGACATCACCTGCTTGGAAGTAAAGCGTGTCGTTACGCTAGTTTTCTTTGCATATGGGAATAAAAAATAAAAAAAAGACAGACTGATTCCTTACTTGAACATCAACGAAAGTGCACTTATTTCCACTTGACCAACCCATTCCTGCAGGAAAAAAAAAAAAAAAGAGCTTGCTTTAAACTCATGACAGGCACTGTGAGTAACACACAGATGTCCCTGATCAGCCAAGCATCACACATGCAGGAAACATTTGCAAAGGACACAATACAAGCAGACAATATGCTCTTTCCGTGGCAGTAATCGCAGACAGGTTTAGATAATGACCGTCGCCTCTCTACCGCCCTGGTCACTGCTTCCCATCCACGAGTTCAGGATTTTGCCCGTGCTGCACCCCTTCAGTGGAACGCACTCCCCCGCTCCATTAGACTCTCCCCGACCTTGCAAAGCTTCAAACGGGCACTAAAAACCCACCTATTCATCAAAGCATACCCTCCCGATGCATAACTCAGTCCTGAAGCCGCGCCTCCACCCCCCTGCCTCATGCCGTGAACATCTCAGCTTTGCTTGCATACTGCCATCAGGCTACCTCCCAGTTGCCTGCACCTCTTGTCATCTGTCTGTCGCCCCTCCCCATTAGATTGTTAGCTCTTCAGAGCAGGGCCCTCTTTCCTCTTGTTATCTAAGCCCTCGTCTCAACACATTTCACTCACAGCTCTCCCCTACTCAACGACCATCTTTATCCTGCTAGTAAAGGCTCATCTCCATCTATGGCCACCAGCCTCTAGTAGTACGATGATCACTCCTTCGATACTTACATCTTAGCTGTATTATGTCTTGAGAATGTGTCGTGCTCTGTTACCTGTACTCTATTTCTGTTATTTATTTACTGTAATGCAAGGTTTTGTCCCCTGTACTGTCCTTTGTACGGCGCTGCGAAACACATGTGGCACCTTATAAATAAAATGTAATAATAATAATAATAATAATAATAATAATAATATATCCCCAAAATAGCCCAGAATAGAAGGCTTTTGTTTTTAATCCTACTAATTCTAACAAAATTATTATAAATCGATATTGTTAGTTACAAGCGCAGCAAATAGTCCCTCGTGCAGCTTGATGCTTTCTGCATAACAATGGTCTACTGCCAATACATTTTACGTATTTAGGCTACATAAATGAAACCTAGCTATTCAATATTCATGAGCACATCCTATGCATCCCACCAGTCATTACATGTATATCGTCGTTTGCTTGAATATTTCAGCAAAGGACAGCTCTCCTGATGAAAGCTGTCCTTAGCAGTGTGGGGACTTCTGGGCTTAGAACCCGCGAGTCTGCGCCTGCATATGCGACGTATGAAACACGTGCTACAGGGGGTGCAGGGAGGGATCAGAGTGGAACCATTTTAGTGGGAAAGACGGCAAGAAGCCATTAGGCTTCTATAGGGTAATGCCATATAAAGAGGGCGTTACCCACTGCTTCCAAGTCCAGAGCACATGCGGTAAGCAACAAACCTCTGAAAAGCCTCTGAGCCACTGGCCATCTCACCCTGGGCTATGGGCACTGTGCTCATTATGTGACCTGGCTCTTTCTGTCCTGCTTTCTGCAACATGCCATAGTATATAAATCCCGGTCAGAATAGCCTACCAGCATATCCCAAGCACCAATACCAGTGCTGTACCTGTTCGGCACGGTTTGCACAGTTTCATCACTACTGATTGCTGTTTTGAGTTTCTTTTAAAACGATAACATGCTGACACAGTGGTTAGCAGGGCTTCCTGACATTACTGGGGCCATGCTGTTGTTGCTGGCAGGTGGGGCGCTGAACCTGGGTCCTGGGACGCAGACCGTGAATCCTCCTGGCTAGCCACCTGATCCAGGTTCAGTGTGACAGGTGCTGACCCAGGAATAACCTGGGGGCCTAGCTACAGTGTGAAGGAAGGAAGGTGTGTGGGGGGGTAGAAGCTGTGACCCTGGGTCCAACCATTGTTAAAAAACCCTGGAAAAACCAGGGTCCAAGCTCTGACTTCTGTCTGAAAGTGGTATAAGTAGTGTCACAATGTTATCTAGCTCTAAACTGCAGTTTTGGAAAGATAAACAGGTATTGCAACAAAATATTTAATAATTGCACTGCAAGAGGCCGCATGCTAGTATTTCTCTATTCCTCTTCAAGTGCCCAGTACTTGCAGTCACTTCCTCCCACACATTATACGAAAATATAGTGAAAGCACCTGAAATCATCGTTATGAACCTTAATGTGTTCTACGCACTCAGTAGGACTTTAATCATTAATCAATGAATGCAGCCCAGAAGGCGCCCACCTACTACTCTGCTCACGCTGATAATAAAGCCAGAAGTAGCCCATGTAACAGGGATAAGCAGTCTTACTAATAAGGCACAACAGTTAAAACTCAAGCAATGTACATTTAACATTACATCTACCTGTGGATTTTCCAGACGTTTCAGATACTCTTCAAAAGAGCCCTCAATAAACTACAAAAAGAATAAAACAATATATAAATGAAAATATTTAATAGGTAGACCAAATACAGTGGGTGGAATTCAATTCTTTTCACCCCCTTAAACACCCGTTCTGTTTCTGCTGACGGGAGTGGTATAATCATTTCAGCTCGTTACCCCTGGGGTATAAAGGCACCCAACCCTTTACGCAGCTAAACTTGATTACTACGGGCGCGATATGCGTGATAACGGGGATAACTTTTGAAAGGAGATTAGGCGTGATATATCATTTGAATACCGCCCAGTGTATCCACTTTAAAAATGCCCAGGTTTTCTGGTAAAAACGTGCAGTTAAAATGTGGTTGATAAATACATAATAGGTCACAAAACAAAGACAGAAAAAAATAGCAGAAAAACATATTTGCATTTGTCACCTCAATATAATGGGAACTTCTTTCATCACTGTGGTACCTGCAGCAGAGGGATACTGGGAAAAGCTCCCTCACTTTCAGCACAAGGCTGGAAGTCTTCCGATATATGGAAGCACTATACTAACTAGAATATAGCTGGTTCACACAGACAGCAGGCTTCCACTGCTAAGCTTATATAGCTGGATGTTGATTTCCAATCGCTCATAGCTCCTCAATGTTTTCCTGGGAATCATTTTAAGATAGGGCATCATTATCAAATCATTGCTGGACCATACAAACGGCATGGGTCAGGATGTACTAGATGTCAGCTTTCCCTTTTCTCCCAATACATTATCAATTAATGTAATTTAGCAACGTGACGCAAGAGTCTACAGAGAGGCCAGTAGTGGTACTACAGACGGGTTGGGTTCAGGTGACCGGTGTTTGGGATCCAGCCCGTCACCATACCGATGCCATGATTCCGAGCTTTAGATTGCCAGCGGGGGATAGGGGTGGGGGGTGAGCGCAACGAAGCCCCTTGCGGGCACGGTGGCTCGCCACAGGTTCTATTCCCACTCTATGGGTGTCGTGGACATGCCGACTGACAGGCTGTTAACCGTTCAGGATCACGGCATCGGTATAGTGACCGGCGGTCACATAACTACATCCCCTACAGACCTAACAACTGAATGAATTATTGCGCTAACTGCATGGTAATGTGAGGCACACTCTTACTCAGCTATGCCTTTCACACAGTTTTCAGGAAAATAGAAACCTACAAAGCTTTTGTGTATGACAAATCACATTTGCTGTACATAGGTTTGTTGCATATAATCCTAGGTCAAGATTGCTATTAACACACATGCAGAGAAATCTAAATGTTACTTACTGCTTCAAAGTGGGCCCGGTTCTCCCGCAGATAGTCTATACAGGATTTCCTAATTTCCAAATGCTGTGCCTGAGAGTGCAAAACCTAAAAGGTAAGAGAACATTAGCCCACATGCTGGACATTCTGCACTTTCATATTAATGATAAATGCCAGTCAAAGACAGCTTATTATTTTATAGTCAATAAAATGTACCAACTGCAATCACTGGAACACAATTAGGTTTTTAAATCTAATTTATCAACAGACCCTTGACGCTATTCTATTTGCGGCAGGCAAGTAGAAGATAAGTGACCGATATAGAAAACCACATAATTACCCAATATTTTAAGGTAGTAAAAGAAAACATTGCTTTTCATTCAACATAAAAAGAAATAAAAAAAATAAGTTTTGGCACTTCATGATTAAAGGTTGTACATTTACGTAATTATCTGTCATTTTTTATTTCTCCTCCTTATGCACTGATCACGGACCATCCATGTCCATCAGTACCGGCTGTAAATAACGGACAATAGAGGTTATACTTGAGCATTAGGGACAAATGTTGCCACAGGCAAAGTGTTGGACAGTGCACGGTGTTGCCAAAAAAAGAAGTGTATACTATAAGATAGGCAAAACAAGAATTGAGGCTGAATTGGGAAACAAGATAAAGACCACTATCGGAGAGCATCCGATGCTGCGGTACAACCCATTCTAACAAACTTTACTGACCTGTTAATAGCACTGTAACAAAAACTGTGTTGTAATACTTTGTTGCAACTAAGTACTATGCTGGAGTGACAAAGTTTTGCTCATTTCCTTCAACTATAAACAGATACTCGCTATAATTGTACTACACAAACTTTACGATCATCAAATGTGCATGGTCTGGGGTCCCCATTGACAGATCTCCCACCTGAATTTAGAGACTGAGGGGGACATTTATCACAGATAAAGTGGAGAAAGATAAAATACTAACCAGTCAGCTCCTAGCTGTCATTCTACAGGCTGTAGTTGAAAAATGACAGTTTGGAGCGGATTGGTTGGCACTTTATCTCTCGCCAAGTTTTCATAAATCTCGGCATAAGTTAGAACCAGATGGCAGACCCAAGTACACTAAAGCAAGGTGCGCTGAGGAAAAATGGGGCTATATTTATTAACAGCTATTTATATAGTGCCTACATAAATAATGTTTCAAATTGCTTTCCATATATTTGGTAGGCTGGCTGCCTATTTTTCTGGACCCGGTTTTTCAGATTTTACACTATTTCCCAAAAACCAAGCCGTAATTTAAAATGTATTATAATATGTACAAATGTTTTGGTATCATGTAATCCTTGTGACCGTAATTGGGGAATTAAATTGTTTGATCAGTCTCCCAAAATAATGGCCACCAGTCTAAGCAATTCAATTGTTGCTCCAATCGAGCGCCCATTACTTTTGACCCACCCAAAAGCACTGGGTTTAGAGTGACGCATAAAGTTATGAAACTCCTGGCCGCAACACGAAAAGTCCCATTTGTGCGGTCAAACCGGACACTTTTTGCACATTTCTGCTTGCAACCTCAGGGGTCTTGAGCAGAAATGTTGGAGCTGGCGACACTCACGCTCGAACGGCAGAACAATTTAAGAGCTGCCGTCTGACACCCAAACAATTGAATCACCCCCCAAATGTTTACAAAGTGCCTTTTTGCCTTATCAATCTATCCAAGTAAGTACACCCCTAAAATGTGTACAATTATTCAAAATACCCCAAAATGTGAATAGCTGTTTGCCTTTATGCCTTTATTTTAACAGATCTACAGAATTATGAAAAACAAACACAAATTAGGTGCAACTGAGTAGCACTATATATTATAGCGGCTACTGGCCTAGGGGTCCACAGACAGTACCAAAATCTACTATTAAGGACAAATATATGAGGAAAAAACACTAGCAGAATGCCAATCTGCAATATAGAAGGACCTGTTTATTTTACCTCAATTGGTAAAATAACCTGTAACATACAAAGTAGCAGAAAACGATAACATATCAAGTATACACTGGATAATGTGGGGGAGATTCAATTGTTGTGTTGTTTTTTTTAAGCACCCACCACTAGATGGGGTCAGATGGCAGCAACTAAATTGTTCTTCAGTTCAGGTGGTAAGCAGAAAGGTTCAATAAGTGTCACGTTTGGGAACCCAAACAGCAGTTGTTGCGACGTAGTCAGTACTTTAGTGGGGTTTAGTATATACTATAATACTTTGAATGGGTGTGAACTGGCTCCTCCCTCTATGCCCCTCCTCCAGGCTCCAGTTATAGGAACTGTGCCCAGGGAGACGGACATTTAGAGGAAAAGGATTTATTTAATTATTTTAAACTAAGGTGAGATACATACCAGCTCACACCTCCAACACGCCATACAACATGGCAGTCAACAAACAATACATGCAACGGCATAACCAACAACAGTCACAGATTGACTGAACTCAACATGAGCGTAACTATAACCAAAACTGCAGATACAGCCCGCACTGGGACGGGCGCCCAGCATCCTCTATGGACTAAGAGAAAAGGATTTACCGGTAGGTATTAAAATCCTATTTTCTCATACGTCCTAGAGGATGCTGGGGATGCTTCAAGAACCATGGGGTTTATACCAAAGCTCTAGAACGGGCGTGAGAGTGCGGATGACTCTGCAGCACCGCTTGACCAAACAAGAGGTCCTCCTCAGCCAGGGTATCAAACTTGTAAAACTTTGCAAAGGTGTTTGAACCCGACCAAGTAGTAGCTCGGCAAAGCTGTAATGCCGAGACCCCTCGGGCAGCCGCCCAGGATGAGCCCACCTTTCTGGTAGAATGGGCTTTCACCGATTTTGGTAACGGCAATCCTGCCGTAGAATGAGCCTGCTGAATCGTATTACAAATCCAGCGCGCAATATTCTGCTTAGAAGCAGGAGCCCCAATCTTGTTGGGGGCCCACAGGACAAACAGGGCCTCTGTTTTCCTAATCTGAGCCGTTCTGGCGACATAGATCTTCAAAGCTCTGACCACATCGAGAGACTTTGAATCCGCCAAGGCATCAGTAGCCACTGGCACCACAATAGGCTGGTTCACGTGAAATATTGAAACCTCTTTCGGTAGAAATTGCTGACGAGTTCTCAACTCCGCTCTGTCAGCATGGAAAATTAAATAGGGGATTTTGTGAGACAAAGCCGCCGCCAACTCAGACACTCGCCTTGCGGACGCCAAGGCCAACAACATGACTACTTTCCAAGTAAGGAACTTTAACTCAACCTTGCGCAAAGGTTCAAACCAATGCGATTGCAGGAACTGCAACCCCACATTAAGATCCCACGGTGCCACAGGAGGCACAAATGGAGGTTGGATGTGTAGCACACCTTTCACGAAGGTCTGAACTTCTGGAAGGGAGGCCAATTCATTCTGAAAAAAGATCGACAAGGCCGAAATCTGTACTTTAATAGAGCCTAACTTTAGGCCCGCATCCACACCTGCTTGTAGAAAATGGAGCAAACGCCCCAGGTGAAAATCTTCCATAGGAGCCTTCTTGGATTCACACCAAGACACATATTTTCTCCAAATACGGTGGTAATGCTTAGCCGTTACTTCTTTTCTAGCCTGAAGAAGTGTAGGAATTACTTCACTGGGAATACCCTTTCGGGCTAGGATTTGGCATTCAACCGCCACGCCGTCAAACGCAGAAGCGGTAAGTCTTGATACACGCACGGCCCCTGTTGCAACAGGTCCTTCCGAAGAGGAAGAGGCCAGGGATCTTCTATGAGCAACTCCTGAAGATCTGGATACCAGGCCCTTCTTAGCCAATCCGGAACAATGAGTATCGCCTGAACCCTTGTTCTTATTATAATTTTTATCACCTTTGGAATGAGCGGAAGTGGAGGGAACACACATACCGACGGAAACACCCACGGTGTCACAAGGGCGTCCACCGCTATCGCTTCAGGGACCCTTGACCTGGAACAATATCTCTGAAGCTTCTTGTTGAGGCGGGACGCCATCATGTCTACTTGAGTAACGCCTCAACGACTTGTCACTTCTGCAAAGACCTCTTGATGAAGACCCCACTCTCCTGGATGGAGATCGTGTCTGCTGAGGAAGTCTGCTTCCCAGTTGTCCACTCCTGGAATGAAGGCTGCCAACAGAGCGCTGGCATATCTTTCCGCCCAGCGAAGAATCTTCGTGGCCTCGGCCATCCCCGCTCTGCTCCTTGTTCCGCCCTGGCGGTTTATGTACGCCACTGCTGTCACGTTGTCTGACTGAATCAAGACAGGCAGACCTCGAAGCAGATGTTCTGCTTGCAGGACGCCGTTGTAAGTGGCCCTTAATTCCAGAACGTTTATGTGTAGACAAGCTTCCTGGCTTGACCACTTTCCCTGAAAGCTTCTCCCCTGTGTGACTGCTCCCCAGCCTCGGAGGCTTGCATTTGTGGTCACCAGGATCCAATCCTGAATCCCGAACCTGCGTCCCTCCAGAAGGTGAGAACTGTGCAGTCACCCTAGAAGGGAGATTCTGGTCCTGGGAGATAGGATTATTTTCCGGTGCATGTCCAGGTGAGACCCGGACCACTTGTCCAACAGGTCCCACTGAAACACCCTGGCATGGAACCTGCCATACGGAATAGCCTCATAGGCCGCCACCATCTTCCCCAGCAATCAAGTGCATTGAAGAACCGACACCTTTGTTGGTATCAGAATCTGTTTTACCATGTTCTGGAATTGGTAATGACAATCCTGAACAGCAAATCTCAGGTAAGCCTGATGTGGAGGATATATGGGGACATGTAAGTAGGCATCCTTTATGTCGACCGACACCATAAAATCCCCCTCTTCCAGACTGGAGATCACTGCTCGGAGAGATTCCATCTTGAATTTGAATTTTTTTTTTTTTAGTAAGAAATTGAGGGATTTTAGGTTCAGAATCGGTCTGACGGAGCCATCCGGCTTCGGGACCACGATCAGGCTCGAATAAAAGCCTTCCCCCTGTTGTGACGGGGGCACTGTGACAATAACTTGATTTTGACACAACTTTAGTATCGCAGTGCTTACTACCTCCCTTTCTAGAAGAGAAGCTGGCAAGGCCGATTTGAAAAATCGGTGAGGGGGCACGTCTTTAAACTCTAACCTGTATCCTTGGGTTACTATTTCTACTAACCAAGGATCCAGATCCGAGTGCACCCAGACCTGACTGAAGAGTTGGAGACATGCCCCCACCTGTGCGGACTCCCGCAGAGGAGCCCCAGCATCATGCGGTGGATTTGGTAGAAGCCGGAGAGGACTTCTGCTCCTGGGAACTTGCCACAGCCTGTGACCTTTTTCCCCTTCCTCTTCCCCTCGCAGCAAGGAAGGAGGACCCACGCCCTTTTTTGAATTTATTGGGCCGAAAGGACTGCATCTGATAATGAGGCGATTTCTTCTGCTGTGCAGGAACAAAAGGTAAAAATACCCGCGGTAGCCGTAGACACCAGGTCAGTGAGGCCGTCACCAAACAAGACCCTACCGTTAAACGGTAGAGACTCCATCGCCTTCTTAGAGTCAGCATCAGCATTCCATTGATGAATCCACAATGCTCACCTTGCTGAGACTGCCATGGCATTGGCCCTTGATCCCAAAAGGCCAATATCCCTTGCAGCGTCCCTGATATGACCCAGAGTCAAAAGCACGCTATCCCTGTCTAGGGTATCTACCTCAGATGACAAATTATCTGCCCACTTTTCAATAGCGCTACTCACCCATGCCGAAGCAACGGCAGGCCTGAGTAGCGACCCTGTAGTGACATAAATGGATTTTAGTGTATTTTCCTGCTTACGATCCGCAGGATCTTTTAGGGCTGCCGTGTCAGGAGACGGAAACGCCACCTTTTTAGATAGACGCGACAAAGCTTTGTCTACCGTGGAGGTTGACTCCCACCTTTCCCTGTCCCCAGAGGGGAACGGATATGCCACTGGAATTCTTTTGGGAACCTGTATCTTCTTGTCAAGATTTTCCCAAGCCTTTTCAAAAAGCGTGTTCAGTTCATGAGAGGGAGGAAACGTTACCTCAGGTTTCTTCCCTTTAAACATATAGACCCTTGTATCAGGAACAGCAGGGTCCTCTGTTATATGCAACACTTCTTTTATCGCCACAATCATGAACTGAATACTCTTAGCCAGTTTTGGATTTAATCTGGCATCACTATAGTCGACAGTGGAATCAGAGTCCGTGTCGGTATCTGTATCATCTATCTGGGTAAATGCACGTTTCTGTGACCCCGAGGGGGTCTGGGCTTGTGACAAAGCATCCTCCATGGATTTCCTCCATGTCTGGTTCTTAGACTCAGATTTATCAAATCTCTTAGTCAACCGAGTCACATTTGCATTTAAAACACTCAACATATTTACCCAATCATCCGTCGGCGGTGCCGACACGGCCACTCACAGTATTTTCTGTCCCCACTCCAGCCTCCTCCTGGGAAGAGCATTCAGCCTCAGACATGTCAACACACACGTACCGACACCCACAACCACACTGGGGCTATAGGAGACAGACCCACAACAAAGCCTGTAAGAGAGACACAGAGGAAGTTCTGCCAGCTCACAACCCAGCGCCTATCCCGGTACTGAAGCGAGTAAAAAGACTGCCCAGACCTGTTAGCGCTTTATATATGTATCAATTTGCACCAAATCACTTGGCTCCCCCCCCCCCCCCCCCCCGTTTTGCACCCTGTTACTTGTACAGCAGTGTGGAGGGCAGGGCCAGCGTCTCTGCAGCTTCTGTGAAGAGAAAATGGCGCTGGTCAGGGCTGTTTGGGCTAAGCCCCACCCACTACATGGCGCGCTTCAGTCCCGCTTAAATTTATATTTATACTGGCGGGGATCCCTTAACTAGTGCCTAGGCACTGTTTTCACTTATGCCAGTGCTGTTTGAGGTTCCCATGCTGCCCAGGGCGCCCCCGCTGCAGTGCCATGTTATATGGGAGCATGGCGAGCAGCCCTACCGCCGCGCGGTACCTAAAACGCCGTCTTCTGCCGTCACTGCAGTCTTCTGATCTTCTCAAACTCACCCAGCTTCTGTCTTCTGGCTCTGTGAGGGGGGTGACGGCGCGGCTACGGGAACAAGCAGCTAGGCGCACCAAGTGATCGGACCCTCTGGAGCTAATGGTGTCCAGTAGCCTAAGAAGCAGAGCCTTTGAACTTAGAGAAGTAGGTCTGCTTCTCTCCCCTCAGTCCCACGATGCAGGGAACCTGTTGCCAGCAGGTCTCCCTGAAAATAATAAACCTAACAAAAGTATTTTTCTGAGAAACTCTAGAGAGCTCCTCAGTGTGCATCCAGTCTCACTGGGCACAGAATCTAACTGGAGTCTGGGGGAGGGGCATAGAGGGAGGAGCCAGTTCACACCCATTCAAAGTCTTACAGTGTGCCCATGTCTCCTGCAGATCCCGTCTATACCCCATGGTTCTTAAAGCATCCCCAGCATCCTCTAGGACGTATGAGAAAGGAGAATTAGAAACACTGTGGTAATAGTGTGTGCCAGAGTGTTACTTGCTGGGTTACATACGTTGTACTGGCGGACGGGATGCCAGCTGTTAATATCCCGACAGCGGCATTCCGGCCGCCAGAAAGCTGCCAACGGGGCGAGTGCTAAGAGTCCCCATGCGGGCTCGGTGGCTTGTGCAGGATCTATTAACACTCTATGGGTGTTGTGGACACCCACGAGTGGGAATAACCCTGGTGCGCCGGGATCCCGACAGCCGGCATTTTAACTGCAACTGTTCCTTGCTGACTGGGCACAAATACATAAACACTGAACTTGCTAACAATCAGTTCCTCCACAAGTTGGTATATCTGCTTCCGATTGAATATTATCCTTTATTTATATGGTACCACAAAGGTTCCACAGCGCCCAATTACAGGGTACATAAACAAAGAAAACAGTGACTTACAGTTCAAGATAACATAGGATAAGTACATGATATGTAAACATAGCTGCATCAGCAGACAACACTGAAATAAGTATCAGGGCAGCAGAAAACATAGGGATTTGATGACGTTGAAGGGAGTATTGAGTAAGTTAAGTAAGAGAAGAAAAAGCACGAGGGCCCTGCTCATGAGAGTAGAATCCCTACATTCAAAATCAGTGGTATAATGTAATGTTAATGTATTATATATTGCCTGCAAACTGTTTATTTCAGCCCTGAGTGCTGCACTCCACTGTATGTATGCTCTCTCTGTGAGGGTGGGAGATATCTCATAAACAGTCATAATGCGTGACATGCCTGTGACGTCAACACCCATATCGACACAGTGATTTTCCTCTATTTCTACTTGCATCCCTATCCCTAATAGAAATGTTGACCTTCTGATGATGATGCTGTCATTACTAACATTTTGCAGTTGACGTCATTTATGACGTCTGTCAACATTCTAACCATGTTGTATATCCTTCAACATTTCTGACAAAAAACGGTACAGACGAGGAAAGGGGGCATGGGCACGGGAAAAGGGGGCATGTCCTGGCAGCGCTGCTATAGAAATCTATAGGAGAATCAGGAGACACTGCACCCAGTACAGCCAATGTTTTGGCCAGTACAGACCATTAAAAAAAAAAAAAGGGTACAGTTGGAGGGTATGATGCCGAGGTCATCAATATCAGCCTTCTGCAGTTAACACTACGAATGCTGGCATTCGGAATGCATACCCTCCGTGAGGATACAGTGCTAAGTGACTATCTGTTCTCACAGTACTATTGTACGGTGACTGGCTACCTGCAATAAATTGACAGAAGAGGCCACAAGTGTGGTGGTCTATGAAGCAGAGGTTCTCAAACGCAGTCCTCAAGGCACCCTAACAGTCCAGGTTTTCAGTATATCCGTGCTTGGCCACAAATGACTTAATTAGCCCCTCAGTCAATTTGATTTAACTATCTGTGCTGAGCCTTAGATATAACAAATACCTGGAGCGTTGGGGTGCCTTGATGACCGCATTTGAAACCTCTGCTATAAAGACCTGCAAAACCAAAAGTATAATATGCAGATCACCGCTACAAATGGGTTTCCTGGACACAAACTGCTGTGTAAAGCTGCCTGGAACACTCCTGTTGCCCGGATCCTTGGCTTTAGCAACAGTGGTCTCTATGGTTACAAAAACTAAATGACCTTTTGCTGTTTAAAGGAACTGAAAATAGTTAAGATAATGTTACCTGCTGCACCCCTTCAGTGGAACGCACTCCCCCGCTCCATTAGACTCTCCCCAACCTTGCAAAGCTTCAAACGGGCACTAAAAACTCACCTATTCATCAAAGCATACCCTCCCGATGCATAACCCAGTGTTTAAGCCGCGCCTCCACCCCCCTGCCTCATGCCGTGAACATCTCAGCTTTGCTTGCATACTGCCATCAGGCTACCTCCCACTTACCTGCACCTCTTGTCATCTGTCTGTCGCCCCTCCCCAATAGATTGTTAGCTCTTCAGAGCAGGGCCCTCTTTCCTCTTGTTATCTAAGCCCTCGTCTCAACACATTTCACCCACAGCTCTCCCCTACTCAACGACCATCTTTATCCTGCTAGTAAAGGCTCATCTCCATCTATGGCCACCAGCCTCTAGTAGTACGATGATCACTCCCTCAATACTTACATCTTAGCTGTATTATGTCTTGAGAATGTGTCGTGCTCTGTTACCTGTACTCTATTTCTGTTATTTATTTACTGTAATGCAATGTTTTGTCCCCTGTACTGTCCTTTGTACGGCGCTGCGAAAGACATGTGGCGCCTTATAAATAAAATGTAATAATAATAATAATATAAAAGATATATGAATAACAATCACACACAGAGGCATTTGGTATTAAGGTCTTAACACTCCTTGCAAGTGCCTGAGATATTGCACGAGCCTTTGTCATACAAACCTTCCTGTCCATTTTAAACGTGTGAGAATTCTCACATACTGTAACTGCTTGGGATATGGCTTGGCAGCAGCTGTAAAATGGGGGGGGGGGGGGGGGGGGGTGTTATGGTCACGACAGAGGACCCAGACATTTAAATACAATTTTAAAAAATATTTGAAAAAAACACTTATATATTAAGAGGATATGGGGTCTATGGGGGTAATTCCAAGTTGATCGCAGCAGGAAATTTTTTAGCAGTTGTGCAAAGCCATGTGCACTGCAGGGGAGGCAGATATAACATGTGCAGAGAGAGTTAGATTTGTGTGGGTTATTTTGTTTCTGTGCAGGGTAAATACTGGCTGCTTTATTTTTACACTGCAATTTAGATTGCAGATTGAACTCACCACACCCAAATCTAACTCTCTCTGCAAATGTTATATCTGCCTCTCCTGCAGTGCACATGGTTTTGCCCAACTGCTAAAAAAATGTCCTGCCGCGATCAACTCAGAATTACCCCCAATGTACGAAGCCTTGGAGAAAGATAAAGTACTAACCAGCTCCTAACTGTAATCTTTCAAACACAGCCAGCAACATGGCAGTTAGGAGCTGATGGGCTGGTATTTTATCTTTCTCCAAGGCTTAGTACATAGGGGCAGATGTACTAAGCCTTGGAGAGGGAGATAAAACACCAACCAACCAGCTCCTGTCATTTTTCAAAACAGCCTGTTAAATGACAGTTACATTAGGAGCTGATTGGCTGGTACTTTATCTCTATCCACTATCTCTGTCCATGGTTTTGTACATCTCCCCATAGACCCCTATGTATCAAAGCTTGGAGAGAGATAAAGTACCAAAAGCTTGGAGAGAGATAAAGTACCAGCTAATCAGATCCTACCTGTAATTTTTCAAATACAGCCTGCAACATGGCAGTTAGGAGCCGAGTGGTTGGTACTTTATCTTTCGCCAGGGCTTAGTACATAGACTCATATGTATCAAAGCTTTGAGAAAGATTAAGTGGAGATAGATAAAGTACCAGTCAATCAGCGTCTGTCATTTGAAAAGTTGCCCTTTAGATGGGTTTAGTCGCTCTGCCCTGCTAATCCCGGAGCTGTCAGACCAGTTAACTACTAACGGCGTCTGATTGGAGCAACAACTGAATAACTCAGATAGATGCCCATTCCTATAGACACCCAGCAACAACTGAATTGGCCCCAATAATCAGAAAATCTTCCAATAGCATTGACAGACAGGGACTCTGTATAAAAAAGGGTGCAAGGAAGTTTCACTTCGTTCCAGGCACCAGTTTACAGACACAGCACTGAATGTGAAAGGTGCAGTGACATAAGGCAGTTGTTCTCAAACTGGGTGCCGTAGCATCCTGGGTGCCTTGGGACATTTGCAGGGGTGCCTTGGATTGGTGGTCAAGGACCAATTCAAATTATTTATGGTCAATGTATTAGGCAAAACCAGTGCTGGTGGCTGCCAATCATAAAATATGTGGACAAACAGAACCTAAGAGGGGGTACTGATGGGAGAGATGTGTGCTGAATGATCTTCACACAGACCGCTAAGCACAGCGCAATGTGCGGCCCTATCGCTGGGGGGCATACACACGGCAGATCCGTGCTTAAAATCTAAGCAATCTAGTCAGATTGCTTAGATTTTAAACACGGATTTCTCCGTGTGTATCCCCCTTAAGGATGATATATAAACACAATTTAGTTAATTTAATATTTATTTCTAAGGGGTATATTCAATTAGGATCAAAAACTGCAGTCTGTCGAAAAGACGGCAGTTTCCGACTTTTTAAGGTCAAATAGTGATTCGACCTATTCAATCCCATCAGTTTTTATTCGACAAGTCGTGGAAATCGACTTGTCGAATAGAACGTGAATCGGCAGTATAGCTGCCGATTCACGTACTTTTGAGTGAAACGGGGCCAAATTCGACAGGATTTGACCCCGTTTCCGACCATCTCAGCCTGACATAAAAA
This sequence comes from Pseudophryne corroboree, assembly GCF_028390025.1. Classification (NCBI taxonomy): domain Eukaryota; kingdom Metazoa; phylum Chordata; class Amphibia; order Anura; family Myobatrachidae; genus Pseudophryne; species Pseudophryne corroboree. The sequence goes on along the minus strand of NC_086444.1, from coordinate 994,676,187 downwards.
AATGTCAGACTGAGATGTGGGACCCAGAGGAGGAGAGGGGAGGAAAGCCACGGGGAGACGTGGGACAGCCGCGGGCATACAGGGGAGAGCAGCGGTACAGCAGGATGATTTACAGCCGCGCCACTCACGGCAGGATCCACCCGGCTCCAGCAAGTAAGGTCACGCTTGCTGGAGCCGGGTGGACACTGCCGTGAGGTCTGGCGGCTCTGAGACAACCTCCTGCAGCGCTACTGTAGCGCTGCTCTCCTCTGTCTGCCCGCAGCTGTCCCCGCTGGTCTCCCCGCGCACCCCCCCCCCCTCTTTTCCTCTGGGTTCCTCATCTCAATTCGACTTTTTAAAAGTCAAATTGAGATGAGATTGAATAGGGGTTGTCGGATCCATTCCGACAAATGCATGTCGGTATGGATCCGACCCTAATTGAATATACCCCTAAATATCTCAATAAGAAACGTTTGGCCTAGTGGTGTTATGAAAAAAAAAAAATCTATACTCTAGGGTGCCGTTATTCAAGAAAGTTTGGGAACCACTGACATAAGGACTTCCCTCAGCAGACAGCTTTGGCATCTCCACACTTGCCCTGTTAAAGTTACAAAGTGCAGAATCATAGGGGGGGCGTCTGAATTAGCCAAATGTCACCATTACACTGCAAAATGTTTTGTAGCATTAGCTTAAATCAAAGTTAATAATAAACCTAGATCTGCAATTTTAATGAGACAAGTTGAATAAGACCTTTTGAATGTAATTATTCACTTTTATGACTACGTAGCATAGACATTTGATTATGGCAGCACCATGTTACTCTGTTATACCTAAATACTAGTAAAGTGACTTATGTTTGAGTAAACTAATATGGAAACTAAGGCATGTTTGAGTCTACCCTATAATGGACGAGTAGGTACAAGCACTGCATAAGGACAAAACAGACAGGTGCTGCATGCTGCCTCTGGCTGTAAATGCTTAACACTTCAACAACCAGTATTTTGTATACTATGTCACATGGTGCATGTCATATAACTGCTCCATGTGACTTTTTATTACACAACAATGTTATAACATCCAATAACGTGCGATAAACTAGCTGTGGTGGAAAGGGGTATTGCATCTGTGGCATCTCAGTGCTGTAGTAAATTAAGTGTAGAGATCTGGTTGGCATGCTTATTGGGTAAAAATTCTGAACTTAGTACAGGTATAGTAAAGGTTTACTTATGTTTGATTATAACAGGAGTTTACTTCAGTTAGTGCACCTCATGTGCTGAACTTTTGCCTGCTGCCTGTATGTAGAGGGTTAAACAAGCAAGAATAGACCATATCATTTGGGGGGAAAGGATAGGAAGATAGGCCCATTACTACAGAGGTTTCAGCACTAGGCCCGTAAGAGGCAGAACAGAGCAGCAGCCTTGGCCAGACTTGTATAATGAACAGATTGCAGAAGCTTTCTAGCTAGGTCTACAAGGAGTAGTAAAGGGTAATGCCAAGCTTGTGTCCTTTGAAAGAGCACAGTGACTCATGTGTCAGGTCTGTAAGGATTACATGAAAACAGTGGCCTACATGGATATTACCTACTGGCCTTAATATGCCACTGACACAGAACATTAAAAAGCATATTAAACATATGTGACATGCACTTTTTGCAGCATGGATACACAAATGTAAAAAATCAGTGAGTATATGCCCTTAATGTCAGGTCTGTAATGCGTACTAAAACAGGGAATTCGCACCTGTGGCATACGGAACAGAGAAGCACTATCAAATCTCGAATGCTGGGTACACACTGGGCAATTTATTGGCCGTTCGGATTGCACATTGTGAGCGGGTTGGTGGTTGTGCACAAATAACAAGTCTGTGAACGACATCAATCACACACGTTCCATTGGATCTGCTGCACTGCCGATGCCCAATATATCTGCAGATATACTGGTACAGGCGGTCGGGCAAATTCAAATGCCCTCCCAGCTGGGATGTGAGAGCCGACATATTAAGTGGATGATCGGTAAGTGTATATGCTTACATGAATCGGACACGCTGTCCCCGGCATCTCACCGTGGTATGTACCCAGCCTAAGAATATAAACCAGCAAAGCTTGGGGGCAGCAGCAGTACAAGGAAAGCAACACAAAACAGATTACAGTGACACACCACCCCATGGAACAGGTTCTCTCATAGACCAGTGAAGGGGTAATCCAATTCACTTTGGGTGCCGCATTAGAACTCTCTAACCTTCAAAACGCCACACTTACCCAGTAGAAATTTAAATGAATAACTGATCAATGAAAGACAGCTATCTATAATAAGCTATCAGCAGGCCCTTCAAATAAGTATTACAAGCTATAATAAATATGACAAACATGGAGTTGGGAGACGCAGGTGAGGTCTCGGAGCACTGTCTGTTGCCCATCCCCATGATAAATGGCTGGTTGCTAAAGTAATGACACTTATGTATGCGTATTACATATGAGACAACCTTCACTGAATAAGCAAACATTAGACAAGTGCACCAGGGGTTCCCTAAAGACCCAGGGGCAGATGTATTAACATGGAGAAGGCATAAGGAAGTGATAAATCAGTGATAAATGAAAGGCAATAAACACACCAGCCAAACAACTCCTGTTAATTTACATATTGGAGCTGATTGGCTGGTGCATTTATCACCTTGCATTTATCACTGGTTTATCACTTCCTTATGCCTTCTCCATGTTAATACATCTGACCCCCAGAGACACTTAAATGGGACCCATAGGAGCCCAACAGAATTTGTACTTAGCCCAATTTACACTAGACAAAGGCTAAAGTCTAATTTTATTATAGAGCATTTAGGCCTTCAAATACACATTATTCAGGATTCTGCACTGAGAATATCCTTTGTATTTAATATTCACAATAAACCTTTACATTGGGAGGGGGTGTACATCTAAGAAGCCGAGGTGTTATATATAGCAGAGGTATGCACACACACATTACCTGCTCAGCCACTGCCCTAAACAGGCAGGAGCCATCCTTGGTCACCTTCTTTCTGTACAGCCCATTGGACCTCAGATAGGTGTCCATTGCGGTCTCCTTCTTCCTGCTGCTGCTGGCATTACTATGGGCTGTGTCTTTCTGTCTGGGCACCTCCATTGTTGCTGCCCACCTTCCACCACACAAACGCCGATCCCAATACACAGGCACGCTAGCTGCTGCCGCTCCTTATCTAGCCCACATGGCAGGAGGACAGCCGGGCGAGGGGAGGAGAAGGGCCGAGTAGCATGGATCCTGTCTGTGGGGTGCATGAGAGGGGCACAGGGTGGCATGCACGGGTCTCCACGTGCAGTGCCAGCGGGATGCGACAGGGTCCCCTGCTACTGTGCCACGGCCAGCCAGGAGCCCAGGTGCATGACTAGGCGCTCTGGTGGGCTGCCCAGGGATCCATGCGCCAGCAGCGGGGCACACACAGCAGGCGCGGCCCGGCGGCGGCTGCGGGAGAAATGAGAGCGTTCCGGAGATAGAAGGGAAAGAAAAGTTTTGTTTTCAGTTTGGTGGTGAGTCAGGGGCAGGGCGGCAGCAGCAGAGTGCAGGCAGCAGGGGGAGGAGGAGCAGGAAGTACTAGTACTAGGGCTGCTACTGCTGCTGGTGATCACCTTGGACAGGCGCAGCAGAGCCTCACATGGCCTGGACTACAAGACCCACACTCCCCCTGCAGCACGGAGCCTCTGCACGCAGCTGCAACGCATACTTGTACGGTTCTATTATTGGACGTTCTAAATTCTGTTTATTCAACTGAGGAAGACGCAGTCACAGCCAGGCTGCTGCGGGCATGTCAGTCGCGATCAGGCGGTTCAGTTTATTTGCAGTGTTTCTAAGCATGCCTGCCAACACTGAGAGCAATTCCCAAGGACGCTGTGGGCTTGTTGTATAATAACATGGTGCAAAGAGCTGTATGCCTCTGCAGTAATATTACACCTAGCAATTTTAGCAGTGTGCAAGTTTGGAGGAAGGTGTAAATGTCAGAGCAATTTACAGCTTCCAAAGCAACTTATACTGATAGTCAGGGGTGTATCTAGGAGTCAAAGCGCCCCTGGCAAAGTAAGGGTCTAGCGCCCCCAGATTAATTTATATATTTAAAAAAATATATATATTTTATGATGGATATATTGTAATAATATAAACACTAAGGGGTCTATTTATTAAAATAATTTTTACTAAAATAATGTGAAAAGGGTGTGAAAACACCCTTTCTCATACGTCCTAGAGGATGCTGGGGATGCTTCAAGAACCATGGGGTATAGACGGGATCCGCAGGAGACATGGGCACTTTAAGACTTTAAAAGGGGTGTGAACTGGCTCCTCCCTCTATGCCCCTCCTCCTCCTCCAGTTAGATTTTGTGCCCAGTGAGACTGGATGCACACTGAGGAGCTCTCCAGAGTTTCTCAGAAAAAAGACTTTGTTAGGTTTATTATTTTCAGGGAGACCTGCTGGCAACAGGCGCCCTGCATCGTGGGACTGAGGGGAGAGAAGTAGACCTACTTCTCTGAGTTCAAAGGCTCTGCTTCTTAGGCTACTGGACACCATTAGCTCCAGAGGGTCCGATCACTTGGTGCGCCTAGCTGCTCGTTCCCGGAGCCGCGCCGTCACCCCCCTTGCAGAGCCAGAAGATAGAAGCCGGGTGAGTATTAGAAGATCAGAAGACTTCAGTGACGGCAAAAGACGTTGTTGAGGTACCGGGCAGCGGCTGCGCTGCGCGCCATGCTCCCACATAAGAACAGCACTGCAGTGCGCAGGGAGGCGCCCTGAGCAGCATAAATCCTCAATTTAGCGACTGGCAGAAAGTGTATAAAGTGCCTGGGCACTAATTACAGACCCCAGCCAGTATAAAGATATAAAATTAAGCAGGACTGAAGCGTGCCCTTAAGGGGGCATGGCTTAGCCCTCACAGCTCTGACCAGCGCCATTTTCTCTTCACAGAAGCTGCTAGAGACGCTGAGCCTGGCCTCCCACACTGCTGTACAAGTAACGGTGCAAAACGGGGGGGGGGGGGGCACAAGAGATTTGGTGCTAATTATTTGAAAGTAAAATCGCTAACAGGTCTATGCAGTAATTTACTCGCTTCAGAACCGGGATAGGCGCTGGGTTGTGAGCTGGCAGAACTCCCTCTGTGTTTCTCTAACAGGCTTTGTTGTGGGTCTGTCTCCTATAGCCCCAGTGTGGTTGTGGGTGTCGGTACGTGTGTGTCGACATGTCTGCGGCTGAGTGCTCTTCCCAGGAGGAGGCTGGAGTGGGGACAGAAAAGGCAGTGGGAGTGACCACGTCGGCACCGCCGACGGCTGATTCTGTAAATATGTTGAGTGTTTTGAATGCTAATGTGGCTCGGTTGACGAAGAGATTAGATAAATCTGAGTCTAAAAGCCAGACATGGAGGAAATCCATGGAAGATGCATTGTCACAAGCTCAGACCCCTTCGGGGTCACAGAAACGTGCATTTACTCGGATAACAGATACAGATACCGACACGGACTCTGATTCCAGTGTCGACTATAGTGATGCCAGATTAAATCCTAAACTGGCTCAGAGCATTCAGTACATGATTGTGGCAATAAAAGAAGTTTTGCATATAACAGAGGACCCTGCTGTTCCTGATACAAGAGTCTGTATGTATAAAGGAAAGAAACCTGAGGTAACGTTTCCTTCCTCTCATGATCTGAATGCTCTTTTTGAAAAGGCTTGGGAAATTCCTGACAAGAAGGCACAGGTTCCCAAAAGAATTCCAGTGGCATTTCCGTTTCCTTTTGGGGACAGGGAAAAGTGGGAGTCAACCCCCACGGTGGATAAAGCTCTATCGCGTCTATCCAAAAAGGTGGCGCTTCCGTCTAATGACACGGCAGCCCTAAAGGATCCTGCGGATCGTAAGCAGGAAAATACACTAAAGTCCATTTATGTCACTATGGGTTCGCTACTCAGGCTTCCGTTGCTTCGGCATGGGTGAGTAGCGCTATTGAAAAGTGGGCAGATAACTTGTCATCTGAGGTAGATACCCTAGACAGGGATAGCGTGCTTTTGATTCTGGGTCATATCAGGGACGCTGCAGCATATTTAAAAGAAGCTGTAAGGGATATTGGCCTTTTGGGATCAAGGGCCAATGCCATGGCAGTCTCGGCTAGGAGAGCATTGTGGATTCATCAATGGAATGCTGATGCTGACTCTAAGAAGGCGATGGAGTCTTTACCGTTTAACGGTAGTGTCTTGTTTGGCGACGGCCTCACTGACCTGGTATCTACGGCTACCGCGGGTAAGTCGTCATTTTTACCTTATGTTCCTGCACAACAGAAGAAAACACCCCACTATCAGATGCAGTCCTTTCGGCCCAATAAATTAAAAAATGGACGAGGGTCCTCCTTCCTTGCTGCGAGAGGAGGAGGAAGGGAAAAGAGGTCACAGGCTGTGGCAAGTTCCCAAGAGCAGAAGTCCTCTTCGGCTTCTACCAAATCCACCGCATGACGCTGGGGCTCCTCTGCGGGAGTCCGCACCGGTGGAGGCACGTCTCAAGCTCTTCAGTCAGGTCTGGGTACACTCGGACCTTGATACTTGGTTATTAGAAATAATAACCCAAGGGTACAAATTAGAGTTTCAAGACGTGCCCCCTCACCGATTTTTCAAATCGGCCTTGCCAGCTTCTCAACTAGAAAGGGAGGTAGTATGCGCAGCAATACTAAAGCTGTGTCAAAATCAAGTAATTGTCACGGTACCCCCGTCACAACGGTGGGAGGGTTTTTCAAGTCTGTTCGTGGTCCCGAAGCCGGATGGCTCAGTCAGACCGATTCTGAACCTAAAATCCCTCAATTTCTTTCTCAAATTCAAGATGGAATCTCTCCGAGCAGTGATCTCCAGTCTGGAGGAGGGGGATTTTATGGTGTCGGTCGACCATAAAGGATGCTTACTTACACGTTCCCATATATCCTCCACATCAGGCATACCTGAGGTTTGCTGTTCAGGATTGTCATTACCAATTTCAGACGTTGCCGTTTGGTCTGTCCACGGCACCAAGGATTTTCACCAAGGTTATGGCGGAAATGATGGTTCTCCTGCGCAAGCAGGGAATTACAATTATCCCGTACTTGGACGATCTCCTCATAAAGGCGAGATCCAAGGAGCAATTGCTGAAAAATGTTGCGCTCTTACTGACGATTTTGCAGCAACATGGTTGGCTCCTAAACTTGCCAAAATCACAGTTGGTTCCGACGACACGGCTGTCGTTCCTGGGTATGATTCTGGATACAGAATTACAGAGAGTTTTTCTTCCAGTGGAAAAGGCTCTGGAAATACAGAACATGGTAAAACAGATTCTGAAACCGGCAAAAGTGTCAGTTCTTCAATGCACTCGGTTGCTGGGGAAGATGGTGGCGGCCTACGAGGCCATTCCGTATGGCAGGTTCCATGCCAGGGTGTTTCAGTGGGACCTGTTGGACAAGTGGTCCGGGTCTCACCTGGACATGCACTGGAAAATAATCCTATCTTCCAGGACCAGGATCTCCCTTCTATGGTGGCTGCACAGTTCTCACCTTCTGGAGGGACGCAGGTTCGGGATTCAGGATTGGATCCTGGTGACCGCAGATGCAAGTCTCCGAGGCTGGGGAGCAGTCACTCAAGGGAGAAATTTTCAGGGTAAATGGTCAAGCCAGGAAGCTTGTCTACACATAAACATTCTGGAATTAAGGGCCATTTACAACGGCATTCTGCAAGCGGAACATCTTCTTCGCGGTCTGCCTGTCTTGATTCAGTCAGACAACATAACAGCAGTGGCGTATATAAACCGCCAGGGCGGAACAAAGAGCAGAGCGGCGATGGCCGAGGCCACGAAAGTTCTTTGCTGGGCGGAAAGACATGCAAGCGCTCTGTCAGCAGTCTTCATTCCAGGAGTGGACAACTGGGAAGCAGACTTCCTCAGCAGACACGATCTCCATCCAGGAGAGTGGGGTCTTCATCAAGAGGTTTTTGCAGAAGTAACAAGTCGTTGGGGAATTCCTCAAATAGACATTATGGCGTCCCGCCTCAACAAGAATCTTCAGAGATATTGTTCCAGGTCGAGGGACCCTCAAGCAATTGCGGTGGACGCCCTAGTGACACCGTGAGTGTTTCCGTCGGTATATGTGTTTCCTCCACTTTCACTCATTCCAAAGGTGATAAAGATTATAAGAAGAACAAAGGTTCAGGTGATCCTCATTGTTCCAGACTGGCCAAAGAGGGCCTGGTATCCAGATCTTCAGGAGTTGCTTATAGAAGATTCCTGGCCTCTTCCTCTACGGGAGGACCTGTTACAACAAGGTCTGTGCGTGTATCAGGACTTACCGCGGCTGCGTTTGACAGCATGGCGGTTGAACGCCAAATCCTAGCCAGAAAGGGTATTCCCAGTGAAGTAATTCCCAGTCTTCTTCAGGCTAGAAAGGAAGTAACGGCAAAGCATTACCACCGTATTTGGAGAAAATATCTGTCTTGGTGTGAATCCAAGAAGGCTCCTACAGAAGAATTTCAGCTGGGGCGTTTGCTCCATTTTTTGCAAGCAGGTGTGGATGCGGGCCTAAAGTTAGGCTCTATTAAAGTACAAATTTCGGCCTTATCAATTTTCTTTCAGAAAGAATTGGCCTCCCTTCCAGAAGTTCAGACCTTCGTGAAAGGTGTGCTGCACATCCAACCTCCATTTTTGCCCCCAGTGGCACCGTGGGATCTTAATGTGGTATTGCAGTTCCTGCAATCTCATTGGTTTGAACCTTTACGTAAGGTTGAGTTAAAATTCCTTACTTGGAAAGTAGTCATGTTGTTGGCCTTGGCATCCGCAAGGCGGGTTTCTGAGTTGGCGGCTTTGTCTCACAAAAGCCCCTATTTAATCTTCCATGCTGATAGAGCGGAGTTGAGAACTCGTCAGCAATTTCTGCCAAAAGTGGTTTCATCATTTCATGTAAACCAACCGATTGTGGTGCCAGTGGCTACTGATGCCTTGGCGGAGTCGAAGTCTCTCGATGTGGTCAGAGCTTTGAAGATCTATGTCACCAGGACGGCGCAGATTAGGAAAACAGAGGCTCTGTTTGTCCTGTGGGCTCCGAACAAGATTGGGGCTCCTGCTTCCAAGCAGACTATTGCGCGCTGGATCTGTAATACGATTCAGCAGGCTCATTCTACGGCAGGATTGTCGTTACCGAAATCTGTGAAAGCCCATTCTACCAGAAAGGTGGGCTCATCCTGGGCGGCTGCCCGAGGGGTCTCGGCATTACAGCTTTGCCGAGCTGCTACCTGGTCGGGTTCAAACACCTTTGCGAAGTTTTACAAGTTTGATACCCTGGCTGAGGAGGACCTCTTGTTTGGTCAATCGGTGCTGCAGAGTCATCCACACTCTCCCGCCCGTTCTAGAGCTTTGGTATAAACCCCATGGTTCTTGAAGCATCCCCAGCATCCTCTAGGACGTATGAGAAAATAGGATTTTAATACCTACCGGTAAATCCTTTTCTCTTAGTCCGTAGAGGATGCTGGGCGCCCGTCCCAGTACGGGCTGTATCTGCAGTTTGGTTTTGGTTACACTCATGTTGAGTGAAGTACAGTCAATCTGTGGCTGATGTTGGTCATGCCGTTGCATGCGTTGTTGTTGAATGCCATGTAGTACGACGTGTTTGAGGTGTAAACCTTAGTTTAAAAAATTAAATAAAAATTAAATAAATCCTTTTCCTCTAAATGTCCGTCTCCCTGGGCACAGTTCCTATAACTGGAGTCTGGAGGAGGGACATAGAGGGAGGAGCCAGTTCACACCCCTTTTAAGGTCTTAAAGTGCCCATGTCTCCTGCGGATCCCGTCTATACCCCATGGTTTTTGAAGCATCCCCAGCATCCTCTACGGACTAAGAGAAAAGGATTTACCGGTAGCTATTAAAATCCTATTTTTTCACATTATTTCAGTATCACCTGAATGTATTAAAGGGCATTGGAGCAGTTTTTCATGAAAAACTGCTCCAAACCCTTTAATTCACTTTTTTTTTAGTAACCTACATCGCATTCCCCATACTTATAATGGGAAATGTGATGTGGCAGAATTTACAAAAAAAAATGTGAAAAAATACCGCAGTGTGCCCTTTGATCTCGCCGCAGCACTGCGAAAAGCACCCTATTGCCCAGCTTTCTCTGCCCCTGGCAGAGAAAGCTGAGCGGGGACCTGACAGAGTGATCTATGTGTGTCCAATGGACACACAAGCTCATCACAGTGTACAAATAAAAAAATAATACCAGTCCAGGGAGCCGGTATCCCCTGCTCCGGTGAGCGCTGTTGGGCGCCGGGTCACCCATATGCTGTGAAGTTACCCCGGTGCACAGGATCCGGCACCGGGCAGCCCAGCAGGAACAGCGCGGACCGGCTCCTTGGACTGGTGAGTATATTGATCTTCTGGGGGGGGGGGGGGTCTGCGGCGTGCGGGGGTAGTAGCGATTTCGGGGGTCGACCGGGTGTCGGCGGGGGCGGCGCATGTGCAGCATGACATCGGGGTATTTTTTCCAAAAAATACCCCGGTGATACTGCGGAGTATCATCGCAGGGACAGAGCTTGACCGCAAGCTCTGTCCCTGCATGCGATAATAGATACATCCCTGCAATGTAGTCAATTATCGCAGTGCGAGTTGGGGCGATTTTATCACCTCTCATCTGCATCCTGGATGCGGATGGTGATAAATAGGCTCCTTAACCCTTTACTGCTTCTCCCGGTTGGATTCCCCAGGGGCTTTCTTTCCAATTCTAAGTTTCTTCTGCTGCTGTCGCCCCTCAGGCTCCTCTCTAGATTCCAGGTAATGATAGAGCGCCTATGATAAGGCTGTAAAGCCTGTGCCACAGCACAGAGCACAAGATGCTCTAGGGCGGAACTGGATGCAGCTGCAACCCACTGCCATGTATGTCACTTGCAGTGTTCCCGGCTCCTTCTGTTCAGTAGCTATTCATAAGCCCTGACAGTGAGGTCCCTGGGCAAATGGCATCTAGACCTTCTTGGTGGCTAGTCAGTTAAGTCTAAAAAAAAAATATAATAATCTATAGAAAAGTGACCGAGAAGGCTTCAGAGTCTTCCTGGTCATTGTATCTCTACTCTTTTTTGCTTTCTGCTGGCACCATCTGGATTCCAGAGCCCTCTACGCAGCTGCTTCACTCTGCCCGATGCTCTCCTGCAGCTCATGCCTGATGAGTCAGTGATGACTTACAGCTTCCTCTATCCTGATCTCTGGCTGCACTGTCACTTGAACCTTGGCCAGGGCCATATGAAGGCTAGAGGGGGCCCCCACCAATAAAATTGAGTCTGCCCCCACCACTGTCACTACTATGCCTCTTAGGGGATCAGGAGAGTGTTAGGGGAATGAGAGTGAGACAAAGAAGGTGTCTGGGAGAGAGAGAGAAAAAGAGAGGAGAGAATGAGAGGATATTAGGGAGAAAGAGAGGAGTGAGAGAAAATGGTGTCAGGGTTAGAGAGAGAATGAGAGAATATCAGGGAGAAAGGAGAGAGAGAAAAGGATATCAGGATGAGAAAGAGAAAGGAGTAAAAAGAGAGGGAGGGAGACAGATGGGTCAGGGAGAGAGAGAGGGGGTGTTTAATGGAAAGAGGGAATGAGAGAAAGAGAGGGGAGAGCGAGAGAGAGGGACAGAGATGATCAGGAGAGAGGGTGTCGGAGAAGAGAGAGTGCATCAGGAAGAGAGCAAGAAAATGGATGTCAGAGGGAGGGAGAGAGAGAATGTCAGGGAGGGAGAGAGAGACACTGTCACAGAGAGGGATAGAGTGTCAAGTAGAGAGGGAGAGAAAGACATTGTCAGAGAGAGGGAGAGAGCGACAGTGTCAGGGAGAGAGGGGGATAGAGACAGTGACAGGGAAGGAGAGAAAGTCAGGGAGATAAAGGAAGAGAGAGACAGTGTCGGGAAGAAAGAGCGGGGGAGAGAAATAGTGGCAGGGAGGGAAAGAGATACAGTAGACTGTCAGCTAGAGATGTCAGGGAGAGAGAGAGAGTATGTCAGAGACAGAGAGGGAGAGTGTCGGAGAGAGAAAGAAAGTGTCAAGGAGAGGGAGAGTGTCAGAAAGTCAGGGAGTTACAGTGTCGGAGAGAGGGAACAGTGGGGGTTATTTAGAGTTGGTCGCAGATTTTGATATCGTAGCAAAATCCGTGACCACTAAAATCATATGCTGGCTGCACAAGACAAGGCCACCCAGAATGTGTGGCGCCGCCCTGTGATGCAATCGCAATTCAATTGCAAACGTATCAAATAGAGGTTGACCCCTACCTTTGCAGCATGGTTGTGTATGCAGGTGGTCCGGTGCCATGTTTCCTATCGCAGGAAACGCAGGTGACGTCATCAGCCATCCCCGAAAATGGCTACGACACGTCTGCGTTTCCTACTTCCCCCAACGCCATGTCGCCGGCCCTGGACTCCCTTCACCTGTCAACCACTATGTGATGATCCTCTGGACGCAGCCGTATGTGCGAACACAGTGGCTGCATCTAAGTTTGAATAAGGCCCAGTGTCAGGGAGAGAGAGACAATGTTAGAGAGAGCGAGAGAAAGGCATTGTCAGCGGGAGAGAGAGACAGTGTCAGGGAGGGAGGGAGAGAGAGAGAGTCGGAGAGATAGAGAGAGGGAGAGAGAGTGTCAGGGAGAGATGGATAGAGAGACAGTGTCAGGGAGAGACAGAGAAAGTGTCAATGAGAGGGATAGTGTCAGGCAGAGAGTCAAAGAGGGGGGAGAGACACTACCGGACTACACACAGGTCTCTGATGGGACGGGCACTCACGGATTTAGGCCCGCCCCCCTAAACAACCGCGATTTGCGGCTCTGCTACCAGGAGGCTAAGTGGTCCAGGCTGGAGAAATCATGTTGACGCAGTTTGAGGGCCCCTGGCGCCGCCTTGATCGGGCGCTCTAGGTACTCACCACGGCAGGCGCTGACTTGCTGCTTCTCCTGTCCAGCTTGCTAGCTTCTCCTCATCAGCCACATCAGCTCTGGGGACAACAGGGGACAAGCTGATCGGTCCTCTTGTTGTGCACACTCTGCACCTGCCGCTGAAATGATGGTTGCACTACACCTCTGTGTAGGCGCCTATTCTTCGGACTTCTGCGGCTCTGTGAGGTAGCCAGGTACTACTATAAATCTATCCCTTGGCCGTGGGAGGCACCTGGTGAGTGCAGTTCTGGCCAAGGGGTAGATATGCCCCTGCAGATAGTTATTCAAGGCATGTAGTTGTTATGTCGGCATTCAGAATGTCAGCAGTAACAATGAGATTACAGGGTTAGGCTGCTAGAAAACAATGCCACCTGTCGACATTCACAATGTTGACATTATGGCCCTGTCAACTTTGTATATGTCAACGTTCTGGTGTCAACATACCATATCAGTCTTATTCAATCTGTCACCGGGGTCTGTTAAACAAAAAGTAAAGCCATAAAAAAGTATCATTTATTATATGCTATTCCGAGGCTATTTCCTAGGGTGAAGATGACACTACACAGGCTTCCACTATGGTCTTCATTTATACCCCTTTCAGACAGAGAAAACAACCCGGTAATTTTAAGGCACGGGAAGGGTCGACCTGGGATTTTTTTCCGTCTGAAAGGGTCAACACAGGACTGAATTCACGGTACTTCAACCCAGGTTTTTACATGGGTTATCACATATTTTACACGGGTTGCCAGTTGTCTGAAAGGGTCCGACCCAGGATTTTAGAAACAGGTCGCAGTTAACAGCGCTTATTAGTTGAGCTGGCGGATCCTGGATGATTGGCTGAGCAGCAGGGTCTCTCTGGCTAAGCGGGCGGGCACTGGCGTCTGAGGTCACAATTGTGCTGCAGGGGAGACGAGAGACACCATGGCGCACTGGAAAGAGGAAGAGATCCGGGAGCTGCTTTCTGTTAGAGGAGAGGAGGAGATCTGGAAGCAAATCATTGAGCCAGTGAAGGACACCACAGTGTACACCAACATTGTCAGGAATCGGCGTTTTGCATCATCTCACTTACCAGCGCGCTGGTGTGCAGGCCTCCGGAGGTCATGGCCCCAGTCGCGGCTGCATGAGTGTACTGCCCGCAAGTGCCGTAACTGATATTGCTGAGTACCTCTGAATTGCGTCCAGCGTGTGCCCTGCTGTGTGCCAGCGTTTGTCCGGTATGGGCGCAGCCATGACACCTGCGCTCAGCTGATGCGGACAGCCAATCCAGGGGGGGGTGTTCTCACAGAAATTCAACATCCAATCATCACAGAGCAAGAGGTATAAACTTCAGTTCCTGGCTCATTCTCATTGCCTCGGACAATGAGTCACGCTCGGTGTACTAGTGCTCCTGGTTCCCGTGTTCCTGTCTCCAAGTGGATCCCCTGTTGTGCTTTTCATCATTCAAGTCTTCAGTTCTCATTCCTCCAGCCTGCTTCAGACTCCAACCACAGATCACTACTTCCATCTGCAGTAAGAGACTTTCCTCAGGTGTTACTCTTTGCTAAACCTGTGCACCTAATTAACAGCATTTCACCCTGTGCATTGTATCCAGCATTTCACACTCTTGCTGAGTAGGACTGTCTCTTGCCTGGGCCGTGCTAGACCAAAGTACTTTCATGCCATAGAGACTGTGTGCTTTTTACCAAATACCGGAGTTCTGCTTTTCTTCAATTATTATCACAGTACCGTTTTGCATCCAGTTACTCAAATCATTATTACTGCCTATTTCTCTGACGTCCTAAGTGGATGCTGGGACTCCATAAGGACCATGGGGAATAGCGGCTCCGCAGGAGACTGGGCACAACTATAAAGAAAGCTTTAGACTACTGGTGTGCACTGGCTCCCCCCACTATGACCCTCCTCCAGACCTCAGTTAGAATCTTGTGCCCGGCTGAGCTGGATGCACACTAGGGGCTCTCCTGAGCTCCTAGAAAGAAAGTATATTTAGGTTTTTTATTTTACAGTGAGATCTGCTGGCAACAGACTCACTGCAGCGAGGGACTAAGGGGAGAAGAAGCTAACCTACCTAACTGGTGGTAGTTTGGGCTTCTTAGGCTACTGGACACCATTAGCTCCAGAGGGATCGACCGCAGGACCCGACCTTGGTGTTCGTTCCCGGAGCCGCGCCGCCGGCCCCCTTACAGAGCCAGAAGCAAGAAGTGTTCTGGAAAATCGGCGGCAGAAGACTTCAGTCTTCAACAAGGTAGCGCACAGCACTGCAGCTGTGCGCCATTGCTCCTCATGCACACCTCATACTCCGGTCACTGATGGGTGCAGGGCGCTGGGGGGGGGGGGCTCCCTGAGGGCAATATAAGACACCTTGGCTGGCAAATCTACACCATATATAGTCAGGAAGGCTATATAGGTGTAAAAATACCCCTGTCAGAATTACAGAAAAAGCGGGAGAAGTCCGCCGGAAAAGGGGCGGGGCCATCTCCCTCAGCACACTGGCGCCATTTTCCCTCACAGCTCCGCTGGAAGGAAGCTCCCTGGCTCTCCCCTGCAGTCTACAAGCTACAGAAGGGTAAAAAAGAGAGCGGGGGCACTAAATTTAGGCGCAGTATATATAATATAAGCAGCTATAAGGGAAAAACACTCATTTATAGTGGGATCCCTGTGTTATATAGCGCTCTGGTGTGTGCTGGCATACTCTCTCTCTGTCTCCCCAAAGGGCTTTGTGGGGTCCTGTTCTCTGTCAGAGCATTCCCTGTGTGTATGTGGTGTGTCGGTACGGCTGTGTCGACATGTTTGATGAGGAGGCTTATGTGGAGGCGGAGCAGATGCCGATAAATGTGATGTCACCCCCTGCGGGGTCGACACCTGAGTGGATGGTGCTGTGGAAGGAATTACGCGACAGTGTCGACTCCTTGCATAAAAGGTTTGACGACATACCAAATGTGGGACAGCCGGCTTCTCAGCCTGTGCCTGCCCAGGCGTCTGAAAAGCCATCAGGGGCTCTAAAACGCCCGCTACCTCAGATGGCAGACACCGATGTCGACACGGATACTGACTCCAGCGTAGACGACGATGAGACTAATGTAACTTCCAGTAGGGCCACACGTTACATGATTGAGGCAATGAAAAATGTGTTGCACATTTCTGATGTTACCCCCGGTACCACAAAAAAGGGTATTATGTTCGGAGAGAAAAAACTACCAGTAGCTTTTCCTCCATCTGAGGAGTTAAATGAAGTGTGTGAAGAAGCGTGGGCTTCCCCTGATAAGAAACTGGTAATTTCTAAGAGGTTACTAATGGCGTACCCTTTCCCGCCAGAGGATAGGGCACGTTGGGAAACATCCCCTAGGGTGGATAAAGCGCTCACACGCTTGTCAAAGAAGGTGGCACTACCGTCTCCGGATACGGCCGCCCTGAAGGAATCTGCTGATAGAAAGCAGGAGGCTATCCTGAAGTCTATATATACACACACAGGTGTTATACTGAGACCAGCTATTGCTTCAGCATGGATGTGCAGTGCTGCAGCTGCATGGTCAGATTCCCTGTCGGAAAATATTGATACCCTAGACAGGGACACTATATTGCTAAACGTAGAGCATATTAAAGACGCACTTTTATACATGAGAGATGCACAGAGGGATATTTGCCGGCTGGCATCTAAAATTAGTGCAATGTCCATTTCTGCCAGGAGAGGGTAATGGACTCGGCAGTGGACAGGAGATGCAGATTCCAAAAGGCACATGGAAGTTCTGCCTTATAAGGGTGAGGAGTTGTTCGGGGATGGTCTCTCGGACCTCGTTTCCACAGCAACAGCTGGGAAGTCTACATTTTTACCCCATGTTCCCTCACAGCCAAAGAAAGCACCGTATTATCAGGTACAGTCCTTTCGGCCCAATAGGGGCAAGCGGGTTAAGAGCGCGTCCTTTCTGCCCAGAGGCAGAGGTAGGGGGAAAAAGCTACAGCATACAGCCAGTTCCCAGGAGCAAAAGTCCTCCCCCGCTTCCTCTAAGTCCACAGCATGACGCTGGGGCTCCACAGGCGGAGCCAGGTACGGTGGGGGCCCGTCTCAAATATTTCAGCAATCAGTGGGCTCGCTCACGGGTGGATCCCTGGATCTTTCAAGTAGTATCTCAGGGGTACAAGCTGGAATTCGAGACGTCTCCCCCCGTCGTTTCCTCAAATCTGCCTTGCCAACCACTCCCTCAGGCAGGGAGGCAGTGTTACAGGCAATTCACAAGCTGTATTCACAACAGGTGATAGTAAAGGTGCCCCTACTTCAACAAGGACGGGGTTACTATTCCACAATGTTTGTGGTACCGAAACCGGACGGTTCGGTGAGACCCATTTTAAATTTGAAATCCTTGAACACATATATAAAAAAATTCAAGTTCAAGATGGAATCGCTCAGGGCGGTTATTGCAAGCCTGGACGAGGGGGATTACATGGTATCACTGGACATCAAGGATGCTTACCTGCATGTCCCCATTTACCATCCTCACCAGGAGTACCTCAGATTTGTGGTACAGGATTGTCATTACCAATTCCAGACGTTGCCGTTCGGTCTATCCACGGCTTCGAGGGTCTTTACCAAGGTAATGGCAGAAATGATGATACTCCTTCGAAAGATGGGAGTTTTAATTATCCCGTACTTGGACGATCTCCTGATAAAGGCGAGGTCCAGGGAGCAGTTGTTGGTCGGGGTAGCACTATCTCGGGAGGTGCTACAACAGCACGGCTGGATTCTAAATATTCCAAAGTCACAGCTGGTCCCTATGACACGTCTACTGTTCCTGGGGATGGTTCTGGACACAGAACAAAAAAAAGTGTTTCTCCCGGAGGAGAAGGCCAAGGAGCTGTCATCTCTAGTCAGAGGCCTCCTAAAACCAAAACAGGTGTCGGTGCATCACTGCACGCGGATCCTGGGAAAGATAGTAGCTTCCTACGAAGCAATTCCATTCGGCAGGTTCCATGCAAGAACCTTTCAGTGGGACCTGTTGGACAAGTGGTCCGAATCGCATCTTCAGATGCATCGGCTGATAACCCTGTCTCCAAGGACAAGGGTGTCTCTGCTGTGGTGGCTGCAGAGTGCTCATCTTCAAGAGGGCCGCAGATGCGGCATACAGGACTGGGTCCTGGTGACCACGGATGCCAGCCTTCGAGGCTGGGGGGCAGTCACACAGGGAAGAAACTTCCAAGGACTATGGTCAAGTCAGGAGACTTCCCTGCACATAAATATTCTGGAACTAAGGGCCATTTACAATGCCCTAAGTCAGGCAAAACCCCTGCTTCAAAACCAGCCGGTACTGATCCAGTCAGACAACATCACGGCGGTCGCCCATGTAAACCGACAGGGCGGCACGAGAAGCAGGACGGCGATGGCAGAAGCCACAAGGATTCTCCAATGGGCGGAAAATCACGTGTTAGCACTGTCAGCAGTGTTCAGTCCGGGAGTGGACAACTGGGAAGCAGACTTCCTCAGCAGGCACGACCTCCACCCGGGAGAGTAGGGACTTCATCCAGAAGTCTTCCAAATGATTGTAAACCGTTGGGAAAGGCCACAGGTGGACATGATGGCGTCCCGCCTAAACAAAAAGCTAGAAAAGTATTGCGCCAGGTCAAGAGACCCGCAGGTGATAGCTGTGGACGCTCTAGTGACACCGTGGGTGTACCGGTCTGTTTATGTGTTCCCTCCTCTTCCTCTCATACCAAAGGTACTGAGGATAATAAGGAGAAGAGGAGTAAGAACTATACTCATTGTTCCGGATTGGCCAAGAAGAGCTTGGTACCCGGAACTTCAAGAAATGATCTCAGAGGACCCATGGCCTCTGCCGCTCAGACAGGACCTGCTGCAGCAGGGGCCCTGTCTGTTCCAAGACTTACCGTGGCTGCGTTTGACGGCATGGCGGTTGAACACCGGATCCTGAAGGAAAAGGGCATTCCGGAGGAAGTCATTCCTACGCTGATTAAAGCTAGGAAAGAAGTAACGGCTAACCATCATCACCGCATATGGCGTAAATATGTTGCGTGGTGCGAGGCCAGGAAGGCCCCAACGGAAGAATTTCAGCTGGGCCGTTTCCTGCACTTTCTACAGTCAGGGGTGACTATGGGGCTAAAATTGGGTTCCATTAAGGTCCAGATTTCGGCTCTATCGATTTTCTTCCAGAGAGAACTGGCTTCACTACCTGAAGTTCAAACTTTTGTTAAGGGAGTGCTGCATATTCAGCCCCCTTTTGTGACTCCAGTGGCACCTTGGGATCTCAACGTGGTGTTGGATTTCCTAAAGTCACATTGGTTTGAGCCACTTAGAACCGTGGACTTGAAGTATCTCACGTGGAAAGTGGTCATGTTGTTGGCCTTGGCTTCGGCCAGGCGTGTGTCAGAATTGGCGGCTTTGTCATGTAAAAGCCCTTATCTGATTTTCCATATGGATAGGGCAGAATTGAGGACTCGTCCCCAATTTCTCCATAAGGTGGTATCAGCCTTTCATCTGAACCAACCTATCGTGGTGCCTGCGGCTACTAAAGACTTGGAGGCTTCCAAGTTGCTGGACGTAGTCAGGGCCCTGAAAATTTATGTTTCCAGGACAGCTGGAGTCAGAAAGACTGACTCGCTATTTATCCTGTATGCACCCAACAAGTTGGGTGCACCTGCTTCAAAGCAGACTATTGCTCGCTGGATCTGTAGTACGATTCAGCTTGCACATTCTGCGGCTGGACTGCCGCATCCTAAATCAGTGAAAGCCCATTCCACGAGGAAGGTGGGCTCTTCTTGGGCGGCTGCCCGAGGGGTCTCGGCTCTACAACTTTGCCGAGCAGCTTCTTGGTCGGGGTCAAACACATTTGCTAAATTCTACAGGTTTGACACCCTGGCTGAGGAGGACCTAGAGTTTGCCCATTCGGTGCTGCAGAGTCATCCGCACTCTCCCGCCCGTTTGGGAGCTTTGGTATAATCCCCATGGTCCTTACGGAGTCCCAGCATCCACTTAGGACGTCAGAGAAAATAAGAATTTACTCACCGGTAATTCTATTTCTCGTAGTCCGTAGTGGATGCTGGGCGCCCATCCCAAGTGCGGATTGTCTGCAATATTTGTATATAGTTATTGTTTAACTAAAGGGTTATTGTTGAGCCATCTGTTGAGAGGCTCAGTTGTTATCATACTGTTAACTGGGTATTGTATCACGAGTTATACGGTGTGATTGGTGTGGCTGGTATGAGTCTTACCCGGGATTCAAAATCCTTCCTTATTGTGTCAGCTCTTCCGGGCACAGTATCCTAACTGAGGTCTGGAGGAGGGTCATAGTGGGAGGAGCCAGTGCACACCAGTAGTCTAAAGCTTTCTTTATAGTTGTGCCCAGTCTCCTGCGGAGCCGCTATTCCCCATGGTCCTTACGGAGTTCCAGCATCCACTACGGACTACGAGAAATAGATTTACCGGTGAGTAAATTCTTATTTTCTGTTACCAGTGACTTTTATTATTATTGGCTTTCAAAGTTATCATCCATTGCATTTCATCTCATCTGTTTACCCATTATTCTGTGACCTCTGTGACGTAATAAACACCAGCGCTTATGCGCAGGACTTTTATCCAGCCTCCTCGTTTTATACACCACACCAGCCCTGACCCACTAGTTCCCCCTCCGGGGACAGACAAAACCAGAGACCTGACAGTTTGTCTGAGGCCCATGGACCCGGACGGTGGTCAGAGTGTGGGGTCAGGCCCATTCCAAAGTTTGGTGTCACGACTGGATGGTCAAGAGGTTGCACAGCAACAGATAATACAATTTCTGCAAGGGATGTCTTCCCGTTTGGATACCCTACAACAGACCATTTCAAACCCTGTCTCTCCAGTTCCATCTACAGTTCCTGTTCCAGTTCTTCAGTTTCCAGTGCTCCAGTTGTTCCTGCTTCTACTTCTCATATTTATCTGCCTACGCCAAGCAAGTGTTCAAGTCAAATTACTTTCTAACAAATATTTAAAATGCCAGCTCTAATATATACTGTGGACGCCTGCGCATCTTATTACCATGTGCTATGAATGTGCGCTATACATCGCAAAACACTACATCCCATAAGAGAAAACAACACACCCATTATCTGAGTTCCAAAGCTCATTGATGTTTATATTTGTTATTAAAAGGATATGTATTCAATATATCACAATGTACAGTAAATATATACTGCTCAAAAAAATAAAGAGAACACTTAACACATCCTAGATCTAAATGAATGAAATATTCTTATTAAATACTTTGTTCTTTACATAGTTGAATGTGCTGATAGCAAAATCACACAAAAATTATCAATGGAAATCAGATTTATTAACCCATGGAGGTCTGGATTTGGAGTCACACTCAAAATTAAAGTGGAAAAACACACTACAGGCTGATCCAACTTTGATGTAATGTCCTTAAAACAAGTCAAAATGAGGCTCAGTAGTGTGTGTGGCCTCCACGTGCCTGTATGACCTCCCCACAATGCCTGGGCATGCTCCTGATGAGGTGGCGGATGGTCTCCTCTTGGACAGTTGGTGGATGGAGCGAGACATGATGTCCCAGATGTGCTCAATTGGATTCAGGTCTGGGGAACAGGCGGGCCAGTCCATAGCATCAATGCCTTGGTCTTGCAGGAACTGCTGACACACTCCAGCCACATGAGGTCTAGCATTGTCTTGCATTAGGAGGAACCCAGGGCCAACCGCACCAGCATATGGTCTCACAAGGGGTCTGAGGATCTCATCTCGGTACCTAATGGCAGTCAGGCTACCTCTGGCGAGCACATGGAGGGCTGTGCGGCCACCCAAAGAAATGCCACCCCACACCATTACTGACCCACTGCCAAACCGGTCATGCTGGAGGATGTTGCAGGCAGCAGAACGTTCTCCTTGGCGTCTCCAGACTCTGTCACGTCTGTCACATGTGCTCAGTGAGAACCTGCTTTCATCTGTGAAGAGCACAGGGTGCCAGTGGCGAATTTGCCAATCTTGGTGTTCTCTGGCAAATGCCAAACGTCCTGCACGGTGTTGGGCTGTAAGCACAACCCCCACCTGTGGATGTCGGGCCCTCATACCACCCTCATGGAGTCTGTTTCTGATCCACATGCACATTTGTGGCTTGCTGGAGGTCATTTTGCAGGGCTCTGGCAGTGCTCCTCTTGTTCATCCTTGCACAAAGGCAGAGGTAGCGGTCCTGCTGCTGGGTTGTTGCCCTCCTACGGCCTTCACATCTCCTGATGTACTGGCCTGTCTCCTGGTAGCGCCTCCATGCTCTGGACACTACGCTGACAGACACAGCAAACCTTCTTGCCACAGCTCGCATTGATGTGCCATCCTGGATGAGCTGCACTACCTGAGCCACTTGTGTGGGTTGTAGACTCCGTCTCATGCTACCACTAGAGTGAAAGCACCGCCAGCTTTCAAAAGTGACCAAAACATTAGCCAGAAAGCATAGGAACTGAGAAGTGGTCTGTGGTCACCACCTGCAGAACAACTCCTTTATTGGGGGTGTCTTGCTAATTGCCTATAATTTCCACCTGTTGTCTATTCCATTTGCACAACAGCATGTGAAATTGATTGTCAATCATTGTTACTTCCTAAGTGGACAGTTTGATTTCACAGAAGTGTGATTGACTTGGAGTTACATTGTGTTGTTTAAGTGTTCCCTTTTATTTTTTTGAGCAGTGTATATAGTTACATGGTTTCAATTTATACAGTAAGCAGTTATTACAAACTAATTCAAATACATACACGGCCAGCAATACAATTACCATCTCCCTCAATGCTCACTACACTCCCCCTCCATGCTCACAGCAGAGTATCGCCAGAAACCCATCTCGATCAGCATCTGGGACAAACAGGCCAGCCGGCTCTGCGTATGTGATCAGCTATACACTGATTCTGTGTCACAATCCTGACTGTAGGTTTCATATTTGGTGACTTACCCCTGCCATCTGTCCCGGATCCTGTGTCTTTTTTAAAAGGTTGTCAGCTCTGAGTTTTCCTGAGTTCTCTGCCTGAAAGGTAATAGTTAATTAGCTCCATCTGTGGTGATCTCCTGTGTGAGGCTGAATTCAGTAATCTGAAGTTTAGGCCTAAAAGCCAGCATCCTATGTTTTGCAGAAGTTCAGGCTTCAGTGTTCTCTCGGCCTGCTAGGCCTCATTCTACATCACAGCCTTGGCTAGAGTAGTCACATGACAGTGACTGTTCACCTGACCCAGAGTTGTTCAATTCTCTGCCAGCCTGAGACTCTCTGCATCACCTAATCCTGCTCACCAATCACCAAGGACCAGGAAGTATAAATCAGGAGGCTGAGTTAGAAACTGGGCCAGTTCCTTGTGTCACACTCACAGCTATGTGTGAGTCTTCAAGCTGAGCTCCCTAAAGGTAACCTTTATACTCTGGTTCCTGTGAAAACTCTGTTCCTTGTTACCCTGTTTGGTTTACTTTTGTGTTGCCACTGATGATCACTATTTCCTCGAGTCTCAAAGTAAAGACACAGCTGCAGTGGTTCATCTTAAAGGCAAAGTATTATATTCCATAGTCTCAACTGAAAACCACAGCTGCCGTGGTTCATCTTTACTGCTGTTGTAGTTGTGATCTCCAGAGCTCCCGTATCCCTGCAGCATCTCCGTGCCTCAGCATCTCCGTGCCTCAGCATCTCCGTGCCTCAGCACCTCAATGTCTCAGTATCTCCGTGCCTCAGCATCTCCGTGCCTCCCAGCACCTCCGTGCCTCAGCACCTCCGTGCCTCAGCACCTCCGTGCCTCAGTATCTCCGTGCCTCAGTATCTCCGTGCCTCAGCACCTCCGTACCTCAGCACCTCCGTACCTCCGTGCCTCAGTACCTCCCAGCACCTCCGTGCCTCAGCACCTCGTGCTTCCAGCATCTCCGTGTCTCAGCACCTCGTGCCTCCAGTACCTCCGTGCCTCAGCGCCTCCGTGCTTCCAGCACCTCGTGCCTCAGCACCCCCGTGCCTCAGCACCTCGTGCCTCCAGCGTCTCCGTGCTTCAGCATCTCAGTGCCTCCAAGCACCCCAGTGTCTCTACGCACCCCAGTGTCTCTACGCACCCCAGTGTTTCCAAGCACTTCCGTGCCTCCTAGCACTTCCGTGCCTCCTAGCACCTCAGTGTCTCCAAGCATCCAGTGCACTTTAGCGCAGTTGTACCTGGTATTCTTCACTGATTAATCAGCGCCTTTCCAGTTCTGTCTTTCAGGAGACCTTCAGCGCCCACACGTGCTTCCTGTCTGCCGACCTAATCCTGCATGAGAAGAACCTAGATTCGGCCTTCTCTGCCGCGGTTCCTTATCCCAGTCACCGGAAGAAACCCAGAGTCCACAACATTCCCAAACCAGGTCAGTGGTAGTATTCATATAATCCTCCAGTCGCCCGCACAGACTTCACTAACACCGGGTTCACAAAACCTCAGTCATGACAGTAGGAACTGGCCACATGGACCCGGCCGAAAGTGTTTGTCTGACGCAGGACCTCCTAAGCAATATTGCAGGACGCTTGGAAGGTCTGGAGTCGACTCAGCATCAATTGGCACAGTGTCTGCAGCGGAATTCGTTCTCCAGAGATTCTCTGACCTTCAGCACTAAGACTCCTGACCAACTGCAGATTTTCTACCAGATGTTATTACAGTTACAAGAACTTTTGTCGAGTATTCTTTCTGTGATGCCTGATCTCTTCAGGAATACTGCCAACGTTGTTGATCCTGTTTTGTCCCAACCAGTTAATAGAGTCTCTTCCTCTGTGCAAGGAAAAGTTGTTCATCAGAGCTATCCACGGCCCAAACTCTCTGAAGCTGAACGTCAGCGGCGTAGGGAGCTACACCTCTGTCTTTACTGTGGAAATTCCGGTCATTTTGTTAAAGACTGCATTCTTCGTAAGCCAGGGAATGGTGACAAATCTCAGTATCACAGTGCTCATGTCTACAAGTCATCCACAGTAGCCGATCCTGCTACTGCTGACAGGGGTATCAAGATGGCTACTCTGAAAGAGACTCAAATTTATGACTGGGGTCCGGTGATTAAACGACCTTATCCCAAGTTGGGTGTCCAGAGAAGAATATTCAAGCCATTTAGAGTCACAGAGGAGTCCGTGTCTTCAGCCCAAGGAGGGGCGTCCGTGTCATTAGCCCAAGGAGGGGCGTCCGTGTCATTAGCCCAAGGAGGGGCGTCCGTGTCATTAGCCCAAGGAGGGGCGTCCGTGCCTACAGCCCAAGGAGGGGCGTCCGTGCCTACAGCCCAAGGAGGGGCGTCCGTGCCTACAGCCCAAGGAGGGGCGTCCGTGCCTACAGCCCAAGGAGGGGCGTCCGTGCCTACAGCCCAAGGAGGGGCGTCCGTGTCTTCAGCCCAAGGAGGGGCGTCCGTGTCTTCAGCCCAAGGAGGGGCGTCCGTGTCTTCATCCCAAGGAGGGGCGTCCGTGTCTTCAGCCCAAGGAGGGGCGTCCGTGTCTTCAGCCCAAGGAGGGGCGTCCGTGTCTTCAGCCCAAGGAGGGGTGTCCGTGTCTACTGCCCAAGGAGGGGCGTCCGTGTCTTCAACCCCAGTGAGGGGTTCAGAGCGTCCAGCCCCAGTGAGGGGTTCAGAGGGTCCAGCCCCAGGGAGACTACAGAGCGCTGCCCAGCCAGAGAGACTACAGAGCGCTGCCCAGCCAGAGAGACTACAGAGCGCTGCCCAGCCAGAGAGACTACAGAGCGCTGCCCAGCCAGAGAGACTACAGAGCGCTGCCCAGCCAGAGGGACTACAGAGCGCCGCCCAGCCAGAGAGACTACAGAGTGCCGCCCAGCCAGAGAGACTACAGAGTGCTGCCCAGCCAGAGAGTCTACAGAGTGCTGCCCAGCCAGAGAGTCTACAGAGTGCTGCCCAGCCAGAGAGTCTACAGAGTGCTGCCCAGCCAGAGAGTCTACAGAGTGCTGCCCAGCCAGAGAGTCTACAGAGTGCTGCCCAGCCAGAGAGTCTACAGAGTGCTGCCCAGCCCCGTGAAGTGGGGGCTCTTGCCTCAACCCAGCATCATGAAGAGGGGGCTCTTGCCTCAGCCCAGCCCCGTGAAGAGGGGGCTCTTGCCTCAGCCCAGCCCCGTGAAGAGGGGGCTCTTGCCTCAGCCCAGCCCCGTGAAGAGGGGGCTCCTGCCTTAGTTCAGCCCCGTGAAGAAAGGGCTCAGCCCGTCCCGGTTCCAGCCGGTCCAGCAATATTCCAGGCTCCACCTGGTCAGTCCGTCCCGGTTCCAGCCGGTCCAGCTATACTCCAGGCCCAGCCTGGTCAGTCCATACCGGTTCCAGCCGGTCCAGCAATACTCCAGGCCCAGCCTGGTCAGTCCGTCCCGGTTCCAGCCGGTCCAGCAATACTCCAGGCCCTGCCTGGTCAGTCCGTCCCAGTTCCATCTAGTCCAGCGATACTCCAGGACCAGTCTGGTCAGTCTTCGTTGGCTCCAGCCAGTTCAAGTATCCTCGGATCCAATCCAGTCCTACTCGTCCAGCCAAAGCTTTCTTCAGCTTCAGCCTCTAAGCTTTCGTCTGATGGTTTTCCACCTATTTACTTTGATGGAGATTTATTGCAATATGCCGCTCTGGTTGAACAATTTCTCTCTCGGATGGAGTCTGATCCTTTAGGTGCAGTAACTCCTTCCAACGTTACTCGATATCTGTTCCTGGCATTCAGAGGAAGAGCTTTGGAGTGGGCCAACATGCTTTTTGAGAGTAATGATCCTGTGTTCCATGACTTACAGACTTTTAGTAATGCTGTGGTTAAAGAATTTGGTCCTAAACCTTTGGAATCTGACTCGGTAAAAAATCATGCTCTAAAGGGAATGCAGAAGGAAGTTTGTGCTGTCCTCCCAGGGATAATCTAAGAATCTCCTTCGGACATTCCACTGTCCTTGGGTAAAACCAAATATTCCTGTAAGAAGAAGAGGCATCAACGAAGGTCCTAAAGTCTTCTGTATGAATTTCTCAAATTCCTCTAAGATTCAAGATGGGTGTCCGGAGTCCACCCTTGAAGAGGGGGATACTGTCACAATCCTGACTGTAGGTTTCATATTTGGTGACTTACCCCTGCCATCTGTCCCGGATCCTGTGTCTTTTTTAAACAGGTTGTCAGCTCTGAGTTTTCCTGAGTTCTCTGCCTGAAAGGTAATAGTTAATTAGCTCCATCTGTGGTGATCTCCTGTGTGAGGCTGAATTCAGTAATCTGAAGTTTAGGCCTAAAAGCCAGCATCCTATGTTTTGCAGAAGTTCAGGCTTCAGTGTTCTCTCGGCCTGCTAGGCCTCATTCTACATCACAGCCTTGGCTAGAGTAGTCACATGACAGTGACTGTTCACCTGACCCAGAGTTGTTCAATCCTCTGCCAGCCTGAGACTCTCTGCATCACCTAATCCTGCTCACCAATCACCAAGGACCAGGAAGTATAAATCAGGAGGCTGAGTTAGAAACTGGGCCAGTTCCTTGTGTCACACTCACAGCTATGTGTGAGTCTTCAAGCTGAGCTCCCTAAAGGTAACCTTTATACTCTGGTTCCTGTGAAAACTCTGTTCCTTGTTACCCTGTTTGGTTTACTTTTGTGTTGCCACTGATGATCACTATTTCCTCGAGTCTCAAAGTAAAGGCACAGCTGCAGTGGTTCATCTTAAAGGCACAGTATTATATTCCA
This sequence comes from Pseudophryne corroboree, assembly GCF_028390025.1. Lineage (NCBI taxonomy): Eukaryota > Metazoa > Chordata > Amphibia > Anura > Myobatrachidae > Pseudophryne > Pseudophryne corroboree. Next base: position 994,648,637 of record NC_086444.1, on the reverse strand, counting down.
TAGTCTCAACTGAAAACCACAGCTGCCGTGGTTCATCTTTACTGCTGTTGTAGTTGTGATCTCCAGAGCTCCCGTATCCCTGCAGCATCTCCGTGCCTCAGCATCTCCGTGCCTCAGCATCTCTGTGCCTCAGCGCCTCAGCATCTCAGTGCCTCAGCACCTCAGTGCCTCAGCACCTCCGTGCCTCAGCACCTCCGTACCTCAGTGCCTCAGTACCTCCGTGCCTCAGTACCTCCCAGCACCTCCGTGCCTCAGCACCTTGTGCTTCCAGCATCTCCGTGTCTCAGCACCTCGTGCCTCCAGTACCTCCGTGCCTCCGTGCTTCCAGCACCTCGTGCCTCAGCACCCCCGTGCCTCAGCACCTCGTGCCTCCAGCGTCTCCGTGCTTCAGCATCTCAGTGCCTCCAAGCACCCCAGTGCCTCCAAGCACCCCAGTGCCTCCAAGCACCCCAGTGTCTCTACACACCCCAGTGTTTCCAAGCACTTCCGTGCCTCCTAGCACCTCAGTGTCTCCAAGCATCCAGTGCACTTTAGCGCAGTTGTACCTGGTATTCTTCACTGATTCATCAGCGCCTTTCCAGTTCTGTCTTTCAGGAGACCTTCAGCGCCCACACGTGCTTCCTGTCTGCCGACCTAATCCTGCATGAGAAGAACCTAGATTCGGCCATCTCTGCCGCGGTTCCTCTTCCCAGTCACCGGAAGAAACCCCGAGTCCACAACATTCCCAAACCAGGTCAGTGGTAGTATTCATATAATCCTCCAGTCGCCCGCACAGACTTCACTAACACCGGGTTCACAAAACCTCAGTCATGACAGTCTGTTGGGGGCGTGCACAGATCTCTTGTTATTGGTCTAGGGGAGGGAACTTTCTCATTCATGATGAGTCATTGGTCAGTTCATATGAAAGCAACGTCCAGCCTTGATGGTGTAATTACAGGAGATAGCCACTGGTACCAAGCTGCAAACATGCTGTCTTCCAGGAAGTTCATTGTTCTAATAAGAGTGACTTTAGCGTTCATACATTTAATCATATCTACTCATGGCAATGTGCTACAACCTAATCACAGGCATCAAATTGACACACACATTCATCTGGTTACTTTGACTCCAAGCACGACATGTCCATCTTGCTCTGCTCCAATAATACACATACATGACGTTACTCCATTATATAATTTAAAACCTTATGATGTCTGGTGCTTGATATGTTTAAATTTATGTGCTGTATGAAATATGTGTTGAATCTATCTTTGTGGCATGTCTGTGTAAATGTGTATGTTACCATATATTGCTGTTCACGCTGTGCGTATTCGGAAGCATAGCGACTCATAATGTGTGGAGTCTGTATGTTCTCTCTATGTAATATTTTTGACTTGGACAGTCCACCCTTTGGCAGTAAACAATAACTGCCATAAATTATTAACATAAGAAAAATATTTCAGACAATAATCGGTGACCTAGACACACGTATGTATTCATTTCGCAAATCAGACACTTGACTATGGGGGTCATTCCGAGTTGTTCGCTCGTTGCCGATTTTCGCAACGGAGCGATTAAGGCAAAAATGCGCATGCGGTTAGTATTTTAACACAAAGCTTAGTATATTTACTCACGCCCGAACAAAGATTTTTTATCGTTGAAGTGATCGTAGTGTGATTGACAGGAAGTGGGTGTTTCTGGGTGGCAACTGCCCGTTTTCTGGGAGTGTGCGGAAAAATGCAGGTGTGCCAGGGAAAAAACGCGGGAGTGTCTGGAGAAACAGGGGAGTGGCTGGCCGAACGCTGGGCGTGTGTGTGACGTCAAACCAGGAACGAAACTGACTGAACTGATCGCTATTTGTGAGTAAGTCTCGAGCTGATCAGAAACTGCTGAGATTTTTCTATTCGCAATTCTGCTAACCTTTCGTTCGCAATTCTGCTAAGCTAAGATACACTCCCAGAGGGCGGCGGCTTAGCGTGTGCAATGCTGCTAAAAGCAGCTAGCGAGCGAACAACTCTGAATCACCCCCAATATTTTGGGAAGACAGGGATTAGGACGAGACATCCTCTATATGCACTCGGCGGTCACAGGACCACTGGTTGGGTGTGGGACAACATTCAACCTATAGAGTATGCTGGGACAGTGCTATGGCCTATGATGTCTGATTTGAACAAACATTTCACACATACATGTACCTACGTCTTTGTACACTGATGTTTGGATTCGATTGAGGTTCTGCTGGGTAGAGGGAGAAAACACAAACAAATCGTGAAAGTGACATATAAAAGTTTCATGATATACATTCCTATCATTCACTGAACATTGTTCATTTCTGGAACGTATGCTAGGTCTGTTTCATCATTGAACAAGGGTTATAAGTAGTTTCCTTCCTAGATAACCTAAACCTTCGGAGTTCGGGGAGAGCCATTCATAAACCTTTCTTCCACATATATTAATGAGCTCTTTATTGGCTATGTGTAAATGGCCATTGTCTGATTGTTCCTGATTACCTCCCAATTTCCTGATTTCCTGAAATTGGTGAGACTTAAACATACCAAGGATTTATCTATGGTACTGGTGGATCTTAAGACTAGGGGGTCTAGTTATATTGTATTCCTTGTCCATTGGTCCCCTCCCCCTTCCGTGTAATTCAGATACCTCAGCTAACTCTAAAAAAATAATATGGCACTAATCCTGCATTTCGTCTTAGAGGTACCTGTGAGCACATCCAACATTCCGTTTGGTTTAAGACCTTACCCACTAGTGAGTGGTAATCACTCAAGGGATGTCTGTCAAATGCTGCCTTATTGCTAGACTGACATCTCTGGATGCACTCATCTTCAAATATGGGGTCACAATAACTACAAAATACAGTATTCCTCAGACAATAGCCTATCACGTTACCTCCGAACTCCGTAACTACTAGACCTTTGACTTTTCTCTGGCTTTAACAAACTGATAGGCTAATCCTGGGATCCTATAAGGAAATCACTCCTTCCTCCAGAACCAGTTCCAGTCCCACACTCGATTCCTCATGAAAAACCTCGCAAAAATAGAATGTCCTGAAAAAAATGTTTGTCAGCGGGAAAAAGAAAGAAAAAAAAATAGAACAAAACAAATCTTGTCCATAGCAAATCAATGACTGGTCTTTCTGTAATCCTTTAGCATGCTCAGGTAGTGTTCAACAGTGCCGCCTCTCAGTCTTCACGGAACAGACTCTCTGGTGATACTTTTGTGATCTCACTCCATTTACGAGTTCCTTCCAGACTACCGACTTTCCTGCAATGGGAATCGTGGACCCAAGTCTCTCTCTCGGCTACTTTCACTGGGATAGTGCTGTCAACAAAACTTGGTATGGTCCTTCCCACCTGTCTATTAGGCAACCTGAGCGTAAGAACAATCACACAGTCTCTTGGTTCACAATCAAGACAGTTAGTATTTGGCATACCAGGAATCAACAGTTTCAAGTTCTTTTATCAAGTTCTCAAATGCTGGCTCATCTCGATAAGGTACTGTACTGTCACCTCATTGGTGTATTTCTGATCATTGTGTGGATCAATCATGACATGAGGTTGTCTTCCAAAAACAAATAAAAAACAACAAAAATAAAAATTTCGAAGAGGGTGATTCGTTAAGTGAAGATCTGGGAGTGGCTCCGATGCTACATAATACTAGTGGCAGTGTCTATGACCACAATAGTCCAGTATCACTTTGCTCCTACTTCTAGTGGTACCATATTTACACACAAATTTCGGCACAATTTTTCTTTGCAGTAAACACAGCAGCATCCGTGGTGGCAGGAAATGCCTCTACCCAGTTTGAGAAAACATCAGTGAACACCAATACATAGCAATAATTCCTAAAGGGTGTTAACTGTACAAAGTCGATTTGAATTACCTGAAAAGGTCCGTCTGCAGGAGGGATATGGGATGGCTCTGTTAGTACTACCTTACCAAATTTTCTTCCTCATGCAATTAAGACAGGTCATTGCTTTCCTGCTTGCCTGAGAAGAGAACCCTGGTACACACCAGTAAGCTCTTACCAATTTGCACATACCTTCCTTACGCCCAGCTGAGTCAGACCATATGCCGCCTCAGCTAGGCTTGGGAGAAACATCCTGGGGGCCACTGGCTTACCTTGTCCATCTCTCCAGAGCCCTGGGGACTCCTAACCATACCCCTTCGACTTCCAGACCTCCTTTTCCTGTAGGGAACACAAATTTGTATCTTAATTTAACTGTTGTGTGTTTGCAATGTAGAGTACCATGAGCATAACTCAAAAAGAAAAAGAAAAAAACATCTCTAGAGGAGAGAAAGAAGAAGAAAATATCAGGTCTGCGTTCACCAATGGGCATATCAGTGTCTATACAAAATTTCCCTTCACCAGTATTCTCATCCTTCCTCCACCCTTTGTGCATGACAAGGCACACTGCAGTAATACTGGTGTCATCGTGCTGGTGAGATATACTGGGTTCGGGCAGAACTCTGAAGGACCAATTAGGCATGAAGTGTTTGAACTGTAATCGGGTCCATGTATTGTACCACCCTGTGTGAACACAAAAGATGAAGAGGAAACTGTGGAGAATCAGAATAGAGGTTGGTGACAGATAAGTTTGTAGAGGTGGAGAGGATTTTATTAAAATGACAACTGGATTGGGCACTAAAGGGAATTGATTAACTACTTGGTCTGTACATGGTCCAACAAACATTTCCGAGCTCATCTTGACTAGGGGCATTACTAGGAATGAATACTTCTTATATGGTAACTAAAAGAAATACCCGGGGGTTACCCTATCTCTGTCCACTTTCTTACTGGCAAATACTAATGTGCGGACAGGTTTTTCTCCATTTCTGACGTTACTTTCTTGATTTTTATTTTATTTTTGGGTTATACCATATATGTACATGTAGATGTATTTTAATTGACTGCGCTAATGAAATGAGCTGCTTTCTTAGAGGTTGCTGATTTGATGTTTAAAAGAAAGCGCTATGGATATTAATTAATGTGTACATTAATTGTATAGTGATGATAATATATGATGAATGAGATGGTGTATAGAAATGTATATGAAAGATATATATATAAAAGCGGTACCTGTAAAAAAGAAAAATTGTTAGTGATAAAATGTTTACACTCCTTTCAAAGGAGTGTAAACATTTTATCACTAACAATTTTTCTTTTTTACAGGTACCGCTTTTATATATATATCTTTCATATACATTTCTATACACCATCTCATTCATCATATATTATCATCACTATACAATTAATGTACACATTAATTAATATCCATAGCGCTTTCTTTTAAACATCATATATGTACATGAATGACTCCATACTTACCATTTCCACTGGTCAGCCACTTACCCTGCAGGCTATTGCTCTTCTTTTACCGGTTGGATACTCCTCTGAGTGCATGAGAAATGGCTGAAACCAGTCAGGTTGCCTTCTCCTCCTAAATAAAACTTCGACATTCATTAGTACATATATAGGTTACATTCATATTTTTCATATTTTCTATAGTTTGTGTGCTGGCCGTAACTGCTTCCACATCTACATTTATTGTTGCTACAAGTTCAAACAGTTCTTATATTTCCGTTCTTGTCTTATATGACTTTGGTTAGACATACTACCTGCAATACCTCAGGATCAAACTCACCAACCCTAGGAAATGATGCCTTATCCCCCGCAGTCATACATACCCATTCATTGCAAAAAGCCTCTGTGTGTGGACCATATTTCCCACACATTATCAACCTTGCTCACCCCATGGGACGCAGCTCTCCAGCCTGAACCCTGGCTGCCGAACGCCCGCCGCTTGTGCAATTGGATCCCATTGAGGATATGCCTTAAACACAATCCCCAACTGCACAACATGAGTAGACGGTGAAAGTTCTCCGAGCGCTTTCCACACGCTCCTTCTCCGCCGGCCGTACCACGACTCACTCCAATAGTGATCACCGCGTACCCAGTGAGGACCCTTCCAGCAACTGGTTTCTATTTACTGGAACTTTTATAGAGAGAGAAACAGACTATCAATCCCCTTTTCCAGTGAACGTCTCACCTTGGACAATTTCTTCCTGAGAGACAGCGAAAAAACTTCCTTCTACTATACACAAATCACACTTGCATATGCTCTACGGGTGGTCTTCTGTATGCCGGCGGTCGGGCTCCTGACAGCCGGCATACCGACACTTATTTTCCCTCGTGGGGGTCCACGACCCCCATAGAGGGAGAATAAAATAGTGTGGCGCGCCACCGTGCCCGTAGCGTGGCGAGCGCAGCGAGCCCGCAAGGGGCTCATTTGCGCTCACCACACTATCGGTAAGCCAGCGGTCGGCCTCCCGGCGCCGGTATGCTGGTCGCCGGGAGCCCGCCCGCCGGCCAGCCGTAGTGAACCCATGCTCTACACGACGCGTATGATAACGAAATTTATGCAAAAGCACGTAAACTGTTATCACAGTGCGCCACGTATCATATGCACAAACGCGCGGTCCAATCACACAGCGTATAGATACTTGTTATCTATCCGCCCTGCGATCAGTGGAGTCGATTTCACAAGCTGCGCTCCTCAGCCGGAGCGTAACACAAAACCTTAACGTCTCTTCACAATTCTAAACTTCACAATGCACAATTCTATATCACGCTCCTCTGCAAATCTCTACACGACTTGCGTATTTCTCTATGTATTAACGTAAGTCAGCCGCCTTATGCCACCAAGCCTCTGCTTACTCAGTGTCACCACGGGATCCCGACTTCCGGGACTCAATACACTCACTCCTACTTTCAGCTCACACAAATACACAGTGTTTTTCTGTACAGAAAAATATCACTCCCTTTAATTGATGATTTTAACCCAGAGGCAGTACCGTTTAAACAAAGTCTTACACTAATCTGCTTTTGAAATCGGGTAGTTATGTGCTATAGTATTAAATGTATTCTATCCCGCCTTAAATTGAACTATTGTGCGGTTATAATTTGCGCTCGCAACTCTATGCAACCTTGCGTAAACACGCGACCGTACGTGTCTCTACACCACGTGTGCGACCGTATGCCGCGTGTGCGCCTCTGTACGCTGTCCTCACGTACCGTACCATGTGTACAAACGTGCATTCGCAATTTAATAAACCACAATATCTCGATAAATGTGAGCAATAAAAACTACTATTACTCACTAACACGACACACAATTGTTCCGTATAAACCTAAACGACTAGGCCAGAAGTGCATTTCATGTTTTTATAATTACTCCCTTAACACACTATTTCAAATATATATATGTATCCGATTTCACACAGATCTATAATGACTGCAATAATCTATAATTTAAATGCTATGATTCAGATTGGATAGCTATCTTGCAGAACATACATTGATATAAATATACACATAATAATTATAATAATAATTATAATAATTATATATATATATATATATATAAAACACAAAAAATTCACTACCTTTCCTGCGCTTGTAATTAAGCAGCACTACTGGAAGTCCCCCTGCTACTAGGAACTTAGAGATAAAAATGACCTGACCGTGATGAACAGATGACCCAGGGATAAGCTGCAGTGGAGTGTTGTTATTGGACTTTTTTCCACTTTTTCTGTACACATTCCTGTATTCAAATCAGTCATTCATGCTGTGAGAAGAGAGACTTTTTTCAGCCCTTCATTGGGCCCATTTTACTTTGATTACCGGTATAGACTTCGGATTTTATATCGTAAAGAGGGTGCTTTTATATCCCCCATTCTGTCCGAGCTCAGTATTACGTTTGGAGATAACTTAGTGTGGATCCTTTATAGCAATCAAATGCGACTGCTGCTCTAAGCAGCGTAGTTCCATTAACACAGTGGTTCACGACAGCTAAAACGTTTCTAAATATCACTATAGAGGCGGATACTCACATGTCACGTAAGACATTGGACCACATTAGATTTGGATAACTATAAAAAAGTGATTACAAAAGTTCTGTTATTAATTTGTTGTTTTCTGTCGGGTGAATATTTCTGGTGAGTGGGTTTCTCTATAGGCCCCAATTGGGAAGGCTCTGAGAGGAACAGACCTCAAGATAACCTACTTTTACGTGGATGAATTGATTATCACTCAAACATCGCATTCACTAGCGCACTCTGTTTTTTTCTGTGATTTTTCTGTATGTATATATATATATATATATATATATACATACCATTTACTGCACTCCTATGAGACACCTCACCCCTTCACTGCCTCTAATTTGCATATCAAAGATATTTGCCTTGCTTGTACAAGAAAGTAGTTGAGCAAGTTAATTAACATTTCAATGCTTATCCTACCCTAGTAGAGGGTTGACAAATCCTGGGAAAGAAGAAAAAAAAAATATTTTTTAAATCTGTGTGTAATTTCCTTACATCAAGAATTCATTTATCTCACCATTAACTCTCACTAAGCCCAATTGAAACTATTTGGAATTGACTATGGCATGGGTTAAATAAATGCATTGGTAACTTATAAATGGTGCTGGATTTGTAGATATGTATTGTTTCTTTGTGACAAAGGAAACTGATTGTTTTAACCAGACTGAAAGTCAGCTATTTAGAAAGTGACCTTCCTAAAATGGCCACTGCTCCTCCCCCTTTCACATCCATGTGGCTTGAACAAGATGGTGGACAGGCCATGTGGTTAGCCCAAAATGGAGGACAGACCATGCGGCTCTTTTGTCACAAAGAAATCATACTCTATACAAGCACCAAAAGTTACTTTAGGCCTGAGTTTAAAAATACGAATTTGCCTCAGCATGCTAACACAGCTATATTATGGCTATGCACCAACTTTTAAATGTTCTTTAAATTTACTTAACAGATAAACAATACAATCTGAATCAAACACAATATGACGTATTTGAACTTTGTTTTGCAACAATAAAAATACGCTGTAGCATTTTAAATATTGTGAGAAACACACTATCCCTTGAATTTCATATCAATGCCATACTGATAACACAACAAAACAAATGGATGTTATTCGGCAGCATGTCGCGATGCGTCCATCGTTAGCTGGTAGACCACAGCGGCACTTGTACAGTGCATCATTAAGAACATGATATCGCAGACACTCCCCCATCTGTTCAAGTCCAATTACTTTCTAACAAATATTTAAAACGCCAGCTCTAATATGTACTGTGGACGCCTGCGCATCTTATTACCATGTGCTATGAATGTGCGCTATACATCGCAAAACACTACATCCCATAAGAGAAAACAATACATCCACACATTATCTGAGTCCCAATGCTCATTGATGTATATATTTGTTATTAAAAGGATATGTATTCAATATATTACAATGTACAGTATATATATAGTTACATGGTTACAATTTACACAGTAGGCAGTTATTACAAACTAATTCAAATACATACACGGCCAGCAATACAATTACCATCTCCCTCAATGCTCACTACGCTCCCCCTCCATGCTCACAGCAGAGTATCGGCAGAAACCCATCTCGATCAGCATCTGGGACAAACAGGCCAGCCGGCTCTGTGTGTGTGATCAGCTATACACTGAGTCTGTTGGCGGTGTGCACAGATCTCTTGTTATTGATCTAGGGGAGGGAACTTTCTCATTCATGATGAGTCATTGGTCAGTTCATATGCAAGTAACGTCCAGCCTTGATGGTGTAATTACAGGAGATAGCCACTGGTACCAAGCTGCAAACATGCTGTCTTCCAGGAAGTTCATTGTTCTAATAAGAGTGACTTTAGCTTTCATACATTTAATCATATCTACTCATGGCAATGTGCTACAACCTAATCACAGGCATCAAATTGACACACACATTAATCTGGTTATTTTTACACCAAGCAAAATGTGTCCATCTTGCTCCGCCCCAATAATACACATACATGACGTTACTCCATTATATAATTTAAAACCTTATGATGTCTGGTGCTTGATATGTTTAAATTTGTGTGTTGTATGAAATATGTGTTGAATCTATCTTTGTAGCATGTCTGTGTAAATGTGTATGTTACCATATATTGCTGTGCACGCTGTGCGTATTTGCAAGCATAGCGACTCATAATGTGTGGAGTCTGTATGTTCTCTCTATGTAATATTTTTGACTTCGACACAAGTTTGATAGTAATCCTAAGATGTGTCGTGGGTTTCTGAACCAATGTGAAGTCCACTTTGAATTGCTGCCACAGAACTTTCCAACACCCAGGGCCAAGATCGCATATATTGTGTCCCTGTTGTCTGGCTCTGCCTTGAACTGGTTCTCCACCTTGTGGGAGGTAGCAGATGCTCTCCTGAATAATTATACTGACTTTGTTGTAGCATTCCGACGCATCTTTGATGAACCAGGGCGTACAACCTCCGCTTCCTCAAACCTTCTTCAGATTCGGCAGGGAACACGTACTGTGGGACAATATGTTATCCAGTTCCAGATATTGGCATCAGAAGTAAAGTGGAATAACCAGGCGTTGGTTGCCGCCTTTTGGCATGGTCTATCCGACCATATAAAGGATGAGTTAGTTATCCGAGATCTCCCAGAGCAACTGGAAGCTCTAATTTCTTTGTGTATCAAATTGGATTTACGTTTACGCGAGCGGACCAGTGAACGTTCTCGAGGTGACCTTCGCAAGCATCGAGTTATGCCTCCAGTACAGCCTTTATCCGTTATTCCTGATGAACCCATGCAGGTGAATCGATTTCGTTTATCGCCCGAAGAGCGGTCAAGGAGGTAAAGGGAAAGACTGTGTCTTTATTGTGCTGCTTGTCATCTGGTTGATTATTGTCCTGCCCATTCGGGAAACGCCAGGTCCCAACTTGTAATGGAGCAGTCAAGTTAGGGACCTCAATTAAAGCTCCTTCTTCTCAAGATCTCAGCGCAGCCGCAGTGGACAGAATCCAGCTTCCTGTCTCAAAGCTGTCTCGTCCTGTCTACCTTACTGCCGTGGACAGAAGTCAAATTGCTGGGGGCTCCATCTTTCAGCAAACTAAGCCAGTGGTCCTGGGAGTGGGCTTTCTTCATTCTGAGCTCATTGAATTCCTAGTCATTCCGAAAGCCACCTATGAGATTGTACTAGGTATGCCCTGGCTTCAATTACACAATCCACAATTCAACTGGTCCACATTACAGCTTTCTGCATGGAGTCCGTCCTGCTTCCATTCATGTTTGGCTCAAGTGCATCCAGTGTAAATGTAAAACTTCAGTCTGATCTTCCAGAAGCATATCAAGAGTTTGCTGACGTCTTCAGTGAAAAGGCCGCTGATGTTCTGCCTCCCCATCGAGAATGGGATTGCCCCATTGATCTGGTCCCGGGGAGTAAGCAACCGAGAGGGCGCACCTACCCTCTTTCTGTCCCTGAGACTCAAGCTATGAGTGAGTACATAAAAGAGAATCTTCAGAAAGGATTCATCCGTCCATTTTCATCTCCAGCTGGTGCGGGGTTCTTCTTCGTCAAGAAAAAAGATGGAGGATTACGCCCCTGCATCGATTATCGAGGTTTGAATGACATTACTACTGTATTAAAAACAGCTATCCTTTGCCACTTATTACCGAACTGCTTGACAGAGTCAGGGGTGCTCGTGTTTTCACTAAGCTAGATCTTCGCGGGGCTTATAATCTGATCATGATTCGAAGTGGCGATGAGTGGAAAACCGCCTTCAATACCTGCGGTGGCCACTACGAATATCTAGTGATGCCCTTTGGGTTGAGCAATGCCCCGGCAGTATTTCAGAACTTTGTCAATGAGGTATTTATAGCAGTACGGTACGGAAGGCCACTGCTCTACCTACCTCTGTGTCGTCAAGTATACTATCCATCTAGATTCTATACCTGTGGTGCATTTTAGTTTTGCAGTTTGCTGACAGTGACCACCAGTATATATAGCAGTACGGTACGGAAGGCCACTGCTCTACCTACCTCTGTGTCGTCAAGTATACTATCCATCTAGATTCTATACCTGTGGTGCATTTTAGTTTTGCAGTTTGCTGACCGTGACCACCAGTATATATAGCAGTACGGTACGGAAGGCCACTGCTCTACCTACCTCTGTGTCGTCAAGTATACTATCCATCTAGATTCTATACCTGTGGTGCATTTTAGTTTTGCAGTTTGCTGACAGTGACCACCAGTATATATAGCAGTACGGTACGGAAGGCCACTGCTCTACCTACCTCTGTGTCGTCAAGTATACTATCCATCTAGATTCTATACCTGTGGTGCATTTTAGTTTTGCAGTTTGCTGACAGTGACCACCAGTATATATAGCAGTACGGTACGGAAGGCCACTGCTCTACCTACCTCTGTGTCGTCAAGTATACTATCCATCTAGATTCTATACCTGCGGTGCATTTTAGTTTTGCAGTTTGCTGACAGTGACCACCAGTATATATAGCAGTACGGTACGGAAGGCCACTGCTCTACCTACCTCTGTGTCGTCAAGTATACTATCCATCCATACCTGTGGTGCATTTCAGTTGTGCGCAGTATATATAGTAGTAGGCCATTGCTATTGATACTGGCATATAATTCCACACATTAAATAATGGAGAACAAAAATGTGGAGGTTAAAATAGGGAATGATCAAGATCCACTTCCACCTTGTGCTGAAGCTGCTGCCACTAGTCATGGCTGAGACGATGAAATGCAATCAACGTCGTCTGCCAAGGCCGATGCCTAATGTCATAGTAGAGAGCATGTAAAATCCAAAAAACAAAAGTTCAGTAAAATGACCCAAAAATCAAAATTGAAAGCGTCTGATGAGAAGCGTAAACTTGCCAATATGCCATTTACGACACGGAGTGGCAAGGAACGGCTGAGGCCCTGGCCTATGTTCATGGCTAGTGGTTCAGCTTCACATGAGGATGGAAGCACTCATCCTCTCGCTAGAAAACTGCAGTGCCACTCCTAGATGGGCCAGGTGTTTGTGTCGGCCACTTGGGTCGCTTAGCTTAGTCACATAGCTACCTCATTGCGCCTCTTTTTTTCTTTGTATCATGTGCTGTTTGGGGACTATTTTTTTGAAGTGCCATCCTGTCTGACACTGCAGTGCCACTCCTAGATGGGCCAGGTGTTTGTGTCGGCCACTTGGGTCGCTTAGCTTAGTCACACAGCTACCTCATTGCGCCTCTTTTTTTCTCTGCATCATGTGCTGTTTGGGGACTATTTTTTTGAAGTGCCATCCTGTCTGACACTGCAGTGCCACTCCTAGATGGGCCAGGTGTTTGTGTCGGCCACTTGTGTCGCTTAGCTTAGTCACACAGCGACCTTGGTGCGCCTCTTTTTTTCTTTGCATCATGTGCTGTTTGGGGACTATTTTTTTGAAGTGCCATCCTGTCTGACACTGCAGTGCCACTCCTAGATGGGCCAGGTGTTTGTGTCGGCCACTAGGGTCGCTTAGCTTAGTCACACAGCGACCTTGGTGCGCCTCTTTTTTCTTTGCATCATGTGCTGTTTGGGGACTATTTTTTTTAAGTGCCATCCTGCCTGACACTGCAGTGCCACTCCTAGATGGGCCAGGTGTTTGTGTCGGCCACTTGTGTCGCTTAGCTTAGCCATCCAGCGACCTCGGTGCAAATTTTAGGACTAAAAATAATATTGTGAGGTGTTCAGAATAGACTGAAAATGAGTGTAAATTATGGTTATTGAGGTTAATATTACTATGGGATCAAAATGACCCCCAAATTCTATGATTTAAGCTGTTTTTGAGGGTTTTTTGTAAAAAAAAACACCCGAATCCAAAACACACCCGAATCCGACAAAAAATTTTCAGGGAGGTTTTGGCAAAACGCGTCCGAATCCGAAACACGGCCGCGGAACCGAATCCAAAACCAAAACACAAAACCCGAAAAATTTCCGGTGCACATCTCTAATTTCTAGTAGTCACATTTATTGGAATATTTAAATTACATACCCCAAGTTAATTCTATACACCAATAGGTGCCACATTGGTATAAATATAAATAATTATGGCACTTTATATACCAAACTGGTATGAATTTGGCACTTTGTGTATATTTAATTGCATTATATTACATTATTATATTCTGAATATGGCACTCTAGTGCACATTTATGTTATAAATTATATCTCACTATTTTTCCCTATGTACCAATGATTGCTACAGTATTATATCCACTAATGAATACAGTATTTATGGATCACTACCTAAAAAGGTTATGTAAAGATTTAAGTGTTCACTAATAACAGTTTATCACTAATGAGAATATTTATTTTTAGAATATTTTTTATCCAACTGAAAGCCTACAATAAGCTTAGTTTTTCATTATTCATGTTAATTTGAAACGCATCATGGAATCGCAGTGCAACGCAATACTTCCATTATTTTAACAACTGGAAGTAGTGAGCGCATCAACCTTCTGTGCCTTTCTATTGTGTGGAACGCACTAGGGAGCCGCAGTGGAACACACTACTTCCGAGTTTTTTCTAACTGGAAGTAGTGAGTGCATAAAAAAAACTCACTCTCTCTTGGTTACTGGTACGTTAGACACTTCCGGTATTCCGATTACCGGAAGTGCTGAGCACACTGTGTTAAACATCCTCCTGCAAGTGGTGAGCGCTGGAAAATTGGCACCGCTGTTTTCACTCAATATGGGACTGTTGGTGCTGGCGCTAACGCAGGTAACACTAGCGTCCTATTTTGAAGATCATAAAGATCGCTCATTCTAGCACTATTATTATTAACCAGAACTGCGGCATTTGGAATGCATGCTGCACATCCCGGTGGAATGCATCTGAGAGCAATTAACCTTAGACGTCTAATATACTGTCTATTTGGTGTATACCAAATCATTTTAAATAAAGATTATTACATTCTTATATCCTACTGAGCTGTTTCCATACTACATTTCCTTTTAATTTACATAGACAAGTATGTTTGAAGTTAATTGAGGAGATGTGATGTCATTACTTTGGGAGATATTTATACTAACTCATTAGACACCTCTCTCTACTGCTGTGAGAAGGTCTCAGTCCTATATGAGAAGTAAGTATGCTGCCAACATGGGCCCTTATACTTTGCAATATTTTTGTTACTACAATTTCGGCTGCATCTGATCTCTTTTGATACATTGCATTCTGTTATATTATTTGATTTTCTGTTACTTTTACTCCTGTCATAATGGATGTATTTTGTGAACTTTGTGAAGTGTTGAAAACTATTACTTATTTACCCCCACCTGTTTCCACTTATAGAAACATAGAATTTGATGACAGATAAGAACCACTTGGCCCATCTATTTGTCAGGGCCGAGTGTTTCTGTGAATCCGTTAACCCTGGACCAACCAAAGGTTAGGTGCTGGGGTATCATGAAAGCAGGGAGGATGAAGAAAGTTCTGTTTCATATATTTATTAAAGGCAACAATTACAGTAAAGAGTTAAATGCCAATTAATAGTCACCATATATACACTGACGTATTGCAATGAATGGTATAATGATAAGCAGGAACAGTCTTAAAGATGCAATGATGAAATGTTCATACAACTGAGTTTAAACAGGCTTGAGAAGAATTGTCCAAATGAAGCAATGACTGGTGCCAAACTGTAAGGAGTGTTAACTGGATATTGTAGACATAAATGAATAACTGTAGAGACTTGTACTGAAGCTTAAAGGTTAAACTGGAAGGCTGTGAAGAATTGTCCTTGATTGCAGCAACAATGAAAATACAATACTGAATAGAATACTTGCAAATTGTGAAGATAACACTTGAAGCACTTTGAAACTGCAGCAGATGACAATGGTGAAGAATGAGTTAAACTGAGAGCTGATTAAACGAGCACCTGAGTTTAGTAGAATCTTCCAAAGGCTGTGTGATTGAAGCAGGCAGACAGGGTAACCTACAAATGAAAAAAGCTCAAATAAAAGCGCTCAGTGTAGTTTCATATAACTGAAATAATACTTAATGTCCATATGATTATGCATGAAATAGTCCATTCCCAAGATGATTCCTCCTGTTGTGGTATGAGGACGATCAAATCTCCAACTCCATAGGACGTATCAAAATGATATGTAACAAAAGCAAAGTGCAGTACAAAACTTATTGAGAATCAAAGGTTTCAACAACGATGTATGAAAGGCGTAAGGATTTTCAAAGAAGGTGGCAACTTGACTTTGTATGACACAGGATTGAGTACCTTTTCAATGGGAAATGGACCAATAAACTTGGGAGCAAACTTCTTAGAAGGAACTTTGAACTTAAGATTGCAAGTAGATATCCAAACTTGTTTTCCTACCTTGTAGTTTGGTACAGCCTTACATTTTCTGTCTGCGAAAGATTTATAACGAGCAGAGGATTTAATAAATGATTTGCGCACACATCTCCAGATTATAGACAAATGTTGAAGCACTTAATCTGCTCCTGGAACCTCTTGAGCTGGCAACGGATGGAACTATGGCACACGAGGATAAAAACCAAAGTTAGTATAAAACGGCATAGATTCTGAAGACGAATGAGATTATTATGAGCGTATGCTGCCAATGGAAGGTAGTCAATCCAATCATCCTATGAGGAGTGTTATATGTGTAACCGGAGAAAGGTATCAAGATGTTGATTTACTCTCTCAATTTGTCCATCTGTCTGGGGATGATATGCCGAAGAAAAATTCAACTTAATGTTTAAAGATGAACAAAGCGACCTCCAAAACTTGGCTCCAAACTGTGTTCCCCGATCAGAGATGATCTCTCGAGGAAGGTCATGCAACTTAAAGATCTCAGAAATGAACTATCTGGCAAGTGAAGGGGCTGATGGTAATCCAGTTAATGGAATGAAATGCGCCATTTTTGAAAATCGATCCACTATCACCCAAATGGTATTCCGCCCTTTTGATGGAGGTAAATCGGTCACGAAATCCATTGAAATATGAGTCCATGGTTGTTTGGGTATAGATAACGGATGTAATAAAACTGGAGGAGAACCCCTTGGACTCTTATGTTGGGCACATTTAGGACATGCTGCTATAAACTCTTGAACATCAGCTTTAAGACGTGGCCACCAGTAAGACTGTTGAATAAATTTGAGAGTCTTTAGTACCCCAGGATGATCCATGAAGGATGAAGAGTGAGCCCAATAAGTAGTCATTTTCGAAGATTTGTGGCGACAAAGGTTTTGCCAGGCAGAGGAACCGGGACCGGAGAAGTTCGAGTCATTAAAAAGGACGTAGGACTCACAATGGCTTGATTCGTGGTAGCATCATTTAATTCAGAAGAATTAAAGGACCGAGAAAGGGCATCTGCTTTTTTGTTCTGAGACCCTGGACGATAGGTGAGTCTAAAATTAAATCGGGTGAAGAAAAGAGCCCATCGAGCTTGTCGTGAATTCAAATACTGAACCGACTGCAGATATAGAAGATTCTTATGATCAGTATATATTGTAATTGGGTGTTGTAGAAGTTATCTCCACTCCTCAAATGTCAATTTGATGGCAAGTAATTCCTGCTCCCCAACTGCGTAATTACATTTGGCCGGTAGGAATTTACGGGAGAAATATCCGCAAGGATGGACTTTTTAATCTTCAAAGACTTGTGACAACACAGCTCCCACTGCTTCCGTAGATGCGTCTACCTGCACTAGAAAGGGGCAGTTCAAATCTGGCTGTCGAAGGATGGGGGCTGACACAAAGGCTTGCTTTAAATCGGAGAAGGCTTTGATTGCTTCAGAAGACCAGTTTGTAGGATTTGCTCCCTTGCGAGTCAGGGCTGTGATGGGAGCGGCCAACATAGAGTAATTCTTAATGAATTTCCTATAAAAAATTAGCAAAGCCAAGGAAACACTGAATCCCCTTGAGAGTCGTAGGAGTGGACCAGTCTCGGATAGCTTGTACCTTTACAGGATATATACATAGCTCTGATCCGGAAATTATGTAACCAACAAACGGTATAGAAGATACTTCAAATGTACACTTCTCCAACTTACAATATAGTCGATTTTTCCTCAGGCGGGTCAGTACCTCTCTAACTTGGTGACGGTGAGACTTCAGATCCTTGGAGAATATTAAGATATCATCCAAGTACACTACTAAACATTTGTAGAGAAGATCTCAAAAAAGTTTGTTAACATAGCTTTAGAAAACTACAGGAGCATTACAAAGACCAAAAGGCATTACAAGGTGTTCGTAATGCCCATCCCGGGTATTAAAGGCAGTCTTCCATTTGTCCCCTGCACGAATGTGGATTAAATTGTAGGCTCCACGAAGATCTCATTTTGTAAACACAGTAGCTCCCTTTACCCAGTCAAATAATTCTGGAATTAACAGCAATGGGTACTTGTTCTTCACAGTGATCTCATTAAGTCCGCGATAATCTATGCATGGTCGTAAACCACCTTCTTTCTTCTTAACGAAGAATTCGGCTCCTGCAGGTGAGGAAGATGGTCTAATAAACCCTTTGGTTAAATTCTCCTGTATATAATCAGACATAGCTTGAGTCTCTGGGATGGACAGTGGATAAATTTGCCCCCTAGGAGGTGTTTTGCCCAGCACCAAAACGATTGGGCAGTCCCATTCACGATGAGGGGGTAAGGAGTCTGCCGCTTGTTTACTGAAGACATCCACAAAAGATTGATAGACTGAAGGTAACTCGGGAAGACTGACTGACCAGAGGGGTGTAATTGAAGCTAAACAGTCCTTGGTACAAGATTCACCCCATGAAAGAATCTCCATGGTTTGCCAGTTGAATTGTGGATTATGTTTCTGCAACCAAGGTAATCCAAATATCACATCATGAGAGGCTTTGGGAATCACGAGGAAGGAAATATATTCAGAATGGAGCACACCAACTTTCATCTTGAGACATACGGTTCGATGAGTAATTATGCCGTCTGGAATTCGACTTCCATCCACTGCTGTAACAGCAACTGCTACTTCCAGAGGCACGCTTTGAACTTTAGATCATATGACAAAGGCTGAGGTGATGAAGTTCTCGGCTACACCGGAATCTAGAAGAGCTTAAACTTTAAATGTAGAACTCAGAGCTTCTAAACGAATAGGCAAAGTTGTCTCTTTCCCGGAACGTGATTCCAAAGTAACTCTTAGCTTAACCTCTCTCGAATAAGCTAGGAGTGAGAGTTTCCCGGACGGAGTTTGGAAGACTTAATGAAATGTTCGGAGGACCCACAGTACATGCAGAGGTTACCCTATCGACGACAAATTTGTTCCTCCTCTGTAAGGTGAGAGTGCCCAATCTGCATAGGTTCTTCTGTCGTTACAGGAGATTGAGATGAAGAAGAATCTTGTTGAGGTCTGGGACGATAGGGTGGACTAGATCGCTCTGTCTTGGATTTCTCTAAACATCGCTCTCTGTAGCGTAGATCAAGTTTATTACAGATAGAAATCAATTCATCCAACTTAGCTGGCACATCACAAATGGTTAAATCATCCTTGATTCTGTCTGAGAGTCCATTCCAAAATGCTGCTACCAAGGCCTCCTCATTCCAGTTTAACTCTGAAGACAACGTGTGAAACTGAATAATATATTGACTAACAGGACGTAAACCTTGACGTAGACGGAGAATCTCCAAAGATGCAGAAGTGGTTCTACCTGGTTCATCGAAGATTTTCTGGAAGGATGATACAAACTCTTTATAATTAGAGAGAATAGGATCTCCCTTCTCCCACAGTGGCGACGCCCACTCCAAGGCCTGACCCGACAAGAGGGCAATAATATATGCGATCTTAGAAAGGGCTGATGGAAAACTAGCAGACAACAGTTCAAACTGGATCTCGCATTGGTTCAGAAATCCTCTGCAAAGCTTTATGGTCCCG
The DNA here is from genome assembly GCF_028390025.1 of Pseudophryne corroboree. Taxonomy (NCBI): domain Eukaryota; kingdom Metazoa; phylum Chordata; class Amphibia; order Anura; family Myobatrachidae; genus Pseudophryne; species Pseudophryne corroboree. The sequence continues at coordinate 994,628,888 of NC_086444.1, read as the reverse complement.
TCAAACTTACTTGGCGAGGGTAACTGCAAACGGGACATAGGCACCGTCACTGGAGAAACCGTTGTGGAAGCCGAGACCACCGGAGCTAGAACTTGGACTTGTGATGTCTTTGTAGCCATATTAAGAGGCTCCAAATGATCTGCCATAGTTTGCATAAACTGAACTATTTGTGACTGTATGGATTCCTGATTTTCCAGATGGGAAAGAATGTTTGCCATAGCACCGCCTCCTGTGAATTGGTCACCCAACGGATCCATGTGGCCAGGGCTTACTGTCAGTGCCGAGTGTTTTTGTGAATCCGTTAACCCTGGACCAACCAAAGGTGTAGGTGCTGGGGTATCATGAAAGCAGGGAGGATGAAGAAAGTTCCGTTTCATATATTTACTAAAGGCAACAATTCCAGTAAAGAGTTAAATGACAATTATTAGTCACCATATATATACTGACGTATTGCAATGAATGGTATAATGATAAGCAGGAACAGTCTTAAAGATGCATTGAAGAAATGTTCATAAAACTGAATTTAAACAGGCTTGAGAAGAACTGTCCAAATGAAGCAATGACTGGTGCCAAACTGTAAGGAGTGTTAACTGGATATTGTAGACATAAATGAATAACTGTAGAGACTTGTACTGAAGCTTAAATGTTTAACTGAAAGGCTGTGAAGAATTGTCCTTGATTGCAGCAACAATGAAAATACAATACTGAATAGAATACTTGCAAATTGTGAAGATAACACTTGAAGCACTGTGAAACTGCAACAGACGACAAAGGTGAAGAATGAGTTAAACTGAGAGCTGATTAAACGAGCACCTGAGTTTACTAGAATCTTCCAAAGGCTGTGTGATTGAAGCAGGAAGACAGGTTAACCTCTCACAAGACTCTCACAAGACTCTAGAGATCCACTTGTTGCCACTGGGAGAGTGACTGACTGACAGCACAGCAGAGAGCTGGTGGATTTTTTGTAGTGAAGGCTGCAGGCAGACTTCTGGGAGCGGAGGCGATATCTGGACCACTGGAATCACACGGAAGTCCCCGGAGAGAGCACAGAGCTAGGGTACAGAGTAGCTACAACAAAGCACTGTCTCGGAGTAACATAATCCCAGCCTACTTAATGGCAGCACAAGCATGTGATTGGCTAACACTTACCCACAGGTGTTTCAAAAGTGCTCTCAGGTGCTCATTTGGTCTCCAACATGGCCACCTCCTATACTGCAGACACACAGCGGTGCCTTTGGCCATTTGGTCCCCGCACTTCTGGCTCCCAGAACCTGCATCACCTCTGCCGCTGACCATGCCATGTCCCTACGCGGCCGCACAGCACCGCAAGCAAACGCGCCGGCAACAGACGGACCCCAGAACCCGCAGAGGTGAGTGATCTAGAGCCGGCCCTAACCAATATGATGCCCTAGGCAAGATTTTGGCTGGTGCCCCCAGCACCACCGCTGGTTCCGCCTCTGACCTTGCACTTCTTTCTCAGCACCATCACCCCTCATCCATAGCAGTTCTTATTTTGTTGTTTGTACCCCCTATATTTTAAATAGGAACAGTTCACACATTTGGCGCACAGCCCAAAAAGGGGTGTGTATTTGCTGGCAAGGGGCATGGCCACACAATAGTAACCTCAATTCCAATTACGCCACACAGTACTGCACTTTATTCACATTTGATTATGCGATACTTTCCATAATTCATATTACATCCCACAGTATTATCACTTTACCTTATAAACGTTACTCCTCACAGTAGAGCCCCTTATTCACATTACATCACAATGAATTGCTCCTTATTCACATTACACCACACCGTATTGCTCTTTATTCACATTAGACGACACAGTAGTGCCCTTTCTATACGCAACGCCACATAGTAGAGCACCTTAAACACATAATGCCACACAATAATGCCCCTAACACATATGAGACACATTATTAATGTCCTTATAAACATAATGTCCCTTATACATTATGACAACCTTTATTAATGCCCTTTTACACATAATGTCCCTTACACATATGCCGCACATTATTAATGCCGTTATACACATAATGACACACATAGTGCCCCCTACACATTTGCTGCACATTATTAGTGCCCCTATACACATAATGACACATACAGTAGTACCCTGTTACACATATGCTGCACATTATTAATGCCCTTATACACATAATGACACACATATTGCCCCTTACACATATGTTGCACATTATTAATGCATTTTTACATGACACACATAATACTCCTTACACATATTCTGAACACTACTGCACAACTAACCCACTCACATGCACACAGCACTCACACTGCCACTAACACTGTGACCTCTGCCACTGCTTGGATACAGATGTGTCCTCATAAATCTTGCCTCAATGCTAACGTCGGGCACATTTTTTTAAATGAAAATGCATCTTATTTGCATTGCTATGTGTCTAGGATGCACAAGCAGCTTCTGCTGATTAAAATGATATGCAGCATGCCTATATACTGTGTGAGACTGTGGCTGAATCTGCATATCAAATGCTACACACAGAATATAGGCATGCCGCATATCATTTTAATCAGCAGAAGCTGCTGATGCCCCTAGGCATATCAAATGCCCTAGGCAATTGCCTAGTTTGCATATGCCTATGGCCGGCTCTGGAGTGATCAGTTGCTAACACTAGTCTGCCCCTTTTTTTATCCTTTAGGTAATCTCATCCCTTTTTGAACCTTAATTCTTTGTAAGGATATTCATATGCCTGTCCCAAGCATGTTTAAATTGCTCTACAGTCTAAGCCTCTACCACCTCTGATGGGAGTCTATTCCAGTTATCCACTACCCTTTCTGTGAAGTAATTTTTCCTTAAATTTCCCCTGAACGTGCCTCCCTCCAGTTTCAGTGTATGTCATCGAGTTCTGACATTTCTCTTCCTTTGAAGAATGTTTCCCTCCTGAACTTTGTTAAAACCTTTGGTATATTTGAGAGTTTCTATCATGTCCCCCCTTTCCCGTCTCTCCTCCAGATCTTTTAGCCTTTCCGGGTAAGTTTTGTGATGTAGGCCATGCACCATTTTAGTTGCCCTTCTTTGTACACTCTCTAATTTATTTATATCCTTCTGGAGATATGGTCTCTAGAACTGGACACAGTATTCCAGATCAGGTCGTACCTATGACCTATACAGTAACATTATTACTTATTTTTTCCTGCTACTGATTCCTCTCCCTATGCAACCAAGCATCTGACTTGCCTTTCTCATTGCTTTTTTGCATTGCTTTCCTGACTTTAAGTCACTTGAAATAGTGACTCCTAAATCCCTTTCCTCCTCAGTAGTTTCCATTATAGTACCCTTGATATTATATTTAGCCTTTGGGTTTTTGAGACCCAAGTGCATGATTTTGCTTTTTTTTTTTAGCATTAAACTGTAGTTGCCACGTTCTTGACCATTTTTCAAGCCTAGCTAGGTCATCAATCGTTTGTTTTACCCCACCTGGTGTGTCTACCCTGTTGAATATATTTGTATCATCTGCATAAAGGCATACTTTCCCTTCAATACCATTTGCAATGTCACCAACAAAGATATTAAAGAGAACTGGTCCGAGTACAGATCCCTGGGGTACTCCACTGGTAACATTTCCCTCTATAGATTGCACTCCATTTACTACAACTGTCTGTTTCCTATCCTGCAACCAGGTTCTATGATGGATGTTCATATACTTGGACATAATGGATATAACAAATAGTTATAAATTAATACTATCACTATACCTTGTTAATAGTAGGTGGATCTGAACATGTTTAGTAATAGACCCCACAAGTTTTGATGTTATTATAATTAATACTATTAATACTATTTATAATTAATACTATCACTATACTATGTGAATGCATGGTGGATCTAAACATAAACTGTAATAGAACCCACAAGTCTGATGTCATTATATTTCTCCTTTTTTCAAGCATTGCCACAGCATTCTGCACTGTTTTAATTTATTGATTATATGCTGATGAAGCTGTATTGGTTTGTACATTTTATGTGAACCGTTGGTCTCATGATGTAACAAATTGTCAATTATGCATTGATATAGAGTCTGATATACATAATGAACCACCATAGACTCTGTAGTTATATACATGTTATGTATTCTATATCGTAGCTAATTATATTCTAGGATACTTAAATATCCCTATTCTGATATATGACCATTAAAGGGTCAATCCATGTTTTTTCTATGTACGTTGGCCAATTGGTGTTTAAACACTTTCAACATATAAGGTTGATATTCACTGATTTCTCTTTAAACCACCTAGATTTTTAACTCCTGATGAAGTCCTATAGACGAAACGCATTGGGTTTCAAACACCTATATTGTTAACCTTCAAAGAAGGATTTTGCTTGAAATTGCAATAAGTGAACAACACTGATATGCATCGTGGGTTCAAAGTGTAATATTGATGATGTACTCTGTCAAATTTTGTAATCATCATCATTACAATAATTGTTTTATGTATGGTCAACTTTTTATGCAATTATGTCATAGACATTGAAACAATGTTAATCAATTTATTGTTTTATTTTATAATAAAAATCTTTTTATATTTTATATGATAGTGATGAACTCCTGGCTGATAAGGTGATTGGCTATATTGTACATATTGAATTGATTATAGCTCCCTTGAGATTCTTTTTTTCTTTTGCACTTACCATTATACCTCATCTAACAGGAGGTATTTCTCCAAGGTGTAGCTCTCAAACCTATCAGTGCATAACAAGGTCTTGAAAACACTATATATATATATATATATATATATATATATATATATATATGTAGAAAGAAATCAGCGGCACTCCAGGGTTTAATCAAACAAAACTTGTGTATTAAAGCATCACAAGATACAATACAAAACCGACGTTTCGGGGCCCAAAGCCCCTTCTTCAAGGTGTATGTGATGTGTGTTTAGAGCTTACCTTATAAGTCGTGAATTACCCGCCAACCGAACGTGAGAACGGACGCCTCCGGCCACTCTGTCCCCGCCGCGCTCCCTGGACTTCCGGGGTCCGCTGCGGATGACGTCACGCGTCCATGCGTCGGGTTGCTATGGTAGCAGCCGGCGCATAGGATCGCGCTGGCCGGGGCTGTCAAGACACAAATAAGTGAAGGAAAATTTAAAATTTAAAAAGTGGAGCACCCATGCATGACATGCCTGTATAACAGTACAGTTTAGGAAAAGTTCCCTGGAGCGTAGACGTATAGATGGAAATATACAATAGGGTTATGGTGTATGCGGAATATATATATATATAGATAGATAAGAAAAACCCCTATTATCAGGTATCATGGTGGTCCAATGGGAGAAGGGGGGAAGGTGCTGATGGCCGCGAGACCGGGTGGTGCTCCCACTCCCCAGATGTCAGTTAGAAGGGACCCTATTATAATATCACCTTGTATATAGGGTGTCTTTTAATCTAAAATGTGCCTCCCATAACTGTGACAAGTGGAATAAACATTTACGTATGGTCCCACTGCATTGGATTATAGTGGAAAGTAATTCAAGGTCCATCATGGTACATCCATAGTGTGTTTAGTGCCACTTTAGTGCAGGGAATTCCATGCGATGTTCTCATTTAAGCCCATGGGGCTTATGGTGTTAAGTTTGAAAATCCATCTTGCTTCTAACATGAGGAGTTTGCCCCCTCTGTCTCCTCCTCGGATGGTATCTGGTACTTGATCTATAAGGATATGCTTGAGTGAGTTCAGTGGGTGTCTCTTCTCAGCAAAGTGCCTGGCTATGGGCTGGTCGATCTTCTTCCCCGACAGTGCTTGGCTAATGGCAGATCTATGTAGAGCCATGCGTTCTCTTGCAGTCCTGATGGTCTTCCCCACGTAGCCTTTGCCACATGGGCATATTATAAGATAGACTATGTATTTGGAAGTGCAAGTTAAGATTTGCCTGATTTGTCCCACTTTCTCAGACAGGGGAAATTTGAAGGAGGATCCTGTCAGCATATGTGTACACGTGGTACACCCTAGGCACCTGTAGCATCCAGGTTTCTTAGTTAGAAAGTTGGAAGGGGAGACGTCACTGAATCCTGTTATATCTGCGTGGACTATACTGTCCTTGATATTTTTTCCCCTCAAAAAGCAAGCCATGGGTCTCTTGGATCTGAAGCATTTTAGATTTCCATCTGTTCGCACTATGGGCCAGAGGGCTCTCACTGCTCTCTGGACCACTGGGCTGGAGGTAGTATATGTGGTTTTCCATGGAATTACTTGATGGGTTGGTTCAACAGGCTCGGCGGATGGTATATGCTTGATGTCCATTGATAAAATTTCCTCCTTCTGTTGTTTTAATAGGGACCTGTCATATCCTCTTTGGACAAATCTATGGATTAAGGAGTCGAGTTGGGTTGCCAACGTCGTTCTGTCGCTGTTAATCCTAGCTAATCTCAACATTTGTGATTTAGGTAGACCATTGATTAAAGGTCTCGGGTGGTGACTGTTGGCCCTCAAGAGATTATTCTTGTCTGTTGGTTTTGTGTAAACTGATGTAGACACGACTTGATTGGAACACGTAACATGGACATCCAAATAATCTGCCTCTGTAGTGCTAGATTTAAAGGTGAACTTGATGGGTGAATTGATGGAGTTAATGTGTCTCATCAGTTGTGTGAACCTCTCTTCACCGCCTGTCCATAACATGAAGATGTCATCTATGAATCTGGTGTATAGTAGAATATGCTCCGATATGTTATCGTCTTGGAAAAAGAACTTCTTCTCTTCCTGGAACATGAAAATATTAGCATAAGACGGGGCTACTGAGCTCCCCATGGCGCAACCCGACCGTTGTTCGTAGAATTTCCCGTTGAATAGGAAATAGTTTCTCCGCAACGTCAGTTCCAGTAGTTGTAGGAACAACCCATGCCCAATACATTGGACATCTTCCTGTATCAGGAACCTCTTCATTGCCTCTAGTCCCTCAGCATGAGGGATGCTTGTGTATAGATTACACACATCCATTACACATAATAAGGTATCCGGAGGGATGTGATGGAGGCTCTTTAGTGCGTTGAGGAATTCTGTTGTATCCTTGATGAAAGTAGGTTGCTTTTTAACAAGGGGTTGTAAGATGAAGTCCAGAAACTGGGATACTGGCTGATATAGAGAATTTCTTGCAGAGATGATGGGGCGCCCGGGGGGTTCATCCAGACTTTTGTGGATCTTCGGTGTGGTAAATAGAATTGGAACAACCGGAAATTGCTGTAAGAGAGCTTTGTGAAGTTTGTTGGAAATCTCTTGATCCTCTTTAGCTTTGTCCAAGATATCATCCAATTCCTGTTTGTATTGGGCAGTGGGATCCATTGTTAGTGTGGAGTAAGTGTTTCGGTCTGCCAGTTGTCTGTCAATTTCTCTGATATAATCAGGTAGGTTCTGAATTACGATCCCCCCTCCTTTGTCCGCTGGTCTGAATACCACATCTGTGTATCCACTGAGGTCTTTAAGGGCTGCTTTTTCTGCCCGTGACATGTTGAAGTGGATTTTGTCGGATGCTTTAGGGTATTTATCAACTGAGGTGTCCAAAAGCCGTGTGAAGGTTTTGATGGAGGCGTTTGTTGAGGGGGGGTCAAAAGTAGAACGAGATCTATTGCTGAGGAATTCAGAGAATATATTCGGTGTAGGATCCGGTGGTTTATCTTGATAGAATTCTTGCAGGCGTATTTTCCTAGAAAAACGGTGGGATTCTAGGTTCCATCTGAAGTTGTCGTGCTGGTTCACTGGCACGAAGGAAAGTCCTTTGTTCAGGACCATCATCTCAGTGTCACTGAAGGTCCTGGTGGACAGATTGAAAACTAAAGTTTCTTCTTGGCAACTAGATTTCTGGTGCCTTTTGTTCTGGCCACCCCTGCGGGTGGGAGATCTTTTGGGAGGCTTGATTTCATGGCCCCTTGTGCTTTTTCTAAAGGGATGTCGGTGGTCTGTGAGGGATCTTCTGAGTCCCCCGCCGCGAATTCACTGTCGCTAGTGGTGGAGGTTTTTCTAAGTGATTGACCTTCTCTCCGCCTCCTCCAGCCAGGGTTAAACCTAGGCTGTCTCTGGCCCGGGGCAGATCTCTCTCCCCCCATGATCCATTTGTAAACTTTGTTCTCTTCATAGTCGGTTTTGACTAGATCCAATTTGTTATGTTTAAAGCGGATCAATTCTCGCTTGTAACTGTCACACTGGTTTTGCAGTTTGGGGATCCAGTCCTGAGTTTGATCCTGTTGGAGAATGGGTAAATGTACCCGCTCAAACTCTGTGATCTTGTCTCTGGTGTGTTTCAGCTCCCGGCCCACCTCTTCTATGACTAAGAGTATGAGGTCCATACTGCACTTGTTTAAGATGCCGATCCATCTTGCACAGAAATCCGGGTTATGTCGGCCCAATGTGGGGATGTTTTTAACTCTGAAACCCCTGGGAATCATGTGATCTCTGTGGTAATCTGACAATGATATGCCGTGCAGTAAGAAATCGGTTTCTTTTTTCTTTAGCTTTAAAAGTTGTTGGTAAATGTCCTTTGAATCCAATATTGATTCTGTGGGAGGTAAGCACTCTTTGAATCGTAGCCGATTAGCATCCTCTTCCGTAAAGCTGTAGGTGTCTCCTTTGTTGGCAATCACCCCCCTATGGCCACTCTGGTCGATGCTCTTATGCAAAGTGCTGGGTGCTTCCATCCTGGTAAAGTGCACTGTGCCCAAATAAAGTGCTGAGTGAATTAGTGTCCAATGTTAAAAGCGAGAATCCACCTGGAGAAGTTCAATAAATTATATGCGGTGCCTTGGCTCGGGAGAAGCGATGAAGCCTCAGATACATATACTGTGGGATAGCCCGGCACTCACTGGATACGATGTGTAATGGGCCTGGGTGCCCTCCGTGACAATGTTGATATGTAGAAAGAAATCGGCGGCACTCCAGGGTTTAATCAAACAAAACTTGTGTATTAAAGCATCACAAGATACAATACAAAACCGACGTTTCGGGGCCCAAAGCCCCTTCTTCAAGGTGTATGTGATGTGTGTTTAGAGCTTACCTTATAAGTCGTGAATTACCCACCAACCGAACGTGAGAACGGACGCCTCCGGCCACTCTGTCCCCGCCGCGCTCCCTGGACTTCCGGGGTCCGCTGCGGATGACGTCACGCGTCCATGCGCCGGCTGCTACCATAGCAACCCGACGCATGGACGCGTGACGTCATCCGCAGCGGACCCCGGAAGTCCAGGGAGCGCGGCGGGGACAGAGTGACCGGAGGCGTCCGTTCTCATGTTCGGTTGGCGGGTAATTCACGACTTATAAGGTAAGCTCTAAACACACATCACATACACCTTGAAGAAGGGGCTTTGGACCCCGAAACGTCGGTTTTGTATTGTATCTTGTGATGCTTTAATACACAAGTTTTGTTTGATTAAACCCTGGAGTGCCGCCGATTTCTTTCTACATATCAACATTGTCACGGAGGGCACCCAGGCCCATTACACATCGTATCCAGTGAGTGCCGGGCTATCCCACAGTATATGTATCTGAGGCTTCATCGCTTCTCCCGAGCCAAGGCACCGCATATAATTTATTGAACTTCTCCAGGTGGATTCTCGCTTTTAATATTGGACACTAATTCACTCAGCACTTTATTTGGGCACAGTGCACTTTACCAGGATGGAAGCACCCAGCACTTTGCATAAGAGCATCGACCAGAGTGGCCATAGGGGGGTGATTGCCAACAAAGGAGACACCTACAGCTTTACGGAAGAGGATGCTAATCGGCTACGATTCAAAGAGTGCTTACCTCCCACAGAATCAATATTGGATTCAAAGGACATTTACCAACAACTTTTAAAGCTAAAGAAAAAAGAAACCGATTTCTTACTGCACGGCATATCATTGTCAGATTACCACAGAGATCACATGATTCCCAGGGGTTTCAGAGTTAAAAACATCCCCTCATTGGGCCGACATAACCCGGATTTCTGTGCAAGATGGATCGGCATCTTAAACAAGTGCAGTATGGACCTCATACTCTTAGTCATAGAAGAGGTGGGCCGGGAGCTGAAACACACCAGAGACAAGATCACAGAGTTTGAGCGGGTACATTTACCCATTCTCCAACAGGATCAAACTCAGGACTGGATCCCCAAACTGCAAAACCAGTGTGACAGTTACAAGCGAGAATTGATCCGCTTTAAACATAACAAATTGGATCTAGTCAAAACCGACTATGAAGAGAACAAAGTTTACAAATGGATCATGGGTGGAGAGAGATCTGCCCCGGGCCAGAGACAGCCTAGGTTTAACCCTGGCTGGAGGAGGCGGAGAGAAGGTCAATCACTTAGAAAAACCTCCACCACTAGCGACAGTGAATTCGCGGCGGGGGACTCAGAAGATCCCTCACAGACCACCGACATCCCTTTAGAAAAAGCACAAGGGGCCATGAAATCAAGCCTCACAAAAGATCTCCCACCCGCAGGGGTGGCCAGAACAAAAGGCACCAGAAATCTAGTTGCCAAGAAGAAACTTTAGTTTTCAATCTGTCCACCAGGACCTTCAGTGACACTGAGATGATGGTCCTGAACAAAGGACTTTCCTTCGTGCCAGTGAACCAGCACGACAACTTCAGATGGAACCTAGAATCCCACCGTTTTTCTAGGAAATTACGCCTGCAAGAATTCTATCAAGATAAACCACCGGATCCTACACCGAATATATTCTCTGAATTCCTCAGCAATAGATCTCGTTCTACTTTTGACCCCCCCTCAACAAACGTCTCCATCAAAACCTTCACACGGCTTTTGGACACCTCAGTTGATAAATACCCTAAAGCATCCGACAAAATCCACTTCAACATGTCACGGGCAGAAAAAGCAGCCCTTAAAGACCTCAGTGGATACACAGATGTGGTATTCAGACCAGCGGACAAAGGAGGGGGGATCGTAATTCAGAACCTACCTGATTATATCAGAGAAATTGACAGACAACTGGCAGACCGAAACACTTACTCCACACTAACAATGGATCCCACTGCCCAATACAAACAGGAATTGGATGATATCTTGGACAAAGCTAAAGAGGATCAAGAGATTTCCAACAAACTTCACAAAGCTCTCTTACAGCAATTTCCGGTTGTTCCAATTCTATTTACCACACCGAAGATCCACAAAAGTCTGGATGAACCCCCCGGGCGCCCCATCATCTCTGCAAGAAATTCTCTATATCAGCCAGTATCCCAGTTTCTGGACTTCATCTTACAACCCCTTGTTAAAAAGCAACCTACTTTCATCAAGGATACAACAGAATTCCTCAACGCACTAAAGAGCCTCCATCACATCCCTCCGGATACCTTATTATGTGTAATGGATGTGTGTAATCTATACACAAGCATCCCTCATGCTAAGGGACTAGAGGCAATGAAGAGGTTCCTGATACAGGAAGATGTCCAATGTATTGGGCATGGGTTGTTCCTACAACTACTGGAACTGACGTTGCGGAGAAACTATTTCCTATTCAACGGGAAATTCTACAAACAACGGTCGGGTTGCGCCATGGGGAGCTCAGTAGCCCCGTCTTATGCTAATATTTTCATGTTCCAGGAAGAGAAGAAGTTCTTTTTCCAAGACGATAACATATCGGAGCATATTCTACTATACACCAGATTCATAGATGACATCTTCATGTTATGGACAGGCGGTGAAGAGAGGTTCACACAACTGATGAGACACATTAACTCCATCAATTCACCCATCAAGTTCACCTTTAAATCTAGCACTACAGAGGCAGATTATTTGGATGTCCATGTTACGTGTTCCAATCAAGTCGTGTCTACATCAGTTTACACAAAACCAACAGACAAGAATAATCTCTTGAGGGCCAACAGTCACCACCCGAGACCTTTAATCAATGGTCTACCTAAATCACAAATGTTGAGATTAGCTAGGATTAACAGCGACAGAACGACGTTGGCAACCCAACTCGACTCCTTAATCCATAGATTTGTCCAAAGAGGATATGACAGGTCCCTATTAAAACAACAGAAGGAGGAAATTTTATCAATGGACATCAAGCATATACCATCCGCCGAGCCTGTTGAACCAACCCATCAAGTAATTCCATGGAAAACCACATATACTACCTCCAGCCCAGTGGTCCAGAGAGCAGTGAGAGCCCTCTGGCCCATAGTGCGAACAGATGGAAATCTAAAATGCTTCAGATCCAAGAGACCCATGGCTTGCTTTTTGAGGGGAAAAAATATCAAGGACAGTATAGTCCACGCAGATATAACAGGATTCAGTGACGTCTCCCCTTCCAACTTTCTAACTAAGAAACCTGGATGCTACAGGTGCCTAGGGTGTACCACGTGTACACATATGCTGACAGGATCCTCCTTCAAATTTCCCCTGTCTGAGAAAGTGGGACAAATCAGGCAAATCTTAACTTGCACTTCCAAATACATAGTCTATCTTATAATATGCCCATGTGGCAAAGGCTACGTGGGGAAGACCATCAGGACTGCAAGAGAACGCATGGCTCTACATAGATCTGCCATTAGCCAAGCACTGTCGGGGAAGAAGATCGACCAGCCCATAGCCAGGCACTTTGCTGAGAAGAGACACCCACTGAACTCACTCAAGCATATCCTTATAGATCAAGTACCAGATACCATCCGAGGAGGAGACAGAGGGGGCAAACTCCTCATGTTAGAAGCAAGATGGATTTTCAAACTTAACACCATAAGCCCCATGGGCTTAAATGAGAACATCGCATGGAATTCCCTGCACTAAAGTGGCACTAAACACACTATGGATGTACCATGATGGACCTTGAATTACTTTCCACTATAATCCAATGCAGTGGGACCATACGTAAATGTTTATTCCACTTGTCACAGTTATGGGAGGCACATTTTAGATTAAAAGACACCCTATATACAAGGTGATATTATAATAGGGTCCCTTCTAACTGACATCTGGGGAGTGGGAGCACCACCCGGTCTCGCGGCCATCAGCACCTTCCCCCCTTCTCCCATTGGACCACCATGATACCTGATAATAGGGGGTTTTCTTATCTATCTATATATATATATATATTCCGCATACACCATAACCCTATTGTATATTTCCATCTATACGTCTACGCTCCAGGGAACTTTTCCTAAACTGTACTGTTATACAGGCATGTCATGCATGGGTGCTCCACTTTTTAAATTTTAAATTTTCCTTCACTTATTTGTGTCTTGACAGCCCCGGCCAGCGCGATCCTATGCGCCGGCTGCTACCATAGCAACCCGACGCATGGACGCGTGACGTCATCCGCAGCGGACCCCGGAAGTCCAGGGAGCGCGGCGGGGACAGAGTGGCCGGAGGCGTCAGTTCTCACGTTCGGTTGGCGGGTAATTCACGACTTATAAGGTAAGCTCTAAACACACATCACATACACCTTGAAGAAGGGGCTTTGGGCCCCGAAACGTCGGTTTTGTATTGTATCTTGTGATGCTTTAATACACAAGTTTTGTTTGATTAAACCCTGGAGTGCCGCCGATTTCTTTCTACATATCAACATTGTCACGGAGGGCACCCAGGCCCATTACACATCGTATCCAGTGAGTGCCGGGCTATCCCACAGTATATATATATATATATATATATATATATATATTTATTTATTTATTAGACACCGTTCTCCAGAAGTAACTTGAAGCTATAGTATTATCATGTACAGCATCAGTGCACAGTATGTTAGGGCTGCGTTCTGTAGACTGACAGTTAAGATGCCGGCAGTCTAAATGCCAACCCCCCATCAGCCCAACTGTTCTAAATCCAGAGAGGGAGATGCAGCCTAAACCTAACCTTCTCCGGCATACTTACGTTTGGGATCCCAGCAGTCATGATGCCAGCACCGGCTTTCTGACAGGTGTCAGGATTTTGGCAGCGACATCCCGAATGCTGAGATCGCGAACACAAGCATGCTGACAATGGGGGTCATTCCGAGTTGATCGCTCGCTAGCAGTTTTTAGTAGCTGTGCAAATGCATTGTCGCCGCCCACTGGGGAGTGTTTTTTCGCTTTGCAAAAGTGCGAACGCTTGTGCAGCAGATTGTCTGCAAAACAGTTTTGTGCAAAACAAGACCAGCCCTGTAGTTACTCTTTGTGTGCATTGATTCTAATGATGGAGGGACGGCTTTTGACGTCATACACCCGCCCAGCGAACACCCAGCCACGCCTGCGTTTTTTCTGCCACGCCTGCGTTTTTCTAAGCACTACCTGAAAACGGTCGGTTGACACCCAGAAACGCCGACTTCATGTCAATCTTCCTGCGTTCGGCCATGCGGCTGGAATGTTCGTTACACTCTGTGCAAACCCACAATGCTCATTGTACCCGTACGACTCGCCTGTGCATTGCGGTGCATACGCACGCGCAAAAATGCAGATTTTTAGCCTGATCGCTGTGTTGCGAACAACGGCAGCTAGCGATCAACTCGGAATGACCCCCCCATATCTTGTATGTTAGAGTTGTGAACAGTATGATAGTGTCCATTGAATAAGTGGCTTGCATACTCCATTTAGTATGGATGGTGTAATGATTAGCAGTACTTTTTCACAGCACTGAGGTCATGGGTTTGATTCCTACCCGTAACTGTGTGGAGTTGTATTTTCTCCCTGTGCTTGCGTGGGTTTCCTCTGGGTACTCCAGTTTCCTCCCACTTTCCAAAAAGATATTGCTAGGTTAATTGGCTCCCTTCAGAAATTATCCCTAGTGGTGTAAGTGTGTGTGTACAGCCTCGGGAGGTGACGTGTGCAGGGAGTCCCTGGGCTCCTGCCCCATCCGACCTTCAGCCGGAGAAATGGCTGTGTTGCGGCAGAGGAGGAGTTTGGGGGATCGTGTAGCTGCACCAGGAGGCTGACAAGATGCAGGTGAGGTGTGTAGGCATGAGCACCATGGGGCGGCGCTGAGCGGCAGGGGCGATGGGATGCAGAAAGAAGCCCATAGGGTATCTTCTATAGGGTATCGCCATAAAAAGTTGGCATTACCCTTTGCATTGATAAATAGTACATTTGAAAATGCGGTAAACCCCTGAAAATGGGGGTTTTACAGCATTTTTCCTTTAGTACAGCCAGGGAGAAAGAGTGCAAACTAGAGTCCCAGGAGCTCCTGCCACCTCCAGTGTTACCTGCCACCTCCACACTTCTCTGTAATTTGTCCCTACACTGTGAATGGGATTAATGCTAGGAGAGGAAATCCTTTGTGATGAGCTCCTGCTTAGCTCTCCGTGTCCGCCCACCCTGCATGACACCCTGCGTGCTGTGAGTATTTGAGGGCGTAGGGCACAGGCACTGGCTGTTGTGGCCCCTATTCTGGCCGGGATGTCACAGTTATTTCTGCATCTTCTGTCATATTGCTGCTGCACCCATCCACACTGCCGATGCAGGGTCACCCACTTTACAGGCTGCTATATAGGTACTGGGGATCCCTGCACATCTCCCTCATTATAGACGTGTTAAAATATGAAGGAGAGCTGTTGTGTAGCCCTGCCAGTCACTGGCACTCAGTAGCGGATCTTGCCACGGGCAAGCAGGACTTTTGCCCGGGGCGCCGCCTTCCGGAGGGCGCAGCACCATGGCAAGATCTGCCACTGCTGTGCCCTCCGCTGCCCGCTGTGTCCCCCGGCTGTGGGGCTGTGTCCCCTGTGAAGGGAACTAGACGCTACGCGTCTAGTTTCCCTTCGTGGAGAGGACCTTTTGCTGTGTGGCGCGCGATGACGTCATCGCGCACTGCTCAGCATTTAAACGGCGCTACTACTGTACAGGCGGCATAAATGACCACGCCCCCTGTATTAAGCCACACCCCCATGTCCTGCCCGGGGCGCAGAGAGGGCTTGAACCGGCCCTGCTGGCACTAACTTGTGTACATACTGGGATGCAGGTGTGTGTAGTATACACTTTCTTTGTGCGCCATGTGGAGATTATTAGTTTGTGTATAAATAATATAAGACTATTTTGGAAAAGAGCAAACCTGGACTTGCTCTTCACCACCTCCTGGTTTGTCTTGGTATACACTGCCCCTCTCTCCTCTCTTTGCCCCTCTGTTCTCTTCTCTGCTTCCTTCTCCTCTCTTTGCCTCTCTCGATCTCCCCTTTCTCCTCTCTCTGCCTTTCTTTCTCTGGCGGTCATTCTGAGTTGTTCGCTCATTGCCGTTTTTCGCAACGCAGCGATTAGGTGGAAAATATACATGCGCATGGTACGCAGCGCGCATGCGCTAAGTACTATCACACAAAACTTAGTAGATTTACACAAGGCCGACCGACGTTTTTTCATCGCTAGAGGGATCGTAGTGTGATTGACAGGAAGTGGGTGTTTCTGGGCGGAAACTGTCCGTTTTCAGGGAGTGTGCTAAAAAACGCAGGCGTGCCAGATAAAAATGCAGGAGTGGCTGGAGAAACGGGGGAGTGGCTGGCCGAACGCAGGGCGTGTTTGTGACGTCAAACCAGGAACTAAACGGACTGAGGTGATCGCAATCTGTGAGGTCTGGAGCTACTCAGAAACTGCAAGGAATTATTTAGTAGCAATTCTGCTAATCTTTTGTTCGCTATTCTGCTAAGCTGAGATACACTCCCAGAGTGCAGCGGCCTAGCGTGTGCATTGCTGCTAAAAGCAGCTAGCGAGCAAACAACTCGGAATGACCACCTCTATCTTCTTAAACATCTGCTGCCAACTCCCATCTCGCTTCTTGCATCTGTCCAGGTCTCTCTCTCCCCTTTGTTGTTGGCCCCTTTTGCCGTCCTTCTCTCTCTGAAACTGCAACACAAACCACTCACAGTGGGGGGATGTCCCCCTAAAATAAAAATATAGATACATCCCTGCTGGCGCTTCTGTTAGGGGGACCATTCTGCTAATCTACAGCCCCCACTGCCTACAGCAGGGGTGGGGAACCTCAGGCCCGTGGGTCGTATAAGGCCCGCAAAGCCACTTGATCTGGCCCTCCCAGGCTCACCTAACCAAGGGAGATGCCGGGCGCCCACTGAGATTTTGTTACTAGCGGGCGCCCGGCTTCATCCCCTCAGCAGCACTCCTGAGCTCCGGCTTCCGGCAGTGTGCGTGTGTGCCTGTGCGGTGCTATGGGAGAGATGTCATGACGTCTCTCCCATCGTTCTGAAGAGCGGGCAGCCAGGCAGAGGGCAAGGGTCCAGAAGCAGTAGCGTGGCTGGTGAGTATTGTGTTTTTTCTTTCTTTTAATGTGTGTGTGTAAGCGGCGCTACTAGGGGTCATATCTAATGGGGGCAGGCTGATTTTTAAGTTGATCATTTTGTATGGCCCCCGAAGGATTTTATAAATATCCAAATGGCCCTTGGTAGAAAAAAGGTTCCCCAGGGGGGTCTACAGCATCTCTCCCAGCAGTAGCATGTCTACTGGAAAAGCTGGTGGTGGTGGCAGAAGCTATAAATGAGCAGAATAGAAATGAGCAGAATGTCCGAGAGGAGGCTTTGGAATCTACCCTCTCTGCAGGAGTTCGGGTAGGGCCGGCGCTGTTGCTGCAGCCTCATGGACATGCGAGGGAAGGAGGTACAAGCACAGCAGGCACAGCTTGGGACGGTGATGACAGGATATAGTGCTGTGAATTGCTTAGGGCCCCATGAGGTCTAAATCCACCTCTGCCTGCACTCAGTGCATACCCCTCCTTTCCCCATTGCTCATTATCATCAGCCATCACCCCCTTCTTGTGGCCCTCCTCACCCCCTCCTGCAGCTGTGGATGGGGTCTGGAGAGACAGGATCTGCACTTGTGTCACTTCCCCCCGAGCCCTCAACCTCGGTCCCAGCAGGTCCTGTCTTGTGTTCCGAGAAGATCCAGTCTCCCGCTCGCCACCCTCATAGTCGGGTAGTCAGCTCAGCTGTCACATGCTACCTAATTATTACTTACAAGCACTTTAACCTTTCGCTAGTGTGGCCTGAAATGACTTGGAGGGTCTCGTGCCCTGGACTTGACACAAGGAACGATTGTGTGAACGATCTGGTCTGTCACCCAGTGTTCCTTGAAATCCAAAACACTCCCAGACAAACGATATTATGCACACAAACATGGATCGACTGTGTACACGCTCAGAGAATTTGATGAGTCGTTTAGTTATTGCAAAGCTTTAACGATGCATCGTTTAGTGCACAAAGGCCTGCCAATTCATCTTTGAAAGACTGGCAAACTTAAATAATGGGTAGCACTAACTACAGGGTACAGACTCCATTTTAGCTCTATGCAGTTCTGCTATGTATGCATGGTGTATACCTGCTGAACATTGTACACTGCTCAACTGCACTGCTTTGTTCGGCCTAGCTTTGCAAAGTGTGTTTTTCCTGCTTCAAATCCTGCATTATCTTGGATTGTGTGGTGATGGATTCCAAACTGCTAATGGCCTATGGCTATTTGAAGTTGAGAGGTGCCAGGGATCAGGAAAGAGGAGGATGAAGTCCTGCTGGATGAAGGAGTGGTTACTGAGGAGGGACACTCATTCGCACATGCCGCTGCTGGCGGAAATTACTGAAAACAACCCTGAGGACTATCCCAACTTCCTTCGTATGGATGATGAGGCGTTCGAGGAGTTGCTTCACCTGGTGACACCCTACATCAGGAGGGAGAATACAAATATGCGGAGGGCCATCCCTGCTGAGTAGAGACTAGTGGCTACCCTGAGGTTCCTTGCTACAGGGCGGTCACTGGAAGACCTGAAGTTTGGGACAATCATCTCACCACAGGTTTGGACGTCATGATCCCGCAGACTTGCAAAGACATTGTGAATGTGCTCAAGTACCAGTATTGTAAGGTAAGCAAAAACACTACACATGTATTTCTTTTGCAATATTTTATTTTATTTTACCAGAAAAATGTAATAAAAAAATAACCAACATGGCTGTATTTTTTTAAAGTATATTTTTGTATATTTAAAACTATATTTATGTCAGCCAACAGGCTGTATTTTTCAAACTATGTCAACCAACATGGCTGCATACCAATGTAAAATGATCCTTTTTTGCATGGAATGCAGTAACAACATACATGTAAAACAGCATTATCGCCAAGTTTCATCTGTCCCAATAGCTGGGATACTCTATAATATATGGTGGGTCTGACGCAGATTTTAATAGAAACACACAGCACAAGTCAAGATTGAGGCACTGGCACGGCATCTAACAATCTGTCCTTGAGCCATGTACCCAGGGCCGGCGCCACCACTAGGCAGCTTTAGGCAGCTGCCTATGGGCGCCTACCACTGGAGGGCGGCACGCTTCCACTAAACTTACTTTTTTTTTAAATCAACTGCCCCTAGAGGATGCGCCCACAGATTATGTGTCCCAGGCAATCCCCCCACCGCATCCCCCGAGCCTGTCACTTCCACACACAGCTGCATGTTCGGCTCCGCTGTTGCCGCCCTCCTCCGATTCCAGTCAAACAGCAGAATAGCCGCTGTTCTGCCGCTTGACTGGGATCGGAGGAGGCGGCGACAGTGGAGCCGAACATGCAGCTGTGTGTGGAAGTGACAGGCGGGGGGGGGGGGGAGCGGGCGCAGTTTATCCTGATGGAGCGGAGGAAGCAGCGGAGCCCAGCCAAGCATGCTGCTGCGGCTTTGTGCGGTTCTTTTCAGCATGAGCATCTTCTCAGCGGAGCCCAGCCAAGCATGCTGCTGCGGCTGTGTGGGGCTGCTTCTCAGGATGGAGACGCTGAGGAGCGGAGGAGGCGGCAGAGCCGTGAATGCTGCAGCTGTGCGGGTAAGTGATGGGCTCGGGAGATGCCAGGGAGCAGAGGATGCAGGGAGCAGTGGATGCAGGGAGCAGAGGATGCAGGGAGCAGTGGATGCAGGGAGCAGTGGTGGATCAGCAGCCCGAATCCTGGAGATCAGGTCACTGCACCCTGATGGCCTCTCCCTGCTTTGCCATGTTATCCCGAAGACCCTGTGTCACAACAGCGGTGCACACGGCTGGTAAGAGCAGAGAAACAAGTGGCGAGAGTGTGGACAGTAGCACAGTATGTGTGTGTATATGTGCAATGCATGCTGTGTGTATATATATATATATATATATATATATATATGTGTGTGCATGCTATATGTGTGTGATATTTGTGTGCATGCTGTGCCTGTGTATATATCTATATGTGTGTGTGTGTGTGTGCGCGCGTATGTTGTATGTGTGTAATATATGCATGCTGTATGTGTGTGTGTCTCTATGTGCATGCTGTATGTGTGCGTGATATGTGTGTATATGTGTGTGTATATATCTGCATATAATATGTGTGTATATGTGGACGCACTGTATTCCCCTATCACAGACACATAGGGTTTAGTTTCTGCGGCACTATGAGGGGGTTCAGTATGATATACGGTCGGCCGGGATGCTGTCCGTCAGTATACCGACAACAGCATCCCGACCGTCAATATGCCAGCAGCAGGGTGAGTGCAAAGAGTCCGCTTACGGGCTCGATGCACTCGCCATGCTGCAGCCTCGGTGGCATGCTGCGCTTGCCACAGGTTCTATTCCCACTCTATGGGTGTTGTGGACACCCACAAGTGGGAATAGCCCGTTAGCTGGTATTCCGGCTGTCAGAAGTGTCAGTGATCGGGATCCCAGCGTCGGTATCCTGACTGTCGCCAACTTAACTGCATCCCCTATGAGGAGCCCTATTAACAATTGCAGGCTTTTCAGCCCACAGTATTATTAACAATGAGATATAGTGCCTATCTATAATATAAAACAACAGATTGTGGTACTGTATTATACTGTACCTTACCTGGTTTTGGGACTGGGTTCATTTTAACATGTCATTTATGCAATACTGTATATATCTAGTTTTTCTTTTTCTGCTATTTGCACAGCCTCTAGATCACACCTCACTTCTTTATTAGAACTAATTTTTACTGATAGAGGGGGAAGGGGGGTGGGGGGGGGCTGTAGGCTGACTTTTGCCTAGGGTGCCAAAAAACCTTGCACCGGCCCTGCATGTACCATGGAGTAAGTAGCTATTGGGAGAGAGAAACTTGATGATACTTCAGGTCACCCCACATCACACAATAAAAATTTGGCATAAATTATCCTTTTTCTGCATGGAATGCGGTAACAACATACACATAAAACAGCAGTACCACCAAGTTTTATCTGTCTCAATAGCTGGGATACTCTATAATATATGGTGGGTCTGACGCAGATTAGAATAGGCCAAGAAACACATGGCGCATGTCCAGATTGAGGCCCCAGCATCCAACAATCTGTCCTTGTGCCATGTATTTCATGACTGTGGTCAATTTGCGTCATTTCCACCGTATACCATGGAGTAAGTAGCTACTGACATAATATTTGCTTGCTAAAATCACTTTTTGTATAGCAAATAAAATGTTGTACAATTGAGATGGCTCCTTGTTGTCAGCATCCGGAGTCTTACCTTTGGTTCTGGTCCCTGCGGTCTTCCTGTTAGCTGGCTGGTGTGGCTGGAGCGGATAGGAGCTGCGGCAGCGAGGTCCTCCAGTGCGGCTGCCGGGCGTCTGGAGGCCGGGGTCAGGGTCCTGGGGAG
The DNA here is from genome assembly GCF_028390025.1 of Pseudophryne corroboree. Classification (NCBI taxonomy): domain Eukaryota; kingdom Metazoa; phylum Chordata; class Amphibia; order Anura; family Myobatrachidae; genus Pseudophryne; species Pseudophryne corroboree. Next base: position 994,607,342 of record NC_086444.1, on the reverse strand, counting down.
TGGAGCATGGCAGCCGGAGGTGTCTGTTTCCAAGTGTCCTGTTGCTGGAGTGCGGCGTCTGGGAGGCTGATGCCAGAGGTAGTGGCTGTGTGCTGGTTCCACATGTGTCCTCTGTGCAGGAAGCCACCATGTTGGAGACCAAGCCAAGCCAATAGGTATCCCAGTTCGCGTCCAGCCAATCCGGTGCAGTCTTCTTTTATAAAAAGGGGTTGATGCTTAGCCATGGTGCCAGTGCTTCAAGTTACTTGCTGCTGTAAGGTGCTCTAGCTCTGCGCTCCCAGGTTAACCCCTGGTATCCTGGTTCTGTTGTGGCCACCCGGTGGTCAGTTCTGTTATTGCAGTCCTTTGCTCCTAGTCCACCTGCTCTTGCGGTTTAACCGCTGGGTCCTCTATCTGGTAGAGGGTCTCCATTTGCTGACAGTGCTCACAGCAATTCTCTCTTCAACATAATTCTTCAAGTCATCTCTTCATTCAGTGTTCTTCAGCATCATTCACAAATAACAAGTCACTTCCTCATTCAGTATTCTTCAGCATCATTTACAAGTCACGAACAGTTCGTCTTTCAGAATTCACTCAGACTTATCTCCTAGTCGTTGTGTATGATTGAGGTCTTATTAAAGCTGAATCAATCTTTCTTCAGTGTATCGTTCTCGGTCATTGTCCTCATTGCCTACCACTCTACATCTTCGGGCCTAAGTCTTCAATCCATGAGTAAGAACTACATTCAGCCACCTCGTTTCCTTCCTTTGCCGAAAGCTGCTCCCTCAGTCAATTATCAGTCGTCAGATCCCCAAATCAAGCCAAGCGTGACAGTAAGCACTGGCCACATGGATCCGACGAGTGATCAGGCTTCTGGGGGTGACGTGGCCTCAGACATCCTGTCACATTTAAATAAGCAGGAAGCTACGCAAACTCAAATTGTGCAGTTTATGCATAGTATGTCAGCTTGTCTCGACTCTCTCTATGCAGTCATATCCGTACCTCAAGTGCCAGCTTCCGTTCCTGCCACTCCAGTTCTAACAGCTCCTGTGATTGTTCTACTTCCATGGTTGCAATAACCTTCACCTAGTAAGTTTGACGGTACTCCAAAGCAATGCCGCGGATTCCTCAACCAATGTGAGATTCAGTTTGAGTTACAGTGGGTGAATTTCCCAACCGGCCGGACCAGGATAGCTTATATTATTTCTCTGCTGACCGGTCAAGCGTTGAAATGGGGATCTCCTTTTTGGGAGGGAGCGGATCACATTCTTTCAAATTACTCTGAATTTGTATCAACTTTCCAAAAGATTTTCAACGAACCGGGCAGGACTTCTTCAGCTTCTTTGGAGATTCTGCGTTTGCGACAGGGAACTCAAACCGTCAGTCAATACTTTATCCAGTTTTATACCCTCTCTTCCAAACTTGCTTGGAACGAAGAGGCTCTCATAGCAGCTTTATGGAATGGTCTTTCAGACAAGATTAAGGATGATCTAGCAACCCTAGACATTCCAGACAAGTTGGACAAACTAATCTCTCTATGTAACAAGTTGGATCTGAGGTATAGAGAGCTTTGCTTGTAGAGATCAAAGTCAGACCGTCCGAGACCTCGGGTTGCTCCTCTTCCTAGATCATCTTCTCCATCTGCAGAGGAACCCATGCAGGTTGCTGCAGAGGAACCCATGCAGGTTAACCGGTCGCATCTCACTGATGAAGAATAACAGAGGTGGCGACGAGGAAACCTCTGTATGTGTTGCGGAGCAGCTGATCACTTTGTTAAGTCCTGCAGTCATCGGATGGGAAACTCCTGCTCCCTCCTAACTTACGCAGGAGAGGTTAAGTTAGGAGTCTCCTCGGAATTACCTTCCAGGAAAGAATCTGTGCTTACCACTTGTCTAGAGCTCTCCTCCTCTTCTCTTTTTGTTTCTGCACTACTCGACTCTGGAGCAGCTGAGAGTTTTATCACCTTGCCACTAGTCAAACGAACCGGAATTTAGATGGTGTAGATGGATCGTCCTATTTCAATCACTGCAGTTGATGGAAATGACATCCCCGAAGGAACCATTACTCACCGCACTGTTACTCTCAAATTAAAGATTGGAGCTCTTCATCAAGAAAACATCTCTTTCCTAGAAATTCCTAAAGCCTCTCAAGAATTAATTCTCGGATTCCCTTGGCTACAAAGACATAATCCCCGCATCGATTGGCAGACTATGGAAGTGCTCGCTTGGGGTGAGTCTTGCTTCCATGAGTGCTTGGCGTCTGTGAAAGCTCTTCGCAATTTGAATCCTTCTGAACTCCCGGTAGTCTATCAGGACTTTCAAGATGTCTTTAGCAAACAGGGAGCTGACACTTTGCCTCCCCATCGTAGTTGGAACTGTCCCATTGATTTGATACCTGGCAAGACTCCTCTAAAAGGTCAAATATACCCTTTATCCCTTCCAAGGACCCAGGCCATGTCAGACTACATTTCAGAAAATCTCAGTAAGGGTTTTATTCGCCCCTCTTCCTCCCCGGCCGGGGCAGGGGTTTTTTCGTGATAAAGAAGGATGGGGGTTTGCACACATGCATAGACTACCGTGGTTTGAATGAGATTACTGTGAAGAACAGATATCCTCTGCCCCTGATGTCTTAGTTATTCGATCGAGTTAAAGGGGCCACCGTTTTCACTAAGTTGGACCTTCGAGGGGCTTACAACCTGATACGTATTAGTTCTGGAGATGAATGGAAGACTGTTTTTAACACCCGGGACGGGCATTATGAGTATCTAGTGATGCCCTTTGGTCTCGGCAACATTCCAGCAGTCTTCCAGAACTTTGTGAACAAAATATTCAGAGCGCTTCTTTACGGTTGTCTAGTGGTATACTTGGACGATATTCAATTTTTTTTCTAAAGATTTGGAGGGCCATCGTGATCAAGTCAAAGAGGTCTTAAACTGTCTTAGGAAGAATCATCTTTTTTCCAAGTTAGAAAAGTGCACCTTTGAGGTACCCTACATCTCCTTTCTTGGTTATGTCATCTCCAGACAGGAGCTACAGATGGATTCAACCAAGGTCCAAACGATTCGTGATTGGACTCTTCCTACCACTCTAAAAGGGATCCAATGATTTCTTGGCTTTGTCAATTTTGACAGAAAATTTATCAAGGACTACTCCATTATCATCGCCCCAATTATCATGTTAACCAGGAAAGGAGCCAATCCATCAATTTGGCCACCCAAAGCTCTGACAGCCTTCACGTTCTTTAAAGAGGCCTTCATGTCCGCTCCAATTCTTCGCCAACCTGATCTCAGTTGCCCCTTTCAGGTAGAAGTAGATGCTTCTTCGGTGGGAGTCGGGGTAGCTCTTTCTCAGCTCTTTGAAGATAAGAAAAGTCATCCTAGTGCATATTTTTCTTGAAGATTCTCCCAAGCAGAGCAAAATTATCCTATTAGTGAACAAGAACTGTTGGCCATAAAATTAGGTTTTGAAAAGTGGCAATATTTATTAGAGGGAGCTCAACACCCTATTTTTGTTATCACAGATCACAAGAACCTTCTGTACCTCCAGACAGCTCATTGTTTAAACCCACGGCAAGCCAGGTGGGCTCTCTTCTTCTCTCGGTTCTCCTTCAAACTCTCTTACTGCCTAGGAACCTTAAATCGAAGAGCAGATGCACTTTCTCATTCTTTTCTAAATGGATGATTCACTCAACTCCACTGAGAAACTATTCGGAATCCGGCTTCATTTTCTTCAACTCATACTGTTCCTCTTCCTTCTCCGGGAAGAACTTTTGTGGCACCAAAACTTTGCAGGAAATTGCTTACGTGGGCTCATTCTTCATCTTTCATGGGTCATGCCAATGGTCTTAAGACTCTCAAGTTCATTCAGCGATTCTACTGGTGGCCTCATCTTAAAAAAGGGTCCACGAGAGGGGGCGTGGCCTGGCTAGCAGCTGAGGAGGCTGCATTTCAGATGGGCTTCTGCTTACTCACTTATAAAAAGCTTCTTGTTGCCCCATCCTTCCCTCTCAAACTCCCCCCTACTCTCCCTGCTGCTACACACAGAGCCGCAGAGTCGAGGAGCGATGTGGAGGCTCCCGCGGACTGCGGACTACACTTGGCCCTGAAGCCGGTGGCCTCGATTTGGCCTTCGGCCCGCCAGACCTCCTGACGCACTGTGGTAGCGGCGTTCTGATCTGTCTCTCCCCCTCTGGTGCTCCTGGACCCGGCTGCCGGCTGTGGACGTCCTCACCTGGCCCACGATCACTGCATCTGCGTGGGAACCCAGCTGGAGGTGCCGCGATCTGCCCCTCTGACGCGGCGATGGGACCCGGCGTCTCTCTCCCTCCTGCTGCTGCGGGCGAGATCAAGGCGGCACCTGCCCGCCATGAGCCGCTCCTGTAAAGTGACTGTCTCTCCCTGCACTGCGGCCCGCGGGGCGCTGCTGGCTGGGGCTGGATCCGTGGGTGGCGGCCATCTTGGATTATGGGTCTGCAGTGCATGTGTCCCCCGAAGTGAAGGTGAGCCTGGGGGATCCTGCACATTGCACAGGGGACCCGGTACTGGGCTGCTGAAGTGATTGGGAGGCTGGGGCTTTGATTTGTGCGGTGTCCCAGCTGTCCCCCCCTCTCCATTTACTGCTGCCTCTCACTCCCTGGAGATTATATGGTGGAGGTGGATCCAGGCTACTGGCACTTCTTCTTTTATGAGAAAAAGTTTCTGGGTTACATTGGATTCGTGTGCACCACTGTCCTAACACTACCCTGTTGATTTGAGTTTTGACCCCCACATCTGTATAAAGTGCCATTGCTCAGCATTACCTTCTTCTGCAGGAGACACAGCAAGCATCACTTGCATATACCTTGTTTGATTGAAGGACTTGGATCTCCCTCCTGTGGCGACTTCTTGAATTACACCCTTCCTTCAGACTCTCTTATACTATAACAAGGAGTTTACGGAGCCCTCTCCCACTGCTGGCTCTGCTCTTCTGTAGACGGGGATCACTTAGCACTATGGCACGGTGGCAGCTGCCCTCCCATGCTGGAATTGTTCCCTGTTCTTTACTCCAGATAGACAAGATCTGGACTTCTACAACAATGTCACTCTTCACAACATGGTGACTGAACTTTAAACTACAATAACCTGACCGTGCCATGCTGAGGGGAACACGTGCTATGTTGCCTATATGTTGATATTCAGCTCAACGATAATTCCTTCTGACTGCGCTTAACACCGTTGTCACGATCCGGGTTTCTGGACGCCATTATTTACCTTTCAGGTGTCTCCTAAGGCTGGCTCAGCGTCCTAGGCCCGGTTCCCAGCTATGTTGCTAGCATTCATATGTCATGTCTCATCTTTGCTGATCCGTGGATATTGTCCTTCCAATGCCCGGGCGACTGGCATGGCGTCACCTGCCGGCGGGGCCTCGGGCATCGTCTCCTATTCTCAATGCACTACAGGGTATGTGGCACTCTTCACCTACTGCGGCCGCGGCCATCCAGGCTGGAGGTTTGAGACGCAAGTCGGCGTTCTCTGTGTTCACCGCCGCCATTACAGAGGAATCTCCATGTGGTGTTACAAACAAGGTTTCCCTCCACTGGCCGGTATGGGCGCAGCCATCTTAGTTCTAGTCACATGATCCTGACCTCCAATCCATAGCTCCGCTGAAGTCTGCCTAATTGCTCATCCAATCCCGGCATACCTAAGGGTATAAAGGGATTGAGCCTGCACCAGGAAATCGTCAGTGCTTTGGTTGTCAAACCTTGTTTCCAGTCTCTCTCTCCTGTGGTTGTTTTCATTCCAGGTTTCCAGCTCCTGTTTCCAGTTACCACTAAGAGACCCGCACCAGCTTACCACCTTGCGGTGCAGCCTGACTCTGCAGTCTTCTGTGTTTGCTCCAGCTTCCAGCTACAGTTTCATCTGCTTCCAGCGGTCAGCTTCCAGCAGTAATCAGCTTCCCTAAAGAGCCGGTGCTTCTCCAGCGGATACCTGCATACCATCGGTACCCGCAAACCATCGGTACCCGCACACCATTGGTTCCTATATCCTCGCTCCCTATCTTCAATCTTCATTCTACTATTTGGCTGGTTCCATCCAGCATCCACTCCATGTTCTAACACCTGGCTGGTTCCATCCAGCATCCACAGCAGCTACCTCAACTACAGTGTTACCGGCTTCCAGTGATACATCTGCTGGTGTGTTCCTTGGATACACTTAACATTACGGACGGGTCTGGTAAGGACATTCCATCTCTGGGACATTAAGAACTGTACCTACTGCTACCCTGTGGCCATTGCCAAACCCATAGTTATCCATAAACTGTTTTATCATATCTGCTGTATATCTTCATTCATTTATCACTGCTGTGAATACGTGGAGTTCTGTTAATAAACTTTTATTGACTTTTAATCCTGGTTGTCGTGGTCACGCCTTCGGGCAACCTTTCTACAGCTTACTCGTATGTCCAGGGGTCTGATTAAACCTCCGAAGTTTAGCTTCACCTCAGCCCCTACAATTGAGGCTTCCATCTGTCAGCTCAGGCCCTCAGTTGTGACAGTAAGCACTGACCATATGAATCCAGCCGGAGATCAGGATCAAGCGGCCAGGCCAATGCAAGAACTGACAGCCAGACTCGAACATCAGGAGGCTGCACAAGGCCACATCATCCGCTGTCTCCAGGATCTCTCTACTCGGCTGGATGGGATCCAAACGACCCTCCGTGGATCAGGGGCGTTTAGTGCGTCCACCACAGTGACACCAGTTGTGACCCCACCCACCTTACCCATTTCTGCTCCACGTCTTTATCTTCCAACGCCAGCAAAATTTGATGGATCTCCAAGATCTTGCAGGGGATTTCTAAATCAATGTGAAATACATTTTGAGCTACAACCTGGCAGTTTCCCTAGTGAACGCACTAAAATTGCTTATATTATTTCCCTCCTTAGTGGCTCAGCCTTTGATTGGGCATCACCTTTATGTGAGAAATCCGACACCCTGTTGTCCTCATATACTGACTTTGTAACGACGTTCAGGCGCATCTTCGACGAGCCAGGCCGTGTAACTTCAGCTTCTTCTGAGATTCTTCGTTTACGCCAAGGAACGCGTACTGTGGGACAGTACCTAATACAGTTCAAGATCCTGGCATCCGACCTGGCATGGAACGACGAAGCCCTGTATGCTGCATTCTAGCATGGCTTATCTGAACGCATCAAGGACGAATTAGCTACCAGAGACTTGCCCTCTAAGTTGGATGAGCTAATATCTCTATGTACGAAAGTTGATCTACGGTTCAGAGAAAGAGCAACTGAGCGGGAAAGGTCATCTATTCCAAAATCTTCTGCTCCTCCTCCTCGTCAACCGTCTCCATCCAAAGATGAGCCTGTCACGATCCGGGTATCTGGACGCCATTTCTTACCCATCAGATGCCTCCTAAGGCTGGCTCAGCGCTCCAGGACCGGATTCCATCTGTTATCCTGATGTGTACATTCCTGTATCCTCTCCTGTCACTCTGGGACGCTGTCACAGTAAACGCCATATTACACCTGGCATGGCGTCTCCCGCGGCCTCCGCCGCCGTCCCTGAACTTCTGCATGCAGAGTGTCTGAGTGGCGATTACGTCAGCCGCGGCCTCCGCTGTGTCCGCGTGGTTGGATGTGCATCTGTCAGCCTGGCGCCTCCTGTCTCCGGTGGCCGGCGCCGCCATTACTGTTTTCATTACCACATGGATTACAAACCAAACTTCCCTCCAAGTGTCTGCATGGGCGCAGCCATCTTGGATTCTGTCAGCTGATCATTTCCACCAATCTGTTCTCAGTATTGATAATCTGCATAATTGCCTAGCCAATCCCTTCCTTGCTGCAGGTATAAATACACTGTGCCTGAGCAAGGAAGGCGTCAGTGCTTTGGTTGTCAAACCTAGTTCCTGTTTGTCTCTCTCCTGTGATTGTCTTCCAGGTTCCAGCTCCTGTCTCAAGACTTCCACCATAGAGACCCGCACCAGCATTCCACCTGCGGTGTAGCCTGACTCTCCAATCCATTGTGGATTCATCTGTTTCCAGCTACAACATTACCTGCTTCCAGCTCAGCTTCCAGCAGAGTACAGCTTCCCTTAAAGGGCCGGTGTCCTTTCTACACTTTACCACTCTCCACCGGTATTATTATTTCTCCGCTCTCAAGTTCTACATTTCAGTTCATATTTCATCGCTCCCAAGTTCATTTATTATTTAACTGGTTCCAGCCAGTATCCACTCCGTGCTAACAACAGTCTGGTTCCAGCCAGTATCCACAGCAGCTGTTTTATCTTCAGCAACCCAGCTTTTCCTGGAACACCAGCTGGCACAATCCTGGGTTATCTCCATTGCTACAGTCGGGCCTGGTAAGGACTTTCCATCTAGAAGATCATAAGAACTATCTCACACTACCAGTGCCCTGTGGCTCCTGCCATCCTGTAGTACCCAGGAACTGTATTTATTCTTTGCTGACTTTTACGTTTTCTTTTACTGCTGCTGTGTTGCGGAGTTGTCATAATAAACATCATTGACTTTTATCCAAGTTGTCGTGGTCACGCCTTCGGGCAGTTATTATTCATGTTACTTACATGTCCAGGGGTCTGATACAACCTCCCAGGTTCCGGTACATCTCAGCCCCTACAACTGAGGCTGCCTCCCGTCAGCTCAGGCCCTCAGTTGTGACAGTAAGCACTGACCTAATGAATCCAGCCGGAGACCAGGATCAAGCGGCCAGGCCGATGCAAGAACTGGCAGCCCGACTAGAACATCAGGAGGCTGCACAGGGCCACATCATCCGCTGTCTCCAGGATCTCTCTACTCGGCTGGATGGGATTCAGACAACTCTCCGTGGATCAGGCGCGTCTGGTGCGTCAACCACAGTGACTCCAGCTATAACCCCACCCACCTTACCCATTTCTGCTCCACGTCTTCATCTTCCAACGCCAGCAAAATTTGACGGATCTCCAAGATTCTGCAGGGGATTTCTCAACCAGTGTGAGATTCAGTTTGAGCTACAACCTGGCAATTTTCCCAGTGACCGTACAAAAATTGCCTACATTATTTCTCTTCTCAGTGGCTCAGCCCTTGATTGGGCATCACCGTTATGGGAGAGGTCCGACACCCTGCTATCTTCCTACACTGCCTTCGTGTCAACATTCAGGCGCATCTTCGACGAGCCAGGCCGGGTAACCTCAGCTTCATCCGAGATTCTCCGTTTACGCCAGGGGTCACGTACTGTAGGACAATATCTGATACAGTTCCAGATCCTGGCATCCGAACTGGCATGGAACGACGAGGCCCTGTATGCTGCATTCTGGCATGGCTTATCTGAGCGTATTAAAGATGAGTTAGCTACCAGAGACTTACCTTCTAAGTTAGATGAGCTAATCTCACTCTGCACGAAAGTTGATTTACGTTTCAGAGAGAGAGCAACTGAGCGTGGAAGATCATCTGCTCCAAAATCTTCTGCTCCTCCTCCTCGTCAACTGTCACCATCTAAAGATGAGCCCATGCAACTTGGCCGTTCCCGTTTAACTCCTGCTGAGCGCCGAAGACGTCTCTCCGAGTTTCTCTGTCTCTATTGTGCAGCTCCGTCTCACACCATTAATGCCTGTCCCAAACGTCCGGGAAACTCCAAATCCTAGCTCGCCAAGGAGAGGGCCGGCTAGGAGTAATGATCTCCTCTCCATCTCCTCAAGATTGTAATCTCCCAGTCTCGCTTCAAGTTGCTCAACGTTATCGGAACGTCATTGCCCTCCTTGATTCCGGAGCAGCTGGGAACTTTATTACCGAAGCCTATGTTAAACGGTGGTCCCTACCCACCGAGAGACTTCCTTCGTCCATTTCTCTAACTGCCGTGGATGGCAGCAAAATTTTTGATGCAGTTATTTCTTTAAGGACTCTACCAGTTCGTCTGAGAGTGGGAGTTCTTCATTCCGAACTTATTTCTTTTTTAGTGATTCCAAGAGCCACACATCCTGTGGTCCTGGGCCTTCCATGGCTCCGTCTTCACAATCCTACAATTGATTGGACGACTACGCAAATCCTGGCATGGGGTTCCTCCTGTGCTGAGACATGTTTGTTTAAAGTATTGCCTGTCTGTTCTTCCTCCCCCAGGTCGTCTGATGTTCCACCTCCTCCATATCAAGATTTCACGGATGTGTTCAGTAAAGCTTCTGCTGATATCCTTCCTCCTCATAGAGAATGGGACTGTCCGATTGATCTCGTTCCAGGGAAGGTTCCACCTCGAGGCCGAACTTATCCGTTGTCTCTGCCTGAGACGCATTCTATGGAGGAATATATTAAAGAGAACCTAGCAAAGGGGTTCATTCGACCTTCTTCTTCTCCAGCCGGCGCAGGCTTCTTTTTTGTAAAAAAGAAAGATGGTGGTCTGCGGCCGTGCATCGACTACAGAGGTTTGAACGACATTACCATCAAGAACCGTTATCCTTTACCCCTGATTACTGAGCTCTTTGACAGAGTTAGCGGAGCTACCATCTTTACAAAGCTGGACTTGCGAGGTGCATACAATCTCATCCGGATCCGTGAGGGTGACGAGTGGAAGACCGCCTTTAACACCCGTGATGGACATTATGAGTACCTCGTCATGCCCTTCGGATTGAGCAATGCTCCAGCTGTCTTCCAGCATTTTGTCAATGAGATCTTCAGAGACATTCTATACCGTCATGTCGTGGTCTATCTAGACGATATCCTCATTTTTGCCAACGATTTAGAGGAACATCGTTTTTGGGTTAAAGAGGTTCTGTCCCGTCTCCGTGTCAATCATCTCTATTGCAAATTAGAAAAATGCGTCTTTGAAGTCAAGTCCATTCCGTTTCTAGGGTACATTGTGTCCGGTTCCGGACTAGAGATGGATCCTGAGAAACTACAAGCAATCCAAAATTGGCCGGTACCCTTAACCCTCAAAGGGGTCCAGAGGTTCTTAGGGTTCGCCAACTATTACCGAAAGTTTATACGAGACTTTTCCACCATTGTGGCGCCTATTACTGCTTTCACTAAGAAGGGTGCTAACCCGTCCAAGTGGTCTGAAGAAGCCATGCAAGCATTTCATCTTTTAAAACAAAGGTTCATCTCTGCGCCTGTTCTGAAACAGCCTGACATCGACTCTCCTTTCATCTTAGCGGTGGATGCCTCCTCCGTTGGAGTAGGAGCGGTGTTATCTCAGAGGGCTAAAGATGGCCATTTACACCCTTGCAGTTTCTTCTCCCGGAAGTTCTCCCCAGCTGAGCGCAACTATGTCATTGGCGACCAGGAGTTGCTAGCCATCAAGCTCGCTCTAGAAGAGTGGAGGTATCTGTTGGAGGGAGCTTCTCATTCAATCACCATACTTACAGACCACAAGAACCTTTTATACCTGAAGGGCGCACAATGTCTCAACCCTCGTCAGGCCAGATGGGCACTTTTCTTTTCCAGGTTCGACTTTAAACTCCAGTTCTGTCCGGGCTCTCAGAATCGCAAGGCCGATGCCCTTTCCCGCTCATGGGAGCAAGAAAATGAGTCAGAGTCTTCAGACAAGCATCCTATTATAAATCCGTTGGCATTCTCCACGGTAGGGATGGACTCTACGCCCCCATCAGGGAAAAGTTTTGTGAAGCCGATGCTAAGGAAGAAGCTCATGCATTGGGCCTATGCTTCCCGTTTTGCCGGACATACAGGTATCCAAAAAACCCTGGAGTTTATCTCTAGGTCCTATTGGTGGCCAACTCTGAAAAAGGACGTCTTGGAGTTTATTGCATCTTGCCCAAAGTGTGCCCAACATAAAGTATCCCGCCAGTCGCCTGCGGGGCAACTGGTTCCACTATCCGTTCCCCGTCGACCATGGACCCACTTGTCGATGGATTTCATTACAGACTTACCCATGTGCAACAAGTTCAATACCATCTGGGTGGTAGTTGACCGGTTCACCAAGATGGCACACTTCATTCCTCTCACCGGTCTTCCGTCAGCTTCCAAGTTGGCTCAAGTATTCATACAAGAGATCTTCCGACTCCACGGTCTTCCTGAAGAAATTATCTCAGATCGAGGAGTTCAATTCACAGCCAAATTCTGGCGAAGTTTATGTCAAGTCCTCCAAGTCAAGCTAAAGTTTTCCACGGCTTACCATCCTCAGACCAATGGTCAAACCGAGAGGGTGAATCAGGACTTGGAGGCCTTCCTCCGCATCTATGTGTCCTCCTCTCAAGATGACTGGGTTCAATTACTTCCCTGGGCCGAGTTCTGTCATAACAACCAGTATCATTCTTCATCTGCTTCAACACCATTCTTCACTAACTTTGGATTCCACCCTAAAGTCCCTGAGTTCCAACCGCTTCCAGCAACTTCTGTCCCCGCAGTGGATATCACCTTGCATCAGTTTGCCAATATCTGGAAGAGCGTACGATCAGCTCTGCTCAAGGCATCGTTCAGGTACAAGAAGTTTGCGGATAAGAAGCGTCGAGCAGTTCCTGCTCTCAAGGTGGGTGATCGGGTATGGTTATCCACGAAGAATTTGAGGTTAAGAGTTCCCAGTATGAAGTTTGCACCTCGCTATATCGGTCCTTTCAAGATTGAACAAGTCATCAATCCTGTTGCTTACAGACTCCAGTTGCCTCCCTTCTTAAAAATACCCAGGACATTCCATGTTTCCCTGTTGAAACCGCTGATCTTGAATCGGTTTCATTCCTCACTTCCTCCAACTCCGAAAGTCCAAACTCAACGAGGCGTTGAGTATGAAGTGGCCAAGATCCTGGACTCACGTCACCGTTACGGTCAACTACAATATCTTATTGACTGGAAAGGTTATGGTCCTGAGGAACGTTCATGGACCAATGCTTCTGATGTCCATGCTCCTGCTTTGGTCCGGAGATTCCATTCCAAGTTTCCTCAAAAGCCAAAGAAGTGTCCTGGGGCCACTCCTAAAGGGGGGGGTGCTGTCACGATCCGGGTATCTGGACGCCATTTCTTACCCATCAGATGCCTCCTAAGGCTGGCTCAGCGCTCCAGGACCGGATTCCATCTGTTATCCTGATGTGTACATTCCTGTATCCTCTCCTGTCACTCTGGGACGCTGTCACAGTAAACGCCATATTACACCTGGCATGGCGTCTCCCGCGGCCTCCGCCGCCGTCCCTGAACTTCTGCATGCAGAGTGTCTGAGTGGCGATTACGTCAGCCGCGGCCTCCGCTGTGTCCGCGTGGTTGGATGTGCATCTGTCAGCCTGGCGCCTCCTGTCTCCGGTGGCCGGCGCCGCCATTACTGTTTTCATTACCACATGGATTACAAACCAAACTTCCCTCCAAGTGTCTGCATGGGCGCAGCCATCTTGGATTCTGTCAGCTGATCATTTCCACCAATCTGTTCTCAGTATTGATAATCTGCATAATTGCCTAGCCAATCCCTTCCTTGCTGCAGGTATAAATACACTGTGCCTGAGCAAGGAAGGCGTCAGTGCTTTGGTTGTCAAACCTAGTTCCTGTTTGTCTCTCTCCTGTGATTGTCTTCCAGGTTCCAGCTCCTGTCTCAAGACTTCCACCATAGAGACCCGCACCAGCATTCCACCTGCGGTGTAGCCTGACTCTCCAATCCATTGTGGATTCATCTGTTTCCAGCTACAACATTACCTGCTTCCAGCTCAGCTTCCAGCAGAGTACAGCTTCCCTTAAAGGGCCGGTGTCCTTTCTACACTTTACCACTCTCCACCGGTATTATTATTTCTCCGCTCTCAAGTTCTACATTTCAGTTCATATTTCATCGCTCCCAAGTTCATTTATTATTTAACTGGTTCCAGCCAGTATCCACTCCGTGCTAACAACAGTCTGGTTCCAGCCAGTATCCACAGCAGCTGTTTTATCTTCAGCAACCCAGCTTTTCCTGGAACACCAGCTGGCACAATCCTGGGTTATCTCCATTGCTACAGTCGGGCCTGGTAAGGACTTTCCATCTAGAAGATCATAAGAACTATCTCACACTACCAGTGCCCTGTGGCTCCTGCCATCCTGTAGTACCCAGGAACTGTATTTATTCTTTGCTGACTTTTACGTTTTCTTTTACTGCTGCTGTGTTGCGGAGTTGTCATAATAAACATCATTGACTTTTATCCAAGTTGTCGTGGTCACGCCTTCGGGCAGTTATTATTCATGTTACTTACATGTCCAGGGGTCTGATACAACCTCCCAGGTTCCGGTACATCTCAGCCCCTACAACTGAGGCTGCCTCCCGTCAGCTCAGGCCCTCAGTTGTGACAGAGCCCATGCAAATTGGTCGTTCCCGTCTATCTCCAGCTGAGCGTCGAAGACGTCTTTCTGAGTCCCTCTGTCTTTACTGTGCAGATCCGTCTCATGCAATCAATGTCTGTCCCAAACGTCCGGGAAACTTCAAGTCCTATCCCGCCAAGGAGAGGGCCGGCTAGGAGTAATGCTCTTCTCTCCATCTCCTCATGATTGTAATCTCCCAGTCTCGCTTCAAATTGCTCAACATTATAGGAACGTCATTGCCCTCCTAGATTCCGGAGCAGCTGGGAATTTCATAACTGAAACATATGTTAAACGGTGGTCCCTACCCACTGAGAGACTTTCCTTGTCCATATCTTTGACTGCCGTGGATGGCAGTAAGATTTTTGATGCAGTTATATCTTTAAGAACTCTACCAGTTCGTCTGAGAGTAGGAGTTCTTCACTCAGAATTAATTTATTTTCTAGTTATTCCAAGAGCCACACATCCAGTGGTTTTGGGCCTTCCATGGCTTCGTCTCCATAACCCATCGATTGACTGGACGACTACTCAAATCCTGGCATGGGGCCCTTCCTGTACTGAGACCTGTTTGTCCAAAGTGCTTCCTGTATGTTCTTCCTCCTCCAAGTCATTTGATGTTCCACCTCCTCCGTATCAAGATTACACGGACGTGTTCAGTAAAGCTTCTGCCGATATCCTTCCTCCTCATAGGGAATGGGACTGTCTGATCGATCTCATCCCGGGGAAGGTTCCACCTCGAGGCCGAACCTATCCATTGTCTTTACCAGAAATGCATTCTATGGAAGAATATATTAAGGAGAATCTGGCGAAGGGTTTCATTCGAACTTCTTCCTCCCCAGCTGGCGCAGGTTTCTTCTTCGTTAAGAAGAAAGACGGTGGCCTGCGGCCATGCATCGACTACAGAGGCTTGAACGACATCACTGTCAAGAACCGATATCCTCTACCCTTGATTACAGAACTCTTCGATCGAGTTAGAGGAGCAACCATCTTCACGAAATTAGATTTGAGGGGTGCCTACAACCTCATCTGGATCCGAGAGGGTGACGAGTGGAAGACCGCATTTAACACCCGTGATGGACATTATGAGTACCTCGTCATGCCTTTCGGATTCAATAATGCTCCAGCTGTGTTCCAGCATTTCGTGAACGAGATCTTCAGAGACATCTTATATCGCCATGTCGTGGTTTATCTAGATGATATACTTATCTTTGCCAACAATCTGGAAGAACATCGTTTCTGGGTAAAGGAAGTTCTGTCCCGTCTCTGTGTCAATCATCTCTATTGCAAATTGGAGAAGTGTGTTTTTGAAGTTAAATCCATTCCGTTTCTAGGCTACATTGTGTCCGGTTCCGGACTAGAGATGGATCCTGAGAAACTACAAGCAATCCAGAATTGGCCGATACCTTTAACCCTCAAAGGGGTACAGAGATTTTTAGGTTTCGCCAATTATTACAGAAAGTTTATACGAGACTTTTCCACCATTGTGGCACCTATCACTGCGTTAACCAAGAAGGGTGCTAACCCGTCCAAGTGGTCTGAAGAAGCTACGCAAGCCTTTCATCTATTAAAGCAACGATTCATCTCTGCTCCGGTTTTGAAACAGCCCGACATCAACTCACCTTTCATCCTTGAGGTGGATGCCTCTTCCGTTGGAGTAGGGGCGGTGCTTTCCCAAAGAGCTAAAG
Organism: Pseudophryne corroboree; assembly: GCF_028390025.1. Classification (NCBI taxonomy): domain Eukaryota; kingdom Metazoa; phylum Chordata; class Amphibia; order Anura; family Myobatrachidae; genus Pseudophryne; species Pseudophryne corroboree. Next base: position 994,591,443 of record NC_086444.1, on the reverse strand, counting down.
ATGGTCATCTACATCCTTGCAGCTTCTTCTCCCGGAAGTTTTCTCCAGCTGAGCGCAACTATGCCATTGGCGATCAGGAGTTGCTGGCAATCAAACTCGCTCTGGAGGAGTGGAGATTCCTGCTGGAGGGAGCTTCTCATTCTGTTACTATACTTACCGATCACAAGAATCTTTTGTATTTGAAAGGCGCACAATGTCTTAATCCTCGTCAGGCCAGATGGGCACTTTTCTTTTCTAGGTTCGACTTTAAACTCCAGTTTTGTCCGGGCTCTCAGAATCGCAAGGCCGATGCCCTTTCCCGCTCTTGGGAGCAAGAAAATTAGTCGGAGTCTTCTGACAAGCATCCTATTATCAATCCGTTGGCATTCTCCACGGTAAGGATGCACTCTACGCCCCCACCAGGGAAAAGTTTTGTGAAGTCGGTGTTAAGGAAGAAGCTCATACATTGGGCACATGCTTCCCGTTTTGCCGGACAAACAGGCATTCAGAAAACCCTTGAGTTCATCTCTAGGTCTTATTGGTGGACAACTCTGAAGAAGGACGTCATGGAGTTTATTGCTTCTTGCCCAAAGTGTGCCCAACACAAAGTATCCCGCCAGTCGCCTGCGGGGCAACTGGTTCCATTATCTGTTCCCCGTCGACCGTGGACCCATTTGTCGATGGACTTCGTCACAGATCTGCCTATGTGCAACAAGTTTAATACCATCTGGGTAGTGGTTGACCGGTTTACCAAGATGGCACATTTCATTCCCCTCACCGGTCTTCCGTCAGCTTCCAAGTTGGCTCAAGTATTCATTCAGGAAATCTTCCGACTACACAGTCTTCCCGAGGAGATCATCTCTGATAGAGGAGTACAATTCGTAGCCAAATTCTGGCGAAGTTTGTGTCAAGCCCTCCAAGTCAAATTAAAGTTCTCTACAGCTTACCATCCTCAGACCAATGGTCAAACTGAGAGGGTGAATCAGGACTTGGAGGCCTTCCTCCGCATCTATGTGTCTTCCTCTCAAGATGACTGGGTTCAACTTCTTCCCTGGGCCGAGTTCAGCCATAATAACCAATATCACTCCTCATCTTCTTCAACACCATTCTTCATCAACTACGTATTCCACCCTAAAGTTCCAGAATTCCAGCCGCTTCCAGCGACTTCTGTACCAGCAGTTGATATCACCTTGCGCCAGTTTTCAAACAACTGGAAAAATGTTCGAGCGGCCCTGCTCAAAGCATCATTTAGCTACAAGAAGTTTGCAGATAAGAAGCGTAGGGCAGTTCCTTCCCTCAAAGTGGGTGATCGTGTGTGGTTGTCTACAAAGAATTTGAGATTGAGAGTTCCAAGCATGAAGTTTGCGCCCCGTCACATCGGTCCTTTTCAAATTGAACAAGTTATCAATCCTGTTGCTTACAAACTCCAGTTACCCCCATTCTTGAAAATTCCTAGGACATTCCATGTTTCCCTTCTGAAACCGCTGATCCTGAATCGATTCCATTCTGCACTACCTTCGGCTCCTAAAGTCCAGACTCAACGGGGAGTTGAGTATGAAGTTGCCAAGATTCTGGATTCACGTTTCTGTTATGGTCAGTTACAATATCTTATTGATTGGAAGGGCTATGGCCCTGAGGAACGCTCTTGGACCAATGCTTCAGATGTCCATGCTCCTACCTTGGTCTGGATTTTCCACTCCAGAATTCCTCAGAAGCCTAAGAAGTGTCCTGGGGCCACTCCTAAAGGGGGGGGGGGGGGGTGCTGTCACTATCCGGGTATCTGGACGCCATTATTTACCTTTCAGGTGTCTCCTAAGGCTGGCTCAGCGTCCTAGGCCCGGTTCCCAGCTATGTTGCTAGCATTCATATGTCATGTCTCATCTTTGCTGATCCGTGGATATTGTCCTTCCAATGCCCGGGCGACTGGCATGGCGTCACCTGCCGGCGGGCCCTCGGGCATCGTCTCCTATTCTCAATGCACTACAGGGTATATGGCACTCTTCACCTACTGTGGCCGCGGCCATCCATGCTGGAGGTTTGAGACGCAAGTCGGCGTTCTCTGTGTTCACCGCCGCCATTACAGAGGAATCTCCATGTGGTGTTACAAACAAATTTCCCTCCACTGGCCGGTATGGGCGCAGCCATCTTAGTTCTAGTCACATGAGCCTGACCTCCAATCCATAGCGCCACTGAAGTCTGCCTAATTGCTCATCCAATCCCTGCATACCTAAGGGTATAAAGGGATTGAGCCTGCACCAGGAAATCGTCAGTGCTTTGGTTGTCAAACCTTGTTTCCAGTCTCTCTCTCCTGTGGTTGTTTTCATTCCAGGTTTCCAGCTCCTGTTTCCAGTTACCACTAGGAGACCCACACCAGCTTACCACCTTGCGGTGCAGCCTGACTCTGCAGTCTTCTGTGTTTGCTCCAGCTTCCAACTACAGATTCATCTGCTTCCAGCAGTAATCAGCTTCCCTAAAGAGCCGGTGCTTCTCTAGCGGATACCTGCATACCATCGGTACCCGCAAACCATCGGTACCCGCACACCATCGGTTCCTATATCCTCGCTCCCTAGCTTCATTCTACTATTTGGCTGGTTCCATCCAGCATCCACTCCATGTTCTAACACCTGGCTGGTTCCATCCAGCATCCACAGCAGCTACCTCAACTACAGTGTTACCGGCTTCCAGTGATACATCTGCTGGTGTGTTCCTTGGATACACTTAACATTACGGACGGGTCTGGTAAGGACATTCCATCTCTGGGACATTAAGAACTGTACCTACTGCTACCAGTACCCTGGGGCCATTGCCAAACCCATAGTTATCCATGAACTGTTTTATCATATCTGCTGTATATCTTCATTCATTTATCACTGCTGTGAATACGTGGAGTTCCTGTTAATAAACTTTTATTGACTTTTAATCCTGGTTGTCGTGGTCACGCCTTCGGGCAACCTTTCTACAGCTTACTCATATGTCCAGGGGTCTGATTAAACCTCCGAAGTTTAGCTTCACCTCAGCCCCTACAACTGAGGCTTCCTCCTGTCAGCTCAGGCCCTCAGTTGTGACAACCGTGCCTCATGCCGAGAAGACGTTCCTCCAAGAAGTTGTCAAATACTCCAGCCACTTCATCCCAAGCCACGGCTTTTCATACACTATTTCGGCCACCAGTGCCCGACTTTGCCTCGTGTACTCCTCCATCACCCTCCTTACTCTCCATTGCCATGGAAGATAACACGGCGGCGGGACTCCCTGCTCTCCCTCCACCGTCTACTCCTATTGTGGAATCCTCAGACTTATCTACCATTCTCTCTAAATTGCGGTCTCTTCCCACCAGCCAAGACCTGCAGCAGGACCTCCAGTCCATGGAACAACGGATACAGGACTCCATTCAGGCCCGTATTTCTTCCATTCAGTCTGATGTCACCCATGTCGCAGACAGAGTGGTAACATTAGAAGATTGCTCTGAGAGGATGGATTCTAAAATATCTGATCTCCATGATCTCATCTCTCGCCAATCACGCTCTCTGATAGCCATGGGCCACCTACTCGATGACATTGACAACAGATGGCGCAGGAATAACCTGCAAATCCGTGGACTGCCTGAAGACGTCACACCCCAAAACGTTGAACCTGCTCTGACCAAAATATTCAATGAACTTTTGGGGGCAGACTCAGACTACCAGATGGTGTTTGACAGGGCGCATCGAGCCTTACGCCCTAGAGGGGCTCCAACGGAAAGACCACGCGACGTTATCTGCAGACTCCACTACTTTCAGGAAAAGGAGGAGATTCTTAAAGCGGCCAGACGTGCGCCGGACATTGATTTTGATGGTCATAGGATACAAGTTTTTCCGGACCTCTCATGGTCTACCCTGCAACAGAGGCGTATTTTCCGCTCCCTCACGGATGAACTCAAAAACCGTAACATCAAATTTTGCTGGGGATTCCCCTTATCTATTCAAGCGACCTACAAAGGAACCCTCTTTGTTTTACAGGAATATGAAGGTGTTAAAGACTTTTGTTCGTCCCTAGACATCCCTGCCCTGAGTCTTCCTAACTGGCTGGACCCATTTGAACTGTCATTATCACCTCCACCTCGTGCGGAACAGTGGCAGAAAGTCCGTAATTCTAGGAGGCGACGGCGAGCTGACACAGTCGGGGAATCTGAAACCATTACAACTGCAGCAGCTGCTGCTGATCACACGGGATGACAACTGCGAGCTGGACTTCAAGTTACACTCTCTATGGACACGTGACTATTTGACATACTTAATGTGTTTTTTGCTATGTTTTTTCTTTTTGATGTGTCCTTCCATTGATGGTTAATTAGTTCGCTGTCTGCAATTGTTTTATTGTTTGCCTCACATGGCTGCTTGAATAATGCCACTTCCTGCCAGGTCATGTTTTTTGGTTTTCAGGTTGTGTCACTCCTATACTAGATCAATACTACTTGTCATGCCTTTTTTGTATTTAATTTTCAGCGCACTACTTGATCTCGTAGTCTTCTGACTCAGTTTTCTTCTTTCTTTGAGCTTCTCTGTCTGCTGGTTAATTTTGTTTAAATTTCAATGCTGTTACACAGCGATGTATCCCGGTTCCCCTCTGACCCCCCTTGGTCTGCTATATATTTGTAGATCATGGGTCGTTTATGGTTTCCCATGACTAATGATGCAGAGTATTGCTGCTGTACTAACAGCTGTTTTTTTTGTCTTTTATTGTCTACGTTACTTCCCCCTGTCTTTCCTCTTGTGATTTCCCTCCCCCTCTACCCCAATTGGATGAGGTATTATGGGTGGTTACTCTCTCAACAAGGTAAAATGGGTGATACGGTGTTGTGGCGGCGTTGGGACTCCCTGGTAACTTGTCAATATAGCTAACTTGAAGTTAGTATCATTTAATGTGAAAGGCCTTAACATCCCCGAGAAGAGGTCCAGGCGTCTACACTCCCTACATACCGATAAAGCGGACGTGGTGTTCCTCCAGGAGACACACTTTAAAAGAGGTGCCTCTCCGAAGTACACTCACGTCATTTCCCGCAGGGATATTTATAATGATTTCTCAGGAGCTAAGGCCAAGGGAGTTGCAATTTTATTTGCCAAACATGTTAGATTGAGTGATGTATCAGAGGTTCTTATTGGGGATGGGAGGGGCCTACTGGTGAAAACTACTATTAGTGGCCAAACTTTTACATTTGTAAACCTTTATCTCCCTAATCAGGGTCAGATCCGTTTTCTGAGGGAGGCTTTGGAGTTGGTTGAGCAAACTTTGGAAGGGGTGTTGGTGGTAGGTGGGGACCTTAACTGGGCATTGGAGCCTCCCCTAGATACCTCAACTGGCGCACCCAGGTCTTCTTCAACCGATATTAAACGCTTTAAATCAATTCTACATGACTTCCAACTAATAGACACCTGGCGCCTGCTCCACCCCAAAGATAGAGACTACTCGTTTTACTCTTACCCGCACAATTGTTATACCTGTATTGATTATCTCTTTGTGGATCACAAATCTCTTGACTCTCTTGTAGATGCCACAATAGGACAAATAGTTGGCTCTGACCACGCCCCCGTTACTCTTATCCTGTCTTTACACCACCCTTCCCCGCGCCAATGGTGATGGCGCTTTAATGAGCGATTTCTCAGAGACCCAGACTGTCGGGCCCAAATAGAAAGTGCTATTGACGATTACATTGCTCTTAATATGACTGACGAGGTCTCCCCAGTGACAGTGTGGGAAGCCCATAAATGCGTGATTAGAGGTAAATGCATCCAACTGGGTTCCCATCTCAAGAAACAAAAAAATGAATGCCGGGAAGCCCTACTTGCTAAAAGTAAAAGACTGGAACTCACACATAAATCTACACTAACTTCCGATGTGTTAGCAGAGCTGCAAGAGGCTCGGTCATCCCTAAATAGTTTACTGAATGAAGGCACCCGCAGGGCGTTTCGCTGCTGCCAACATGAATTCCATAGGTGGGGTAACAAACCTGGAAAGCTTCTTTCTCATGCTCTTCGTGCCCAAAGATCCCTAACTTATCTTAAGGAGATTAAGGATTCCTCTGGTGTGCCTCATGCTTCTGACGGTAAGATGGCTGAGATCTTTCATGCTTACTATACTGATCTCTATAATTGGACATCACGTCGCTCCCAGTGTGAACAGTTAATACATGAGAAGGCAGTAGAGGACTTCCTAGAAGAGATTAAATTCACATCACTCTCCCCAGCTATAATTTCAGCCCTTGAAGACCCTTTTACAAACGATGAACTCATGTCCGCCCTGAAGTCCTCCCCGTCTGGTAAAAGTCCGGGGCCCCGATGGCTTCCCCATATCTTATTACAAAATGTTTCAAGATAAACTTCTCCCTCTGTTGCTCCGTGCCTGCAACTCGGTCTCTCCACAGGCCCCCTTTTCAAATCAGTTCTTGGGAGCACACGTCACGTTCATTCCTAAAGACGGTAAGGACCCATCATTGCCGTCCAGTTACAGGCCAATCTCCCTTCTTAACGTAGATGTTAAATTATATGCCAAACTCATAGCGAACCGCCTGTGTCTGTTACTGCCGGCAGTGATACACTCAGACCAGGTTGGCTTTGTTCGAGGTAGAGAAGCAAGGGACAACACCATAAGGGTGATTGACCTGATAACCCATGCAGGCTCAGCTAAGACTCCAATGATGCTTCTCTCCATAGATGCTGAGAAAGCCTTCGACCGTATAGATTGGGTCTTTATGGAAACGACACTGCGACGACTGAGCCTGGGAGAGGTGTTCTTGCAAAAAATCTTGGCGCTATACCGGGCTTCCTCGGCGCAGGTGCGGGTGAACGGAATACTTTACGACCCAATAACCATCTCTAATGGGACTAGACAGGGATGCCCGTTATCACCATTGATATTTGTTGTCTGCATGGAGGCTCTGGCTAGGGCCATCCGGCAGAACACTGATATCACTGGAATGAAAGTGGGTGAAAGTGAACATAGACATGCATTGTTTGCAGACGACCTCCTGGCGGTCGTTACAAACCCTGCTGTGTCATTATCTAATCTTATGAATGAATTTTCACGTTTTGGGGCGTTATCT